>NW_026294618.1:108227817-108882860 GCF_026119805.1 Tympanuchus pallidicinctus
CACAGTACTCACAAGTGTCGCTGCGTCTGCCCTCTTTTGAGCTGGGCCTGCCAGGGCCCGGGCCACTAATATGCGGGGTGCTCCCTCCACTTCCCGTGCCGCTTCGGCCCGAGATGCCACCATCCAGCTCTCCCGGCGGCGTGGAGAAGCGCAGGCTGCCATTCTCTGATGAGTGCTCAGAGGAGGAGGCGAAGGGCGATTGTCGGGAGTCACCGAAGCTGAGGAAGGGGTCCTTCAGCTGCCGCGAGGCAGCGTAGCCAGCCAGCCACTGCGAGTACACATTTTCGGTGTTGGGCATGGCGGCTGTGGGTAGGTCGAACTCCTTCTCCAGCTTGATGCGTTTGGAGAAGGGGCTCAGGGAGCTGGGACTACCTAGCAGCAGCTTTTTGGACAGGCCGCCTGAGGCAGACTCCCCAGGGGAGCAGCCCCGGCCGTTGACCGCCCCGTCGTCAATGCGGTCGGACTCACCAGCCACCGAGTCTTCATCGCAAGTGTCCCTGTGTACCTCGGCCTCGGAGAGGTGGCCCCGTTTGTGCTTCTCCCCCAGCACCTGGTGGAAGGCCTCGCTGAAGTGCTGCATGGAGCTGAGAACCATACCTTGCATGACATCTGGCATCGACCGGCTCTCCTCTCCAGCCCGCGAGTTGTTCTCGTGGTGGTGGGCCGCCTCCAGGTTCATCCCAAAGCCATAATCTGGCCTCTCATTCTCGGTCAAGTCCTCCTCTTCTTCCTCCTCCTCTTCCTCCTCCTCCTCCTCCTCTTCCTCTTCCTCCTCATCTCCATTCTCGGGGATCATGTTGGGGTCATTCTCACTCTTGAACTTGGCCACCACTGACTTGAGGGCACTGCTGGCACTGCCGACCAGGTCGCTGGTGCCGGGCTCAGGGGAGCTGGCAGTGGAGAGCCCATCATCAGACTTCACTGTCATGGGTGATGACTTGTGCATGTGTGTCTTCATGTGGCGCTTCAGTTTGCTGGCCTGAGTGCAGGCATGGTCGCACAGGTTGCACTTGTAGGGTTTCTCCCCAGTGTGGCTCCTGCGGTGGACCACCAAGTTGCTCTGGAACTTGAAGGTCTTCCCACAGAACTCGCAGGACTTGGACTTCATTGGTGGCTGGGAGGGAGGAGGAGCGGACTGCAGAGGAGGAAGAGGTGGTGTGGCCAAGAACGGGGGTTTGCTGCCAGGCTGGAAGGGCTGCAGCAGCCTTTGCATAGGGCTGGGCCGGCTCGGGGACAGGGGCGGACTGGAGGTGTTGCCGGCCAGCTCCCGCAGCCGCCGGGAGAAATCCATAGCAGGGGGCTCCATTGCCATGGGGTTCAGTCGCAGCACCCTGTCAAAGGCACTAGGGTGATGGGTGGCCAGAGCCATTTCTTCGGCACCCAGGCGCTCTATGCGATGCGGATCCAAATGGTGCCTCGGGGGAGGGCTAAAGAGGGGCGGCGTGGGTGGGAATCGCCCTTCTCCCAGCCCTGACGCCTCTCTCGAGACAGAGCCAGGTATTCTGAGCAGGTTAAAAGGGTTATTGTCTGCAATGTGAATCCCATGGAGAGGTGGCTGGGAAGGGCACTCTGCACCTAGTCCTGATGGGATACCAACCCGTGGTGTCAGGGGGCTGCCATGCTCGCTTTCTAGGTAGATCCGTAAGCCGTGCGTATTCTGTGCGTGCTGCAAGAGGAACCAGGCGCTGTTGAAAGGTTGTTTACAGGTCGTGCACGTGTAGCTGCTGGGCTCTTCTTTACCTGCAAAACAACACAACAGCAGCGTAAATGTTTAATCGCATCCACGCCTGAGCTGTCCTACCACACAAGGCCACAGCCAAGTGGGGAGAGGGGAGCATTCAGGGCTGGAGGAAGCTCCACTCCACTTCCCAGCTCAGAACTGAACTCAGAACTGTGGAATAGGGCCCGGACCAGGGAGAAAGTTGCATACAAACAAGGAGTGGGCTGGAGCACTGCAGATGGGCTCAGGCTGGTGAACGGCATGGCAGCAGGGAGCAAGCACACTGTTACATGGTCATTTATTTTGGGAGATAACATGGGCATTACAAAGGAGTGACCAACCAATAAATAATTAAACAAAAAGCAAGCTAATAATGGCATAAGAAAGCAATCCCTGATGATATTAAAAAGCAAGAGAAATCAATAACTTTTTGAGGGCATAAGGGAAGAGCAGTGGGAGATAGGGAGACAATGAGCACGTTTCCATCAGTCCTGGTAAGTTTGTGCATAAGCAACTTCCATCTCCGTATGCAATTGTTGCTCAATGCTGGTAACTTGCAACAAGAGCTAAGATGAGCACAAAAAATAATTTCCAGTCCTGCCTAGCTGTTCTATCGAGATGCTATTTCAGTGATTTAGGAAAAATAAAAAAATAAAAAAAAATAAAAAAAAACACCCCTGAGATTTGCCAAGTACAAATAACAAAAATACCCCCAGGGTCTTCCCAAGCAAGCTGTGCCCAGGGGACTCCCAGCTCCAGCCAAACCTCTGCAGGTAAATCTCAGCATGAGACAATGTGAGAGATACCCAAATAAGGTTTAACACAATTACCTAGTATGAAGAAATGGGAATTAAAGGAAAGAGGGAAAAAAAAAAAAGCAAATATGGAAAGAAAACATAATTTTATCCACAACCGTCTTGTTTCCCATCTCCATTGAGGAGAACAGCTTCATCCAGATGTCTTACAATGAGCTGAATGGTGAGACGGGAACAGCAGGGAAGCAACCAGCAGCACCACCAGCAGAGAAATGCTGCAGCCACCCACTTCCTCCATCATTACACATTTGGCCTGACAATCTGAATTGGGTGAGTAAAACACACCTTGGCCATCTCCAGCAGGCATTTAACACTTTAAGCCACTTTAAAAGCTCTTGGAATAATATTTGACATCTCGTCCTTCAACTGCAGCCAGCGTTCAAATAAAATGCATCACAGTGCTTGCTATGTGCCAGGCATGCGAGTGCAGATAAATACTTAAATCTGTTGAAATTAGAGCAAAATTCAATTGGGCTTTCACATTCACTCTGCTCATTTGTGAGCTCAGGAAAAAGGAAGAAAGGAAGAAAGGAAGAAAAAGACAGACAGAAAGAAAGGAAGAAAGGAAGAAAGGAAGAAAGGAAGGAAGGAAGGAAGGAAGGAAGGAAGAAAGGAAGGAAGGAAGGAAGGAAGGAAGGAAGAAAGGAAGAAAGGAAGAAAGGAAGAAAGGAAGAAAGGAAGAAAGGAAGAAAGGAAGAAAGAAAGAAAGAAAGAAAGAAAGAAAGAAAGAAAGAAAGAAAGAAAGAAAGAAAGAAAGAAAGAAAGAAAGAAAGAAAGAAAGAAAGAAAGAAAGAAAGAAAGAAAGAAAGAAAGAAAGAAAGAAAGAAAGAAAGAAAGAAAGAAAATAAACATGAAAATTTCATCCTGCTTTGCTGTAACAAAGTGGAAGTTTTTCCTGACGCACTGTAAGTCGCACATCATGGCAACGCACTGACAAAGTAAGGCTACCTTGTTTCTCTATTTTATGAATTAGCACAGAGAAAATAACATTTTATCTTATAATGAGGACACAACATACAGTGCTCGCTATCACATTTTAGTATTCCCATCAACTAGATATTCCAGATCATAAGGGCAGCTAGCATAATCATAATGTCAATGAGAAGGGCTGTTACGACTGAGACTAAAGATTACATGGAAAAAGCTGCTTTGAAACTAGTAATTATTACCAGTCCACTAATAGCAAATGATGCATTACAGTTTCACCATATAATCTGTATTTCACTCAGCTCCTGCCAGTACAGCCTTATTATATTACTGTGCTCACAAATTCTAAATTCCTAAACTACAGTCATCAATAAATGTGTTACTTGCCATAATTTGCAAAATTACTTTGTTCAAAACATCTTCGACTGTTATAAAGACTAGAATTGATTTCCTGCACGGTAAAATTAGGGCTACATTGATTTAGTGGAGTGTAAAATGTAATATTATTCTTCATTTGCTTTCCTGAAAAACAAGTTTTTAATTTGCCGTCCATGTTTGGTAATCAAGACAATAATTTAAATTTAAAATAATGTTTATGTACAAAGCCTCCCTAATCTCAAACAACCGACCATTTTCGAAAGAGTGTCATAAAGCTGGGCAATAAAAGAAAGCAATGAAATGGTTAAAATCTGTGGTTTGCCTCCACCTCCTACTTTGAAGAGACACCATTTCTAATTTGTCTATTAGTGCTTGGTTAATTATGGAGGCTATGGACTGACCAGCTTAACACAGGCCTTGCCAATCGGTAAGAATTATGGAAATTGGTTGCTCGTTACGGGCAAGCAGAGGCATGAGCAACACAGAGGGTTTGGAGGCGTCTCACCTTCCCTTTATCCCAAGCCATCATGCCTGGTTGTGCTCCTCTAGTAGCCCAGGCTGGAAGGGATCCAGTGGATGCTTTGTTTCATAGCTTGCCTCACCTTCCCCCAGGGCAGTGTGGTAGGACAAAACAGTTCTGCATTGCCACTAGGGTTTTTCCAACAATTTCCAAGAGACTTACAGGAGTGTCCCAAACCTGGATGTGAAGCAGGACACCACTACCCCAGCCCATGGCTCCACCTCTATCCCTTCTCTCCTGTTGTTTGCTTATTGGTGATCCACTGGAAAGCACCTTGGTATACACAGTTCCCCCCACATAACCAAGGAAGCACACAGAAAACACGGCACATTAAGTTTTCTGAAAGAAAAAGCTTGAGCCTCTCCCAGTCCCTCTCCAAAATTTGTTTGTTTTCACAGCTTTTCACTCAGTGAGTGGAACAGGTGCTGGCACAGGCTGTCAGAGGAGATGAGGATGTCCCATCCCCAGATGCTCAAGGCAAACAGCAGTTGGGGCTGATGGGCTTTAACGTCACTTCAAACTCAAGGTATCTATGATATCAAGGACTGTATCAAGGATTCTATGATAATTTTCTGTAGCTCCATGCAAGTGCAGACATCCACAAACACATGGGCTTACTCCCCATGCAAAACTTCATCCTGAGACCACACATCTCCATCCTCCTGCCCATGCCATCAATACCACACAGCACTTACTCTTCCATCTCACGCAGAACCATGTCTAACACCTTGCAAAGTCTATTTCATCTGCATTTATCAACCAAGCTTGTCATCCTGAAGAATGAAATCGGGTTTATTTGACAAGATCTGTATTCCATAAATTTGAGTGGCATGTATTGTATTTTAGCTTTAATTCTTTATCAATTGAATTTCATGCCAGCTCCTCAATTATTTTCCCTGAGCAGATAAGCAAAGTATTACTAGTGGTCTTCCAGTTACCCAGCCACACATGAACACTATTTTCCCAGTGTGTAACTTCATAAAGAACAAGCATCACTTGCCAACATTTAGGAATTCTTGGGTGCAAGTTTTCAGGGCTTTTTCATTTAAAAAATATTTATCTCCATTGGACCTCATATAAAATCCTCCTCAGCTACTAATGGTATAGAAAAAACGTCACTACATGCCTACGATACACAAATGTAACATTTCCAGCTCTTCAGCATATTGATCAAATACCACTACCTTGATGCTCCCTTTGCCTAAGCCCAGCTGTGAGCTCTCCAGGAACGCCTGTATTTACAGCATTCTTTTTGGCCAAGGTTGCCTTCTCCTTCCTGGTCAGATCAGAATAAAAGCAGCTTCCAGTTACCATTCTCTGTGCACATTCTCTGTTACATTCTCTGTGCAGTTCTCTGTGCACATTTTTCCTCCCAGAGAATCTTACTGACAACTTCCCTTACCTCTTGGGAACTGGCCCCGGGCCCCATGGGGAGCACAGAAACATGGTGCAGCCCCATTCCCCCTTTGCTTTTTCTGGTGGCACCAGTGCCAAGGATCTGGTTTGCAGGCTTGCACAAAACCCTCAGAACCACAGGAGGTGGTGTCTTGGATGTCATGCACAAATCCTGAACCAATACACCCCACCCCTCTTTTTCCCAACCCCATGGAGATTATACTGGGACACCCCGTGGTGAACAGGAATGCATGGCCACTAAGAGCCAGGCAGAAACCCAGTGGGTCTCACCAATGACTGCTCACCCATGACCACAGATATACTCCTGTTGAGCACCCCAGCCCACAGACAGCCAGTGCTACCACACCACGTTTCTAAGGAGCACCATGTAGTACCTAAAATGCCACTTGGAACAGATCCTACCTTCCACGGCCCCAACAGAAGTGAATTAAGTTGGAACACATGCGCAACAGATTTAGATTCCGATCTGAAAAACCGTTAACAAATGACTGGAATGGATACTGGCATTTGAGCGCCTTTCAGGGCAGTTGGCACAATTAGTTAATAAAACAGGAAGATATGCCCGCTCTCAGCATTCAGAGGTTTCTCTACATTACAAAAATAACATAGCTGATCCTTCCTCACCGTGCTCACAGAGTAACCCAGCAAGCTCCCGACACCTGGGCACAGCACAAGGCTGCAGCCGTGCCCGCAGCACCAGCAGCCGTGCCAGACACGGGCTGGGGAAGGGACCAGCTGGGAGGAGAAGCTGTCAGTTAGATGCCACTGCTGGGAGTGAAACACATTCTGGAGCAAGGCGCCCAACTCCAACCATTGCCAAGTGAGTAATGGAATAATCTGCATGTGCGAGCCAATGTGTTTTGGAAGAGCTTCCTCCATTTCTCAAAAGTCAGGGTTAGATCCAGAAAAGCTGCTCTCCGGACACACAGGCGCTTTGGAGAAGTGGCAAAACAGCTACGCAGCATCACACCTTCGGGTGACCGCCTGGCTCTGCAGACCCTCTGTTTTCCTGTGCTTGCTTCAAGAAACACACAGGGGTGCTGCCATACTGCAGGTCCCATGGGTGACTTGAGCACATGCCTGAGACCTTTTGCCATCAGACAGAGACCAGAGCACCTGCAGCAAGCACCTCCCTCACTTCTGCTTGCCATGTAAGACAACTCGAGCCAAACCCAGAGACTTCTTCATCCTGCTTTAATGTCAACTAACTGCTTCAATTTTGGACTGATAAATGTTGTTATGCTATTTAAAGGGGGGGAAGAGAAAGAGGAGTTAATTGTTACCACTTGTACTTGATTCAGCTCTCCTCCATCTGGCCTGTCAAATCTCTCTTTTTTTTTTCATTTTTGGAAATCTGTACTGTTGAAATTCCTTCAACCGAAAGCAAGCGACACGGAGCCGTTGGGACACAGGAAGCTCAGCAGGGACAGGAGATAAGTGGGTCCAGTCTTGTCTGCGGTAGCCACTTCTCCCTTCAGCATGACACGTGGGCTGCCTCATGACTCACCTTTTCCTAGCAGTCGACACCATCAGCACAAGTGGGAAACAAACTGACCTGACAGGCTTTTCCTTAGTACCCTCATCCTTCCTCATGCCCCTCCAGGTTACAGGAGGCGTAATATTAATGGTCCATATGAACAAGTTATAAGCAGCTGCTTGTGCTGTTCTTATCAACAGTGCTGATATTGTTCCAGTGATTAATAATAATAATTATTATTATGGCTGCATTTATGTACTACAGAGAACTTTCTGAACTTTTCTGTTTATCACTCTCAGTGCTCTTTGTGAATTTTACCATCACAGTTTTCAGTAAGTGCTGGGGCTGGTTCACTCCTTTAGCACAGTGGTTTTAGCCCAAAGCAAGTCGAAATTCACTTCTCAGTCTTAACTGAGATTCGATGATCCTGATTAATGATCCTGATTAATTAGCTTGAATAGAAAAGGAAAATGCTCCCAAAGTCTCCAGAAAGCAACACAGTGTTGTTTACGAATTGAGAAGCACTGCTACTGTCGTGTATTTAAAAAAATACAGTTCTGCAGAGGAAGCTCACGTTGGCTGTGAACGGACAGATGTCGGCTCCTGGAAACAATGTTCACATGAGTTTAATGAGTTCACATTAAACATCTAAAAAATGTTTTGCTTTGTGGGATCCTCAGTGACTTGCTCCCCCAGCTGCCTTTCTGCCATGACTTACCTATCGGTTCATGATAAACAGTAAGTAGTCATTACTGAAATGAATTCATAAACTGTTTTCTTCCTTCCTGAAAAGACTTTTTTTAATATAAATTCAACTTCCTGAACTTATTTTAGTAAGATTGGCAAAATGTTTTCCACAAAGTCCCAACAATGCCGTTATTGCACAGACTATACTTCTTTTGAAGAAGAACCACGTCAAAACACTATGCCACACTACTAAAGCTATTACCCAAACTTAGAAAGCAGCAGCAGTAATAAAACCAAGGTGGAGCCACCATCACTTCACCATTCCAATGCATACAATTAAGGGCAGGGTCTCCAGTCATTCATTTCTTCCTTCAAAAGCTGTGTTTTCAGCATCTCCAGCTGTCGCTCTTGAAAGCCTCCCACCAGCATCACCACTGGGACAGTCAGAGGAAACCAGGTCCATCTACCACAAAGCCTAAAGCCTGTCAGCTGGAAGAAGTTATTTTGGGCTTAGGGCTGGGAAAGGACTGAGCAGAGACCTCACTGGAGCCCTGATCCACAGAGGCACCAAAGCCCATCCTGGCTCTGGGCAAAGCCTCAATCCAGTGGCCCACAATTACACATTTACCCAATGGCTGTTGGGGACAATCAAGTTAATAGCCCACTTTCTAAATAAAAGGTAATTATATTGCCACAGAGATATTCCAAATAATTTTATTCACTGATGCACATCATACATGATGAATTATTTCCTTTTCTAATTTCTGTTGGCTCCCTTTTCCTCTTCTTGCTCTCTTCCCTTCCGACAGCCGTATGACTAAGTCTGAATAAAAGGCAGAGAACGCTTCAAAAAGTTTCCTTCCAAGAAATGAACACCAAGACTGTGCTGAGCTACAGGACCCCTGCCAGAGCAGGGCAAGAGAAGACAGGGTGACAGAGGCTGTGAGGAAGGAGGGACGCAGCCTCCCACCGCTGCCAGTGAGGCACACCTCCTCCACACCTCTTCTTTGGCTGTCTTTCTGTAGCACTTTTTGGCATGCTAAGTTTTCCCTTTCTCTGACAGCTGAGGAGTGGAGGGATAGCTTCAAGGCTGTGGAGTTGGGCCACACTGCAACAACAAATCTGTCTGCTCTCAATAAGTAGGAGCTGCTCTGTCAGAGTGACACAGCCCCAGTCACCTACTTGCCACTCTCGGCTTCCTGCTCAGAGCAGGCCTGTAGTTTAAGTTTAGTAAAGGGGATGTGAAGACTCAGCATCATTCCCCTGGAGAGCCCCGTTCCATCATTTCCTTCTAAAAATGAACTCCTTCTGGCCCTCCTCGCCTAGCCTTCCCCTCTGGCTCACTTTCCTCTCACTCTCAAAGCAATGGTGTTTAGCCAGCAGCAAACCATCCTGACAAAGTGAGTCAGGGAAAAGCAGGTCCCCCAAAACAAGCTCTGTGGCTGCAAATCACCAGTTTGGAAGGAAAAGGTTTATTCTGTCCCTCACCAAGTTCAATGTCACCACAGAGTTGCAAGCACAGCAAGTGTTGAGTCGGATACAATCGCATTTTCTCCATCACTTGCACAAGCACCTATTAGTAGAATTAATAAAATTTTTCTCTGCTTTGCAAATAGGACCAAAAGGTGTCGTAAAGTTGTCCAGTCTCCTCCAGTTTATTCCATCTCCTCTCCACAGATAAGATATCCTTGAAGCTGAAAATGATATAACACTGAGAATATCTAGAATTGGAGGATGTGAGACTTGCAAGGATTGCTACAGCTTTATTGCACTCCCAGGGCAGGGAGAGTATTTACCATACATATATCACGTCAAGGAATGCAAAAAAGGGCATATGAAAATTTGGGGATTCAGGCTCGGGAGTTTAAATTCATGGAAAGGAAGATAAAGAGTGCTTTTTCTTATTTATAGATTTGCAGATGAAATCCAGCAAAAAGAGCCCTCCCCCGAAAACCCTCCTTTATGTCAGCACGGCTGATTCAATTTCCCAGCTCACAAGGTCTCCTCTGCCCGAGTACTGCCCAACCCCAATAACACACACTCTCCCAAGGTTAAGATCTGTTTCCTTACAATAATGCAGAAAGCTGTTGTTTCAGTAGCAGCGGCGGGAGCCAGCTTTGAAGGACAGGTTAGTACCACACTACATTTAACTGGATTCAGTTCATCTGATTATACAGCGCCTCGGTTTCTGGAATATGTAATCATCTCTTTCTGATGACATTTTAAATATCCAACTAGACAAATAATTGTGGCAATAATTGATAGCTGAGTCAAGCTGGAAGATTATTGATTGGCACAGTACCCAGCGAAACAAATGTTCATCTTTCAAACATTACAGTGAGGATGCTTAAATCTAACTTTTGCTGATAAATGATAAAAATGTGATTTACTGATAAAACCACTGGAAGAGAATATGCACTTCAGGATTTGATTACTTTGTGAAATTTTTAGAAGAAAAATTAGTCACCGGGATTTATATTCTATTTTGTGTGAATAATTGCCAAGCTGGGGATGAGGAGGTGAACATAAATACGTGCAAAGCAGACTCCAGGAGTCATTGATTAACCCTTGTACCCCCTGAGAAGCACATACCTGCGCCTGCCTGCCAGCAGCAGGGATGCACATGGAGTGACCTCGGCTCTGCAGGTCAGCTATGAGTGCGGGGCAAGCACTGGGGTGCCGGGCAGGCAGCTCAGCTCACTGAGGCAGAGACAAAACGAGGCTTTGCTCTCATTCACTGTGGTATAGATCAGGAGTGGTGTCACCAAAATACGCGGCGTTACATTGCCATAAAAGCGCCGTGAACGAGGGGAAGATTGGGTGCATTTGTAAATGGGATTTGCGGCCTTGAAAGGAGGGGCATTGAAGCTGAAATAAAACCACATCTCAGATCTGATGACGCTGGGGTCTGTTTAAATGCGGTTTTCCTTCTCATCATGAAAGTCCGTCAGCCTCACAGCACTGCCTGTGCATCACAGGGAGAGAAATGGAGAAAGTCTGACACTGAGCAGAGCGAGGAGCAGGAGCCGTGGCACAGCATCGCATGTGGGCAAAGGCAAACATGGATTGGCTGCGTTGAAATTAAGGAAAAGCTCCCAAATATTTGATCAGGGAACAAAGACAAATTTCAGAGTAGGAGATGAAAAATGCACTGCAATGATTTGAAAGCAAGCCCTTAGGAGCTGACCAAGCCACACCAAGTGGCTGCTAAACCCATGCACATGTTAGCTAGCTACAGTGATGCACTGAACCTTGATAGTCACAGCATGCGAAGGCTCTCTGATTTCCAGAGCCCCAGCAAACTAGGAAGCCCCTGGACTCTGCCAATGGCGGTCACTCAGAAGCACCCAGAGCCCAGCTTTGAGAACTCAGCTGCTGCCACAGCCCTGGCAGAAAGCTACAAGTGTGGCTGCTGTGCTTGCATGCACACTACCACATTGGAAACAAAACACCAAGGAAAGCTACATTCACTTGACACCATCAAAAGCTGCAGTTGCAATCTATTTGGATTTTTTTCCTTGCCAACTGGCTGGCACAGCCAGTCCAGGAAACAAGAGCAGCACTTATCCAATCCTGTGCTGGTGCAGGTCTCCCAAGCAAGGGAAGTTCCTTGCAGAGCAACTTGTCGGTGCTGAAACACCAAGCCTCAATCCCACAGCAGCCTGCGTACACTTTGCATCTGAACCTATGACATTTCCTTCCTTCTTGGTATTCTTTCCTTCTCCCTGCCCTCTTTTTGTGTGTCTGTGGTTGCAGCTACCTGGATCACAAAGGAAGGAACTGTGCGAGAGAATGCACCCAGAAGTGCAATCCTGTCCATCCCCAAAACAAGCCAGTCTGGGAAAGGTGGGCATGAGAAACAGGGTGGTGCTCACTCCTTGGTGCCAGATGGGGAGCCAGCAGCAGGAGGCTGAGCAGAAGCAGTGAATGCATCATGCAGGACAAACACTGGTTAGCATGAGTAGCCTAGGCACTCTGAGATGCCCCTGGCCACAGAGGCTTCCTTTGTGCGGTCAGAAGCCCCACTGTGTGCAGGACAAGAGGTTTTGGAAGTGCTCACTAGCAAGAGCTGCAATCAACCTTTGCAAGACTCCTCAGTTTGGGACTTCTCACCATATTCCCTGATTTGACCACACACACAGAGCAGAGCTGTGACTTTTCCTTCAGCTAACACTCCATCATGGTGTGGGAGAAATGCAAATGGAAAGAAAATCTTTTTTTGTTTTGTTTTGTTTGTTTGTTTGTTTGTTTGCTTGTTTTGCTTTTTTGGTTGGTTGGTTGATTGTTGGTTTTTTTCTTTTTTTTTTTTTTGCATATGCCAGCACCAAATAAAATGAGAAACCTCTGTTTTGAAACACAAGAAAAATGGTTCAAGTCCCAGTGACAGCCCAAAGGCAAAATGACAGACCCACGGTCACACAGGGAGCTGGCGGCAGACACACTAGCAAATTAACTCTCAGGAACAGTCTAGCATTGGCAGGGAAATGAATGAGATGATCTAAGAGATATTTTCCACCTCTAATAGGATTTGATGATGATTTTGCATAGTCTTTTGTGCTAGCCTGGCTTTTGATAAAGGCATGGTGTCTCTTTTCAACCCACATGTGAGTGAGAGATTAATAAGTCGCAAACTCGGCCCACTTCTGCTATAAATGGTTCCTGTGCAGAGAGGGGAAAAAAGACAAGCTACAGCTGATAAAAAACTGATTCCACTCAGTGTTTTACACCCAAATCCTGAGCTATCAGGAGATTCAGAAAAGAGACAATTTCTCCTCCAGCACCCAACAAAGGTACTGATTTACTAAGCAGTTGAGGCAGTGATGTATGAGCTCAACTCTTACCCTTCTCCTTGCCAAAAAGTCTGCAGAAGAGCAGGGCTGGAAGCAACATGCCCATTAGCTCTTAAATAAGTGGAAGCAGAAGAAGCTTCCCAGCACAGGAGAGTGGGCAGAGCCCTGCAGGTGAGGAAGGCGGCACTGAGGTTGGGTTCAGAGTTGTTGCCCAGTCCTGCTCTGGACAGTGCAGGGCAACAGTTGAGGAGCAGCCTCGGAGGATGAAAGGAGAGCGCAGCAATGCTTAGGAAGAGAAAGAGAACAAGAGTTCTTAAGTTTATGAAACGGACTGTAGAGAAGCCCATCTTTTTTGCAAGATAAGCATTTTGTTACAAGAAAATGCAATTAAATGTTGTAACTGCCAGCACTTAGATACCAGTAATAGATAGCAATAAAAAAACCCTAACCTGGACTGATCCAGAGAATAATCCCCAGGGCAGTCAGCGTGGCTATATGATGACATCTCTTCTTGGGCTGAACTCCATGGGTTGCAGAAAGTTGAGCAACAAGATGCAGGAGCAGGGAGGTGATCATCCCCTGTACTCAGCTCTGGTGAGGCTGCACCTCAAATGCTGTGTTCAGTTTTGGGCCCCTCACTACAGGAAAGACACTGAGGCCCTGGAACATCTCCAGAGAGGGGCAGCGAAACTGGTGAGGGGTCTGGAGCACAAGTCTTATGAGGAGCAGCTGAGGGAGCTGGGATTGTTCAGTCTGGAGAAGAGAAGGCTCAGGGCAGACCTCGCTGCACTCTACAGCTTTCTGAAGGGAGGCTGTGATGAGGAGGGGTGTGGCCTCTTCTTGCAGGCAGCAAACAGGACCCAGGGAAATGGCCATAAGTTGTATCAGAGGAGGTTTGGGTTGGACATGAGGAAAAACCTTTTCTCTTAGAGAGTGGTCAGGTACTGGAATGGCTGCACAGGTGTTTAAGAGGCATCTGGAGCTATGAGATATGGTTTAGAGGCTTGTGGTAGCAATGGTAGTGAGAGGACAGTTGGACTAGATGATCTTGCAGGTTGTTTCCAACCTTGTGATTCTGTGATTCTATGATTCACTGACACAGCACACACCTAGCTGCAAGCCTTGAGGACAAAGAGATCACTTGTGGTCACTCACCAGCAGTGCCAAGCAGTGCAGCCAAGTGCAGCAGGGCCCAGAGATGTGGGAGCTGCACACAGATATCAGAGCGGCCATCCTGACCTGGGCTCCTTCACCACCAACAATGCAATGATACACAATGTCAGCTCAGGATGCAATCCAAGTGCTTCCCATCTCTCAGTTCTGAGGTCTGAGCATCTCCAAAGACAAACAACAAAAGAATATGTCCTCCTGTTTTCTCATCTGCAGCTATATCTCACCTTGCTTTTGAAAAAACACAGCTGGCCATTTGTTTGAGGGTAAGAAATAGGCTTCAGGACTTTTATTTTTTTTACTTTTTTTTTTTTAGCAATAACATACTAAGAGATGAATAACATTAATAACACTGAACAACAATATGCTACACTTCATTGTATCTAAGGCTGAGGAGTTCAGCATGCTTTGCAGATGGCCGCTAATGACACAGAAAGGAGCTGGATGGGCAGCAGCTCCATAAGCGATGTGGAGCCAGTGTGCCTTACCTGTATGGGGCAGGGCTGGAGGTGGCCAGGTAGAGGGCATGTCTGAAATTGCCATCAGGTTCACCTCACCACAGCTCTGACGTCCTTGGCAATCCAGTTAAGATTTGACAGCATTTAAAGATGACAGTGCTGGAGGTAATGGGACAATGCCATAACAGGATTACAGGAAATGTGAAAGAAAGGACATACGTACGTAATGTCATTTAGATAATGTCATCTATGAACAGCTTTTGCTTCCATTTTTGCTGACAAAGAAGTCAGTATCGCTTATAGAATTCCTTTTAAACTCTGTTATTGCCCTAAATAGTTTCCTCTTTCCCGAGAGAACTCTTGCACACACCAGTACAAATACTTCAGCACTTACTGGCTGGACCCCATGACCAAGGAGTGCAGAGGGTCGGGGCAGGATATCTTACATATTCCTGAGCCAATGCCTGAATTCTTCTCCCTTCACCTCCTCCCAGCACCCTTCCCATCAGCATTCCCTCACAGTCCTGTCACAGCTGCCCTGTCTGCCGTGAGCACAGCTTCCTCCTCGCCCCACTAGAAGTGCTGCTGCGTGCCAAGTGGCTGGCCACAAACAAAGGCGTGTTTGACCAACACTTGCTCCCAAAACAAAACCCTGGGCTGGAGAAGGAAGTCCCAACAAGGAGGGGGAGCCGGGTTTGTGGCTATTTAGGAGCTTCAAGACGTGCAGTCGTGCCAGACAATGGTGTCTAGCATCCCCACGCTCCAAGAAAATCCCCCTCTTCAACACCAAGTTTCTGGTGAGGTCTAACAAGAAGAAGGGATGTAACAGGAGTCCCTAGGTTGAGGACAGGCAATGGGTGCTGCTTGTTGGGGACAAAAGCCACTGTGTCCAGTGCGAGTCCTGGCAGGAGCAGTCCTCCTCCCACAGGAGAAGCTGAGCTTTGGAGTTTCCAGCTTCTTAAAGGTAAAATTCTATGGGTAGGTTACTTTCCTATGAACCAAAATAGCCTCCCAAAGGACTTGGGGAAGGATTTCTGGAGCAACAGTTATTGCCGGGAACAGAGACGTGGCTTTGGTGGCCAAAATTAATGGAGAAATTCAAGGGGTGCCTACAAGGTCCTTTCTTGCTACCCTTTCCCAGCAACGTTTACCCATCTTCTCTTTTTTATGAGCAAAATGCTTCTTTTGCACTTCTCAGCCTTGCCTTAAATGACTCCTTCCCGAGTCTGGTGAAAGTAACTGTTACAAAGAGGAGGACCTTTTGCCCCATCTATCAGTGAGATATTGGCAGGTGAAGCTGGCGATTAGAGGAAACACCCTGCTTGGACAGCTGGCCCCCACCCCGATAAGTACGGTTGAAAACCACAGGGGTTACATCGCTGTGTGCAAGCCCGACAGTCTTATCCGGTAATAACCAGACGTGCAAATCTTCACCACGTTGAGCAACGTGACATCTGTCTGTTTGAGCAGTGTGTGGAATAACAGTGGGGCTGGGGGGAGTGGCAATCCAAATGAGCAGGATGGTGTGAGGACAGAAAAGGTGGTCACAAGACAGCGGGCACCCAGTATCACTTTTTAGTGTGTTTTAACCCCAGCATGGACTTCTGGATTGTACGGTTAACAGCTCAACACATCAAAATTTCCTCCCTAAAGAAAGGGAAGCCACAAATGATGGACAGGGCAGGACGTGGACAGCAGCAGAATGCGCTGTGGTCACTGAGCTGCTGGCAGGGACCTGTGCAGCTTCTGCTCTCCAATTTCCCCCAGCCAAAGCCACAGGCTGGTTTCCCCAGCCAGCACAGTAGTCTGCATCCCCAGATGCCAGACACAGCACCTCTGGCTTCCTTTCAAATAGAAATGCTTCTCTCCTTCAGAAAAAGCATTGGTGGTATTTCCTTCTATGGGTTTACTGCAGACTTCCTGCAGGCGTTGGTGGGAGCAAGACCACATCGTCTGTCTGTCTGTCCAGGCATACATTACTAATGGAGCACACTCATGATAAACACAGATACATTAAAATTCCCTCTCAAAGCCGTAATATTTGGCTCTCCAACAGCACTTTCCAGATGGCAGTGAACCAAGCCCCTAAAGAGCCATCCCCCATTGAAGGTGTCCATCACCAGCCCCCTTCAGCAATTAGCGATGGAGAAATCAGGTGCAGCAGCCCCACTTCTTCTCCCTATCTCCAGCCCCATGCACCAGCACCAGGTAAGTGAAAAATGCTCTGAGGTTTTCTAAAGGTTATTAATCATCTTGGCACCAAGTCTGCTCGTTGCATATTTCTCGCTGTACAGGCAAGGAGCATACCACCAGCCTGGCTGCAAAGCACAGAATAACTCAGCTCCGTGGCATCACCACTTCATGGCAGCTCCATTCTCATGACAGCAGGGCGGTGACCATCTTCAGAAAGGAAGATCAACTCCAGAGCTTTCTGGACTTTTCTTCTGACATAGATAAGTATGTGCATGTTTGGAGAGCATATTTCTGTGCATTACATTTCTACACTACAGAAGTGCTCACACACCACTTTTAGGCATCGCTGAAGTACAAGTACACAGATAGCATGGCCGAGATGTCCATCCCCTTGAGGCAGCTCCTATGGCACAACAACAGCTGCCAATCCCCACTCACTGCAGTAGATGTGGATGGCAGGATAAAATCAGCTGTGGGGGAACACACACAGTGGCCGTGCAGCCTGTGTTTTAAGCAGCTGCACACTCTACCTTCATTTCCCATCTTTGGTAAAGCTGAGCATTAAAACCCCACCCAACTGGCATCTCCTTGCAGTCCCTACAGCTGTCATCAGAGATGAAATTTTGCTAAAACACGTGCAGGTGAAATTTCAGGAATGGGACAACTCCTGCTAGAGCAGAATCTGAAAAACAGGGTGAATGCCCTGTTATCTACCCAGCCACCTTGCTGCACGCGCAGTGTCCACCCAGTGACACAGACCTGCAGGGTGAGCAGGGATGCTCAGTGCCGGGCGCTGTGTGGGCAGTGCCACCGAGTTAATGAGACAGAACCAAAAGAGGGATTTGTTCCTTACCAGGAGCAGAGGGGATAGCTGCAGCCACAGGAAGGGCTGAGCTGGCCTTGTGCTTCTGGCGCTGCTGATGGGAAACAAGACCCACATAGCGAACTGCCACAACACGCTACCCAATGGAACAGGCTGCTGCAGCACCGGCTTCTGAACTCAAAATCTTGGAAGACAGAACTGAGGCACATGTGACATAGTTATAAATTATATATCACCTTTTAATTTTTAAATGTAAATAGCGTTAGACAGAAATTCTACCGCAATTTTCATTCTTCCTTTGACTGTGGGATTCATACTCTTCTTTCCCTGGGGAAAAACAAGCCCTACAAAACACACAAATGTGCCAAAGCCTACTTTTCTGAAACCATCAGAGGTGCAGCAACAGTTGTTAGGAGGACACACTTTCCTTCCTCTTTCCGTTTTCAGCTCCAATGATGGAGGACAACAGGAGGGTTGCAGTAATCATGTCTCCAATTTCACAGTCTCACCAACTTTTTCCAAGCTCGTAATCTTATAAGTAAGTCTGCAGTAAGACATGCAACTGCTAGCAGTGTATTGAAACACCAGGCTTTCTCTGCCAGGACTGGGCATGCACCAAACCCCTCCTCAACAGCCTCTCCTTTCCAATAGCAGTACTCAATCTCTTTAAATAACTTTCATGAAACCTCTCATCTTCTCTTAGCAGAGCCTCAAGCCCTCATTAGCTCTGTGGCTCTGGATTAATTCCCTTGCTTTAATGAACACACCTGTAGGTGACACCACTCTGTGGCACCCTACGGCATGACAGTGAGATGCTGCGGCAACAGTTCCGATGCCATAGATAGCATTTTAATTTGAAATATGCAATAAACATGTAACAAGTTTTGTCTTCAGATGCAGAAGAAAATTATGGAAGCATCTATTTAGGAAGGGTTTGCACTGTGCAAAGCCAGCAGGACTCTGCTGAAGCTGATGAGTTATCCCAATTATGTAAATCCAGCACAACAGGGCTCTGTCCAAGGAAAGTCCAGAGAATAAGAGGTCAGAAAGCCTTCAGCTTCACAGGGGAAAAGTTGTAATGACATCCTCTCTGTGGAAGGGAATGCTAGCCTTGCAGAAGACACAGAAGTGCAAACCCTCCTTGTGTACACATGACCTGAAAATGTGACTGAAGTCACATTTTCAGGTTCCTGGAGCTCAGAGTGCCCGTAGCATCCTGTAACCCATAGCATCAAGAGTAGCTTTAAGAAAACCCGCAGACAACAGTAGCAGCCCAGATCTGCAGACATTCAGACTAACTAGGGAAACAAGCAGAAGACTCGCATGCCTGATCACTTCCACCTGGCCCAGCACTGCTCCCACAGAAGCCAGCACCAGGCTTCCAGCTCCCCATTTCTCCTCTTGAGTGGTGACCGATGTTTTCCTGAGCAGGGATCCCAGGCAAGGCCAGCAGGTCCCACCTGCTGCTGGGTGGCTCACAGCCAGGCCGTGCAGGCAGAGCTGCTGTGCCCACACCAGTTAAATGCATGTGAGCTGTAAGGACTACACCTCAGAAAGCCTGGAAATGTGACAGCTTTTTGCGTTGTAATAATGCAATTCAAAAGACCATCGGAATTGTATAAATATTTGTACAGACACTTATCGCTGCGGCAGTCAGATACTCAGTCCCCCTAAATCAGCTGATCTGCTTGAAGTCCTCGCCTCGCTCTGCAAAAGCCTGCACAACAAAATCATGCAAGACCACCGGCGTGATCTATAGAGTGTAACATAAAGCCTCTGTTTGTATTAAAAGTCTCTCCATCCTCTGCCACCGCTGCTTTCTGGGAGGCTGTCAGCAAAATAAAGTAAAAAGAGGAATTGGGTTTCCAGCTGACTAAAAGAACGTGGGCAGGAAGAGCAGTTTGGCCACTGAAATAATTAATTATTATTAGCACAACGAACGCTTGCTAGGTAATGTTTGTACTTCGCTGCTGTAATTAAATATTCTCATTCATGCAGTTCTCAGCCATCAGAAATTAGTCTTACAGTCCAGATTTGTGGGTTTTTTTAAATCAGAAAATAGGCTGAATTTTTCATTTTCTGCTGGCACAGAAAAGCAGGAGAAGGCCCCTTCCTATTCATGCCTGCCGCCTTGCCTACACAATCAGGTGTGCTCCTGCAGCGTCAGGTGGATGGAGCTCTCACATGAGGACATTCTGGCACAGGCGCTGCTCGAGGCACAGAGCAAACCTCAGCTCTGACTTCAGCCCTGTGTGGAGCTGCCTCACGGCGTGCTGATGCCACAGGCGTGCTCCGATCCTGTGGAGGAGGCCAATGGGCAGGTACCCAGGCAGGCACTTCTTGGGGCTGCAGCATCCACCTCCTATACCAGGGCTACTTGCTGATACTTGTGCACTGCTCTGCACCTCGCTTGAGGCCTATTGGCCTCAGTGAACTGTCGACAGAAAAAGGGCCTTTCCATGTGGGGTTTGGTTTCATCTTCTCTTTACCCTCAGATGGACACATGCAATCACTCCACTTTGTCATCGCAATCCATAGCTGATTTAGCTAACGCTCCATTCCAGCAGGAAGCATCTTAACTCTGAAGAGCTGATGATTGCCCCAGCAATCAGTTGTTCAAATAGTTGAAAATTAAGACTATTGCACACAAAGTAAATTAAGTAATTTTCTACCCTCCTAGGGTCTTTCGAGTCTATCAGATTTCCCCCAACTGGTGTGTCATGCTGCCTCATTACTATAAAGAAAATACAGCTCCATGAGTCCTTTAAGTGGACTCCCCTTAAAGACTTTGGAAAAGCCAGATCTGAACAAACACAGACCCTGCTGCAGTTCAAGCGAAGAGCAGGGGCCATTCACAGAGCATGGCTATATGTGCTCCCATGCTCAACTCACCTGCCATAAGCTGCACAGCCCCAGAAAGGGTTTAGGAAGATGTTCTCTCTCATGTTAATTTTCCCATAGCTGAGATTGCTGTGATTTTGTTTGCAATTATATCAGCAGAATAAACATGAGGAAAGATACCCTTCAGTACAGGAGGACTGCAATCTGATCCCAAAGCAGGCACCAGTTCAGCATCTTCCACACAGCAGTCTTATCTTTCAATCTTGTTCCTAAAAAGAAATCAGCAAGCCAGCCTCTAGGCTGTGACTGATCCTTTTTAAACAAGCGTTTTGAATTTGCTGCCCTGCTATCAGATGCACTGTTAGTTCTAGCCATACAACAGTCCCACAGGCCCTAGACAGGGCTGCACAACTTTGTACCACCCACTGGAACCCTTCCACTTTGCTTTGGACAACTGTGGGAGATTTTATTCTCAAGCCCAAACACGCTGCAATCACTCCAAGCCTTTGGAAACCTGGAGCCAAGGAGTAAGCGCTCAGCATTAGGGAGCTGGATGTTCTGCTCAGCCTTTCCTTGTAACCTTGTTTCCACCACTTCTAAGGTTGGAATTGTTTTTCTTTACAGTAGCAATTCTCCCTGGTCAATCTTAGGCCAGAGGTGAGCTTTTGTAAACCATAGGAAAAAAAAAAAAAAATCCGTCAGTGATTTTCAACTAAAAGGAGACAGAGGGTTTTTTTAAGAAACTTGATCAGAAGCCAGCATACGATGGAGCAAGCCGCCGTCCTGAATCCCCATGCAAATCAAGTCCTTCAAGAACAGGTGTTCTAGAGACTGGGGGGGAACAAGATAGGAAAAGAAAGCAAATGCTAGTAACAGTGAAATATTTCCATGCATGCTGCAAAGCACGTCCAGTAAGTGCTCTGGGGTGCATTTATAGCAGGTGGCAGACAGCCATTGAGAGGCGGAGCTCCAGCAGGACACAGTGCACATCTCACCTGAGCTATGGAGGAAGCGGAGCACTAGGGCATCTCCAACTTGGGGCTTTCTAATAAAGTCTGCTTGTCCAGCAATGCTGACCACCAGCACCCAGAGGGCGAGAGAAGTTACTGGGAACTCCAGCCCGGGAAAGCGTACCCATGTATTCTCTGTGCACAACTTCTGATCTGCCAATTGCTCTAGCTTGTGTGAGCATAGGCCACGGCATCCCCTCCTGCTCCTCTGGGTTCTCTCTGTTCTCACATCTCACCTTGATTTCATCAACTGGTGAAGCCACGCTCAGGAGAACATCTCAAGCACACTTGGAAATCTCCTGCCTGGATAGGGGAATTTCACCTGAACAGTTCCCACAGCTAGAAAAACCCCTGCCTTTTATCTCTCCAGCCACTTTGCATCAGCACAGGGACACCACTGCCTGCACCAACAATAGTGTTTTTGCCCGAAGGAGATGCCCTAGTTTGCCCCATGTACCATGGCTGATGCGGTGCAACAGAGGTTTTGTGTGCATTCTGATGAGATGCTTTGCAAGGGAAACTAAGTGGAAGGTTGCACCCTGGAGCATTCCAGTCATGTTCCAAGCCTTGCTGCTGATGCAGCGCCCAGAGCAGCAACCAATTGTGCTGGAAGCTTTGAACGGATTTGGTGTGGACACATGCTCCATGCCACCAGGTGATGGTGAGGCACAAGCAGAGCTGCCTGGTTAGCCACTGCTATTGCACTTGCTGATCAACACAGTATCTTGTGGTGGGGATAATCCCACGCTTACAGAAGGCCATAAGATGAAATCTTGGCACAAGCAAAGCCCAAGCAGCAAAGCTGCACATTGGAGAAAGCACTGAGTAGGACTGAGGAGAGGAATATGACTACTCCTGAGCCAGCCAGCTCATTCCCAAAAGGTCTGTGGTCACCTGTGCAGCATTCTTGTCTTGGTCATGCCTTGTCTAGGGACAAGGATTTGCCTGGACCCAGTCAGCAAGGGTGGATTTGAAAATAAAACCTACCCTGAGTTGGCCTCCCCAGAATTCTCAAGAAGCCCTCCAGCTCAAATGGCCAGCCCAGTATGAGAACACCGCACAGGCAGGAACCTTCCTCCTGTTACCCCTTATCTGTCTTTCAGTCTTTATAAAAATCAGTCTATGACCACTTGCTTCTTTTCATATTTTCTTTCAAAATCAGGCTCTGTTCTCTGCATCCCAAAACGAGCTATAGCACTGGCTTGGCTGAAAGGCCTCCCACCACATTCATGTTGATATCTTGCTTGGAAATCAGGGTGTTCAGGAGCCACAAAACCCAAAGATGTTCCTGGTCCTTTCCTAACTGAGCCTGTTGTTCTCAGGCACCATCAACTGGAGGAATGTTCCCTCTCTCTCTTGACAATAAACTATTTGGAAATGTTTACACAGAGGATTAAATCTACATCTGGGCTGAAGAGAGTGGCTTGCTCCCAGCTTCTGCTCACCCTCACTGTGGATCAGGAGCCTACTATGCTCCTCCAAAGCTGCTTTCCACAGTGACTTACCACGTCCCTGCTGCCCTGGCAGCCCTGACTGGGACTGGCAGCACACAGACACAGCCTGCAGGCAAAAACTGGCAGCTGCCTGGCTGGGGAAATCACCCATCAGGTGCATGAGCAAGTGGGTTTGGTTTCAGCTGGACAAACATTTCTTGCCTGTGGACTCACACAAGGCTCTCTGTGCAGCGCCTGCGCAGGCTCACACAACCCCTTATCTCCCCATCAGGGCCTGTAAGGGGTGGTTGCTCCTCCTCCCCGTGCTGCACTTCTCCTGTGCAAACACTCTCCTCACCTTCTGGCCTGGTGCTGACATGGATCAGTCCATGAAGCTCCTAACTCTACCAGGCACGGAGCTTCCTATGGCTGCCTGCCATAGGAAGGGGCAGCTACAGATGTGGAGTTCGCAGCTGGAGCCGTGCCCAGATCGCACCAACAGGCAGCGCTGAGACACTGCTGCAGCATGGGGCAGGACAGAGCTCACCAGGGAGGGCACCGCTGGGAGCATCAAGCCCCCCAGAGGCATGGTGGCATGATCTGGCACGGTGGCACAAGCCAGTGCGACCATCTGTGGTTGCTTGTGCTCTTCTCACTCTGCCCCAAGAGCTCCCAGTCTGCACTGAGCCCCAGGTGGCTGGAGGAGAGCAAGGTGACAAGGAAATGGCTTGGAGGCTTTGTTCTCTGTGCCCTTGGCCCCAGCCCAAGCAGCTGCCGGGTCGTGCTAATGACCTTTGCTTTAGCATAAAGCCATGTTTTCTCTACTGCAAGCACAGTGTTCTCCTGCAGTGCCTGACAAGGGGAAAATGCTGGGCACCAACAACATGAGTGTCCCCACTTCCCTCTCAAAAACACTCAGTAGGGCTCCATTTCTCTGTCGGCAGGCTCCAATAACATTTTAAGTGCCAAGATTTATACGCAGACTCTTATAAATGTATTCCATTATAGCCTTTGTAAAACTACATTTCAACCTAAACATTCAATTAATGTAATTAAATTGCTACCTGACGGTATTATCTAATTTAACTTCGGATCTGTGCTATTGAAAAGCATGTGTCTTTTAGCACTCCGACTGGCAAGACATGTGATAAACAGACCTATAAACATGTTGGCTCAACTGAGCTGTTTAAAAATAAATTAGCAAACTATAAAAATAAACAGTAACATACATATGTACTCAATTATGAACTAAGTCTAATTTTTGTTCTGAAATACTGTCTTTGACCTTAGTCATAAACAAGCACCATTAAAAAAACATAATATCTCAACAGACAGAAGGGCAAGGATTAAATGCTCATTGAGCACCACAGAATGCAAAATAAGGGATCAAAAGAAAGAAGAAAAGAAAGAAAAGGGAGGGGAAAAAAGCACACCCTTTATTAAACACAAAACCTACATCAACTGGAAGCGTTTATGTTGATGAAAGCTCCTTATGTCGGAGCCAAAGAAGCTGAAACCCAGCGAAGGACTTTGGCTGCTTCAAGTGGCTCTGAGCCTTACACATCTCAGGGTGAGCAGCCCCTCTGGGCGCTGTGTGCCCATCCCAGGGATGCTGGTGTCTGTCTCAGTTCTGTCCCACAGAGCCCCACAGGTTAAAACTCCACGCTGAGGCTGAGAGCAGCCTGGAACACACAGGTGAAATGAAAGGACGTCCCTGTGCCACACTAGAACAGAGAGAGACATCCAACCCAACTGATTCTTCCTTCTGAGGAGTGGTGCCCAGTCCATGTTTCCCCAGTAGTCTTGTGTTTCCAGAAGACTAGAGCAAGGCACCACAACACAAGTGCCAGCACAACTGCACTTCCTAGAGGAAGGAAGGTGAAAAGGAGGGTGAAAAGCTGGAGCACCACTGGCATGTTTCTCATTTCTGTGAATTTCTGTGATTTGGGATTTCTGTGGGGCTCAGGCTCTGTGGCTCAGTGTTCCTGCTTGTGTGAGTGAGTACAGGCAGCATGTGGAGCCATGCACACACGCAGAACTCACCAGAAACCCCAAACCCATGTTCCATATACAAAAGCACATATTCATTGTGCAAGACCAATTTGAGAGTGGGCTACCAACAACCTTACATGCATACAAAATATCAGCTTGTGGAAAACACAGCAAGGAAGGTCAGTGGGAACGAGGGCCTGGGAGGAAGGCTTCCTCTCCACTGCACAGCAGTGGGTGACAGAGAGCCACAGTGCAGATAACATGATGCATTCTGACAGCACCCAAAATGAGAAGGCTGTCCCTGTTTGCATGGGGTGCAACTGGAAGGGAATCCATGAGACAGGCACAGCATGGCTTCTCCTAAATGACCTCAATGTTAGCAGAAGTGGGATGTTGGAGTGCATAGGAAACTCCCCTGTGCAATGGGAGGGGAGAAGGATAGAAATCAAGGTGTGTTGCCCTGGCTCTGGGTTATTGGGAAAACACCGGTGGGCTATGACCAGCCTCTTCCAAGGACATCTAGCTCCTCCAAGATGGAAAGCATCTGATTTGTGCCCACCAGCACCACTGCAGCATCTCAGGGCCACCCAAGAGCCTCCAAAGTATTTGCTGGTTACCATGCTTTTCCATTTTCCCTTTTTTATATACTTCTGTGCACAAATGTCAGCTGTTCCCTTAAGCAACATCTGGATGCTGCTGCTCCAGAGCCATCTCCCAGCCTGCAGCTCGCCTTGCTCCCCGAGGACGCATTCTTTGATTACAATTAAAGTAACGTGCTTGCTCAAAAATGAAATGCCGTTTTCTGACCATCCTTCCTGCTCCATCACCAACAGAATACTCAGAGGTGCAACTCATGCAGACATGAAGTGTTAATGGCTACCTGGTAACATGGCTCATCATGCTAATATTTTTGTTCTGATTCTGACAGTTCTCTTAATGCTTTAAGCAAAACTTAAAGCTGCGAGAGCTCTAATCTGAAAGTGAAGGCTGCAAGAATTGCAGACTGCACAAGCTGCACACAACGACTCTATTTCCCCATGTGTTGCACTACCACACACACACCATCCCCTCACAGCCATGCTGCTCCCAGGCTGGGCAAACTGCAGATGCTGGAGCACAGAGACACCTGCAAGAAACAGCAAGCCGTCATTAAATCCCATCTGAGCCTGTGCTGTGTGTGCTCAAAGGGCAGGAGCTCTCTGGTCTCCAGAGCTGTTGCAGGCCAGCAAATACCCAGCGGCTTTCAGCATGCACAGAGGGACACTTCCTTTTTCCAGCTTTGCAATTGCTGATTATAACAAGCGAAGAGCACTAACAAGTCTAGCTGGAGCACACTGCACAGAGGCTAAGAAACACAAGGTACTGGTGCAATAACCAGCATCACACAACTTCTTAGTTCCATTTCAAGCAAAACGGATGGGCATAACCATGTGGGAAAACTAGCAATGCTCCAACCCAAATCCACATTGCCAGAAAAAAGACAGGAGAGCAGAGGAAGGCAATCTGCTACCAACTTTGCTCTTGCAAGAACTCTGTCCTGGCTGGACTCAGGACAGAACACTGCTTCCAACTGATCTCTGCTCTGCCCTAGCATGCCTGGTCTCACCTTTCACTAAAAAGATTGCTCCACAACACCAGTAGCTGCATGGCCTTTATCTGCAGGGCTGCATCACAAACGTGGGCAGGCTTCACCATCTGCATCTGTCACTTGACAGCCATTGTCACCACAAGTGGCATCACGAGGTTCTGAGGCTGCCTGCTCTGCACCACCTGCACACCCATGACCGTGGCAAGCAGCTCGTGAGTCAGGTGACAGAAGCATAACAGGTGACCTCCAGCAGCAGCTTTCCTGGCCTTGCTTCTCTTCCTGTGGTCACAGGCTCCCCAACTCCCTCATCTCTACAGGCGAGGCTGGCCTCATCCACCTCCATGCTGGCCAAGGACAGAAGAACGATTGCAAAACAAACCTCTGGGTTCTGGGTTCCAAGCTTGCTGTGGCACCAATGCAGCATCTGCCATAACCAGGACACCTCTGCCATGTCACCTGGTGGCAGCCATGCGCTTCAGCTTCCTGCAGCATTGCACAGGTGCTCCGGAGTCATTAAACAGAGCAAGTTTGCTGCAAGTGAAACCCAAACTAGCCTTGGGCTTTGACCCCAGCCTTGAGTCTCAGTCCGAGTGGTCCCAGCCTCAGGTCTCAGTCCCAGCCTTGAGTTTCACTGTGCTCATGAAATGAGACATGCAGTGCATGAGCGTGTCAGCACAGAAAGGCTTCCAGCACCCTAGGCTGGATGCAAGAAGCACAGATAGCATTTCCAAGAGAGGAGGAGGAGTTTTCTGATAAAGAGGATTTCCTTGCTCAAATATCAAAGGATTCTCACAAAGGAAGGGGGGTATTACATCAGTCTGAGGCACACTTTCTCTTTTAAACTCTAACCTTCCATTGTTTGTCTTCTTGACTAGGATTTAAAGGCCAATTTTTTGACCATGTTACATGGCACAATCTAGAGCTGTGGCACCAGAGGCTTCAGCAGCACCAGATCCCCAGGAAGCACTGAGCTGGCACAGGTAGGTCAGTGTTTCCCATCAGCACCCAGAGCGGGGCTCCAGGATGAAGCTTAGCCAATTCCCTGTGCTGGTGGGAAGGTAGATAGGGCTCTGTGGGAGGAGCTGCCCACGGCTTACTTGTGCCATCAACACCTGCCCACTCTCACCAGTGCTCTCCTGGCCCTGCAGGCAGCAGCCTTACCATCCCAAATGCAAACAAATGGGTGGAGAGCAGGTGGCAGAAGCATAACATATGCCTAAAATGGTTAGAGTGATCTATGAGCTTCTTTGGGTTATAACGTTCCATTAACGTGACATTTATGTGTAGTAATACAACACCGCTCACTTACAAGAACCCATCTCTGCCTGCTCTGTTTTCCTGAGTGCAGTGAACAAAGGAGACCATCAGGAGGGCACTGGTGTGGCACAGACCCCTCCAATGGGGGGATGGGTGGGACAGAAGTGGAAGCATTGGGTGGAGACACACCAGGTACCACAGCTGACAGCACAGGAGAAACAGGGGGACAAGGGAAAGGACTAAAGGGCAATGCATCAGGACCCAAGACATGGAGAGCCACAACCAGGGTCAGACACGACAGCTGATGCCAACGCTGTCCTACAGCAGCACCCCAAAGCACCCACAGGGCTGTACAGCAGCTGGTGGCATGCTTTGGGGCACCCTTAATGGGCAGGCCAAGCCTGCTAAGCACTTAGTTTTTGTTCTTCTGATTTATAAACCCCACTGAAATGGGCTGCAGGATGGACTGCCTCGTAACTGCCAGCTTTCATTGTTCTTAGCAAATGACTTGTTTGCAGCTTCTGAACTGCCTAATTTATTTTGCCCCTATGTTTTGGTCATTCATCTACTCTGTGCGTAACGGTGCTCTGAATGCTGACACCTGGGAAGCGTCTAAAATGCCGCAACCCTTACACGGCCCCAAAGAGGTTAAAGGACCAAGGGCAACTGCTGAGTCTTCCTACAAGAGAGGGATAATTCATCTCCTCTTCCCTCCTCCCTGCAACAGGCACAGCTCTCAGCTCACAGGGTTTGAGTAAAACACCAAAGGAGATGGATCAGGTTGGCATGCTTAGTGTCCTGGGCAAGTAGAGAAGGAAGGAAATCAGGACCTGGCACCCAGTCCAACACCCAAGTCAACAGAAATTGTTCAGCAGATTCTGGCAGCGCATTTCATCCTTTAATGTGCACTGGTGAGAAAATGAACAACTGAGGGCACCTCACTTTGCATTTCATGCAATTGCAGTTGCTGGCTTGCAGCATTTCAGAATAAATGCAGAATCAGCAGGGGCAATTGCTAGCCTCTTGATAAACATCTAGAGATCTAGAAAAGCCATCACAGGGACAAAACTGAGGACACAGAAAGCATCACCAAAGGGCAGAGAGAGCAAACGAAGAGCTAACTCCCATGAGCAGTTTAAATTCATGTCACTGTATTTTACCTGCATTCTGCATTTTGCATTGCTCAGGTACCTTGGGATAAGTGCACACAACCACAGCCACGACACCAGACAATTATGAATGTGGGAGCTGCAGATTAAGAACATGTTGGAATGCTGACTACACCCAGTGCTAAAAACATATCTCCCCTCTGTAGGACAAAATGGGTGTGGAGCTTCTGATAGAAAGATCACTGCACTTACATAGCAGTACAGGGACCCCTGCTTTTGCTTCTCCCTAGTCAGAAAAACAGCCACAGAAATTTGCTTGTTCCACCTCTCTACATTTTTTCAGAAGAGCCAGACGGGAAAATGAGGTGGAAAACACTGACATCCCTGCTCCACACTTTGTGAGGACAAAACAGGCACCAATGGTACTCCGGGTGCTCAGCACAGCCCAGCATTGGTGCTTCCTTCTGATGGCTCCGGTCACACAGTGTGTGGCACTGCATCCTTCAGAACAGCAGACATCTGCACAGAACACAAAGTGCTCCATCCAAGCTCAATTTACAGCTCACTACACTCGAGGATGTGTTTGAGCCACTCTTTGCTGAGGAGTTTTTTGCAGGTCTGTTCCTACTTGTCCCCTGCATGGTTTTGCAGCACTTCTTGAAGCGGATACTCAGTTACCTTGCCCACATCCCTCAGACGTCAACTTTGTTTCTTCTTAATGGAAGAAATACAGAGACGAACCACTGGCTACAAGGGTGCACGCAGGGACTCCTGGTCCCACTGTGCTCCCCTCCTGCCCTCCTCAACACTTCGCCACATGGGTCAGACAGCAGAGCCAACCCATTTCCCAACTCCTAAAATATCCACAGTCCTGTCCTGCACACTTCCCTTCCCTCTCTAAGCACTCATTCAGGTACTCTCATTACAACCACTGTTCCACAAAGGTTAATAAATACTTCCTGGGATGAGTAAGGGCTCTGCAATCTGACCCCAACGCAGCAGAAACAATTGCTGACGGCCAAATCTCTGTGCCTGCGTTGTGCTGAATGCTGTATACTCTGTGTGCAGAATGCAGCACCATAATAAATTTGAACACGTGCAAATAAGGTGTTGGCCCCACTTCTGGCCTCTAGTTTTTATGTCTGCATTGCTGCCATCACTCTGAAATTTAGCAGATGCTGACAGCTCCTGGCAAACACACTATGAAATTATTCTGAAACAATGGCAATAAGTAAATAAATAAATAAAAGAAAATATACAAATATTAAAATTCAAGATGTCTTTCCCTCCAAGTGCAACATTTAGGAAAAAAAGTAATTATGGGTTTTTGTTAATTTAAGGAAGTGCTTCCCCTTTTTCTCCATCAGACACAAGGTGTGAAGTATGCAAACGCCATTTGAATGTGACTGCATTATTTACATACTGTAGCTCCAACAACTAACGCCAATTCAAGAGTCAGGGAATCAAAAACTCAGTTTCCAAGAGCTTCTTCAAAAGAGCAGCAAGGCCTTCCCAGCCTCACAAGCACCACACTGGGGGCACTGGGCAAGATCCAGCCGTTCCAGGCTCCCAGAAGCACAAAAACACCACCAGAAGCACAAAAACAATGCCAGGTGCTGGCAGTGATGATGCCCACCTCCTTGTGATTAGGACTCTGAAACATCATCCACACGTGCAGGTGAAGTGCACCAGTAGATGTGCCTGGAGAGCTGTACAAAGCCACAGATCTGCAAAGAGCCAGCCAGACAAAGCCATGAAGAAGACAATGCAAGCAGGCAACTAGTTGTCAGCTGAAGCTGCCACACTGTTGTGCAGTCATCCATAATTCAAACTCAAAAGCCATCTCGTGAGGTACACTGTACAATTAGTGCAAATCTGAAAGCAGCTTTTCCATTTAGCTTTGAAACAGAAAATTAAAGGGGAAAAGCTGCGTGGAAATAAAAGGAAAGATGTTCAGATGGTGGTGCAGTGACCGAAAGTTTTCTGAATTTCTCTTTTCTTTTTGCCACCAAAGCTGTCCCTGAACTCACTCAGAGGTGTTTCCTCCAAATCACACTTCCAGCACACTTGCCACCTACCCTACAGCCTCTGCCTTCCTGCTGCCTTCTGAAGTGCAAGGTGCTTCAGGACACCGTGAGGCACTGCTGGGCCACTGGGCAGCAGCTTCCACCAGCATTGTGTCACACAGAAATCCAAACAGGAAACTCCCCTACATGCCTCTCTGTCCTTAAAAGGAGGTGTCAAACAGCCGTGAAGCATGCAAATCAATAGCAAGATGTATGGGAAAAAGTGGTGTTTACTTATGCCAGTCATGGAACTGAAATAAAATGTAAGCCAATAGAAAGTGGAAGAGGATCAATGTGGCAATTACCTTCTCAAATTTTTTGTTTTTTCCTGCTAGTTCCTGCACACTGACTCAAGGCACAGTGCACAGCACTGCATCACCTGCTCCAAGAAGCCAACCACCTCATCAGGATTTGGGTGAGTGTTGGTTTGATGCCTCCCTTCAGAAGGGCTGAGTGCCAGCTGTCCAGGAACACTATCAGCCCATTAAAGAGAAAATCTCTCCTGACATCAGCAGCCTTGACAACTGCTGGCCAGCCAGCCTTTATCCTTCCCTTCTTCAAGGAGGTTATTGAGGAAGCAGGTTTGGAGCAGATCTAGCTGCACCTCGCTCTTGTGAGGCATCTTTGATCCCTATCAGTCTAGCTGTAGAGACAAATGTAGACAATATTCGATCTTATGAGCAACCATAAGAACATCCTTCAAGGAAGGGATGTCAGGGAGATGCTGCCTTCTGGGTCCCTCTACCACCACTAACTGGCCCACCAGCACTGTGTCTCTGATGCTGACTCTGCTTTGAGTCTCTCTTCCTCTTATGATTAAGGCAATCACATCTCCAACCAATTTCTGGACGTACAATCCACAACCCCAGCCTGCCCATTTCATCAGGCTCTGCTGTTAGCCACACGACATCCCATAGAGAAGATCCACCGATGCCCTCACACCCACAAAAGGCATTAGGCTCACACTGGAGGCCCACCATGCTTCCACCTGCTCTGCTTCTAGGGTACTTCTGCAAAATCTTCCCGTAGGCCTGCTACATTAAGCTGAAAATCAACAACCAAAATGTGCCTAGTAGCCTATTGAATGGATTGTACCAATCAGATGATAAGTAAATAATATTTATCCAAAGCTGCGCCCTGAGGACATCACACTGAGATCAGCAGGGAAGGGGTGCTGAATGCTCTGTGTGCACACAACACCAGTCACTCTCAGCACTGTCACAGTAACCATTCTGGCTGGATGTTCCTGCATTTTTGCTGGGAACACCAGTGCACATGGTTCCTTCTTGTTTTACCTGCCTAATCCCCAAATTGCTATCTGCATGGAGCTCCTCGAAAGCATGGGGAAGGGAGGAAGATCAGCAAGCACTTCATCCTCATGGTTCCAGATTACATTTCCGCAGCAGCTGCTCCTTTTGTCTACTTCTAGTAAAGCCAAACCAGACTAAAATTTAATTTAATCTGCTGTAAACCCAAGTGCCAGGCACTTAGATGGCAGCTGAAAGCGTCACTCTCAGATAACTGAGTGACACTGGCTAATAATAGGCTATGCATTAGGGGAGATGACATTTTGTGTAACCAAAGAGGAACCAATGCCTCGAACATCCCTGGTTGCCCAGCCCCACTCCCATCCCCAGCTCAGCCCTGGGAAGGGATGCTCCTGGGACATCACTGGTCCAGCCCAGCCCTTCTCTTTCCCCACTCCCTCCCACCAGGGCCACACCTTCAGCCTCCTCCCAGCGTGCCAGTGTGCCTCAGTGCACAGCTGCCCGCTCGTGCCGTTGTCTCCAAATGGTTTTTCAGAGGTCAAAGTTCTGCAGGCAGCAAGATCAAGTGCTATTTTTAGGTGGGATAAGGTCACAGTGCTTTTAGAGACAGGGAGGTGTACAATAAACTCTATCGATCAGTCTTGGGACCTCGCACTCCAGAGAGACACGCGGATTGAAACAAAAATTGCCTGACTGTTTTCTCTGTAGGACCGGCGGGTAAAAGCTTGTTGGGCTCCATCTCTTCCTGGAGATAAAACAAGCCAGAAGTTGCGTGCCGACTGCACTGCGCATTGAGACGGATGTGCAGCGGGGAAGGTAAAGCAAGACAGCAAGGTTAATGGAAAAGATGGAAACAGTGAGCTGTGCAATGCCTGCATTTGGGATGGGACCTGCAGCGAGCGTTTTGCTCAGCACAACTTTCCTCTCGTTGCCTGATTGCAGCTAAGCAGTGCTGTGAGCTCCTACATAGCAGATAGGAAACTGTAAAATCTCGAGCTTGAGATTATCTGTACAGCAGCTGCACCTTGCAGGAATCACAATGAAACCTGGTCTAAAGCAGTGCAGTAACTGGGATGGAAGGAAAACAAAACAAAACAAGATAGCCTGTTCTTTCCAAAGCAGATGTTGCCTTTTGAAAAGCTAAGGTGATTTAGGGAATCAGGCTGGAGTGTAGCTTGATTTCTTTACAAAAAGATTCTGAAGGTCCTACCAGCACTTCTGTGATTTTATTCCTAGTGTCCATGACCACAGAACAAAATTTGGGATAAACCAATTGCATTAAACAAAGATGGAATTACTTGCAAGCAGAGTACTGACAAACACTGCCGCAGCCACTCATCTTCCTCAATGATCACATGAATGGAGTTTTAGGTGAATAGGCATCTCAAAAATTCAAAGCAAATCTGTGTTTAGAATTGCTGCCTTCCACGTGTAGGGCATTTTCCGGGCACCAGCTCACATCTGCTCAGGCTCCTTGCTGACCACAGATAGACCTTAGGGCCTTACCACCTCTCTTCACACCTACACAGCACTGGCTGCTGGCACAGGATGCTGGGGAGATGGCACAGAGTGCCCCTGTCCTGCCATGGGGCTCCTGTGAGGACACTCCACAACTGGAAAGGAAACAAAGAAACAAGCCCCCAAAGTTTTAATTTCTGTCTCCTCTGTTTCAATTAGCATGCAGCATCTGACGCCGTGGCACAGGGAGCTAAAAATGTGTGCGCGGATATGTCATCCATGAACAAAGTGGCTTGTGTTTGCTCTTTATTATTTAGGAAATGCACATTAATTACTGCAGATTTTCTCCTATACATCTACTGTATCTCAGACAGAATTGCTGAGAAGGGTCTGCAGAACAAAAATGTATGGGGTAATTAAATGGATATTTATAATTAGAACTTAATAATTTGCATCAGGGACAAATGAGCTCTGATTTCAATCTGTAGTGCATTTAGATTAGCCTGAAGATAGTGTAATTTGATGTTTTATAGTCCTCCTCTCAGATTATGAAACAATACAGTGCCTTTAAAGCAGCCGTGTCTGTGTCAGGAGTGCGTTAAGAAGCAGCAGCAATGAAAATGTTTGACAACGTGAAAGCAGCCATAAATTACATGGCAACTGTGTAAAAGTCGTGATGAAACAAATAAAGGCTGACCTAGAACGCATGTGATTCATGGCAGCAGCCAAGCTCCCCATGCGCACCTCTGCACCGAGGGCCCCTCCTTGCACGCGACCACCAGCACCTGCACTGCTGCAAATCATCGCCACTTGCAGCAGAGGTTTTGAGTTGATGTTTCCATTAGTCCAGAGAAGTACCACTTTGCTCTGCCTGTACAGACCATTTGGTAGAGCCACATTACAGCCCCACTTTGAGTACCTTGCCATGTCTGCAGTGGGGTCTCAAGATATGGGCATTTGGACTTACTGGCTCATCTCTTAGACCTACAGCCTTCTTTGGCTCCCAACAGCCCACGCTCAAAAGTGGGCAGTCCCACACAGCTCACCATACCTCCAAAGACGCATGGGGTGGATTTCCCAGGGGATGATCAATCAACCCTGGGCTCATTGGTGAGCACCAGACCAAGAGACCACATCCCCATGGAGCTCAAACATGGGGCAAGAGCTGAAGGGGCACGAGCCCTGCTCGTGTTACGGCAGCTGCAAGAGGAAATACTACAATCATCAGGTAACGGGCAGCCCTGAGTGCAGGGAAATCCACATACATGCATAGTCAAGGGCTGGGAAAAGTCCCAGGGTGCCAAGCAGCTGGCAGATTTGCAGTCACACCAGTTATGATCTGTCATGGAACTGAGAGATCAAGAGGAGAACCGGTTTTGGAAGGGAGGTTTCCAGATCCACAGCACAGGCACACAGCACCTTGGAGCTGTATCCCACAACCTCTTCCCAGCCTTTGTACTTTTCTCCCACAAAGCAGAGTTCAGTGCACTTGCATGTAATTAACTACAGAGTAAAAATGCAAAGGGGGAAGAAAAGGAAACACGACTGGGATCTTCAATCTGCCTTGCTACAGCTGCTGGGGTGGAGCGGGGCCCTTGGGACCCAATGCCCACTGCATAGCACATCACAGCAGTGAACAGCCGTCAAAGCCCTCGCTCTGTGACAGGAGCAGCCCCGTCAGACAGAGCCCAGCGGTGCTGGCAGTGTGCCGGGGAGGCATTGGACAGGTGGTGACCCACTGTTCCCTTCCCTGCACACCTTTGGCAGGGCCTCCTTGAGATGATGGAAGCCTGTGCTTTCCCAGCGAAGCTATTTCTTTGCATTTGGAAATACACCTGATACCGGCAAGTCACAGAATGTGGCACCGAGATTTTTCTTTGCAGAGTTTGTTTGACCAGAGTACACGTTATTCAAATCAGCTACACCGAAAGTCACTTAAGCTGCTGTTTGTTCCAGCACGATGAGACTGGCCTGTCGGAGAGCAAAACTGTCAGGATGTTACGGTCTGCCTTCTGCCAGCACTAGTAAGCAGCTCAACAACTGTCAGACAGCAGAATCATCAACCTAAAACTGAAATAAAATAAATGAATCCTGGGGCCATTTGGCATACAGAGATGCAGCCAGCACTGCCCCACAGCCCTGGGGAAGATCTTGGTGGACCCAGACCCAGCTGTCAGCACCACATCAAGTCTTACACTTGTGCAATGTGGCCCTATGAACATCAGTGAGCCGGAAAGTCTCCCATTCCCTGTTCTTCCCCCTGCCCAGTGCATTAGGAGGCAGCCCCCAGTGCACCCCGGGCAGTGCGGTGAGGGCTGAAGGTTGTGGAATGCAGGGGGATGGGGCTCTTGAGCTGGCAGTGTGGCCACACATTGAGCAGTAGGAAAGGTTTGGCAACACACCGCAGCAAGGCCGGCAGACACCTTGCCACCAAGCTCCAGTGTGCGCGAGGGGGCCAGCTTAATCTTTTCAACCTGGGGCAATTCAGCCATCTCCCAGACACACAAACGTGAGTACACGCACACACGAAGCCCTCCTGCTCTCACACACACTGAGCCTCATTTGCCTCTCAGAACACCGCAACCCTTTTTGTCCTGGGCCCTCAGGTTACTGGCATCGCGACAACTCTTTTTTTCCCAACAGCGAGCCAGGAAAGATGATAGAACCTGTGTGCGTGGCCAAGAGACTGGTCTCAACTGGTTCAGAGGGAAAACACGAAGCTGCGTCTCACCCCCTTCTTGCCTTCAGCCAAAAGACCTGGGAGCATTTGATGTACAGTCAGCAGATATGAAAAAATATATACATTGAGAAGGCTTGGGGCTGTGACACTCATCAAAACCTGGGCCTGGGCCAAGTTCATCTGTTAATGGCCAGCCTGGCCCTGCCTCCTCCTCCCTCCTCTGCCTCTTCCTCCCTCCTCACCAACGAGACATCGATTATGTCTGAGCTTTTCCCTTTCTATTCAAGATAAACAAAGTGCCTCAAGTTCAGGGCACACCCTGGGACCCTTGACAAAGCCATCTATCATCCTGTCTGCTAAACCAGTCTAGCCACACTGCCGTGGAGGAGGCTAATGCTTCCAGCCCACAATTTTCCCTTTGTGCTGCTGCCCTATTACCACTAACCTCTTTCTTCGCTACCTTCCCAGGAGCAGATTTGCTTGACCATTTTTGCCTAAGCCCTTCCTGGCAAAGGCATTTTGTGCTGAAAGCAAGCTCAGGGCTGAAGAAAGGAACGAGACCCCAACTGCCCCCTCCCTGCAGCACCCAGCTAGAAACTGGCCCTGAGCCCCTGCCCTGCCCCACTGGGGACGGCTCTCCAAGAAGGAGTTTGGCATAAATCACATCCACTAACTCACTCTGATTTGCAATTAAATGCAAATACACTTTTATAGCCAGCATAGAGTGTATTAATTTTAACAGCAAATGACAAAATAAGAACACAGTCCCTCCAATACTAGTAATGAATCGCGCCATAAATTACGTTAGTGGCCGCATTCGTTACAGCTCACTCAGCGCTTTGAGTTCCACGTGCGCATCACGTCGGCGACCCGCATGGCACTACAGCACACCTTCTGCACATCCCTGTACTTCCCTCTCATCCTTGCTGCCGGGTGCAGTGAGACCCCGAGTGCCAAGAGGCCACAAACAGCCCAGCTTTGCAGCCCAGCACTTGGGCCAGGTCTGGAGGTCATGCTGAGCCATTATGATTCAGTTCACCGAGGGGCCCTGGTGCTCTACAATCCAGGGTACTAATGAAAGCCAATTAACAGGAAATCAGAAATGGCCATTTCTGAAGGTGTGCCTTTAGCAGCCCTTTGCTAGGACACAGCTGCCCTGCCGCTCCTGCCCCCAGCCCAGTGTCCTGGCCCTCATGTGCACACCAGCAGATCCTCCCCACATTCATTAGGCACCATGGGGAAAGTGAGGTTTTTCTGGATCCTTTGTTTTGTGAGGACAGCTGTGCGCCATTCCCACCCCCCTCCCACCCAGCCTCTCCTAAAGAAATAATTAAATCCAATTAGGACCAGAAAATAATTTACATTTTGGTTCAGTGTAAGATAGGAAGGATGAAAACCACGTGAAAAATGTTGCAATGAAATCTCATTCCTCTGTTACTGGTTTGCCTGCTTTTAAATCAGAAGCTATTGCAAACTGCTCTGTAAAGGCCTGCTGGCTGGCTCGGTGTTCCATAGGGAGAGTGCAAGAAGGCATGGGTGAGAAAACATCCCGCAGTGCCCTGTGCCTGCAGCAAGCCTGCAGCACTTGGCCCATCCTGCTCCTGCTCTGCTCTGCTCCACTCCTACTCCGCTTCTGCTCCTTCTCCTCTCCCAGTCCTCCCCTCACTGCGACACAGGCTCCTCCACCATGGTTTACTGATTTACAGAACCTTGGTATGTGAATGGCAAAAATTCCTTGGCATAAGTGTATGTTTGCTGATCGCGTTTCAGATCATGTGTTGTTCATTATTATGACTTGCTCAGAAACAGTTTGCTGCAGTTATGTGGGTTTGCCTTGGACATTTTTTCATCTTTCAGTACATTGAAAACAGCAATGGTGGGGGCGAGGTAGGAAGCCAACAAGGAAACATTTTTGTGTCTATACATTACCTTGTGTCTATATGGTACCTCAATGTCTACTTAAAAATTACAGCAAGGCACAGAAAATATTCCAGGATTGGGAAGCAGAGCGGAAAGGAAATGGAGTTAACGAATCATCCCTTCAAGAAAAATGCAATGTCAAGCTTTCAACTAGAATATTTTTTTCTGAATGTCTATGGAATTATGTGTGGATTCGGTAATTATACACTTCTGAGCTACCTAAAAAATACATCCAGCTAGCCCAAGGTATTGCTTTTAATTTTGCACATTACTCCAGCAGCTCGGGTTGAAGGCCTTCCTGCCAGGCAAGGCACCAGTGCAAGCACTATCTGCACAGCAGGGCAGCAGGTCCAGGACACATTGATTTCTAAAAATACTGACCCCTGCCTTGCACAGAACTTCTTTCTGAGCTGCATTCTGACAGCTGAAGAAGCCAATGTGGCACAGCTCAAGGCAATGCAAGCACGGCTACTGACCTGTCGAGGTGCTTTGCCTCCATCCTCACCACGGTGCCACCCCACACCCAGCACACAATGCAGACATTTACTTTTTTACTGTTTTTGTATAGTAAATTATCCATTAGATTTCATCATATCTTACTAAGCAATTACATCAAGAAAATGATAGTGCGTGTGGAATCAATTATGCATGCACTTGGCCAGAGACCAAAGGCTATGAAGTCGGAGAGGGCAGAATCATTCAACACACACAAATAAAAAGACCCTGGATCTCACAGATGGACCCCATCAGTTCATCTTACTGCTGAAAAAGTTCATGCACTTAATAATTTATTTGTGTTCTGGATACTGTTTCCCAACTGAATATTAACAACTTTGAACTGAACCGTGCTTTTAGCATGGTATGGGGGGAAGTCACCGAAGGGCAACACCAGGTCTCCTCCAAGGTTAAAACTGTACTTATGTTCCCTACACAATGGTCATTTCAACCCCTCCCCCCCACCCAGTTTATTTGCTTTCATTAAGCAATCTCTTTAATCAGGGTATCACTTCTCTCTCCATTCATCTTCTGCACTGGCGATCAGCTCCCAAACCCACACTGAGCACCAGTTGGGAAAGGCAGCCCACTCTCAGACCCAGGGAGGCCAATCCCAAATCCATAGCCAGCGAGAGGGCCAGCAGGATGGGACAGGGGGGAGGATGGGGACAGAGAGGTACAAGACTGAAAGATGTGGGATGCAGAAGTGTGGGACGCAAAGGCGAGGGACGGAGAGGTGAGGGATGCAGAGGTGAGGGATGCAGAGGTGTGGGATGCAGAGGTGCAGGATAGGTATGGGCCAACTGTCCACTGCTCACTACCACCCAGGACGCAGTTGGGAGAGGGAAATGCCATCCCTGCCCAGCACAGCTCCCTCGCCCAGAGCTGGCAGCCGAAAGCAGGATGAGGCCCCGCAGTCAGCAGGATGCCAACACTCAGCCCTTGCGCCTGGCCCAGCAACAGTAGCTTGCCAGCAATAATTATTTTGCAGATATCCATACAGAATTTCTTTTTAAAGGAATGTCTCCCCCAAATGGGAACAATTTCATTCTACACTTCCAACAAAGTGTACTTAACATTAAAAGAGAACTGATAAAACATATTTAATTACTCAAGGTTAGACTTCTAATTCCTCAATTCACTAAAGGAAACTTGGCAAGGAGATGCATCATTTTACTGCTTTCTGCTGGAGCATCTGAGGGAGAAGAGCCACTGAGGCAGCTAATACACAAAACATGATCAAAAGTGATTAACAACAGCTTCATATGCAAATTGCATTAATGAAGGAGTGCAAAGTCATCATGTAAATTAAATATGTCAAATCTCTTGGTGAACTTTCAATCTTGAGAAGAAAAAGCACTGCTTTAATTTTTTTACATCATCAATTTTCCAGGATTGAAAATCTAAGAATCTTGGTGCTATAAAACAATTTTCACCTTTTTTTTTCTCCTTCGGCAGCCTGACAGGCTGGCCTGATGTGTGCCGAATGCACATGTTAATAGGCCAATCAAAAATGCAAAACAATTCGCAATTACTGCAAGGACCTAATGGTCATTAGAATTTACAACTAGGTAATGAACTAAAGTCTGCCCACACCATGCATATTCATAAAGCAATTTAGCCTTTGAAGATTAAAGAAGTGCTTAAAATTCAAATGAGCTTTAGCAAATTATCAGATTCATCCAAAAAGCAAAAGGGTTTTTCTTCCTGTGATTTCCTTATTTTTTAATGCAAAATTGTTAGATCTTCCAGACCGAGCTTAAACTAAACACGGGGCTCTGAGTCAAGCCAAAGGGGCCGCAGACAAACAGAGGCAGAAAACATTGTTATGGACTTTGTTCATAAAACTAAGCCCTTAGGAGCTGAACCTATCTCTAAACACGGTAATTTATCAAAAGCAGCACAGACTCGCTCATAGGCAGCATTGTGCGCCGCTCTCTGAGAGCAGATTAACAAGATTTCCGCCACCCTCCAAAAAAGCCTTTTTCCCCCCAAGTCACATCTTCCATGTAAACATCGAGCGCATTATAAAAACATTATTTTCACCCAAGTCGGAGGCATTAATTCTAAAAACTTTCCTCCCTGGAAGGAGGCACAATGAAGCCGCACGCCCAAGTGTGGCACAGGGGAGCGGCCGCAGCGTGGCGGGGGCTCGGGCTCCCCTAGCTGGGAGCCGGGGGTCGGCTCAGCGCCCTGCGTCCTTCCACCGTGAGGAGGGTTTTGTCCTCCTTTCTCCATTTGCGGGGCCAGAACACCAGCAAAAGCGCATGCCTGGGCTGCGAATATCCCTTAAAATAAAGCAATTAACTTCTTTCCAGCATCCAGCGAGTGACGGTGACAGCCCACCCCGTGCAGAAAGTGGGAGCCACAGTCCCTGACCCCCGGCCAACACAAAGAGGCAGCCCCGGCATAATGCCTGCTGTCAGCAGCTGAATTATTTTTATACAGGAATTTTTATCTCCATTGTACAAACAAGTATGTGTCTGCGCCGACTTGTTAAGCAATCCACTTGTATGTAGAATAAGATATTTTTTCCCTGGTACCAGTCACACAGCTCCGAGATCAGAAGAAATACATTCACTTTGAAGCTCCTTGAATGTTTTAGTTAAAAGGACAGCAGTTGTTTTCAGAGATCCAAGAGCATTTTTATCAGAATTTAATTTTTCCTTATTGATTTTTTCTAGCATAACACACGTTTAACACAGGACAGTTTATCGTTTATTACAAAATAATGTGGCCTCCAAATAATCTGTCAGGAGGTACTGCTCTCCTTCAAATGCAGCGGCGCTTTACCTCCTCCAGGAGTCGGAGGCTGCCGATCACCACTTGCCTTTGCACAAAAACTATTTCTAAAAAGGAGAACGAATGTCGGGCGCACAGTGCACGCCGTGGAGGGCTGCAGCGGCCCTCCTACAGCCCATGCTGCCGCACGGCTGCTGCCCTGCCAAAAGCAGGAGCACTCAGCCCCATCTTCTCCTGCTCCCAAAGACCAAACTTGGTGGCTGGCACGCAAGCACACCCAGACACTCACACCACATCCAAAAACACCCAGCTGCGATGGTGCAGCAGAGTAACACCACAGGCAAATTAATTGCTACAAATTTTCAGAGGGGGTGGTTTTATTTTTGCATTTCGTATTTCGCTGCCTACAACATCACCTACGCAAGCAATGAATTCCAAATTAAACTCCTCATTTTCTCCTAAGGAGCAAAGCACTGTAAGGTCTGTTTATTTAACAAAGGTATTACTTGTAGTAATAATAATAGCAATAATATCCACAACAACAATAACAACACCACTGAAGGCACGATTCTTCTCTAAGCCTTTGTTGTTCCGCAGTAATTCCATTGTCTGGTTAGGCAGAGGTTTCCTATCTGCACTGGGATCATGCTGTAGGTGTAATTGCCCTGCACTCACACACAGCACAGCACGGGGAGGACACGGGCAGACCCCGTTGCTGCCGGACCCACAGCCCCAGGCAGCCCTTCGCCCTGCGCCCGCTGAGCGCAACAGCGGGGCCAGCTCCAGGAACCCCGGCAGCGCCTACCTGGAGTGCGGCTCCTCCTTGACAGCTATTGCACAGCCTCGTTTCCTTGGGGGTTTTGCAGCTGTCAGGCTTCGCTTCTTTCTCTCTCGGGTCTTGGTGTCTGAGCTATTTGCTGCGAAACGCAGCAATGGAGGCTCAGGCTGACTCCACCGGACACCGTCCGACACGGGCCAGCAGTGTCGGTCAGTGGCAGCCTGGGTGCAATTCCAGCAGAGCCACAGCAGCTGGGCTGAGAGGTCTTGAGGGACAGGGCAGAGGAAACACTTTGGTGCCCTGTTTGCAAACTCAGAATTCAACAGCTTTCTGGCAGTCCGTTTCAAGTGCTTTGTTTTGGGAAGCGTTATGCGTTTTTCTTTGTGCATTTTGTGGGTTTCCTACAACTGCTCCTGACAGCTGTTGATTCAGCAAACAGAACGCATTACGAAAAGCCCTCCCGACAGCCGCAGTGGAACACACCGCTTGGCAGGGGCAGCTCCCAGACCCTGAGGACAGGGGCTGCAGCCACGCAGCCTCAGGCCACACCTGCAGCAGAGACCACCCGTGTGTGGTGGCTGCATTCTTTGTTTCAGCTGGATCTTGATACAAAAAGGGACTGAAAAAGGAAACGAACGATTTCAAGTATAAGATGTTTGCTGATACTTGGGATAACAAAACTCCCCAGCAGGCTGACACCAGCATGCTTCAAATAACCATGCTCTGTGCCACGTTCTTCCTTTCCATTCCTTCCTCCCTCACTTACTAACTAATTTTGCAGAGAAAGAGCACCTCTACAAAATGAGGAAGGAAGGAAGGAAGCAGATACTTTCATTTTGCTTTAGATCAAAGCAAAACAAGAAGCAAACTGTGGCACATCCAGTATTTTTTCCACCGCTGTCATTCACACTAGACTCTCTAAGTTTTGTACAATTCCCTAGGCCAGCTGCACATTAAGCTTGCTGCGTGTGGCTTTATTATAGCACGGTGGCAAGAAAGCATTAATATTCCTATGCTGCATCTGACAGGACATTTCCATGCACTCATCTGAGCTCGCACCTGAGAGCTGCCTTGAGGTGCTATGGCTGTGCTTGCATCTCTAACATAGAGAAACACCAGCACCCTGCTGGGATGGGGCCATCCTTGCTGCACTGCACCCCACACAGCCCCCAGCTCCATGCTGTGCCCTCTCCAAGCCCCCCTGGTGCAAATTCCAAGGGTTGGGAGACACGGTCAGTGCATCTCTCCAGCAGAGCTGATAAGTGAAGTGACCCAGCGCCACGCACTGACGCCGCTGGGAAGCACCAGAGGACAGTTTAGGGTTTGGGCTCTGTGCCACTCGATTTGGCCTGTGCTGGCCGGTGCCCTTTGATGCCAATTGCCACACACCTTCACTTGGGATCGGGACTCCATGCTGGGTGGAAATTCATTAGGAAATAGGAAAACCCAGCCTAAATATGGTGGTCATTTGTGGGTATATTAATGAGCCTGCTGCTTGTTAAAGGATGCAGTAAGTCACAATAGGACATGTGCTGATATCAGCCACAATAGGCCCAAACCTGCTGCACTTACTGCTACTGGGATGCAGACCAGGCCCAGCAGGCTTCTAGGGTCAAGATAACAAACCAGCCGGTTGTGGGGCCACGCTACCTGTACAAATGCAAGTCTTGATTCACTAAATCCTACTGAGCTTAGCACACTTGATGAAATCCAGCAAAGTCTCGGCAATGGCCGCACAAAGCCAAGATCTGCCGAGCAGCTCCAAGAGGTGAGATACAGCAGTGCTACTCAGCCAGCAGGTCCTGCACTTGGAATGGCACCATGCCAGTTCAGCTCAGTGCTAAATGGCATTTACTGCAGGGCTGCTGCTCTGGATACAAAAACGGGCTGAAGCTGGGAGGAAATTCTGTCAAAAAAATTGTCTGTAATGAGGATCCATGCAGGCAAACAACCGGAGTCTGAGCTCCCATTGCCCGACACTGCCTCTCAAGCATCCTTAATTGTCTTCATTGTTTGAATTAAATAAAAAACAAGCGTGTGTGCCGAGGGTTGTACATACCAAACTGTGTGCATGCCCTTACTTTAAGTGAGGCATTACAAAAATATGGAGATGTCTCAGAAAGTCTTTCTCTTACCGTACTAATTAGAAAGTGGTTAATTGAGCCCTCCTCAGCTCCCTGCCTCGTTTTCCAGCAGCACTGCTCAGACCAGCTCCATGGGACCGAACCTGCTCCAGCTCCCAGCTCCCAGTACATGATGTCAGTGCATCCCCTACCACCCACAGGCTGCCTCTGTGGCCATGAGCGCTGTGGCCACAGACACATTTCAGCCTATGAGGAGCTTCACAATTATATATCACATGTAACAAGAGGAAGAATGCAGAACGCATTTCTGATCCTCAAAACAAGAAGATCTGACTGATGGGGAACAAAATAAAAAAGAGAGATAGAAGGTATTAACACTTCTGCCACTTCCCTGGAACAATCATGCTGAAGCAAAGGAAAACTTTTACCCTGCCTCTTTCGAGTGAACTCGTATTTGTTTTTCCAATAAAGAGTCATCTTTACATTAGCCGTCCAAAACAGCGAGGATAGGAAAACAAACACAAGCTTTACATTGTACAAAGGACAATGTTGGCATCACATGCTTGTGTCTTCAAAAAGCGTTATTTCCAGGAGGCACTGGGGAAGGCCAACAAACCACAGGCACTTCTCCAGCCCTGCACGAACAGTGTTCCAGCAACTTGATCCCCATATTTTTTACATTTTTCCCCAGAAGTAAATTTCACAGCCATCCAAGCCACTACATTTAATTAAGCTTTCAAAAGTCTTCTGACAATGCCAACAATTGAAAGACACTTCTGCAGCTTAATCATGCAATCATTGTGACACTTCTATTTACAATTTGTCTTAGAAAGAGTTTCTCTGACATTGTACTTTAACAAAACAGCCAAGCTGCCAGTTCACAACCTTTCTCTGCCTTATTTATTACCAACAGGGCTCGCACACAGGGCTGGTTCCAGCAACAAGCCCCTGGTAGCACCCGTGTGGTTTTTCCTTTGGGGAGCTGCACAGGCTGATCTGACTGCTTTTCATTCAGAGAAAGCAGAGTGAATTTCACTCTGAAATGCTTCCACTTTCATTTTTTCCCCCATGAATGTAATTCAAGTTTTTATCTTATTGCCCAGATGCAACGCTAAATGTTCTGCTCAGATCTCAATGATTTTTCACTCAGAACAAAATAAAATAATAAGGAATTGCAATTTACAACACACAGAATTCTAATGGCAGCTACGAATAACAATCCAAAAAAATTTCCTTGGCGTAATGACTTGACACAGACATGATCTCCTGAGAACAGCAATAATCAGATGCACTTGATTCAGAATTCAGTACCAAATTATGTCCGCTTTCCCTTTGATTATGAGAGGGATTTCTTACGTTGTTTTTCCCCATTATTATATTTGAATCCAACAAGGCGCTCAAGAATAAAGGATGCCAGCACTGCACAGTGACCTCCCTCTTCCCCACGCAGCCACTTGGCACTCCCCAGCACCGGCCACGGCCAGAGGGGCTCTGACAGGACTGGCAGCACTGTGGGTCCCTCCCCGCCCCAAACAGCCTTCCTTAATTCCCCCAGATTTATACACCCAACCAGCGGAACGCTACAACCTGACACGGGTGGACGATAAATATTTCTTCAGCCTTTTCAATAAGTGAACAGCGATTTTACATTCACTGATCTCTAGATACTTCAGTTAATATTTCCCCCTATTGTAAAATACGAGACCAGATCGCTAAACCCCGGCCGCAGCACTCACTGCAAATCACAGCCTGCTGCTATCTGGTGCTGAGTGTTTGACATACATATTGATGAAAGCTGCCTCGTTGGACTCACACAACAGATCCTATTAATTCCCAGTTAAATTTATGGCATTTCAGCTACAGCGCCAGATCAGCATTGCTCCCAATTTTACATCACATCAAAGCATCACTCGCCTGCCTGCAGCCAGGTACGCACACGTGTGCATTGCCCACTGCTGCACAGAGTATTTGAGGTGCTCAGGGCGCTAAGGCTGCATGGATGCACGGGGTCCACAGCGTGCACAGGGTCCACAGCGTGCACAGGGTGTGCAGGCTGACTGGAGTGCTGTTATCACTCCATCCTCAGAAGCAAGAGGCCTGCAATGCATCCATGCCAGTTGGAGCAGCCATCGTTCTGAGTTCAGTGTCCCAAAGCTTGCTCCTGCAGATGATCTGCTCCTTAACTATTCCTCACTCAAGGCAACTTGCTGAATACAGCAGCTGCTGGCTGCAGACCCACAGACAGAGCACACCCCGCATCCACAGCCCACCTCCAGCACCTCTGTCGGAGGAACAACAGACTGGGAACGCGTTTACATTGCTGCTAAATCACATCTTCTGGTCTCTCACCAGAGAGCATCGGCTCACTCAATTCCTGAATATTTTTTCAAAAGCAGTTTCCTACCTTTATTTTTTTAAAAAAAACTTTTTTTTCTTTTTAACCCATAAAGTCAGTATCTCCTGGTAGACAGAGAAAAGCAGATACAAAGCTAGAAAGTACCCAAGGTTCGCTGCAGGGACTCCACAGCCCAAAGCCCATGGCTATCCCAGCCCTGAGCTTGCATCTCGCTGCTGACCTCAGGCACTGCTGCTGGGCATCGTCAGCACACGTGTCCCACACCAGGTGGGCTCTGGCCACATCCCCAGAGCCAGGTCTTGTGCCGAGGAGTTCCCCAGCATGCCCAAAGCCCAGCTCACAGCCTGAACTGCTATTTGGAACCACAGAGAACTGCTCCTAATTCCTTCCTGACAGATACTGCATTCTGTCTTTGAAGCAGAGCGGCTCAATATGTAAATACAGAGTTACATCACACCGCCGTTCCTCCATATTTGGTGATTTAGTATGGCTCCAGCTCTAGGAAGACCACAAATCCCTTCCACCAGGCTCCCACACAATTAATCACAGCCTCCTGTTGTGTTCATTTGCTGCATGTCACAGTTAGCACGTGGAAATGGGCACTGCCCTGTGCCACTCCGGGGAAAGCCCCCCGACATCCATCTCTGGCAAAATGAAGATACGGAATTTTTTTAACCTCATTTACAAAACACTGGCACAGCAAATGGCTCTCCGCTTAAAAAAAAAAAAAAAAAAAAAAAAAAAGCTAAGAAAAGGAATTATTTATCCTTTTTTTAAAGCGTACTTCATGCCGATTGTTGCACAAAGCAGAACTCGGCCTCGGACATTTGTACGGATGACATGTGGTTGTGTAAATCACAAACAAAATCAAGATACATCTGTCAAAACCACCATCAGAGACAAGAGTGAGCGCGGAGAGGCATTTATCATTTGGCTGAGGAGGCAGGCTGCAGAGAGCGGCCTTTCCTGTCAAACCAACCTTTTGAAATTTCCAACATGCCCTTAAACTTTTCGAATAAGCATGTCTGTGCGCTTCAGCAACTGCCCTCTCTACTCTGGCCTGGCCAGTCGAAAATGGCATCTTAAAGTCAAGGTCGGTGGTGTCACTTTGCCATGGGGCTGTGTTTAATTACAGTCCATACGCTGACAGCCAATATGGAACCTAGGCTGGCTGATGCTCACTTAACTCCTTCACTGCCAGCTCTACCCGCGGCTCAGCAGCTCCTTCCCCGCACACGCACAGCGCCGGACCTCCTCCTGCAGCGCGACGGCGGCTGCAGCACGGCTCGATGTGAGCGCAGCTGCACACAGCGCTGCCAGACACGCCAAGCTGCCTGACATGCCTGCTGCTCTGCCTCTGCGCAGCCACCAGGAGCACAGCCAGGCACAAGACTCCACTGCGTGCGACCACAGACAGACACGCAACTGAAACAGAAATAAGCTTGCGAACACTTCTCCTCATTTTAATTTACCTGCTATGTGTTCCTGTTTTGGGCAAATTCCTCTCGATGACGTTGACAAACAATCATCATCCTCTGGCGTAACTTGGATGCCAACCTCCACGGGATTGGATGCTTTTTTCAGCTCGCTTGGTGAGGGTGAGGGTGGCTTATCCACAGCCTTCTCTAAGCAGAGATTGCCATTGCATTGTTTCCGTTTGTGCTCAATAAAAATAAGAATGTCCCCCAACGGGAAGTTCATCTGACACTGGCCACAGGTGAGGAGGTCATGGTCCCCTTCTGGAGCTCCCAACGTGCTATGGTCAGGTTCATCATCGGTGAGAATGGCTTCAAGAGGTTCAGCTGCGTTTGGAGAAACAAAAGGAGACACGTTAGAACTCTGGTAATGAGCACTGGGCACGGGGGCACGCGGGAAGCTCCCAGCCCTGAGCATTGCTGTGTGGCCCCCCCAGCAAAGAGGTGCCCCGCAACCATCGCCACTGCAACAGGAACCGAGTTTATTGGTGACCGGGAACGCGCTGTGCAGGAGCAGCCACAGCCTACACAACCCTGCCACGGCATCTGCTCTCGTGGATGAGGACAAATTTCTGACTCGATTTAACGACTTACTGGTAAAATCAAACGAACAGTCTTTGAGAATGTGCTGCAAAGCTGCGGTGGTGCTAGGAAAACAAGTGAATGCTGTGCTTTATCTCCAGATGTATTATTTATGTACATGAATTCAAGGCTGAAAGCACTGCACACGCTCACGCACACACAGAGGTGTATTTCCCCGAGCCAGACCCACTTTGTAAAATTTTTGCTCATGAAATATTTTGCTCATGACACGTGTGCACATGCAGAGGAAAGGTTCCAACGCACACCCTGTGTGTGCAACATGCGGGCAGTACAAGCACTGCGAGCAGGAGCAGAGGGAAGGCAGGGAGACGGGGCTCTCCCCACGCAGGTGTGCCGCTGCCCACGTTGGTGGCTCACAATTTGCACACTGAAAAAAGCAGCAGCCGCTCGCGGAGAAGGAGGAAGGAGAAAAGAAAGAAAGAAAGAAAGAAAGAAATAGCAGAGAAGCAACTGATAAAAATCAAGTGCAGTCAGAATTCCTGCAGGGTGGGAGGAGGAACCTCTTGCTATCCGGTTGCTCCTCGGGGTTCAAATAAATTCCAAATTCACCAACAATTCCACCCAGAGATACCAACTAAACAGGATACGGTACAGCACTTAAGGACATGAGGCAATTAGTCATTTTTCCTTTTTCATCCTGAAATAAAGACATGCCTAAATTCTCTGCAACGTGTTAGTATCAGCGGCCTTTCACCATACACCAGCCAGCATGGCCAAGCAAATGCCACAGTTCTGAACAGCAGAGAGGAGTGCTCTCTCTGAGATCAAAATACCTCAGCAACCGTTGTCAAAGTTGACAAATTTTCTGAATGAGCTCCAAAAGGCTTCATTACGAGGCTATTTCTGTTCACATAATCATCAGAGGATGCTCTAACAAGGTAGAGCCGTCTTTCTTTTCTCTTTGCCTGTTTTTTTTTGTTTTTTTTTCCCTGAGTTTGCACGACAATACCTCAGCACTGCGTGTACAGCCTCCACCGGGGTAGGCTTGCCGAACAAAATACAGCAACACAGTGCTATTCCCCTGCCTGCGCAGCACCGCACGTGCTAATGGCAACGGCAGAAAGGAGAGGGTGCTGCAGGCACAGAGCACCGCCACTCACTGCCAGGTAACATGGGCAAGACGGAATGCAACTCCTAAACAGTTAATGGGTCTGACCTTCTTTAGCTAGCTGCCAATTTCACGTTTAATGAACTTAAAGCCACAGAGAATCAAAAAATAGATTTTAATTTGGCTGCATGATATTGGAACTGATTTTGATAAAGTGCAAAAATCGTGTGAACTCAGGTCAAATTTATTTCAGCCCTGCCTAGGCTGAATACTGGGGAGGAAGATCTGGAGTAGCTCCCAGTTGTGCTGCATGAAATCATATCGAGAGAGCAGGCTGCCACCCATACCTCGGCTCCAAGTAGGGCACAGGGATGCAGCCCAGCAGCTCTTGCCTCTGGTACCACTTCTCATTTAACAGAAGGTCAACCACGGGAGGATGAAGGTTACGTTCAGACTGACAAAAGCAATGTCTCAATCACCTGCTTTCCTTCCCCACGCGCAGAGCAAGCGGCTGCATTCCTGGCACCCGAGGGCAGCGGGATGGGCTGCAGGATTGCTGCGTGCCATTTTTCTCCCCAGCCATCCCTCGTCTTCGGACAGAGGGAGCAAAGCAGCGCAGGACAAATTCCTCCTGTAGCTCGCTGCACACAGCAGACAAAGGTATTGGGGCCGAGCTGTAAATCCAACTTCTATCTCACCAACTGGACAGCGAAACACACAAAATAAACAGCGTTCCCTCCGCAGCTCGCTCAGCAAGGAGCTCTGCACAGTCACTCCTCAATTACAAGGTTTTCCCTCGGCCTGATTTATTTCTGATGCCGTCAGTGTTATTTAGCAGGGGAAGGGAACATTGTGCTGAGACACCAGACAGTTGAAAGTAGTGCTAAACAACAATAGACTTTGCTAAAGTCTGCTCTGCCGGGGCTGATTTACAATCAAACCCAGGAAATGAAGTGGTAATTCAGAGGTTGCTGATTACACCTCCACATTTCACCTAATTAATTTTATAGGAGGCAAAGTTCTTGAAAATAACAAGATGATCAAATGTACAGATATAAAACCTGTAACCTCAACATTTTCTATGCTCTTAATGTAAATTATTGCTAATTAACGAGAATTATATAGTAATGTATGAAATACGGCTGGCACCGCACTCCTCGCACAGGACTCAGCTCCAAAGGAAGCAGAGCCAGCAGAACACGGCTGTATTCTTACTGCTGTCTCAAAAAAAAAAAAAAAAAAAAAAAAGGAAAACAACAACAATAAACAACAAAACAGATCTCCAAAGAAAGCCGAATTCACAATTCACCTGGGGTACCCCTGAGCTGCCGGATGCATCCTTTAATTTTTGTGCAGGCTGAATTCCCTGCCTAGGCACCTAATCACTCGTCCCTGTTTTTAATGCAAATTGCTCTGCCATGAACATATCTCTCCGCTCCTCCTCGCCCTCCTGCTCCCTCCTTCTTCCCCGTCCCCAGGCACCACAATCTCCCCCCGCCGGCTGCGGGGACACGCGCGGATTTTCTCCTGCCCGAGAAAAACGAGAAGGGGAGCGGCGCGCAGAGGGACCGAGGCCGATCCGGTTCGGCCCGGCTCGGCCCGGCTCAGGAGCGCAGAAAGGAGAGCTTAAGGGGTGGGGAGGGAAAGGTGGTCGCCTCGTGCCAACTTTGCTCCAACTGCGGCCGGAGCTCGTGGCCCAAAGCGGGGGTGAGGCGCGGCGGCACCGGGCGGCCCGGGGGGAGGGGAAAAGAGGGGGGCCAAACTCCGAGCAAAAGTTGCCATCCACCCCCACCAAAAAAAATAAAAATAATTAAAAAAAAAGAGCCCGCCTGGCCGGGGGGCGCGGGGGCTGCGAGGAGTCCGGGCCGGGGGCGGCTGCGGCGGCCGCGCTGCTGGCAGCGGCCGAAAGGAAGAACAAAGGCGAGGGGAGAGGGGCCGGCAGGGAAAGGAAGGGAGAGGAAGGGAAGGGGCCGGCGGCGCGCCCTCCCCCCCCCCCCGCCTGGGCCGCGCCGCGGGCGCAGAGGACCGGCCAGGTTCAAGTCCGCTGCCGGCGGGGTTTTTGATGTCGGTGTGCCTCCTAGCGACCGCCCGGCACATCCCGCCCGGCGCATCCCGCCTGCCCGGCTCCTCGGTCCCGCTCCTCCGGTCCCGCTCCCGCCCCCGGCCCGGCCCGGGGCCGCACACGTGCGGAGCTCCGCGGCCGCGCGGTTACGCGCCCGGCTACGCGTCCTTCCGCTGCCCGGCCCGCGAGGAACGGGGCGGCCCCTCTGGGACGGTGATGTGGGCCAGTCGGCGTCGCGGCCCCCGCCTCGGGAGAGGCGTCCCCAGGAGCGCGAGCCGAGCGCCGGCGTAGTGCCGAGGCAGTTGCATGCGGGAACGTGCGGAGAGCGGTGGGAGGGAGCGAGGGAAGGAAGACGGCCCGGAAAGTTCTGCAAAGCGTGAGCGGGGACTGAACGCGTCGCGCCGGGTCCTGTGCCGGCCCTGGGAAGGAGCAGGGAACACTCGCTGGGAATAATGGGAAAAAAAAAAGATGGAAAGAAATAAAATGGAAAAAAATAAACAGCCACGAGTAGCGTATATCGTTTCCTTTTCTGCACGCTCACCCGAGAAAAGGAGGATTTTCTGTCCCTTTCTCCCCCTCGCCCCGCATCTTTCTGCAACCCGAGGTGCCCTTTGTTGTGCGTTGAGCGGTCCGCTCTCCGTGTCCCGCCCGGAGCGCGGTGCCGCTAGCGGGGAGCGGCGGTTCTGCGGCGAGCGGCGCTCCGGGACCGGGCTGTGTCTTCTCTCTCCCAGGGAGAGCACGTTGGGTTTGGGGCTTAAACGCGGGCGCGGGGCTCCCGGCTGTGCGAGTGTGCGAGCGCGAGTGCGTGTGTGGTGTGCGCTCAGCCCGGGCTCGCTCTTGTCTGTGTTTGTTGGCAGGAGGCTTCCCGCACACGCGGCGCTTGTAAACATTCAGACACGAGATTTTTCCCAATCAAAATCCACTTCCACTTTTTTTGAAAATCTTCCAAAAAATAGTAAGTGAGCGAGGCAGCGCGAGGCGAGGGCGAAGAGGGAATCCCTCTCGGCGCGCCACGGCCGCCCGCCCGGGGCCGCCCCCCGCCCCAGCCCGAGCCGAGCCTAATCGGGGCTGGGGACGCAGAGGGCGCGGGGTGCGGGGGGAGGTGGGGCGGCGGGGCCCCCGGGGCGGCCGGAGCGGGTCCGGCCCGCACCCCGCGACGGAAACAAAAGACAGCCGGGCCCGAGCACCCGTACGCCCTCGCCCCCGGCCCCGCGGAGGGTGCGAAGGCGCGAGCGGCGGGGAGCGGCGGGCTGCGCTCGCCGGACTTTTTCCGCGCCTCTCTCGCTCCCGGCCGCCCGGCGCCCACCGCCGCCCCGGCCGCGCTGCCCCGCGCTTCGCCCGCCCGACCCCGGTCGTGCTGCCCGCCCGCGCGGGGCGCTCTGCGGAGCGGGGCCGTGGCGCGGAGCGGCGGGACGAGGCGGGATGACCGGAGCGGCGCGGGATTGCAGGCGGCGGGAGTTCGATCTGCTCCGCTCGCTCGCTCCCTCTCACTTTTATTTCTTTTCTTCCCGCTCTCGCTCGAATAGAAAATTAAATCCGCGAAAGGGGAATTGAAGGAGTCGCTCCACAGCTTACTTACGCGAAAATTCCCGCTTGCTTAAGTGCTGGGGCTTGCCCTGCTTGCGGCGCGACATGGTGGGCTGGCGGCGGCGGAGCGCGCGGCTCACATCGGGAGCGCCGGGCTGCGGAGGAAGGAGGCTCCCGAGAAAATATCTTCATCAATGTCTTTTGACATCCAAAATAAATTAGAAATAATACAAAGATGGCGCAGGGAAGATGAATTGTGGGATAGCAGTCATGGCTTTTTTTTTTTGTGCGAGGAAAAAAAAGAGAGGGAGAGAGAGAGGGAGAGAGAGGGAAAGAGGGAAGAAGAGAGAGAGCGAGATGAAAAAAATGGCAAAAGCCCCCCTGAGCCGCAAGTTCAAGTGCGGACGTGACGTCCCCGCGAACTTGAACGTCAGGAGCCTGGATGGACAGAGACATACAAAACATGGGCAGGGCGAGCCGGGGAGAGGGGAGGAGGGAAGGCGAAGGCAACACCAATGGACACTCATCGGGGGCTGGACATGAAAAAGAGAGCAGGACAAGCCAATGGCCGAGGACCGCGGGGGGGAGCGGGGAGGGGGCGCGCCGGGCGCACGCCGCCGGAGGGCCCCGGGGCCAGGGCGGAGGGGGCCGGCCGGGCGCGAGCGGCCTCGGGGCGAGGGAGGAGGGGGCGGGGGGAGCGGTACCCGAGCCCGGGAGAAGGACGGGAGGAAGGGGAAAGGGGAAGGAAAGAGAGAGAAAGAAAGAAGGTAGCGGCAGAGCGCACACTCTCACACCCCCGCTGGAAAAGTAAATACATCTCTGAAGCCAGAGGCGGGGGGGGGGGGGGGGGGGGGGAGACGCCGGGCAGGCTGTCCTCGGTAGGGGCGGGGGGTAGACCGAAGGAAGCCAGCCAAGAGCGGGGACCACCCAAAAGGAAGGGGGACCCATCCGGAGCCGGCGTCCCCACTCGGCCCCCTCCCCCCAACCTCCGCGCCGCGGAATCCCCTCCTCCCGGGAGCCGCGGCCTGGCCCCGAGGGACGGCGGCGGTGGCCCCGCGGAGAGCCGAGGGGCAGCGGGGGCCCGGCCCGGCCTGAGGCAAACTTCGGCGGGGAGCGGCGTGCCGGCAGCCGGCCGCCTGCCCCGGAGCGGGGGAGGAGGTGGCGGGGGAGGGGGGGTGGCGGGAGGAGTTCCGCGAGCGGAGGAGCGGGAGGAGAAGGCGCGGGAGAAGAGAGAGCGGAGACCCCGTCGCCTACCCCTCCGAGCCCAGCCCGCGGCAGCGAGCGGCGGCGCGGGGCAGCGGCTGCAGCTGGGGGATGCGCAGCGCCGGCCACAACTTCCCCGCCGCCTGCACGGGGAGGGTTCAGGTTGCAGCGGGAACGGGCTTGGGAGCCGGGCGTGCCCGCACCGCCGGGCCGAGAGTACCCGCGTGCGGCACGGAGGAGAAGGCGGAGAACGGAGGTGGCGGCTCGGACGGAGCGCGGGAGCGGCGCGGGGACCTGTTGACCGAGCGAGGCGAGCCCGTGTCGGAGCGGGACCTCGAACCGCGGGCGGCCCGCCGCCGAGCCGAGCCGGGAGCGGCGGGCGGCGAGGGGTTCGATCGGCGCGAGGCGGGGAGGAGGCGCGGGGCCGGAGAGCTCCAGGTGCCACGGTCACTCTGCGCACAGGGCGGGCGGCCGTGTCCGTGCGGCCATGTGCTCCGTGCGGGGCGCGGATAAACAGGCGGGTGTGTGCGGCACAGGTACGTTCGTACGATTTGATTTGTATATAATAGAGCGTGTCAAGCTTCTCGAGGTAACTGCAGTGCAGAAGTAATGACTTTATTACCTCTGAAACGTTCTGCAGTTCGCATTTAACAGTGCTCTGAATAATTACAAGTCATTATGCAACCGTGCGCTCTCCGAAGCCCACGTACGGTGGGATGCCTGGCCAGGGCCGGTTCTGATAAATAACAGGCAGCGTCCCATCGGTTCTCTGTAAAAGCTCCTAGCGAATTAATCACTTAGTTACACCTCAGCCTGCCGGCTCGCCGCACCGCGGCTGAGATTCCAGCGGTGACTGCCCCGGCCGCACTGTGAGACGTACTCGACAGCTGATTGTGCGGATGCTCTCGGGAACGGCTGCGAGCGAGTCCCGCCGGCAGCGTGCCCTCAGTGCCGGCACGGAGCAACAGCTCGGGCGAAGCGGAGCCGTACCTCAGCGGGGCGCTCCCGCCGGCCGGCCGGGCGCTGCTGTCGGCACTGATCACAATAACGCGCTCTGCCCGCCGCCCCCCGCGCCGCTCTGTCATGTGACGAGAGGGCGACAACAGACCGGGAAACGAGGCGTCGGGAGGCGTTCTTAGAGCGCCGTATCCACGGGCTTTATTAAAGCAGGTGGGTTTTTATTTTGCTGCGCTTTAGTGGAAGGAAGGAGGCTGTTTAACGAGCAGCCGTGGACACGAATAACTGTATTTACAAGCCCTAACGCGGCTTTTGCCAGGCGGTAAATCCTGAGCCGCGACCATTATTCGCCGTAGCCCGGGGCGCGCAGCCCGGTCCGTGCCCCATAACGATGCAGCGCGGCTCTCCTCGAGCCCTTCGGTGTACTCCGGTGTCAGCTCGCGGCCAGCAGTGTTTTGAATGGGGGACTTTTCTCGGCGCTTCCTGAGGTATGGTTCTGTCTCTGATCTCCGCCTTTAATGGCCGAGCCCTGGTTTATGCTTTATAACGTGTTGACAAGTTTTCTAACAGACTTTCTGAAATAACGCACATATATTCACGTCGGTTACAAACTCTACAGTATTTTTAGCGCCGAGTAGATCTATATCCTAATGCACTGAGAGAGAGTGTAAATCATGGAGGATTTCATAGCCCCTTCAGTAGTTTCTGTATGAAGTACGAGCAGCGTGGCCTCCAGACGTAACCTTTTAGAAAAAAAGACAGCTCTTTTATTTTATGGTGTAAAGTGCTTTTAGCTTCAGGGCTCTGAACGTGAACGCGGTCAACAAACAGCTCCTGCGAGGGGCTTAGCTGCGGTCCGGCCCCTGCGCTTGTTGCTGCGCGGCCGTCGGGCGGCTCACGGGGCCCCCTCCCCCCCCCCCCCCCCCCCCTCCGCTCCGCCTGGGCACAGCCGCGCACGCCTCGCCCCGGGGAGGGGTTGCGGGGCTCCCGGCGCGGCCGGACAGGCAGCGGTGGCGGGGGTCCAGCGGCAGCGGCCCCCGGGAAAGGAGGAGCTGGGGGGGCCTCAGGCGCTGCCCTTCCTACAGCATCCTCTGTACGCCGCCCTGGCACGTGGCGCGTGGTCAGTCCGCACTGTACCTACTGCATAAAGTGACGGCACTGCTCAGTAACGCTCGTAGACGCAGCACTTAAACACAGCTAAAATTTTTCAAAGACTGCTAGTTGTGGAAATGCGGCAGGCAAGAGGACGAGTGGGAACAAAACTGGGCAAGCGCTAAAGACAGCCCAGCAAAAGGGCTGCAGGACTGGCGCGCACTCACGCGTCACCTCCCTCTCAGCCACGGCCCTCCCCTGCCGTGCCATCCTGCCGCTGTGCCTCACCCCAGCCAGATCATCCACTCCTTGGTATGGACTCCTGGCTCCAGAGCTCCAGAGCAGTCTTGGGAAAATGTGCCTGATTGCCCTAGCCATGTGCAGGCAAGCCCAGAGGTTGGCGCTGGAGCCTGAGCCATAGGGTTGTCACATTCACCTGGGAGTCCAGCCTCAGGAAGAGGCTGCCCACATGCTGCAGCCCCTCAGCTGGCTCCCATCCTGCCCCTTGCAGACCAGAGCCCCAGGATGCCTGCCGAGAATGTCTGTGTGCCTCCGGTGCCTCAGCCCTGGAAACGGCAGCATGGTCCTTCCTTCCAGCTGAGCCTGGAGGCTGCTCTATAAAGGGACTGCCTCAAATGAGGAAGTGTGGTCTGCCTCCCTCTCACAGACAGGCACATGGTCCCTGTGTGGCGCTGAGGCCTAGAGGTACAGAGGAGCGTGATGCAGCATGTGCTGCATGCTGCCATCCCTGTCTGTCTGCTGATTTAGCTGCAGACTTGGTAGCAGGTGAGTTCAGGAACTTAGGTGGGCAAATGTTCCCACTTCAGTGCTCCAACTGTCATTCATTCATGGCAGCGTTCTCACATGTCAAAATGGAACATTAGAACCAAACACAAATTCCAAAACAATGCCAGTCCTCCTGAGCCACGTGTTACATAACGGCCAACATCGCAGGCACCCTCCTCACCCAGTGATAGCCTCAATCAGGCAGAGGCACCACGGGTGGAACTCTTATCGCACCAAGCTGACTCCCGACGAATGTGCAGAGGACTCACGTGTCCTAGAAATGGCTTGTGCATTGGTACTGCAGGGCGAGCAACATGGGCACACTGCTTTCGGTTTTCTCCTTTTTTGTTGCTGTTTTTGTTTTGTTTTTTACTAAGGGCTCAAAATAAGCTCTGATCCTGCAAGCACTTACTAGCAAGCACTGCACACACAGCAGCGAGTCTGTGCAGGATCACACACATATGGGCATCAGGTGACCAAAAGATTTTGTTATGGGCTGCTCTAGACAGGATCCAGAACAAGGTGCTGAACTTGAGGAGAGTTTTTCCAGAGGTTACAGCAAGGTGTGGGTTGTCAGCCTGCTCCTGCTTGCACAGCTCTGGGCACAGTGGAGCCATGAACCTTGACTGGGCGGTCTAGGGATGGCTGTAAAATGAATGGCACAAAGCACTCGGGATGTAGACTCATTTGCAAACCCCTCCTCTAAGTGTACACATCCTCGTGGGTAGGCAGGCGGGGAGGCACTAGTTATAAAGGATGCCAGTAACAGCTCACTTTTAATCTCATGTTTCATTTTGGCCAAAGTCTGGTTTTAGTTTTCACTACTCCAGAAGTTATTTTACTATTACTTATTTTGTATTTTATTTATGGTCTCCTCTATTTTTGTACGTAAGCATGTAACACGCCCCTGACAACTTGTATCCTAAGCTTCTAGCCAAGGCAATTTAAGCATGGTGGGTTTAGAATCGATGTATGGTGTGAATCCATACGATCTTAATTATAGCAGTATAGCAGCCACGGTACGAGGGAAGTAGCAGGGCTTTCATTACTAAAGAGGCACAGTATTTAAGGTCTGTCAGTGTTCCTGTTACAATCCCCATCTTGAAGAGGTTATAACTTGGGCTGTGTAAATTTGATTGAGCTGAAACTTGGGACTCAAACTGCCAGTCCAAATAGGGAATTACCTTATGAATAATTGGCTAACCCGCTGCTTGATTCAGAGGCCTTTATAAAATGATTTTAATGGGTTCTAATGTTTTTTTCTTTTACTGACATCTAGGGTATGAATGTGGTACTTCTAGCTCTTCTGAAGCTCCATATTGAACAGCACATATATAGGTACATGCATTAAAACTATACAGCAACACAAGAGTTCATGGGGCACATGTGTCACTCTTACAGATCCATGTGTGGACATATGCAGACCGAGACCATGTAGAAGAAGTGTGACAATCTATCTCAGAATATGTGAGATAAGCAGAATAGAAATGCCTCAGACAGAAGGGAGCTAAAGCACATCCATCGTGTCTGCTGTGTCCCTCAGTCCCATGGTGACCCGCTGTCAGACCTGCTCACACCATGCTGCTGGGAAAGGTGGGTGTTTCCTGATCCAGCCGCCTGAAGCAGTTCTGGTGCACTACAGGAAAAAATATGTCATGGCATTGGTCACTTGGTTTTCCTTGTTAACAGTTTTTTGGGACCTAACATTTCTGGGGACATTTTCTTTCCCCAAAATGTGTGGAAGTGAGTCCCATGTGCACCTTAGCATCAGAACAGGCATCATCATGAGTGCACTTTGAAAGACATCAGCTGCTTGACTTTGAGCACTGGCCTTAAGTATGGCTTTGTGTACAAAGAATTTTACTTAAAAATACTCTCAGTGATACTTTCTGCTTGTTCCAAACCTCTGTGGCTCAGAGACACTGAGCATGCACATCTGGGGAAGAGTGCAAACTTGGAATTTTCTTTGACCCTAGCAGAAAATACTGGCAAGCCCAAGGCCAGCAAGATGAGCTACAGACCATGGACAGGTTGCTCTAGTGGAGCCAGACCCCAAAACATTTCTCTGCCAACCTTGTAAATGTTTGCAAAGCATGAACACTATCTTTTGAGACGCCGAGTCATCCGTTTACCTGAGCAGGTCATTCTTTGAGCTCATGTTATTGACCCAAGTGACTTTCTAATTGGTTTTCTGACTTTAGCTGCTAGGATTGGGGAGATCCCTAGATAGCCCAAGGCCAGGAATTATGGCCAGCTCAAGCCACAGGCAGGCAGGCATAACCTGGTGGCCCAGCAGACATTGAGCTCAGGGAGATGAGCATGCTGCATGGGTGAAAAAGGGTGAGACAAGCAGCCAGCAAACTCCTGGTAAGGCTCAAGACAAGAGGAAGCTGAGTCTGGCTCTTTACAGCTGTGCTGTGGGGCTTGACCTGCAACTTTAAGAAAGGACAGCAGTCACCAGTGCCTGGCATCAAGGCATGCCAGCAAGAAATTTGTTTCCTGGTTCCAGTTCACTGCAGCTGGAGTTATTTCCCTGCTACCTGACAGGCACTGGTGCCAGCAGCCACTGTTCTGTATGCATGTGTGTATCACTCCCACAGGTGAGCAGGAGTGCACCCCAAAGTTTAAAAGCAGTGGCACACAATCACTGCAAAGTGTCTGCCAACTGGCAAGATGGGAAGAGCTGGTCTGCTCCTGGCCAAATGACACACGTGGGGCAGCACCAGTCTTTTCAAACTGTAGTTGTTTAAGATCAGCCTTCCCTCAGGATCATCACGATAAGCTTTTCATGCTTCCCTGAAAGAACAGACCAAGAGGCGGTGAGAGCTTGGGCTAACAGGAAATTCAGAAAGCTCCACTCTAGGTGCAGCGGGAAGGAGGATGGAATTGCAAACGTTTGGTCTTGGAAAATAAATCCAACTACATTTCCATCAAATTAAATAAGAATTCCAGGATAACAAAACTAATTCATGACCAAGTCACCCAATACAAGTGTCAGTGATTAAAAAAAAAAGAGAGAGAAAGAAAAAAAAATTCCATTGAGGAATTAGTTTTGCTACAGGAGATGTGGAAAGATTCAGTCCATTTGCGCACTCTCCAGCACATCTGGCTTGACTGACAGCAGGGATGCAGAGTACAGTGGAAAGGATTCTCTCCTCTAACCCTGCTCAGTGCATCCCATGCCTGAGGAATCTGCTTGGACTTGGGCACCGAAAAACCCGTAAGCATATCTGACGCATCAGCTGTACTCCGAGTCTGCAGTAAGCATGAGGCCAAGTATTCTGTTAAGATGGTGTCTTTTGGAAATAAACTCTATTAGGTAGGTTTTTAGTTACTAACAATGCATTTAGCTGAAATTTCACATCATCATTCTCGATATTTTGTATTACTGTTGTAGATTACACTTAATTTTATCCTTTAGGTTCAGCAAAGAAGAAATACACGTGCTGTCTAGAACGTGGGGCCATTTGTGTGAGGCTCCATCTAGATGGAAAACAAAGAACTGTTGAGATAGCAGAGATCTTCTGCTATCTTAAAAACAAGAACGGCTTTGCTGTGGGGTTTTTTCTTTGCCATATTCATCCTGTGCAACTCCGTGTGCAGAATTTCGACTTAATTGAAATATTTTAATGCAACTCTCTGTAGTCAAATTGATATAGTGTTATACAGCCCAAAGCTGCACAGAAAGATGCCGTGCTGAGGCATAGCGAGAGTGATGGTGAATAAAGCATGATACAAGCACACTTCTTTCAGCAGTTTGGATACTTTTGCTACCATTTGTTATTGTCAGCACATATAATTTTTACAGTACGGTATGAATTCTGACTGTAGCGAGAAGAATGCCTTCCACTGCCAGTATGAATAAGATTTCATTCATTAGAATAACGTGCAAGCGTATCGTATAGTATTAGCACAGAAAGCTGATGTGCATTAAGTCTGAATGCTGGGAGTTATTGTGCTAATGCTATTGTTTGGTGAGCAACTATTTCCCGGCAGTGAAAAAAAAAAGCAAAAAAAAAAAAAAAAGCAAGGGAAATTAAATACATAAATCAAAAATATGCGCAATGTTTGATATTACCATACTGAAATTAATGTATTCATAATTTAAACTTTACCTTGCTCTATTGTATTAAGTTTCTGCATACCTATAGAGAAACAAATGTAAACACAAAGAGAGCGACCCATAGCCTGTGTGCTGAAACAAGTCTCTCATTGCAGTGCTTGTTGCTGTGGGTAAATGCAAGGGAAATGCAGACTGTGTCGCGTTGCCAGGCGTACAGGCTGTTTGCTACCTGTGTCAGTGAGAAGTTGGGTCTGAACGCTGCAGTAGTGACGCATCTGCTGCGACCACGCTCTCCTCGACACCCCAACAACGTCGTGCACTGCAATCGCACTCACGTTTACACCCCAGCAACGTGGGGCACTGTGTTCCCACACAGCGATGTGTTCAGGGGATGAGGAGCTGCGCAGCTCCTGGCACTGCACTTCTGCTGCCCAGAGCTGAAGGTGTGCGATGCATAGGATGGGCACACAGCTGCCGCCGCTCCTGCGAGAAAGGTCAAAAGTGCCTGGGAGCCGAGGTGTGCCTGAAACAGCCGTTGTACTTAAAGCCAGTAAACACGAAACTCTTCTCTATTGAGACCCAATTAGCTTTTCTATTCAAAGCCGTGCTGCACTTCTGCACGTTGCTTACGAGTGGGACTGAAAAACACACGCACCATGACACTACACTTTTAAAGTGTTTATTGACTGCCTTTCCCGTTCTCCCAGGATTGCCTCCTGCTTAGATGTGAGTTTTCGGTGAATATGACCTGACTAATTGTTTTCCCCTGCCATGATCACTACGTTTCTCAAGCAGTTTGCACCTATTCACGGACCTCACATCTTCAGCCTTGGATCTTAAAGAAACTGATAACTGCGCTTCCAGAAAACTGCTCGGTAAATACATTTCCTGCCCCGGGCTTTACAAGGACCGCTCTTGTCTCAGAGCCACCGTGTACGTACCATTCTTTTTTTCCCGGATTTTTTTTTTTTTTTTTTTTTTTTTTTTGTGGTGGTTTTATATTTTTTTTTTCTGTTACCTTTTCTGCCAGTGAAGTAATCAGGGAGAACGGCGGGAGGCTCCATAAATATGTAAATTGTCGCCAGATAACTGGTTTCGCTGGTTCCGCCTTGGGACTCCCGCCGGGCGGCTCCGCGGGGAGATCCGTCGCCCCCGGCCCCGCCCTCCACGCTCCGAGAGCTCCTTCCCCTCTCCTTCCCCTCTCCTCTCCTTCCCTTCTCCTCTCCTTCCCTTCTCCTTTCCTTCTCCTCTCCTTCCCCTCTCTTTCCCCTCTCCTTCCCCTCTCCCCGCCGCTCTCCGGTGCGTGCCTGCGCCTTTCAGCTCTTTGGCAGCGTCCCGAAGGAGCTCCGCGTCTCGTCGCTGCTGGGGCAAAGCACGGGAGGCTGAGCCACACTCGGGCCCTTTCCTTTCTAACTCGGAATCGGAAGGATTAAAAGCGGCCACTGGCTTCCAAGTTAAAAAATATGTTGAAGTGAAAGTTCAATTCTTAGTTAAACACTCACTCCTTAGTGGATTCTGATCTGACTGCTGTTAGACCAACATCGGTGTTGCACTGACGCTTTAATTAATAAAAACGGTTGGAGTCCTCTCTGTCATCTCATTGTTTACCAGCCTCCGCACAAACTTTGAAGTCCCTGTCTAAATAGGAGACCGAGAAGGAGAACATCAGCCGCCAAAGTTACTTCGAAGCCAGAGAAGCGAGGCGGCTGATACTGTGGGCACTGGATGGGCTCCATCCCTCCGCGATCGCCGCGGCTCCCCGCCGTGGAAGCTGCCTGGCAGCCCGCGCTGGGACGGCGCTGCACTCACGGAACGCGGAGGGCTGGAGGGGTGAGGAGCTGCCGCTGCCCCGGGATTTCCTCCTGCCCGCGGAGCCGGGCCTCACTGGGAAGGAGATGGAGGCTGCCGGATGGACAAATCCACCTGTGGATTTGTGGGTAGATCCACCTCCGGGAGAGATGGAGCGGGTAACTTCCCTGAACTAGATTTAAGACTTTTTTTTTTTTTCTTTTTTTCTTTTATTCTTTTTTCTTTTTTTCTTTTTTCTTTTTTTCCCACGTTATCTCCAGATTTGATTGCTGGAAAAGGCTGACTGCACAATAGCAAAACAAGGGCACCATCCAGCAGTTGGGAATCAAGGCCCTTCTTTACCAGAGCCCCTGCCACATACATGCTGTCACCCACCTTCCAGACACACGGCACAACCATTCGATCTACTGAATCGAGAGACTGTTTGATCTTATCTGCATCTGTGAGCTGACTGTCAACCTGCTTACACTGCATATTAAATCATCCATAGTAGCTGCATCAAGCTGGGATGATCTGTTAATTCTGAATTTACTAACCCTTCGAGTGCAGTCATTGTGTTTAATCTAGTGTAGCCAGCATTTATTTTACAAGACTAAATCCTTCTTATATGTCTGTGCTGTAGGTTAAAAAATCATTAACGTGTAGGAGATGGTAATTGGGAAGAGTTCACTTTGATCTTTGGAAGCCAGTTGACAGCATCACTGCTCCAAACACACACGTGTGTGCTCTCACCATGTGCTGGACGTGTGCACACGTACGCACCTAATGACATTTCCTTGCAGAAAGAGTTTTGCATGAGACAAGGAAAAAGAGAGGCCTCAGACAATGCCTTCATTCCATGTCTCAAGGAAGACTTACGGTCGAGAGGCAAATTCCTGGTGCTGCAGTGCAGTGAGAGCATGTGGCTGCAGGCAGAGCCCTGCCAGGAGGGCCAACAAATGTCTCCTCGAGGCAGCGCCCAGCTTGATGCCCAGCTTGATGCGTGCCTGCAGCCACTGCCAGCACCAGACGTCCCCACGCACTGAGGACCACAGCCTCTGCCAGGCTTGAGAAAATCAAGTGCTGCTGTCAGCACCTCTACCAACGTGCCCCCTCCTCGGCGCACACATACGCAGAAAATTGCGTGCAGATATGTACATATATTTAAATATGCTAATCTGCTCACTGTACACACCCATCTCTCCCTGTCCCACTCTCCTGTTACCTATTATACTTGCACGCTGCTGATGGCATCAACGCATTCACAGTTTTTATTTCGGTCACAAACTGGTAGGCATGCTTCCTTTTTTGGTAATCACATGCCTGGTGTCTCTCTAATGTAGCCTAATAACAATTTTAGCATTCAGATAAAACGATTTCATTCTGTGATTGCCTTTTCTATTAGATTTGATTCTGAGAAGCCCCAGTGGGTGCCTCCGAGGCAGAGATCTATCTGTGAGGCTGCAACCGATTCAATAGCAGCCTGAGCTAACCTTGACCTTTCCCTAGACCCTGCTCCATCTGGTGCCAGCCTGGTCCCCCCCTTCTCCTCCTCCTTGCTTCACAGGCAGCATTGATCAAGACGAAATCGAGCGGCTCTCTCCCTCGGAGGGCTGGGCAGTCACAGGAAGATCAGCACATTTCAATATATGGAGACGACCGAGCCTCTTATGCAATCATAAATCTACATAGAGGCTTCTGATTTGATATTTCCTTCACCTCCAAAGATTCTCCCCTCCCTTCCCCAGCAGGGATTTATAAACTATAAGACAACGGCTTTCCCCAACACCTGGAAATTATAAAGCTGGCTGTTGGGAATGCATCCTGGCGATTTGATCTGATTTACTCGACTTCTTATTTATTTCCTTGCAGCTCGCTCCATCTTTTCCCTACGTCCTCGGTTCTGTATCTCTGTCGCTTCTTTCTGTTATTTTCCCCCGTTCAGAGGAGGCCTTTATTCGCCTCCTCGGGGATGCCGGGGTGCCGCTGTGAGCAGGCTGGAGGGGCCGCGGGTAGGCTGGATCGGGAGGACCGTCTCCCTCCGAACCCCGGCACCGACTGCCGGCTCGCTCGGGCGCGTTTCTCTGTCTGCAAACGAGAAGAGGCTCCCGCGATCAATCGGCGCTTCGCGCTTCGTTTTCTTCCCTCTTCTCCGCTCTGCCGCTGCACCTGTATCCCAGCGCCACCTCGCCCCCAGAGCCCAAGCGGAATTGCGCCGTGCCCCGCGGCCCTGCACCGCCCCGCACCGCTCCGCACCGCCCGCCGAGGCGTTCCGACGCGCTCCCTCCCCCGTTCCCTCCCCGGCAGCAGCCGCGCTTGTGTTCGCCCCGCGGACAACCGCCGCGTCCCGTGCTCTCGTCTCATCTCCGTGTGGGTTCCTTAATTGCCAGGACGTTCGTCTACAATCCGCGATTTGCTTTTGCTTCCCAAGAATTGTAGCATGACCGCGTTTTCTCAGCTCGCAACAGTCTTGAGATTACATAACAGATGATGCAAAATTATAATGACGATCTAATCTGTGCACGCTGTAATTATTGTATAGAGTTTCCTGCACACACACGGCTCGTGCAGTATCTGCAGAGCCAACAACAGGCTGCGGATGCAGAGTAGAAAAAGTAGAGATTGATATTTGGCAGTATGAATGTACCAGAGAGGGATATTACTTAATGGGAGAATGTGTCTGGAAATGCATTTCTCTTTCTTCTGAGCAATTTGTTTTGCTTTATCTCCATGGGTTGTAAAAAATAATAGGAAGAAACTGTGAATTAAGCTGAAAAAATACATATACTCAATTTATCAGTTTACTATTACACTTCCTATCTGCAGTGTTACAAAGATTTAGTACATTTCCAAAACTTTTGGATCTGATCTGCATTTTGTGCAGCCTACGGTTTGTTTGCGAGACCTGCCACCACATGCCAGCTAAAAATGAGTGTCAATTAATAACAAAAAAACTCCCTTCCTTCCTTATTTCTGCACTCTCGTACTCTAACGGATAAAACTACTGATGGTGAGAATTTTCCATTACTAACAGTTTTTATTCTAAAGCACCAAAGCTTCCCCAAATAGAGCTGCTGAATATTTCCTTGCTTTTCCCAGTGGCAATTTATGCACACCACTGCTCATTAAAAATATAAAGAATATTCAGCACTTTAAGCAGTGTTTTTTCTTCTACCCAGATCAGCCAGTAGAACCAATCACAAACCCAGTGACTGCACTGCGTTGTTTGTGGTGTTCCAAATTAGAAATCATTTGAAACCAGAAGTAGGTTTGTTTTGTTTTTTTGTTTTTTGTTTTGTTTGTTTGGTTTTTGTTTTGGTCTGTATTTTTGTTTTGTTTTGTTTTTAGTGTTTTCTACATGAGAAGTAACTGAAAAACATTCACCTTTGTGACACAGCAGATTTTCTAAGCTCTTTTCTTTCCAAGCTACCTGAGCAGCCGTGTCATCTCTGCAGAAATGCCTGGGTGTGGGTTGCTGTTTAAGAGCATACTGTACTTATCAATAAAATGTGAAATGGCTTAAAAAACAATTTGAGCTATGAATTGCCATCTGCTCTTTTGGGGGGGGAAGGGAGTGGGGGGTGTGAAACAGAAAGTAACTGCATTTATTTTCTCACTTTCTTTCTCTCTCTCTCTCTTTTTTTTTTTTAATAGTAACATAAACAATACTGCAGAATGCTGTAAAGCTCTGTCTGTATGAAAGGCATCGGCACAGCTCAACATACCTTAGGTCAGGACTTTGCCCACGTTGTTAATCACCACTTCTTTTATCTATCAGCAGAAGTGCCCACAGTACTTTTTTCCCCATTAAGCAGGGTGTCCTTTCTAATTTCAGACATTAAAAGCCTGGTCCATCTTCCCACGTGACACAGAAACGTCCCAGTGGACAGCAAAGCGGCCTGCAGACCCTCTTCTGTTCTACGTGGGAGAGTGGGACCACTTCCTCTGGTTTGCCAGTGAACCTGAGGCTTTGCCAGCACCACAGCCTCAGTGCTGGTGATGCAGTGCTCCTGAGCGAGCTGTGTGCATCACTGTGAGGCCAGCTCCAGGTGCTGGGAGGCCTCTGCCCAGCCCAGGGGAAGGCATGGCAGCCTTGCCTGGCTCCTGCCTCTCAGCAGCCCTTCCTGCCCACACCACTACTCCCTGTGGCAGGGCTCACTGCAACAACATCGAGAGAACAAAATAACAGCTTGCTTCTGCCTACTTAGCTGGAGTTGTTCTTTGTTGTCATTCAGCTGGGAGCCCTGACTTTTGTAACCTGTTTATTGCAGTTCTTGCTCAGCTAACCAACCCAGACACTGCTCCTACCTGCTATGGGGAGGGGAGGGGAAGGGAGGGGAGGGGAAGGGAGAGGAGAGGAGAGGAGAGGAGAGGAGAGGAGAGGAGAGGAGAGGAGAGGAGAGGAGAGGAGAGGAGAGGAGAGGAGAGGAGAGGAGAGGAGAGGAGAGGAGAGGAGAGGAGAGGAGAGGAGAGGAGAGGAGAGGAGAGGAGAGGAGAGGAGAGGAGAGGAGAGGAGAGGAGAGGAGAGGAGAGGAGAGGAGAGGAGAGGAGAGGAGAGGAGAGGAGAGGAGAGGAGAGGAGAGGAGAGGAGAGGAGAGGAGAGGAGAGGAGAGGAGAGGAGAGGAGAGGAGAGGAGAGGAGAGGAGAGGAGAGGAGAGGAGAGGAGAGGAGAGGAGAGGAGAGGAGAGGAGAGGAGAGGAGAGGAGAGGAGAGGAGAGGAGAGGAGAGGAGAGGAGAGGAGAGGAGAGGAGAGGAGAGGAGAGGAGAGGAGAGGAGAGGAGAGGAGAGGAGAGGAGAGGAGAGGAGAGGAGAGGAGAGGAGAGGAGAGGAGAGGAGAGGAGAGGAGAGGAGAGGAGAGGAGAGGAGAGGAGAGGAGAGGAGAGGAGAGGAGAGGAGAGGAGAGGAGAGGAGAGGAGAGGAGAGGAGAGGAGAGGAGAGCCCTTTGGGAGCACACAGAGCCCTTCAAACCAGGCAGTCAGGGTGGAGCAAGTGGAGGACATGAACAGAAGGTATTGGCTGTAACTGGGTTTCACAGGAGCACGAGGGAGGGAGCTGTGAGCTGTTACAAGCCACTCAAGGAGCACAAGTTTCACATGGCCATTGTGCAAAGCATAAACTGCCCTCCTCTGCCCAACATCTTGACACTTCTACTCTCTGAAAGACTGATCTGTTAAAAGCACTACTTCAAAAAGGAGAACGAGGGGCAGATTTTGCGCTCCCTCGGAACATGGCTGGAGTGTAAATAAGATGTAAGGGAAGAAGGAAAGGCAAATAAGGTGGCATTAGATAGGCCTGTACCCATTTCCATCGTGCTCTTGTTAGGGCTGGGGCAAACAAGCTGCCTAGAGAGTTATGTGCACAACATACAAGCTCCTTGCGATAGCTGCAGCACAGCACATGCTGGGCACTTTGCACCTCACATCCACGGCCACTGCAGCATTAGGATTCAAATCCTCCATCACTAACACAGATGAAATGCCGGAGCGGAAGATTGAACGCAGTGGCCTGACGGAGTGTGTCATGGCTCACATAAGAAGAAATGCAATGAGTGCATGATCAAAAATAGCTGCCTTGTTTTGTGGCAAAAGGTTTCAAAGGTGAAATGCATGTTCTGGGAAGGACCTGAGCCCTTAAACCAGCTTCATATGAGAGTAGCATGAGGCCAAGCCATACAGCAGGACGAATTGCTGTGCTGAGAAAAACTTACAGGTCTGTGAGAGTCACAGATTATCTTTCTTTTTTATTTTTTTCTTTCCCCTGTTACATTGTGCAGAAGTAAACAAAGCACCCAAGCCAAGAAGCTGCTGCAGCAGGGCGCTGCCGTGCAGAAAACTGCTGCTCCTGTCCTTTGCAGGGTTTATCCATTCTAAAACTTAGAGATGCTTATTCTTGGGTATTAAAACACCTCCAGGCATAGTTAGACTGGGAAAGGTAGCTTAATTTGCTAGTACAATGGGAAACCACATGTTTTTAATCTAGTTAACTATTTTTAACCAGGTAAAGATGGGAACAAAGTGAGCTTTATTGGTTCTAGAGGCTTGCACGTGTGTTCTTGTGTCACAGGAATGATAGAACCTCTTCCAGGTCAAGAATCTGCAGCATGAAAACAGAGACTTCAGAGATTTTGCAAAGAAGTAATTTAGATACCTCACTGCTTTCCCAAAGCCGCGTGGTTTTGTCTCAAATACACAACAGCTTTGCCTGACAGCACTTATCAGAGCCAGGTGCAGTCTGACATGCATGGTCCTGCAGCCCAAGATGCCTGCCAGACACAGACAGGGTTTCTTTCCTCCAGCAGCTGAGTGTTTCAGCACTGCTGGCTATTGGCAGAGGCCAAGGACCAAGCCCTGCTCTGGGCATCTGACCAGTAGCCTGTTCACACAGTGGGTGGCCACAGCTCTTGGTGGCTGCTGTTACCGGTGGCTTTTTCAGTCTGTCCTGGCCTCACTTCTTCAGGAGAGGGAAGAGCCAGAGAGGGTGGAAAGCTTGTATGGAAGTGCTTCTGTTTTACAAAGCAGTCTGCAATATAGATGCATCTGATAAGCACAGTATGGCACTCAGAGAGAGATGCAAACAAAGTGGAGGGACTGTCATTAGGGAATCACACGCAACAGGTATTTTCTTCTGCGTGAGTGGCCACACTATTTACACAAGGGCGGATATTGCCAGCTCCTCGCTGCTGGTCCATCTCCTCATGCTCATATAACTAAAGGGAGAGTTAGAACTAATTCTAGAGGGTTTATTATGGCCGCAGATGCTGGAGTGAGAAACGTATGCAATGCTTGCTTTGTGCTTGCTTTGCGCAGCAACTGCTCAAAAACATTGCCACCACCTGTGGGAAATCATAAGCTGCCAAAAGATTTATCCCAAGCAGCCCCTGGGAAAAGGTCTGTGGAGGCGTCAGCGCCCTCAGCATCTCCAAAGCCACTTCTCCAATAGGTGGCCCTGACGCTGTTCTGTTTGAGGAGGCACAGGTTCTGGAGTATCCTCTGCCTCCTGAGATCCTCTGATGGGAGAGGGAGACAGAGGAGGAAAATGTACCATGCCACTGCCCGTGCCATGGCTGTTCTGCAGATAGCACGAGGACTTTGCTCCGCAGGACTGTCCATCTGGCACCATTCCTGAGCAATAAAAGCTCACCCACAAAGCATTTTACAGCAAACAGCCTGTGTAATGAATACCTTAATACTCCTGTAGCTAGACAACAATACTACAGATGGTAATTACTCTAACCATACTCGCTCCATGAAAAGAACCCAAGTTCACATACCTTCTCCTTCAGCCAGCAGGACCCAGGGCCCCACAGAGGAAGGGTGACTCCTCATGTTACTTGCAGAGATTCCCTGGCATGCTCCAAGCACACTGCCCAGGTTTTCCAAAAGCCAAGGTATCCTAAAGCCCTGTGGTGAGCGCAAAGGCAGTAAGCTGGCCGCCAGCAGGCTCTGTCAGAAAGAAAAGAAATGCTCATGCATGGGTGCGCGCATGCATGGATGTGTGGGGTCAGGCATCAAATGTTCTAAACCCAGGGTTCTGCACTTACCACTTTCCTAAACCTTTCTCTAATCTCTGCACAGATGCTTTCCTTGTCTTCACCTACTTTAAAACAAAGCAAAACAGGGTTACTGAAACAGCCTTGAGAATCAGACGCTGTCTGTGATTCCTCAGCACACATCACGCACAAGAGCAATATCTGAGTTTGTAAGATACTTGGGAAAAGAAGCCTGTATTCTGTGAGATTAGAATTTAGTGACCAGAGTGATGCTTAAACTAAAGGACACAGGCAGAAATGTGAAAACATGACTTAAAACTACCTCCCGACCTGCACTCGTCTGCCTGTAGTGTCCTCTGCTCTGTCTACAGCAGGCAGGCTGTGGTTCTATTCTAACTTTGGAATTCTGGATTTGGATTTTGTTTGCTGAGAAACAGATTCCTCCTTTTTGAAAGAGACGTTTTCAAAAATGGCCGTTCATCACAGGATTGTAAAATAATTACTGAAACCTGGTGTATGTGGGCGCTGTGCCTAAAGAAGGCTTACATTACCTCGGGGAGAAAGAGCACTGTGAGGGGCTTCTCCTGTTTGGTTTCTTAGCACAGCTCATTCAATCATTCCACAGCATTTTATATAATTTATCAATTAATAATAATATCTGTCACCTAAAATGAAAGCAGTATCAATTCATAACCTCGTTCTACTCCCAATCACCAGTACTCTTTTTCAAATGCAATGTATCTTCCACTAAATTTACAAGCCTTTTTCATGAAAGCAAGTGCTGTTTACTTTATGTGGCTGTATCAGTGAGCTAAATATTTATTGCGAGCTCAAAGCATTCACTGGCCTCATTTCCACCAGTTGTTGCATTCAGATTAATAAACCAGTTTCCTAGTTAAAGTGGAAAGAGAATTCAGAAATGTTAACACGAAGTGAAAAAAGAAGCAAGAAAATGACTAACAGACACCAGAATGCTTCATATTTATTTTATCCTGTCAATTATTTTTAAAGAATACCCTGTTTATGGAGACAAAATGTTAAAAGACTCGGGCCATTAAATAAAGATGTCCACAAACACCAGTTCCTTCATTTTTCCTCATTTTGGAGAAAGTGGATACTGCACAGGTGTTTTCTTCCCCCTTTTACTTAACTCTATTATACTTTCACCAGTGCTGGAAAAAAGCTGTATTTCAAGGGCCATAGAATAAACCTGCATCATGAGTTTATGACTCTACATGGTGTGCTTATGAAGCCAAGCACTCATCAGCACTTGCAGCAGTAGGAAATCACGAATATCCAGCAGTCTTAGCAGCCACATGTAAGGTCATGTAGCTAAAAGTTACTCCCAGGCAGGGGTGGCTCCAAGTAAACACTTTAGGGGGCTCAGACCTGGAGATAATTTCAATTTGTTTGTAAGCAGTCATGAGCACACAGTCACCTACTGAAAGTGCCTGGCTTGGAGCGCAGACAGATGGAGAGCACAGAGGTTAGTACAGCCAAGCCTCGGACTGACCTTTGTAAAGAGAATTAAATCACTCTGACCTTGTTGCGAAGCCTAAATTATATCCATAGACCTCAAATAATACATCGCTGCCTTCTTTTTATCAGCCTTCTTACCTCGAGGGTATCTTGTTTGCTAACTACTAATGTTAAATTGCAGCATTTATGCTCGCATTTGTGACCTTAGTGGACATCTTGTCACGTTTTTCATGAACGCTTAGAAAAACAGAGAGAATGTATAAAACCAAAGTCTCCTTTCACTTAGGCGCAAAATAAATTTGAATAGGAAAAGAAATCTGTTTCAATCAGAGGGCACTGAGCACAGCAGTCACTGTATAATTCTAAGCTTCGGTATCATCTATAACCTATCATCTGGACAGACCAGAAAACAGAGCAGTGCCATCTAACAGCATTTCCAGTACCTCAGAGGCACCTTTTCTTCTCAGATAGTTTTAATATTTCAGGATTTATTTTACTTGGACTAATACTAAGAGCAGCATAACCCACGTGGCACCTGCCAGTGTCGGTAAGGCAGGCATGAGCAGCACCAGCAGCAACATGCAGGAGGCCGGGCTCTTGTGCTTGCAGCAGCAGAGGAGCCCGGTGGAGGTGCAGCAGAACTGCAGCCCTTCCCCCGGCTGCGGGCCTGGCTCTGCCTTCTGTGGTTTTTCTGCTTCACCACAGCCTGACCAGGAGGTGCTTGGGAAAAAAAAAAAAAGTCTAATTTCAGGATGCATCTTATTAGGGATCTTCTTTCTAAGGTGTGCTGGAGTTCCTTCCCTTTAAAAAACCACCACCAACAACAACAACAAAAACACGTTTTATTTTTCCTCTGCAATTGTTTTGATATTTTGGCTCTGCCACTGTCTTTCTTTGTAATGACAAGCAAGTCTTACCAAGGCCCCCAATGGGGAATACTCCTTGAATCTCCCCGCGGAAGGCTGTGAGCCTGTGGGACAGCAGCCCTACAGGGCTGGCAGTGTGCAGCAGAGGGGAATGCTGCCTCAGGCAGTTTGAGCTGCCCAGCAGATCTTCCATCCCATGGGATCACACCTGCCCCTACAAGATGCCTCCACGCCATGTTTGGCACTGTCCTCTTGCTGACCATTCTTGGCTCTCTAAGCCAACAGAAAAACAGCCATTTCTTGCTGAGATGGTGTTCAGCAAGCTGGACTGAGAATTAAATGGAGGGGTGAGCAACAGAAGTGGCAAGCAACAAGAGCCCACAGCTGCTGGGTGGAGAAGAGAGCAAACCAGCGCAGCACTGATGTGATCAGCTACAGAACCACAGTATTAGATTTAACTGCTGATGGGGAGTTAACTTTGGCATGGGAGCAGCTGAAATGCTTGAACATAATGCTTTCTCCCAGCTTTGCTGTACAGTACAAGAAAAAAAACTCACCAGAACTCTGCAACAAATGTCACTTGGAGCCTGCTCTCCTAGGTGGACTGCAATGGTAAAAATCCTTCATGTACTTTGTTCTTACAGTAGCATTTGCGTGTTAAACTAAAACAAAACAAAACAAAAAACAGAGAAACAAAACAAAACAAAACAAAACAAAAAATACCAAAAACCAACCACACTTAAAATATTGCCCCTTCCCTGATAAACTGTTGATTTTCGAAGTAGACACAGCACAGTGAACACCGTCCCAAATTGCCAGCTATTAACTCTTCAGTAGGTTCATTCTTTAGCCCTGAGATGAGCTCAGCCTCCCACATATCACAGATACAGATCCTCCCTACTCATGTCACTTGCACCAAGGAAACCTGTCCTCAGAAACCAACAGCTGCTTGGTCAGAAGCCTTGGACACAGAAGTCGCAACTGTGTGTGATGGAAACTGTATGGTGTTATTCTACTGAGGCTTCATTAGATTACAAGCCTGCAGATTCTATTGAGAACTTCATAGAGTTAACCTACTTGAAAAGGCAGATGTGTGAACAGCCCATGGGGGTGTGCTTTTCACATTTTTTGCCTGCAAAGGTACTAGAAATTCCCCTAAAGGAAAGTTCCACTCTTCCAAATGCACACTGCAGATTGAGAACACCAAGGAATGTATTTCCAGCAGATTCCTCTCAATATTTTAAAGAACTTTCAAATAAATAGATTCCTGCATTTCTAGGGACAGGGCCAGTGGCAGGCTACAAAAGCAGCCAGCCAGGGTCTGTCAAATCCCCCATGCTCCAGCTTGCTGCTGCTGTTGCTGCCACAGAGCAAGTGCTTGGGGGTGGCTGCTGCATCCTGGATTGGAAAAGCTGTTCCCTTCTGACAGCAGCAGTCTTTCTCCACCTTCCAACCAGACAACTGCAGGGTCACCAAGCCTGGCCCCAAGATCTCAGGGCTGAGGCAACAAAATTCAGTCCTGCCAAGTGCCTCTGAGAAGTCTTGCTCCAGCTCTGACCCCACTACTCTTAGTTGTTCCTCTTCTGCTGTGTAGTTCCCATGTGGTTCTCTGTAAGGTGTGTGGAGTGAGGAACAGAGCCCCAAGGAGTGACATATCTGTGCATATCTGTGCAAGTCCGACCGTGGAAGAGATGGTCACAGGAAGGAAAAGATACAGAAGAAAAGCAGGCTAGGAGAAAAGGTCCGTGTCTTGGAAGTCATTTAATATTCCAGGGCTGCGAGCTCAAAAAAATCAAGTCTGATCTAAACACTCATACAGGAAATAATGAGTGCGAACCACTGCTTACTTCCTTTGGCTACACAAAGCAAAAACCAAAGCAGTAATGACACTGTTTTATTCCGCGATCTGATGCCTGCGTTACCTTATTTCCCTGAGACTGTTCCTCTGCATACCACAACACGCCTGTCAAGATGTGGATTTACAGGTTACGCTGTAGCTGAACCTGCTAGTTTTCAGCTCCTTTTACTTGCTGTTACATGCCTAACAGTGTTGCAGTCCAGATTAGGAAACATTTGTTTATGCCCCAAAATCCCCAGCATATTTTTCCAGCTCTGCTCCCAGTGCTGGGTTTCATCCCACCCCAGCTCTCTGTTACTCAGCTCCCACACTGTTTCCTGGTGTAAAATTGATTAGAAGCAGCATGAAATGTCATTGGGGTGACCCTCAGGAGGCTGGGCCCACAAATAACAGGCGGGAAAAGTGGCCTTTTGATTAAACTTTCAACTGCCAAAAAACTGTGCATCTCCTCTCACCGTGCATGTGCACACACATTGAAAGCCCAGAGAATTCCACAAGAGATGCAGACAACACAGTGACTTTAGCACAGACCTGTTCTTAACAGTGTCAGCCTTGCTGAAGACAGCAAAACTCTTGCTACCAGCTTCAGGGGCAGCAGAAGGGTCCTTTGTTCCCCTTCCTACTTCACATCTCTTTCTTCCTGGTCTTTCTCAGCTGTTAGCAGAGAGAGAATGCAAAAGTACTGTGCACCGGGACTGAAGAGCTGATGGGGGGCAGCGCCTTGGGAAAGCAGCACAAGTTTTCAGGCATTCTGTAGAGCCCATACCAACGTGTTTTCTGGGTAGTGTTAGGTTCGTGTTGTTTGTACTTTTCCAGTATCAACAACAACCAAGAGGCTCTTCTCGTAGGGGCCTGGGAAATCCAGGTGCTGCTTCAAGGAGACAAACAAGGTACATGGAGTTTTGGTGGGAAAGAAAATGTGACAAAGGAAGAAGCATGCCCTCATGCACGCCTGTGCTGATACAAACATCTGATACTATGCGCATATTTTACATATTCATATATTTATATGTCAGACTGCTCCCATTTCACAGCCTCATTACCTAACTTGCTGCAGAATAGCCAGATGAAAAGGAATGAGGGAAGGAAAGAATAGCAGATGTTGGAATCCCAAATTTTCCGGGCCTCAGCAGACTTGCCATGGTCTTGTTTGCGTGTATTTTTTATCCTCATTTAGAACCACCAGGTTACAGTGAGCCCCTGCTGTACACCACATCTCTGCTTGAGGTCAGTAGCAAAGCAGCTTGGCTAGGTGTCAAAGCACATGTGTTAGTAATGCTTTCAGGTTCAACATTTAGAGCTCATCTCTAATCCAGGTGAGATCAGTGGTACATAGAGGCAGGCCATGTGCATACAGCAAACCTCTCACTGCCTCCTGGGGCTGTCTGAGGCCAAAACCTGCCTCTGCAGGGCTGCACCTGGGCCACAACATCCTATGGTTGCTTTGCAACACGAGCAAAGCCAGTCTTCTTAGGTCTAGCGATGAGCTGTAAGAGGCTGGTGTTACAAAAAATGATGACTGCTATTATTCTGAAAATAGGGCTTGAAATGAGCCAGTGTGAGCTGCGTGATATGTGGTGATACAGATTCATCTTGCCTTCTCTCACTCACGCTTCTCTTTCTCTCCTTTTCAGAGGATATAGGAACTTTCTTGCCTCAACCTCAATAGCAGCTCCTCTAAACTTAAAAAGGACAGCTCTACTGCTACATTATTGCTTTTTTTTTTTTTTTTTTTTTTTTTTTTAACATTTCTCGTCTCCCCTCCACTATACTCAGCCTCTGAGTTTGCAGTGTGCATAATAAATTGAAAAAAAAAGTTTCTGAAATATTTCTCAAATAATTCTCAAGGATTATCAAATCCATTATTGAAATGATATTTGAGAAGTGACAGGAAGAAAGAAGAAAATTCACAAGGGCCTGGGAAGGCATATCTATCTTGAGCAGGGAGCCAGTGTTTGGTCCGTGATGTGCAGTGTACCTGCCATGGAACCTGGACACTCGCAGCAATTTGAGGTAATATCTTGGTTAGCAAGTGGAGACCCCAAGCACACAGCTGGTTTAAGATGGGAGAAACAGACATCCACAGAAACCCGAATCACACGCTAAGGCTGTTGTTTAACATTCTAGGTATGTAAGATAGAGGATAGAAAGAATAAGAATTATCATAAAATCCCTGCTAAATCATGCCCTGCTTTCTCAAGGCAACCTCGAGCTTTAGTAGTTCAGGCAGATTCTCTAGCTGACAATTAATATTAATGGGTAGATTTCACAATGTGGCATTATCACACTGTGAGATGGGTGGGCATACCATCTGGGTTTTGGCAGGTATTAGATGTAATCAAAGGGATTACTTGGCTCAGGGAGAAATGGAAAACCTTGCGCTTGTTTAGTCTTTCTTCTTTTGTTTGGATGCAGCTCTAGGTGTACTTAACTATTTTCCCCTTGTCCTTTGTTTCTCGTGATGAGCGTTTCTGAGTTTACATGGGAAACGAGAGGCGGATACCAAAGCAATTGTATTAGTTGAAGACTGAACCGATTTGCCTTATAGCCTTTCTCTTTCTCATGCAATGTTGTTTTGGGATCGATTGTCAGCTCGTTTAGGGGCCTCGCTTTCGCACCTTAGAAGGTTAAGCGGCGTATTTAAACGATGAGCGATTTAAAGAGAAAACACATTTAGATAATCAACCAACCAGACCTTTTTCAAGACAAGCTGAGGAAATTAGGTGTGTGAACAGATATGCGGGCTGAAAAACAGACTTTGTACTTTTCTTTCCACAAAGCAAATACGAAGTGCCAACTTTCCGGGGCGGGTGGGAAATTCCTGTCCCTCCCTCTCCCTTCTCCCAGCCCAGCCCAGCCAGCCCCGAGCGCCGGCGCTACTGACGAGGGCAGGTTTCGTTTTAAACTTTAGGAAAGCTATCGATTTGGCAGCCTTTCTTCCCTCCTGTCTGTTCCCCAGCTGACTGTAGCTAAGTAATCCTCATCAATCTGTGGTAATGCAGGACCGTGTTTATTGCTGTAGTAGTTAAGTTGTTGTTAATTTTACACTAAATGGTTGTTATGATGATGAATGAGTAGCTCAGGCTGCCACCCAGGGGACTTCAGCCCATGCAGCCAACGAGAGCGAGATCGCAAGGGGAAGAAGGGGAGAGGAGCAGGGAAGAGCCAGGGAACACACTCGGAAACTTTTTTCAGGACCTCCAAAAAAGGCAGGGGGAGTTGGGAAGAAAAGGAGAAAAAAAAGAAAGAAAAAAAGAAAAGAAAAAGAAAAAGAACGAGCTGATCGACTGCTTTGTGTCTGAATTAGTACGCGGTGGGGTAACGAGCTGTCCGAGCGTTAGCGCGGCTCTTTTACACGTCAGCTGGAATGAAAGGGGGGATGAAAGCAGCCGCGGCCCAGCAGCGGCAGGGATCCCGCCCGAGGGCAGCAGAACCTCCCGCAGACCCCGGTCCCTCCAGGGCTGTCCTGCGGGCGGCCGCAGCCGCGCTCCCATCCCGCGGCCCGGCCCCGCCGCTGCCCGCCTTTGTCCCATCGCACCGTCCGCTGGCGGGCGGCGCCCCCGTGCGGCCGCGGCGAGGCACTGCGGGCGGGGAGACGAAGGGAAGGGAGCGGAGCGGCTGTCGCCGTGGCGGAGCTTCCTCGGAGGTGGGCCGCGGTGAGAGCAGCGCGGAGCGATGCAGCGAGCTCTCCGAAGCCGGACTGGCCGCAGGCCCTGAGGTTTTATTTCTTTGTGTCGCGTAGGTCTGGTTACAGACCAAAACGTACAGTTTGCTCAGGTCTTATTGCTCATATTGCTTATTGGTCAAGTGGCTTTGCATTTCCATTATGTGTCACCGCGCAGAACAATTAAGAAGAAGGAAGTGTGGAAATTTATTCTGGGAGACCCTGAAGGGAAAATAACAAGAGAACCCAGGAGCTGCAAACATGCCCAGGGAGCATTCAAGGGCTGGATCCCAGAGAAAGTGTGGGCCAGAGTCAGTACGGAGTATTGCAAGCTGGGCGTGCTTCTTCCAGCCTTTATTCTGTGTCCAATTTTACCTCGTCCCTCTTCCTGGTGATCACTCCAAGTGATCACTCACATCAGGCCACCATGCAGGTACAGAAGCATACAGCCACATTTCTGTAGACTGGATGCAGCACCCACAGAAGCCCCTCACTTATGAGGGCTGTCTCACGGTGTTTTGCAGCCACTGGAGTTCCTGTGGGTAGTTTCTCAACTCCAGTGCTGGGACCCCCAGAAAGCAGGTTCTGCCAGCCCTGTGCCCAGACAATCTCTGTAGCCAGGATTCTTTCATGCAAGGCAATACAAAGCAGTCACGGGTGGCTCTGAAAGCTGGTCAGCCCACCTCCAGTCCTTTGCACAGTCCAGATAGTATTTGTGCTGAGGAGGTGAAATCCACCTGTCACAGATTTGAGACATCTGTTACAGGTGAAAAGCACCACCACAAGAGCCAGTAAAGCACTCCATTACTTTGCTTCCCACCTTCAACACCTGGTCTTGGCTCTGCTCTTATTTGTTGCACAACTACAATATTTGGAGTTTGACAAAGCTTGTCTGTAGTCACAAACTTTGAAACTACAGGCATGGTCCGTGAAGACAGCCTGTTTCTAGCACAGTCTATCAGTTCCAAGTGCTGCCTCTCTAATACTTGCTGCTTAGAAATTTGAAATTTGAAGGAGATATTGAAGAAGACCAATTATATATTAAAGAAACAAACAACAATGCAATTCCATAACTCTGCCTTACAAACAGATTATCTTGCATTCTCTTAAAATTTTGATAAAGCAATCCAAGATGCCATTCCCTATAGGAGCAGCAATAAATAAATAAAATAAATAAATAAAAAGTAACTGTGGTTATGTGGCTTTAGATGTTTAATTCTCCCTGGACCTCTCCCATTGCATTCAGGCAACACTTGGCAGCTGGCGGTAGCTCTCCACAAGGCCCTGCCATGAAGTCACCTGCTTGGCTCCACCTGCCAGCTCTGTCTTGGAACAGCACAGGATGGTACAGGCACCCTTTGATCTCTTGCTGCCAGATGGGAATAGGGCCTCCCCACATGTGTGCTGAGCAAAAAGGCAATTTCTGCCACAAATTGCTCGTGATCCACTGTGTTCCTAAAGCAGCGGACAATATTTACTTTCTGTTACGATTAGCTGGAATATAGGCAAGTAGACCAACGTTCCCTAAAATTAATAGATGAATTCTAGTTCTTCTTTGTTTACATTGCTGTACCTGTTCTGAGCATGCTGTTATTAACTCTCAGTCTGAGGACCACAGCTCTATACCACAGATGGCCACACGGTGCCCTAAACTGTGAGAGGACACGTACACACAGTCCTGCAGTGATCATCTCTGCATATATTTAATTGTACAGCACTAGTGCTATTGCAAGAAACAGTATGAGCCAGAGTATATGATATTATTTTCTCAAATCTGCCACAGCCTTTCTGGACGGCTTTGAGCAATTCTCTCAGCCTATTGCAATTTGATCATTATTATTTTAAGATTGCTATGAACTGTTCATGAAGTCAAAGGATGCAATTCACAGCTGCCCTTGCACAAGACAAAGCTCCCTTTTGGATTATCCTCTCTGCGTACATATCTGTGCTCCTGTGCAAGAGACTCTGGCAAAAGGCACAGACATGTCAGTGAAGTGCTGGGAGAAGCAGATGCTGGGTGGTCCTATGCTTAAATTATTTGCTGGCTGCTTCTCTAGGGACCATAGCAACTGTGGCACAGATAAGAGAATCCCCAAGGACTACACTCAACTGGGTCACAGCCAGGAGAAGAAAAAGGAAGAAGTTCTGGTATTGGCATAGGGATGAGATGCCCTGCCTCTTCTCTTGGGGCCAGAACCATCTCTGGCCCCAGCAACTTGTGCTCTAAATTAAGGGCTACTATCCGTCTGAAGAAAGGAAGAAAAGGAAGCTGCAGCAATACAAAGAGACTAAGCATTTATTTTTGGCTCACTTGTTCTTAATGGAGATAACAATACCTCAATCTTTGACAGCAAAGCAGTGAGACTCAGATGGAAGTTTGCCAAGTAAATTGAGATCTTTGTACAAAAGGCACTTTCGACATGCACAACTTCTGGCTTATTAAAGCAAAACAAAAACCATTCACCTTAAGGAGCATTCAGGAATTAGGAGGCGCAGCTCCCCACGGCTCAGTGCCTTATATGATTATTTAAGCTTGTACACATGCAAGAGCAATGTTCAACTAGTTTAAATACCTAATGCATGAGGCGTGGAACAGTGAGGATGCAGGACTGCTGTCTTTTCCACGTAATTTGCCAGTCATTCGCCAAGGCTCTGCTCTGTTCTTTTTTGAGCAGCATCTAAGCCACCAAACAAGGCGTTGTATTGTAACCTTATATACTTACAGCTGTTATAAATACATGCATAAGAGAGGGAGGCTTGTGGCTAAGTGGCCTGTTTAGAAAAGCCCCAGAACACCTTTTCTGTAATTTTCTTCTCACTTACCCTCCCTTCTCCCTCTCTTCTTCTGAAACGGCTAGTAACCAGAGCAAGAGCAGTGTATGAATTGATTTGGAGACGATCAACATATTGGTGTTCAGCTCTGGCCAGCTGCCATGTCATTGACTGCCTCAGGATTGATTTGCACACCATTTCTTCTCAGCACATCTGACAAGGCAAATGGAGAGAGAGCAATGAAGTGAGAAGAAAATTATGTATTTGTAGTAGACACTTTCACCTCTCTTCACATCCTCCCTCGGGAGAAGTCGAGGGACCTGGACTGACTTCAGTGCTACTTTTAGAAAGTGCCAGGAGAAGAGTTAGTAGAAAAGGAACAGCAGGGATCCACCTCCCTCTCCCCCCTCAAATCCTCTGTCAATAACCACCTACAAAAGTTAAAGAAATTAAGTTTCTGTCTATAGCAGAGACAGATGTTCAGCAGGCCAGTTTTGGATAACATATAATGATCATTTTTGCTGCTGTTTAGTAGCCACAAGTTTCAGTTTGCTTAAAACACATCTAAATAATTACTAGAGTACTCCATCAGGTAAGCATTTTACAGGCATCTGCTACCAGTGACAATAACAGAAATAACAGAAGAAAGCATGCTCACAATTTGCTGGAGAAACCATGTGGTACCAGTTATATTCACAGGGCTTCCAGGCAGGGCAGGTAAGTCAGAGACTGATCAATTATCAGGACATTGGCCATGCCAGAAGCTAGAGATAACTCAGCCCATATGGGATGTGTGCACTGCTAACATATTTCTATTACCTGTATATTTTCCCTTTGGAATCAGGAGGTGCTGATATCCCAAAGATATCCCAAGTTGTGCCACTTATTTCTAACTGTGAATTTCATGTCATTGGTGCTCTCCTGGAGACAGAAGGACTCAGGTGAAAGATTTGTTGCAGATTGATACCAAAACTTTGCAAGGTTGTTTTTATCAACATCTCTATCAAGAAAAGTGAGAAGTTACTTCCCTCTATTTTCTCTCTACTGTCACATGTCAAATTCTCCACTCAGAGCTACATAGGGTTGTAACAATTCTCTAATTTTTGCTGCCTTTGCAAGCACAACAGTTTTCTGATTGATTCCTCTCATTCATTTCTAACACTCCGCACTGAATTTGGCAATATTTTTCAAAGATCAATTCAGACCTCAGCTCCCATTGTCAACAGCCAGTGACTCTCAGAAAGTCCTGGTTTCTTATAACACTTCTGAAAATGTGCATTAGGCTCCTAAGTCAACTGGAGTGCACTGTGTGTAGCATGTAACTGTAAAACAATACCTGGATGCTAGAATTCAGAAGCAATCTTCAGAATCAAATAAACACTTTCATAAAGAACCATGCTGGTTTATTAACCAAGGTGTTTTGAACAACCTCATACTCAGAAAATTCATAGTCTGCAGACTGCTACAAGTAATCTAGAGAGCATCACTCCATCCGCTATATTTTAATCTCTTCTACCTTTGGCATCTTCTATTGGTCACTCAGAGACAAAAAATTTAGATGAGAATTTGGGTTGATATTGTAGAGACATATCTATGTTCTTGTCATTTGGGAAATTTAGGTTTCACTGCATCCATGATACAGATGTCATTTTTCCTTCCTAAAGAGTTTGGAAGAAAGTGGCAGAGTAACTAGATGTTCATTTTGCAGGTACCATCATGACTATAGTTACTGCACAATACAGTCATACTGTTACACACCACTGTTCTGTTTTCTTCTGATTTCACTTCTATAAATCAGAGACACTTGCTTTCTAATTTTCAGACACACCCAACGCTTTCCAGAGAAGTTTGGGTCTGAAAGGTCACCTGTATATAAGTGCTAAGAAACCTTAATTCTGTTATCCTATTTTCAGAAAAACTTAGCTTCCATTTAAGTAGTATTATGCAAAAGAGCAGCCTGATAATATAAATTGAATCACAGAATCATAGAATCACTAAGGTTGAAAAAGACCTCCAAGATAATCCAGTCCAACCTTCCACCTATCCTCCAATATTGCCCACTAGATCACGCCCCTCAGTACAACATCTAGATGTTTCCTGAACACCTCCAGGGTCAGCAATTCCACCACCTCCTTTGGCAGCCCATTCCAGCACTTCACCTCTCAGAGACCTCTACTGGTGCAACTGGAGGCCATTTCCTCTATTCCTATCACTAGTTACATGGGAGAAGAGGCCAAACCCTACCTCACCACAACCTCCCTTGAGGCACTTGTAGAGAAGGATAAGATCACCTCTGAGCCTCCTCTTCTCCAGACTGAACAATCCCAGCTCCCTCAGCCACTCCTCATAAGACTTGTGCTCCAGACACCTCACGAGCTTCATTGCCCTTCTCTGCACACGCTCCAGGGCCTCAATGTCTTTCTTGCAGTGAGGGGCCCAAAACTGAACACAGCACTCAAAGTGCAGCCTCACCAGGGCTGAGTACGGAGGGATGATCACCTCCCTGCTCCTGCTGGCAACACTATTTCTGATACAAACCAGGATGCCATTGGCCTTCTTGGCCACCTGGGTACACTGCTGGCTCATGTTCATTCGAACATCGACCAGTACACCCAGGTCCATTGACTGGCATCTCAGGAGATCTTTTGAGTGTAATGTGACCTGGTGACGAACAGAAATTTTGAAAGTTGCATTGATAACAATCAGAGTTTTGAAGAAACCTGGACAGCAGCTGGCAGACCCCAGAAGACATTACTTTGTTCTCTTGCAGGGTGATTTATGCAACTGTGAGCTCAACAGACAAGACAGGTACTCACTGCCCTGGTGAGTAACAGTCAATTTTACTCAAAGATGCTAGAAAACATTGGTTGTCATGGAACTCACATTGCTCTCTTTTAGCAGGCAAGATAGAGGGCTTGGTCTCTTCATCTCACCTCACTTCAGATATATATATATATAAACATTTATTTATATACAAATATATAGAATATATATATCCTAGAAGCTATGTTAAAGCACATACATGACAAAGAGACAGCCAGCATGGCTTCACCAAGGGCAGATCGTGCCTGACCAATCTGATGGCCGTCTGTGATGGAGTGACGGCATCGGTGGACAGGGGGAGGGCGACAGATGTCATCTACCTGGACTTCTGCAAGGCCTTGGACATGGTCCCTCACCGCATCCTTACCTCTGAATTGGAGAGGTGTGGATTCGAAGGATGAATTGTTCAATGGATGAGGAATTGGCTGGCTGCTGAAGCCAAAGGATTGCGATCAATGGCTCTGTGTCAGGGTGCAGGCCAGCCACAAGCGGTGTCCCTCAGGAGTCGGTCTTGGGACCGGTGCTCTGCAACATCTTCATCAATGACGCAGATGATGGCATCGAGTGCAGCCTCAGCAAGTTTGCAGATGCAGCAAATTTGCAAATTTGCAAGCTGAGCGGTGCAATTGATACATTGGAAGGAAGGGAAGCCATCCAGAGGGACCTGGACAGGCTGGAGAAGTGGACCCATGAAAACCTAATGAGATCATTAGGTTTTGCACTAATAAGACCTAATAAGTACAGGTGTTGCACTTGAGCCGGGGCGATCCCAGGTGTTTATACAGAGTGGGGGAAGAAGTCCTTGAGAGCAGCCCTGCACAGAAGGACCTGGGGGTCCTGGTGGACGAGAAGCTGGCCATGAGGCAGCAGTGTGCGCCTGCAGCCCGGAAGGCCAGCTGTGTTCTGGGCTGCATGAAAAAGGGGCGGCCAGCAGGAGAGGGAGGTGATCGTCCCCCTCTGCTCAGCTCCTGTGAGGCCCCATCTGCAGTGCTGTGTCCAGGCCTGGGGCCCCCAGCACAGGAAGGACGTGGAGCTCTGGGAGCGGGGCCAGAGGAGGCACTGAGATGAGCAGAGGGCTGGAGCAGCTCTCCTATGGAGAAAGGTTGAGGGAGCTGTTTAGCTCGGGGAAGAGAAGGCTCCAGGGAGACCTCATTGTGACTTTCCAGTATTTGAAGGGAGCGTATAAACAGGAGGTGGAATGTCTGTTTACGAGGGTGGACAGTGATAAGACAAAGGGGAATGGTTTTAAACTGAGACAGGGGAGGTTCAGGTTGGATATTAGGAGGAAGTTTTTCACCCAGACGGTGGTGAGGCACTGGAACAGGTTGCCCAAGGAGGCTGTGGATGCCCCATCCCTGCAGGCATTCAAGGCCAGGTTGGATGTGGCTCTGGGCAGCCTGGGCTGCTGGTTGGCAACCTGCACATAGCAGGGGGGTTGAAACCAGATGATCATGGTGATCTTTTTCAACCCAGGCCATTCTATGATTCTCTTTCTATATAGTAGCTCTGAGCTACTGTCTGGATTCCTTTTAGAAACAACGGAGAAAAAACACCTTTTGGAATGCAAGTCAACCAAACTATTGCAGGTTCCTGACAGAAGAGAACATGAATCAGGCCCTAGAAGTCATTTTTATTTCTACTGACTACATAGATAGTTAAAATATTAAGCCGAAGTAGCGATATCTGCAAGACAGGTGCCCACAAGTCAATCTAATGACTCTCACTCTTTGATTTCCTTCTAAGGTAAATAGCTTTCAGAGAACAAAACACTCATCAGCTACCATGTAGCATGTCACTATAACCCTCCTTTTGGCCCACTCTTCCCCTTTTGCCTCTTCTTGATCCTTTCCACCCCACACAGATTACAAAGGTAATGTTTCTCGCCTTCTACTCCAAGCCTCTGCACTTCAGATTCCTCTAATATTCTCCATTGTTTCATCACAATGACAAGTGCTTTGTTCTTAGTTTCTAGCTTCTAACCACTTACTCATTCTCATCTCTTGCCACATAGCCTCAGAACTCTCTGTTCTCCTACATGAGCCATCACCATTCCACACATGTCCAGAAGGGTCCTCTCTCGCCTCCAACCCCTCCACAAACCAACACATAAGACGCTGTTCTTCTATAGCACGGAACCTGTTGCTATTGTGCCATCCACAAGAGACTGATCAGCTAATAACGAAGATATTAATGACTACTTTGGTACAATCAGACCACGTTACATAAAGTTTGGAAAATGCAGGTAAAAAAAAAAATTCATTAGTGATAAGAGAGTTGCTTTTTTCTGAGGTAAGAAACAGATCTGTGCTGACCATCTCCCTTCTAAAAAAAATAAGCTTTAAGAAAATTACGTCTGGACACACACATACATGAGGAAAAAAAAAAAAAAAAAAGAAAGAAAAAAACCCCAAAAACTGATATGACCCCCCCAGTGGTATAAGTACTTTCAAAAAACTCAGCTAAAAAATCTGTTTTTAAAAGAGTAAAGTGGAACAAAAACGTGCATCGTCAGAGCATTTTTCTCCACTGCTTGTATGGCATGTATTCTTACTGGATTCAGTTTCAGATACAAATAGTAGAAGTGAATAAATCCTTAAAATGGAGTTGCTCAAAACTAGATTGCAAAGTCATGATTGCAGCTTTCCTCAACTCCAGATTGTCCAGAATTCCAAGGGTAGTCAGCTACCCCCCAGGCTTTTTTGAAATGCACATAAAAAGTTCACAGAGATTAGTTAATGTGCAGACCAAGGAGATTTCAGAAAAGGCTGAAAACCAAGAAGCATTTTTGAAGATGGGTTATGACAGAAAATACCTGAAGCTAGCCCAGAAGGCTGAGAAAAGCATAGTCACTTCTCTCTGCCCCAGGATGCTGCTGCACACATCAGCTGGAACACAGCTCCCTTTATCCTGGTGGTTGCTATACACTGGTATTTAGAGTTCACAGCATTTTGTTCCATATTTTGCCATAACTTCAGCAGAGGCACATATCTAGATAGTTAAAATTCCTTTCTGAACCCAGGTACAGAAATACAACCTGAGTCCTGCTGTAAAGACAGCAAATATAAGGATGCACAATCATGCCACGCTTAAAAACATGCATTTTCTCTACTGATATATTGTGGAATGGAGAAGAACACTGAGCACTGATGTAAATGTGCTCTGCAAAAGCTTCCTCTATGGCCCAAATTAGACTTAGAAATTCAGTTCATTTTATGTGCTCTACAGAAGAGTTATTTATAGAGTTGAGGTTCCAAGAAACAGGTTCTGTACTGTAAGCTTTTGTTTCCTGCCCAAGAGGTAGTCTTTCCAAAATGCACGAGGAGTAACTTTGTGACATTTCTTTCTGACATACTGAGCTTTAGCTGTGGAATAGAAAATAGTTAATATTACAAACAAGCAATTGCATCAAATACAGTTGCTTTGAACTCAGTTCAGAGTGAAATACAACAATTTTTTGAATGCAAGACTGTCTGGATTGTGATAGGTTGTGAAACTCTTTTTTGAGTTAAGTACACATCCACCAGTTCTGGTCATCTCTACAGATAAGTAATTCATGGTGAGCTGGTAATTTCCAAAACTAGAGACTTCTTACATGATATCCGTAGGAGAGATGCTCCAGCTGTGATCTTGCTCATGGCCTCCTCTGGATCTGTTCCAGTAGTTCCACTTCTTTCTTGTGCTGGGAGCCCCAGGCCTGGATGCAGTACTCCAGATGAGGCCCTGTGAGGGCAGAGTAGGAGACAACCACCTTTTTCACCCTGCAGGCTATCCCTCTTTTGATGCAGACCAGGGTGAAGTCGGCCTTCTGAAGTTCAAGCACACTCTGCTGGCTCAAGTGAAGCATTTCATCCACCACAAGCCCCATGTCCTTCTCAACAGGGCTGCTCTCAAGGACTTCTCCTGATCTGTACATATATCTGGGATTTCCCTAGCCCAGGTGCAACACCTTGCACTTGACCCCGTTAAACACATTAAATTGTGGTTCCACCTTTTGAACTTGTTCATGTCCCTGGGGATGGCAACCCTTCACTCTGTTCTATCAGCAGCACCTCTCATCTTGGTGTCATCAGCATACTGCTGAGGATGCACTCGATCCCACAGACCATGTCATTGATAAAGGTGTTAAAGAATACAAGTCCCAAGACAGACTATGGGGGGAAACCACTCATCACTGACTTCTGTTTGGACATAGAGCCATTGGCCACAACCCTCTGGCTGCTATGCAGGTCTTTACCCACTGAATAGTCCAGCCTTCAAATCCATAGCTTTCCATTTTAGAGATAAGGATGTGGTGTGGGACCATGTCAAAGGCCTTACAGAAGTCCAGGTAGATGATATCAGTTGCCATCACTCTATCATAGAGGTTCATCAGATTGGTCAGGCACAATTTACCCTTGGTGAAGCCATACTGGCTGTCGCAGACTGTCTCTGCATCTTGCATGTGCCTCAACACGTCATCCAGGAGGATCTGCCCAAGGCAGAGAGGTGAGACTCATCAGCTTGCAGCTGCTCAGGTCCTCCTTTCTCCCTTTCTTATAAATGGGAGTGATGTTTCTCTTTTTCCAATCACTGAGGACTGTGTCTGACAGCCACAACTTCTTGGATCTGATGGAGAACAGCTGGGCAACCATATCAGCCAGTTTCTTCAAGATCCTGGAATGCATGCTGTCGGGCCCCATGGACTTGAACACATTCAGTCTCACTAGGCAGTTTCAGGCTTGCTCCTTTCTCGCACTGAGAGGGGTTTTACTCCCCAAGCTCTCAATGTAGATGTTTAGAGATTTAAGGTTCAGAAGTATGAGAGGCACGAGAAGCCTGGCCACCAGTGAAGATTGAGACAAGGAACTTGTTTCATGCTTCATCCTTCTCCATGTTGTAGCTACTTTTCTCACTTACTCAGGGGGTATGCTCTCTTTGTCCTGTCCCTTCAGATGCTCATTCTCTAATTCATGACAGAAAAATCAGCTAAGAGAGTTCAAGCCAACTGTTTGTACTGATAAACTGGCTGTGCAGGGGATGAGAGCTGAATCCCATGTGGCTCCCAGTTCTTTCCTCTGTCACTGCAGGATCAGCAGCTGTGGCAAGTGCTTCCTTGGCCAACAGACACAGACACCTCTGTCACTGTGTTACAAGAAGGCATGACCCTCTTTTAGCTGCTCCTAAGAAAGAACAGAGTGAGCAACACAGAAGCAGGGCACTTTTGCGACAATTTTTATACTTCCACAAAGGTTTATATCTGTTTAATTATTTGAGAAAACAAAAATACACTACTAAGTTCTAGTTGAAATGGTCCTTCACATACTTAGAACAACACCAGCTTAAATAAATGTTTTAGAGATGAGTTAGCTAACAAAACAACAACTTACTTGGCAAGCCTGCCTGTTTTATGCTGTGGTCAACTAGGAATCACAGTTTCCTTAAATCTTCAATTTCACTCAAACTTCTGTGGGATATGTGAGTGGGATTCTATGTATTCGGTATCACCTGCATAGAGACCAAAAGGGTATCAGTGTACTGTTCTACTTAAAGTCCTGCATTATTTTAATAACGAATTATTCTGTTTATGAAATCTGCCATGAGTTACATGCTGCTGCTTCTACTTCTTAAACGGACTAGTGTAATTCTGATAAGGACTCAGTTGAAATCAGGCCATTGCTTAAGGTTGCCTAGATGTTTCACATACCATGTTAAGTCATAGCTTATGTGAGCTGAAGTTATCATATGATACACACCGACCCTATTAATACACATCCCTGCATCACAGTATCCAGTACCTACAATCCAAAGCCATACTTCACATCTGCAAATGCAAGCAACAATAGCCAGAGACCATTACTCAAGCAGGTCATCCTTATCTGTTTTTATAAATACCCTTCATGAAAAATCAGGTTTTGGAAAGTTGGACTACAGAAATCAATACTCAGATATATCAGAATGTTGCTGACATAAAAAATGCCTTTCTCCAACCTTTCTCCAATATAAGCAAAAGGTTTAAGCCAGAGATTCAGGAAGATATTTCAGAAGCCTGACATAGGGAAGCAACTGACAAACATATTCAATTAACCACAGATCTTACACTTCTTTTATTTTCCCATCACCTTCCACTGTCTTAGTGGCTGAAAAGAAAAGGCTTGAACATTTTGGAATAGGCAAGGAGGCATATCCCAGAATGTTCTAGGTAATCATTGGCTGAAAGGGAGCAAATGCTTAGATCACAAGGAATCAACCACAGATTTATCTGTTGCTGAATGCAGTAGTTTTGAAATCAAATTGAAGGCAGCAGTCAGTAGACTCAACTATGTGGAGGCAGGAGAAGAAACACGGGATAATAAAAAACTGACAAACCTAATCTCTAGTCTAATCTGGAAGAGACACCAGCAGAAGTCAAAGTCACATCTGACTAAATCTGAAGCTCTTCTATCAATAACATCAAAAGAGTACTAACATGACAATTACTGAAAAGTGCAGGAGAATAATAAGACTGAGACATCGTAAATTTAAGCCCACACACCACTGCTGTGCTAAATTCAAAGTTAGTATCTCCATTCTTCCTACTTGGTGTATTTTTTGAGCCTGAACAGTACATCCAAATCCTGCAGAGTCTGAACTTCTTTTTGTGTTTGACTGTAAGAGAGAATCTTCAGTCCATGCCCAGAGTTTTCACCAAGGCAATGAAACATACCCAAGTTAGAATCTCAAATAATGGTCAAGAAATGAAAACTCTCTCACCTACCTTTGGATGCCAGTGCCAAAGCAGAACAATGGCAGATAAAAAGTCAGCATCAGCTGTTCTGCTGAAAGCATTGCCACAGATAAAATGGGAAAATAGTGAATAGCAAAGAGTAGGATTTGGAGCTGCTGAAAAAAAAATAAAATTGATTATTTTCTTTAAAAATAAAGAAAAAGAAACAGAAGAAAGGGAGGAAACTATATATGTATTAGCCCTAAAACAGGGCACATGCCCCTACGGAACAATAATGTAAATGAGACTGTAAATGTACAGGAAATGGGGTTATCACTAAAACAGTGAGGTCATTAAGACAACTGGAGTCTCCATGAACACCTTCCACTGACACCCACTGCGGTGCCACCACGGACTGAAGGAAGGGCAGTTTGGCACTCGCACATTAGCCTACAGGTCAAAACAAAACGTACAGCTGTGCATTCTGCACTGACTTAATGTGCCAATTTAGACAGATCTCTGTGCTACCAAATACATGACAACTTGAGGAACAAAGTAAAACAGATGCCATTCTAGGTAAAAAAAAGAAAAAAGAAAAAGAAAAAGAAAGAAAGAAAACAAACAAACAAAAAACCAAAACCCCAAGTGTTTTGAAGTTTTAACTATCTGAGATTTGTCAGCTGGAGAAATTTTTAACATCCTTTTCTGTTAATGAAACTTGCAACAGTACTGAGTTACTGTCCGTCACACAAATCCCATCGTGCTCCACCTCTGAGAGGTCTGTACATGTTCAGACTGAAGAAGGAATGTTTCATATCTGCATAGCTTAACAGAAAAACTCAGGAAACTCTGGAACAACTTGAATCAGGAAATAGGCTGATACTGACATTTGAAAGTTGCCTTTCTTTGGAAGTTTAATTGTATTTCTTGGAAAACACATCAAGACAGATAGAATTCACTTTAATGTAGCTTCTTTCTATTTTTGTTGCTGAAGTGTAAACCTAAGAAGTGTTGGCAAAAATAGAAGGCTAATCTCAGCAGCCAGAAAACTCAGAGAGGTGGGAGAAAAAGACAGGAAGGGTTGAAACTCAGGGGTGGAGGGCAGTATTTGAAAAGCACACAGGAAAAGCAGAAGTTTGAAACTGTTCACAACTTAGCAGGAGAGAGAGACATCAAACAAGTAGTTCAAAAGGTAGAGAGTGACTCTGACAATTTCTCTAGTGCCCCAGCAGCAGCTGAGACTGCAGGTAACAATTCAACCACTAAATCACGATTTACAACTGCAGGTCTTCAAATACGTGCAAGGCCATCCTTCTCTGGGGAATGTTCTACCTGAGGGTGGCACTGATGGATTCTCCAGTGCTCACCATGCTCCCTCTTCACACAGACCTCGTCCAGAGAAGCTGCCATGTAAGGCCCCTGGCTGCCAGTTGGTCAGCAACCTTGATGGTTGCACTGGATGATCTTGGATACCTTTACCAACCTTGGTAATACTATGATTCTGTGATTCCCCTGTGCTTATTGTCAGGAATTGGAGGAAAACAGTAAAATGCAAGCTTTTTGGACATTCTTCTCTGTGTACAGGTATCCATTAACAAGTCCATCTGCCTTCATGCAAGAGTGCAGTAATTTCCATTCTCATCCTCACCGTTCTGATGTATTCTTACCAAGGCAACTCAGCACATTGCTCTAACATGTCCACATGTCCCCATCCTTCTGTTCACTGTTTCTTTTTCCTTGCTCTGCATTGTCTTTTCTGTTCACCTTCTGCCTGTTATCGACAGTTTCCACTCGATGCACGCCATGGCACCAGCAGAGATAAACTGTATCTGGATGGATACCTATCATAACATAGTTTTATGGCCGGAGAGTTCTATAAACAGAACATGTCATAACTATTGCAGAGCTGGACTCCATATACGAGGTGAAGTTGAAACTACTGCCAGATTACATCCCTCATCAAGGGTAGCTTCTGTCTAACAGTCCAGTATCTTTTTACAGATGAATTTGATCGCTGAAAGGTGGTAACCAGCAACAGAGCATGAAGCTAAACATTGTTTGGATTTTACACCTGCCTTTATAAGCAGAGAGCACGACTGTTGCACTTTGGAAAAACTTGCCTAATTTTATTCCCATTTCCAAACAGGTATAGTTCTCACTTAAAGAATGTTAATTAAGATGGATTAATTGTGATTTCAGAGTACTTCTTGTCTAAGCTTGATAAATTTGTCACAGACACCCCTAATAATACATAGTGAGTTATATCTGTACTTTCTGCAAATCTCCACAATTAGTTTTCTATTTGTGAAAGGAAATGAAAAAAGAAATATTGTGCCCCTTCTAATGCAGAGGCAGATGTAACAAATGGCTTTGGCAAACACTTGTCAAATATGTTAACTCACATCTCCATATCTTTTCCTTCCCTAAACATAGTTTTGGGGCCCATGGTAATTCACTTCCCTTTTGTGTTGTACTGATACAGCATAGTGAATCCAGTGTATCTAGATAAAAGAAACAATTTAATTCAAGTTGCAATTCAATTATCTTCATTTTTTACACTGCTGGCTTGGGAGATCCCCACTGCAGATTAAAATCCTCAAAGAGTTCTTCTTCGTGTTCTCGTTGGAGAACGATATTCACACTCTCACAAGAAATCTGGTGGTCAGGCACTTGAACAGAGGTCTTTCCAGTTCTAGAACAGGCTGCCAACACATACTGTTCACCTTTCTTACAAGGGAGCAATCATTGTATCCTGCAGATCTTCTTGTCATCCTTCCTTTGGGTGGACACTGAAGCACTTGCACACTTCAGACTTTGGAATGGACTTCAGTATCTTTAAGCTTCACCTGTACTGTCAGGAAATATCTATAAAACCCTTGCAAAACCGAGCAAATCTGCTTACTACCAGGCTGTACAGAGAGTGACAATGTGCTGCAGCTTTCAATTGCTCTATTAATGTGAATATCCCCAGGGCAGACCCAAAGAGACAGCCTTCTATTATCTTCAAAACATGGGAAGATATTTACCAAACTCTACATGAGTTTGATCTTTTAACTGGTTAACTTCAAGTTTTAAAAGGTTAAGAAATAGCAAGATAAAGATTGCCAGTGATTGCTCGAGTTTGACTCTTGGGGCAAATCTTTAATTACATGACCATACACTACTATCATCCCACCTTCAGATTCCTTTTTTCTCCATGAACTGTGGAAATGAAGTATGACTTCGCACTGAGAAATCTTTTAAGCTTTATCTTCTTTTTCACATAACTAAGGCCCTGAAAACAGGATAATGTCTTGAATTTGCCAAAGAATGATTGTAAAGTTTTAACAGCTGGCAATAGCAGGACAATAAAATTGATGTTTATAGATTTTTATTATTATTATTGTTACTACTTTTTCAAATTGGTCATTGCATGTGTTTTACATGTGTGCAGGAAGGAATCAAGTGGGAACAATGATAAGGAGATCTAACAGAAAATCATTTGATTAAAGCTTGTGACATGTTCTTTACTAACAAGAAGCCTGAAGTAAACTTCTCCAGGTAGTTTGGACTTTGACTTTTTCTACCTTCTGAACCTTAAAACTTCTTTTTTTTAATTAATAATAATAATAAAAATATATAATTGCTTCCAACTTTTGGGCACACATGATATTAACATTATACAGAGCAGCAAGGTTAACTGATTTGTGAAATATACAATGGAATGAGAGTCAAAGACTGAGCAAGAGTACACAAAAAGAAAAGATGGCACATTGCTGGTAGGTCACCAGTGAAACTACAAATCATTCCTCAACATTAGGCAAAAGTATGTAGCAGTATTGCATCCACAAAAGTAAAATTGAAGTGACAAAGTACCCTATGAATTAAACTGCAAGGAGGCTAAGGAGGAAGAACACATGGCTAAAATAAACAGCAGCACAGAAGCCACTGTTCTGCCTCAGGAAAGCTGAGAACAGTTGGGAAAAAAAAAATGTCCTCAGATTGATTCTCTGATTTTTCTGTGTTCAGCACTGAGCTACCCAAAGGCAATTGCCTGCTGCAGGGTCCCATTTCAGGATATGAGCTGTTCCATGAGGTCTGAGAGGCCTGGACCCAAACAGAGAAGGCTCTAGAACAAGGCTCTTAAGGCATGAAACACGTAGGGACTGGCAGCATGTCAGTGTCTTGTCTGCCTCTGACCTCAAGGATGGTCCCCTGCACTCAATAGCATCAAGCAAGAGTTTCATTCCACCGCCAGGAACTTCCAAACACTTGGAAACCAAGAAAGGGGAAGTTCCTGCAGTAATCATCTACCTACCTGCTAGAGTCCTCGCTTCAGAAATCCACGTTCCTGTTCTGCCTAATTTAAGTGGGTGCACCTGAACTTCAATCCTTTGCATCTCAGATTAACACCTCAGCCACCAGAGGATTTAGTGTCTTGGGCATGTCTCTCTACTTCCTCTCTTAAGCCCTATTTTCACATTATATAAATAATCTAAATTCTGAATTAGAGAAGAGCATGGCTATGCCAGCGGAGTGGCCTGTGCTGGTTAAAATTTGAGTCCCTGAAGGCTGTAAAGAGCAGATCAGCCATGTTTTTTTAAAGTGTATCTGGAGACATCACTAATCACATATATTGGGAAACAAAAAAAAAAAGACAAAAAAAACCAACAACCAAAGGAAAACAACAAAAAAGAACTGTGACACATCTCTGATATTGCCAACATCTTTTCATAACACCCGGATGTCTTCCAGGTGTGCTATACCTGAAAACAGATGAAACAATCTTGGCAATACAGTACCTGTCTTACCAAATACCCTTCACATAGAGAGAAAAGTGAGAGCAAAAAAATGAATGCTAAAGGAAGTTCAATAAACAGCACACAGGCTACTGAAAAACAAGGTACACTGCATCTTTGCAGACGCAAGTTTTGCAAAGCTACTGAAAAGCTTTTATAAGAAATACTATCTACCTTGGCAGAAAAAAACTGAGAAAGATCAATACAGGTTATTGTAGAACAGGTTACCTCACCACATGATGAACATCAGCAGATGGATACAGGTGGCTAGCAACGATGTGCAGGATCTGATCTACCATGAAGGAACGCTAATGTCATCAGCAAAAATAACCAACAGGACTTCCAGGATTTAGGATCACATTTGATGATACTCTGGAATGTAGGCACAGGAAATACATAGGCATAGCAGAAGCAGTGGCAGAGCACTGCTGTATCTTCAGCTGATGGCAAGAAAGCACTGAAGGTAAGTTAAAGTGAAGCTGGAAACAGCTGCAAAACTACACACAGGGCAGCCTCATTCTCACTACAGGATGTACAAGCTGAGTCTGAGAAGCCACTCAGAAGAGCTGCTAAAAATCCAGCTAGGCTCAGGTGTTATTAGTGCTTAACATTTCAGCTGAGCTCCCAGATGCAAACAAACTAGTGATAAGAACAGTAGACAGAGTTGTGATGCAGACATGGTAAGTTCAGCACAGCCTTCCTAAGAAGCTGGGAACACAGCCTACAGTACAGCCACAGGAATGGGGATGTTCAATGCCATGAGAAAAGGAGGTATTTGGTGGAATAAGACATAAGATTTCTTTCTTTAGAGTTTGAAAGTCAGTGCTGCATCAGAAAAGAAAGAAAGAAAGAAAAAAAAACAACAGAAAACATACCTTTGAACTGAACAGGTAACTCTTGCAGCACAGCGTGAATGACTACTTACAGTCCAGGAGTGGAAGAAGGATCCAGAAATCACCAAACTGCACTGTTAGAACCCTGCCACCTGTGCTCAGCCAGGGTTTGCATGCACAGTCATGGCTGGTCAGTACAATTCCACTCCAATTCAATGTGCAAGTGCTCATTTTCCATCACCATTAGTTTAATTAAGTAGAAAGAGGTGATTTCCACCACTAGGAGATTCAGTCCAAAATATTTCATTACGCATTACAAAAATTACTATGTTATAGCTTTAAAATACAGGTGATTTAAAAAAAAAAGAGGGGCAGGATCATGCTGCTCATGACAGCAGCAGCACTGTGGCATGAAGATGCAGTGTCTAAGCAATATCTAGAAAATAACTGAGAAGTAGAAAATGAAAGTGAGATGGTAGTAGGCTCAGGTATTGCATGCTGCTCTCAGGGCTGGGATGGAAAGAGTGTGGGAACATTCTCCACAAGTCAGAATGTTTTCACAGGTGTTTGTAACCATCTTCTGTCAGGATGGCTACTCAAAGAGATGGTAACTCAGCAGGTGCTCTGCCTGTAAATACTGGGCGAACTGAGCAGGCACGAAGTTATGAGTAAGAGCATTCAAGTTATGAAGCAGAGGTCATTAAAAATTAAAACAAGGAATGCTTCTTGCTACTGCTCGTTCTACAGGCCTAAGTGTGGAAAATCACAGATGCCATATACTGGACAAGTGTGTTAATTAATATCAACCTCATGATGAGTAAAGATGAGACACACATGGAAATGCAAGCAAAGTGACAAAAAAAAATCTGTGAAACCAGAATTCTTAAGAGACCATGAACTAAAACCAAAGTAGAACTATTTCCCCATCTTATTTAAATTATGTAATTGCTGCAAACAGCTACTCTGACTTCTGCTAACTGGTTATGATGACTTGTACTACCACAAGAATCATCATAATCAAAGTGGTGAAATATGTTGATTCAAACTGTGTTGATTCAGAAAGTAAATTTGCAGTTATTTGTAAAAGAAGGTTCAGCTATATCAGAGTGTCACCATAGCCCTTGCTCATCAGAAGGTAACAGTGAATTGGTAAGCTCAGCAGTTACAAATAGCAATGATTGGCAAGACTTTCCAAGCAAGGAAAGCATCCCTTGGGAATGGCAGTGAGAGCAACCTGGAGTCCCAGTGTTCTCACAAAGCCCTCACAGACAAAGGGCAAAAGATGAGAGGGGGGAACACAAAACCTCACAATAGTCTGTACCCACCCATACTGAAAAGATAGGACCAGATCTAGAACCAGCAAATACTGTGTAGTAAATGATTTCCTTGGGCAAATCATGCACTCCTAATGGTATCTTGAATATGAATTCTCATTCACATTACATAGCAATGCTGGATCTCTCTCACTAGTGTAAAAGCCTCTCTCTCACTAACATAAAATATATTCACACGTTCCAGCTCAATTAGTGGAAGAGTAAAAATGCAGCCCAGGAGCAGATAAGCTCATAAATATCTGAGCATTTTCAAACACCCCAGAGAAAAAAAGTCAAGACAATAGTAAAACAGGGAAATACCTTATTTACCAATCAAATAAAGTCAATTTATTTATAAATTTTTACCAATCAAATAAAATCAAATAAATCAGACGCTTTAGAGTTGAGCTCACTATAATCACAATAGAAAAGAAGTTAATTATACCTTGCCCAGTAGGCAGGCATTCTACTGAAATTATATGTATCTATGGTCAGGTCTAGGAGCTTTGGCATATACATGTGGCTCTAATTAAAGTGTAGTGTTCTATCCAGTCCCTCTGGTTGGAGCCTGGGAGTCAAGTAGAAAGAGAGGAATGGATCAGTTGAATGAATAGCTGCATGAACAATGTGATGCTCAGGATTTTTTGGATTCTATGAATTCAGACACGACTTAGAGAAACCAGGCAAGCTGACATCAGGTGAGACACAATTGACTGGGAGGGGCAACAGTGTTCTGGGCAGAAAGCTGGCTGACCTGATTAACAGAACTTTAAACTAGATTTGATGAGGGAAAGGGATGTACTTTTGAGTGACAGAGAGGAGTCAAAGAAAAATTTGTATCATATTTGTCCCAGAGAAATTTGAGAGGGCTCCTACATGAAAGTAACACAGCTGATCGCCCAGCTGAACTGCCTCTGCACCAGTGCACACAAGATGGGAAATAAGCAGGAGGAACTGGAAACCGTGGTGCAACTGGAAAACTATGATTGTATGGTATCATGGAAATATATGGAAACAGTGTGATGACTCACATAGCTGGAGTACCATAATTGAGGTCGATAAGCTTTTTAGAAGGGAAAAACAAGGTAAGAGGGGTGTGGGTGTTGCCCTGTGGAAGGACTGCAGAGAGCTGTCTCTGAGAAACAGTCACAAACAGGTTGAGAGATGGAAGGGTAAAATTAGGGACTGGACCAATAAAGGATATCTGGTGGCTGAAGTCCACTACAGGCCAAGGGGATCAAGGGGAGCCTGTTCATGAGGCCTTCTAGCTTCAGCTGCAAAAAGCATTGCACTCACAGACTCTCATCCTGATAGGAGATTTCAACTGCTCAGATATCTGCCTTGAAAGCAATACAACAGGCTATAAGGAATCCCAAAGACTCCTGCAGTGCATTGAGGATAACTTCCTGGTCCAGGTGTGGACAAACAAAACAGAGAAGTGTTTCTGGACATGGTGCTCACCAACACAGAGGAACACATTAAAGAGGTTAAGACTAGAAGAATTGTGAGTGGTAATGACCACAGCTGAGCTTGCGATTGTGAGGAGATGGGCCTGGCAAAAAGCAAAGTTAGCACCCTGATCTCCAGGAGAATAAACTTTCAGCTATTTGAGGATTTTTGGATTTTTGAGGAATTACTGTATGAGATCCCTTGGGAAATTGTCCTTGGAAATGAAAGGAACTGAAAATTGCTAGCAACTCTTCAAGGACAGCTGTCTGAGAGCACAAGAGTTCTCAGTCCTTCAGCATAAGAAATCAGAGGAGGCAGATTACCAACATGGCGGAACAAGAGCCTACTAGTTGAACTGTGACATAAGAAGAACATGTGCAGGCAGTGGAAGCAGGGATGTGTGGCCTGAGAAGAATACATGGATACTGTCCAGATGTGCAGAGATTGGATCAGGAAAGCCAAGACGCAGATGAAACCCTGCTTGCAAGGGATTTAAAACTAACAAGAAGGGATTCTACAGGTATGTTGGTTAGAAAAGACGGGCCAAAGAGACTGTACTTCTCTGAAAAACGAGAAGGGATACATAACAACAAGGGACATAGAGAAGGCTGAGGTGTTCAATAAGTTTTCTGCCACAGCCATCAGAAAGTGGCAGAAATCCTTTCCACATCTTTCATGTATCTAAACCTCTAAGTAGGAGCAAAATCCCTCCCACTTTTAGAAAAGAGCACGTTTAAAACCACCCAACGAGGCTGACTGTGCCCAAATCTACGGGGTCAGATGACACACATCCAAGGTCCCGAAGGAACTGGTTCATATGGTTGCCAAGACACTTTCTATCACACTTGAAATGTGTGGTGAAGTTCCTGGTGAAGTTCCAGGTGAAGTTCCTGATGACTGTAAAAGGTCGGCATCACTCCTATTTTTAAGAAAGAGAGAAAGGAAGATATGGGGAACTACAGGCCATTGAGCCTCATGTATGTGCCTGGAGAGATCTTCGAGCAGATCATCCTGGGGGAGATATTCAGGCACAGTGAGATGCAAAGGTGATCCAAGACAGTCAGCAGGGCTTCACCAAGGCCAGATCATGCCTCACCAATCTGGTGGCCTTCTGTGATGGAGCAATGGCATGGGTGGACCAAGGAAAGGCAACCAATGTAATCTACGTTAACACTGCAAAGTCCTGGATATGGTCCAACATCATATTCTTATTTCTAAATTGGAATCTATGGATTTGAAGGCTGGACTGTTCCACAGATAAGGAATTGGTTGCAGCCAGAGGACTGTAGCTAAAGGCTCAGGTGGAGTCTGGTGATAAGTGGTGTCCCCAAGGAGTCCATCCTGGCTCCAGTGCTCTTAAACATTTTTATCACTGGCATAGGCAGTTGTCTTGAGTGCACCCCGAGCTTAACATCATCAGCAAACTTGCTAAGAGGTGTAGTTGATAGAACAGAATGAAGGGATGCCATCCACAGGGACGTGAACAAGTTCAAAAGGTGGAACCACAGGAACATAATGAAGTTCAACAAGATTAAGTGCAAGGTGTTGCACCTGGGCTAGGGAAATCCCAGATAAATGTACAGATCAGGAGAAGTCCTTGAGAGCAGCCCTGCTGAGAAGGACATGGGGCTTGTGGTGCCTGAAATGCTTCACTTGAGCCAGCAGAGTGTGCTTGAACTTCAGAAGGCCAACTTCACCCTGGTCTGCATCAAAAGAGGGGTAGCCTGCAGGGCGAGAGAGGTGATCGTCTCCATCCTCATGAGGCCTCATCTGGAGTACTGCATCCAGGCTGGGGACCCCCAGCACAAGAAAAACATGAAATTGCTCCACAGGAGGGCCATGAAAATGATCAGAGAGCTGGAGCAGTTCTCCTAAGAAGACAAGGCTGAGGGACCTGGGCTTGTTCAGTTTGGAGAAAACAAGGTTCTGGGGTAACCTTAGCACATCTTTGCTGTACTTAAAGAGAACTTATAAACAGGAGGGAAAAGAACTTCTCACACATTCTAATAGCTATAGGGCAAGGGGGAACCGTTTTAAACTAAAAGAGAGGTGAATTAGTTTTAATATTAGGAGGAAAATTTTTACTCAGAGGGTGGTGAGGCACAGGCATGGGCTGCCCTAAGATGATGTGGATGCCCCATCCCTGAAAGTGCTCAAGGCCAGGTTGGATGGGGCCCCGGGCAGCCTGACTCAGTGGGAGGCAACCATATGATGGCAAGGGCTTGGAACTGGGTGGGCTTTTATGTCCCTTCCAATCCAAGCCATTTTGTGGTTCTCTGGAAGATAGACTGAAGAAAGCTTTGAATACTGAATTCAAGCACAGGTAGCAGACTAACTGTGGGAGCATGGAGCTCAGCAGGGGCTAATTTGTCCTGCTGGAAAGTAATCATCATGTAATTAATGGAAATAATACTCCTTCGTCTACTCCCACCTTTCAGAATCAATCTGCTATACAAATTGTCAAGTAAAAAATGTAGGTTTCAAATATTTATCTTCCTGCAAAATAACAAAGAAGTGTTTTAATCTAATTGCAGGTTTTGTAGGGGGAGGGAGGGAAATTTGCGTAGCAGATCATTCTTATGCAATAGGTCACAAGAAGCATGTTTCATGCGCTGAGGTGAGAGGGGAACTCTGCCCTGCACTACACCCTATATGGTCTCAGGACTTGGCTTCATGGCAAACATTCTCAGAGTCTCTCCTGAGATCACTACTTCCTCTTCTCTGGTAAAACAAAGCTGCTTGTCTCTTTTGTTGTATCCTTCCTTTGCAACTCATTAAGTAAAAAACACTGCAATATTTAGTATGCTTTTCTTCCGCATGTGGTAAAATTAAGCCTTCAAATACAGTGTAGCAGCAGTGTCTCAAATGGAAACAAAGAGCACTGTTTCTACCAACACTGCTTTTGTAGTGGATTAGCTGTGTGGAAATGGCGTATCTGTCGTGGATGTTCATTAGCTCTATCAAGCTTCTCTTCTACCAGCATCTCTTCTAAGTCACAGCTTACATTGGAGTGATTTAGCTCAATTTCGTCTTAATGAAACAACTTGTTTTAACCAGGCTCACCATCTTAAAGTTAGTGACATTTGTCTCAAATGGGAACTGGACAACTTGAGTCCGCTGCACAGCAAGATGCCATAATCTGAAGTGAAAATACAGCTATGCTGTCACAGCTTACTCCCTGCCTATCAGCTGAGGAACTAACACTGATTATCTTCTGATGATTACATTCATTATTCAAAGATAGGTCCATTCTCTCCAAGGCACTGGACCATAAAACACAGCCCCACTAAGGTTGCTCACCAGCGTTCTGGACCCTTTTTAAACAGACTTGCTCTCAACAGAAATGCATTCCTGCCTGTCTTGGTGTGCACAGAAATGGTTAAGCAGTTGGATGTTGCTGGTGCTGCAAATAGATTTTCATGTTAACCCCTAGCTGAGCTGAATGAGGAAAACCTCTGCTAGCTCAACAAAGCCTTTCTCAGGGCATCTCTACTGAACATGCACCATCAGTTCCCATTTTTGAAGATGACTTCACTACCACATAAAGAAATGTAAGAACAACTTTAAAACAATGCTGAAGAAAGCCAGTTATCAGCATCCATAAATCAACTACATACTTGCTAGAAAACAGGACAACAGGTATTAAAACAGCACTTACTGGGCTGCCAGTTCAACAAGACACCAATCATTTTATTGTTCTCTATTCATTAATTGCTTAACATGGTGGAGTAATGGCTAGGTTTTGGTACCAAGGAGTAAATATTTTGTTAGCTGGTAGCAGTAACAATAGATGAACCTATTCTTTAGCTTTCTGCTGGTTACCTGTGGATGTGGGGCTCCACTTCCTTTCCCTTCCCCCATTTACTTAGCCCCACAAATGCATTCCCATCATTGTGTTGCCTATCTCAGCTAACAATCCAACAAATTGCTGTTTCGGTGAATGGTAAATGAGGGAAACAGAGTGAAAGAAAATTAAAAAAATATAAAAACATAACAGCAAATTAATAAAGACTGTTTTAGTATTTACACAAACCATATGGAGAATTTGGGTGGGGAAATAAAAGACATGCAGCTCAATGCAGTGAGAGAAAGGCGAAAGGACGCTGCAACGAGAGACTATGAAGTACACTTCATTTTCCTGGAGAGTAGAAGGCAAAGTAGAAAAGAACATTTAAAATTCATTCAAAATTCTTCCAAGCCAACATGCATGCCAAGCTGCACCATTTCCAAAGTAGATTTGTCTTCATTTGTTCTTCGGTATATACATACATATTTCAGACTGAATTTCAACAAATTGGAGATTGCAAAGAGAACACTCAAACTTTCACTACAGCAATGCAAAACTTACTGGATTTCTCTGTCTGGTCAGATGGATGCCACAGACAGCAGAGGAAAATTCTTCATTGGCAAGCATTATGATAATTCTGGGGCTATTCATCGTTGAAAAGTACAAGTTACACAAAGGCACAAGGGTTTCTGCATGAAATTATTCATTTTGGAACTCACATACCTCAATATTACAAGCACAATTATAAATGTTCAACAGGTGATACAAGATCTTTGTGCACAAATGGAGAAGAGCAATAGCCAAAGCGTTTACATAAATTGAATGATACTGCTGTTTTTCCCACTCCAAATAAATCTGGGGCTCTCTCATTACACCATGAAACTTACAGGCACTAATCATGAAAATAAATGTTCCTTGCCCTCAGGTGCAACACAGTTCATACACAAGAGAAATGACCAATACAACTCTCTCTGATCAAATTACTGAGGATGAAATGAATTTTAAAGCAATGTCCCAGGTGGACTGTGCATTTAGATACTTAAGAAGAGACTTCATAAGTTCTCCCGTTTATTACTTTCTTTTCAAAGCAAGCTATTGCAAATAATTAAGGTGCATCTCTCTTCACTTGTTTTAAGGCTTTGGAGCTGAACAGTCTATGGATAACAGCCAGCTGCCCTATTGTACCTCTCCCTTTATTTTAGAAAAAAAATTGATATCAAATAGTAAATCCAGGTAAATTAGATGCTATCTGTCATCAACACTTCACTGATTTTTACAGGAAACCACAGAACACAAAAGAATATTTTGACTGTCAACTTCCTCTTCCCCCTCCCCACCCCAGATTGGTAGAACCAATCCTACAGATGTGCACTTTCTGATACACTACATATAATCTCATTACAATTAAAACAACAATACAACACTGGAAGGCAGGTGTTTAATTATCTGTAGACTCACATTTTAATAGGATTTCATTCAGGTTGGGCTTCTCACAAGTATGAAATTAAGTATGATGAAGCATTTTCCAAATGAGGAAAGGCTAAGAGTCCAGGATCTGTTCAGGCTGAAGAAGAGAAGGCTGGTAGGAGTTCTCGTAACTGTTTATAAATATAAAGAGCTGTGGAAGGCAAGTCAATAGGGACAGACTCTTTGGTGGCTCACAGCAATAGAGCAGTGGCAACAAGCAGAAACTGGAACTCAGGATGCTCCATACAAACACTAGAAATAATTGATTTACTGTGGGAGTGATGGAGCACTATAACATGCTGCACAGAGAGGATGTGGAGACTGCTTCTTTGGAGACACTCCAGACTTGTCTAGACAGTTTCTGTAGGTAACCTTCTTTAGCAGGTGGGTTGGACTTGGTGATCTCCAGTGGTCCCCTCCAACCCCTACAGTTTTGTGATTCTCTGATGTACGTTTGCAGAATTAAGGCTTGTGAGCTGACTGGCAGGTTGACACTGAGACTCCACTGGGGCTGCATGCAGCCCATGCATGATGCACCCTATGGAAGCAGCACCTACAGTGATACAAATCTTTTGTGCCATCCAGTTGGTTGCTTCCTTAAGTCCATGCTTGCTTCCTTAAGTCTAATTTTGCCAACTCAAGGCGTTCCAAAAGTAAATAAAGCACACTTTCCAGAAGTGATGTGATTAATTTAAAAAGCATGCCATTATTAGTCAGTCAAGAAAAGAGTGTGTTTTTTTCTAATTGAACAGTACCTTTTGAACTCCACCAAGAAATCTGTCAACGGAGTCAGTTTGTGTGTTCAAGCTTTCCTTCACACTACCAGCAGAGACAGAAGTTTAGAAACAAAAACTTCAGACTTTCTAACCTCCTGATTACAAGTATTTTCTCCAAGCATAGGACAAAAAAAATAGAACATAAAAGGTATACATGGTCAAAATTAGGATTGTGACCAAAACAACTACTGTTCCTCAACTTCAGACACCAGCTCAGTGCCCTTTTCAGCCATTCTGGTCTAGTTTTTTCTCACTGCGCTGTAAATCACTGCCCATTTTCTTGCACCCAGAGTCAGCATTCATTAAATTCCACAGTAAGAGCTCAGCTGCCAATACAGCTTTATATAGATTTAGTTTCTTCAACAGACATATGTATGAGAAACTCATATGCCAGTGCAAGGGAGACAGGGTAGAACTCCAACACCACCAATGGCTTGAACACAGTTACATTTAACTATAGCCCAATGAAACCGAAGACATCAGTATTCAAATATTCAAGAGAGTAATTATTTGTCTTGTAGAATGTTCTCACTTTCTAAAATACGTAGATGTAAGCTCTTCTTTCAGATGTGCCAGTGTAAATCAACAGCGGAGCAATTTGCTCAAATTTACCTTGGTGTGACTGAGAATAGCTTTTGGCACATCTGACAAAATCAAGTAGAACAGTATTTTACAAACACAACAGAAGTATCTAATGCAAGAATTACTACGTGAACATCTCAGTAATTACAAGAAAACTGTTAAGAAGTGGCAATTGGGTGGTAACAGAACTAATACTTAGTATTTTTTACTGATTTGTGTCCACCTAGCTCACATCCCATAAGCTAAGAAGCATCAGGTAACCTCAGTGTTTTGACAGAAGACTTTCAGAAGACTGTGAGCCCGACCCGCAGCCCCAGATAACCCTTCAGGGTTCTGGCTGTTTGTATAAGCACTGCAGGCAGCCACAATTGTATGGCTGGTAGATGGCTTTTTAATTATTATTATTTTTTATTTTGCAAAGAAGTGACACAAAGTGATATGAAGAATTCCTCAAAATAACAGAAGGATCACTCAGGATATTTATTCAAGGTTCCAAGTGCTATCAGACATTCTAAGTAATAACAACCCTACCCAGAAGTGTTAGATTTACAAGGCTCTTTACAAGAGCCAGGATAATTCGGGCAAATTCCAGTTTGAGTAATTAGATTGTACTGCTTCCAAACTTTCACTGTCATCATCAATGTGTTTATTCCTTGCCTGAAGTGTAGCGGAGCCTCACTGCACTATTAATCAGCTGCATGCCTGAGTGCTAGGTGACACGATCCATCCACCTTATTCTTAGAGTGTTTCAGAACTTTACAGAAACAAAGAACTTACTACTGAAAAAAGAATAGCACAGAAATGATGTTTGGTCCTCTCACTGATGTTTCCTGCCAAATGAAATGTTAAGAAAATATTTAATAGTAAAACAAACAAGTAAAAAAAAAAAAAGCGATAGGGGAAGGGCACAGAAATGGCAACACTAAAATGTTCTAAATAAAAAGAAAAAAAGAGGTAGAAAAACTGTGCCAAAAGGAGTGCATGAAATGAAACTGTGAACTTTCTTAGACAAACTATAAGAGCAAGCAGTATGAAGAACTATAAAATAATTAATTCTAAAGCTAATTCATATGCCTCTACAGTAGTAAAATATAAAGTGTCTGTTCCTGAGGGTTTTCCATTTTTTGCTAGCATTTTAACTAAGGACAAAATATTTAAAGGCAAATTAAAAATATTATCTATTGCTAAATTACATAGTATATAAATGTAAATGTGATCACACCACACTTAAATTCTTATAACAATAAACTATTCTGTTTTCTTCCCCCTGACATTTACAAAATTCATTTAGAGGAGTAGGATATACCTTACAGAGATTAGTGATAAATCATGTATTTTTAATGAATATCAATAGGAGAAACCCCAGGACATAGCCCAACATCTAATTTGATTAAACTGTGCTTAAGGCAACACCACCTCTCTGTCTGGGGAATAGCACTATAATGACTTTGTGAGCATTATTGCAGGCTATTTTAATGATTTAATGAACTGCCTCTATATTTAGTTCAATAGCCTTAAAATGATTAGTGTTTAAGAAAAATTAGCTCACTTTGATCTGATTCTATTTGATAGTAAGTTTAAATAACCGAACCCTTCAAAACACAGTGGAAAAAAATTCCTAGAATCACAGTCAGCTAACTGCTAGAAAACATTACGACAGTCATTAATAACAGTTCATTTATGTTTAGCTACAGCATATGGAATGACATATATGTCCCCCTAAGATAGAATGGAGCACATACATTCAATTGTATTGAATCATTTTCCTGTGCATTTTTAGTGTGAATTACGTACTAAGAAAAAAAAAAACCTCACGTGTGCCAACACAATGCAAAAATTTAAATTAAAAAATAATTTTAAAAATCTGTCAACTTAAGAATTGTAACTGTTGGGTCCAAAGTATGGACCTGCTTCTCAGTGAGATGCATGAAGAACTTACAGTTACCAAGGCAAAACAGGAAAGGTGGGCCAATGCTTTGCCAGTCTCCTGGACTCGGCAGTAAAGGTGAGGTTTCTAACTTGGAACTAATCAGGAAAGAGAGGGAGAGTAACCTGAGATTTAGATTTGCAAATGGAAATAGCTGGCCTTGCAACTTGTCACTGCTGACATAATTATGTGCATGACTGATGCATCCTAGTTATCAAGGGTAAGCACTAAGACTGGATTTCGTTGACATTTTTAGCACACTTCAGAAGAGGACACATCACTTGAACGTACTGGTCTGCAAAAAAAACAACCAAAACCAACAACTTGTGAAAATGGCAAGCAAGCAAGCTAAACGTATTTAATTTCAGTTATATTACTTCTATGGCCACTACACATAGTGTGATCTAGATTTGGGAGATGATCTTGCAAGGCCTTGCATCTTAGTCACGCCAAACCCCCCACTATCAGCTGGGGGACAAGAGGACGGAGCACAGTTTTATCAAAAAGGATGAGGCAGTACTGGTGGACGGCAAACAGGGCATGAGCCAGCAGTGTGCTCTTGCAGCCCAGAAAGCCACCCATATCCTGGTCTGCAGGTCAGGGGAAGTGATCCCTCCTCTTTGCTCTATGCTGATGAGACCTCACCAGGAGTACTGCGTCCAGATGGCAAGTCCTTAGCACAGGAGAGATGTGGACCCATTGGAGTGTGTTCAGAAAAGGGCCACAGAAATGACCCAAGGAATGGAACACCTGCCCTACGAGGATGAGCTGGGGCTGTTCAGCCTGGAGAAGAGAAGGCTTCAGTGAGACCGAAGAGTGACCTTTCAGTATCTAAAGAGAGGCTGTAAGAAGGAAGGGGGAGACTGTTTAGCAGGATCTGTTGTGATAGAACAAGAGGAAATGGTTTCAAATTAAAAGAGAGGAGATTTAGATTTGATATAAAGAATAAGCTTTTTACAATCAGGGTAGTGAGGAACTGGAACAGTCCAAAGATGCAGTGGACGCCCTGACCTTGAAGACAATCAAGGTCAAGCTGGACCAGGCACTGAGCAACCTGAACTAGAAGTGTATGTCCCTGTTCATTGCAGGAGAGTTGGACTAGATGATCTTTAAGGGTCTCTTCCAACTCAAACAATTATTTGATTCTATGAATTTGGTATTCTGGAGCTTTGAACCATGCTTGATGACATTTATCAGCATTGGCAAGCTACTTGGAAATACTCAAGCTGTGAATGCAACACAATCATGCTGCCAGAGGAAAATCTCCAAATAAACCATAATGCTAAAATATCTCTTCTGCGAGGTTGTTTATAAAGAGTTCAATTCTAGATTTCCAATTGTAATGAAGCTGATTTTTTTGGGGAGAAGATGAAGACCTACCCACTATGCAGGTTTTCTTTGCATGTAAACTCTAAGCACACACATTATGATCCACATCCAAGGAAGCTCGGTTGTATTGCATTAGCACTCTCTCTTACTATGATCAGCTGAAAGCAAGACCACAAAACAAGTGTACAAAACTATACTGTGCTATGAAAGTTCAGAAGTAGCCAGCCACTCCCTAACCCATCGAGGAACCACAAACATAGATGTGGAATTCTTATGGAGAAACAGCACTAGCAGGCAGATTCTCAGCTCTTTGCAATAACACCTCAGAGGAAATCACAAGTACGAGCTGAAATAAGAAATTAACAGAAGATACTCCCTTGTGTATTTTTACACTTTTTTACACTTTCCTTCTCAGTGTTTCCAGCATTATAGCTATGAACTATTTGCTCAGTTCTTTGTCCTAAGCTGTTCATCTACAGTTTAAACTGAAGTCAGAGCCGGGAGGCAGCAAGTATATGTTTCCTTTCAGAGAGACCAGCCACACATAATTGATGACCACTGAACCCATCTGGGTAGCTGGCAAGTTGCAACAGTAAATCCGCAAGCAGATACCTCAAGAAACATTCCTCCAAGCTTCCTTGGGAAGGGCACAATAGGCAAGTTGTAAGTACAGGAATTTAATTTCCAAAACAAGTTAATAACTTAGGTCAGGAGTTTTGCAGCACCACAGAAGTTATGTGTCACGGAACAGAAGGCCTTGCACAGCTGGTATTCTGAAGAAGGCAATGCAGATCCAAAACACCAGTATGCAAATACTCAGGCATGCAGCAATAGGAGAGCTTTTGCTCCACTTCTGATAACAATTGCTATTATCTAGATGCAGAAGACTGCAATCCTGTTTTTGGAAATCGGTGCGTTTGCATCATCTCAGGCAACCACCAAATTCACCCGAAGTCTGGAAACAAGGCAAGTTTTGCCAGTAAGATTCAGTAATTGCTTCTGTTGAAACTAGTCACAGTAGTATCAAACCAGTACCTAGGAACAAACCAATGCATTTTTCTCTATGGAGATGCAGCTGTCCTGTAATGCTGGGGCTAAAGGTGCTTTTCTCTTTTCCTTCATTTGCTGCCACCACTCTCTCCTCTGCAATCCCTCAAGCTCACTTGAATTTTGTTCCAACTTGAAATATAAAAAAAAATAACTTTCTGCAAAAGTGGCATGATGGTGAAAATGTTTTTGGCAATCAAAGAGTTCAATTTTAATACCTTTCATTTCTTTAATACATAAAATATTTAGTATTCCATGCTTAAACTCTTACCTCGGTAGATCAGGATGATCACTTTCATTCTGCTTAGAATTTCAATGTGAAACATGTCAAATAGTTTAATAAAGAATATATAGTCCAAATGACACTCATATTACTAAAACACTGAAAAACTGAGTTCATTTTCTCATTCCCTTATCAAAAGCTGCAGTCAGATAGCCACAGTCCCATGAAACATTCTGATTTCCACTAAACACATTTTCTAGCAGAAAACTGTTTCATAAAAAAAAAAAAAAATCAGCCAGCTCTAATGTGCCTGAAGTCTATGCAATTAAAAAAGTTTCTAAATATAGCTTTAATCATGGCCGACCCCAATCTTCTCAGAAGTCCTTGCTCTCTAGGCCATCCCAAAGGGATGAGAACATCCAGTAATAAGCCAAAAGTCTCATGACAGTGTGTTGACCCCATTTGATATTTATCTCTAGCCATTTCTGAGTGCTTCCCATGAGCTTAATTAAGCTCATTCATTTCCACAAATTGTGGCATCCTAGAAAATATCAGACTTCCCTTTGATAGATGAGATTCAAATGTATGAAATCTTATGGGAGGCTAGGTGTCTCTCAGGCTATTTGACAGAGTAGTTCATGAAACAACTTATCCAGTCCCTCCTTTCAATAGCATGGAAATGAAATACACATAGGATTTTAAGCTGTCCGATACAGACTACAGCAAAAAGCCATCTGCTATGAAATTTGAGGGGAAAAAATGCTGAGGAAGCTGTATCCTTTATCAATGGGAGCAGTGATGCAAAACTGAAAAATTATTCCTGCCCTATAAGGGAATATTTCAAAAGGAAAACTCTTGCTTCAGAAAGGGAAGATAGGAGAAGTAAACACACAGAAAAAGTGTGTTTCTACACTAGCATTTGAGTTCAAATATCATCTTCGACTTCCCCACATTCTATTTGGCATTGGTGCTATACCCAGTTGCCTCTAACAAAGATGAATCATGAGAGAAAGCCCATCGGGGGGCACATTGTAATAGTCTTCTGCTATGTGAAGGGCTGCTGTAAAGGCTAGTCAACCTAGAGAAGACAAGAAATAACAGCCTTAGACTCTTAAATATCAGGAAGAATCCAAGCATGTGAATAGCTGAATATAGGAAGACATCTTTATTACTTCAAACTGTTTATTATTGTGTACCTTTTTTGTTTTGTTTTCCCTCCACAAAACCATGATGACCAAAGACTAGGGAAAAAGCACACCTACTGTGCTTTAAAAATGTTTCCTAATATCAAATACATAGAAAAAGTACATTTTCCTAACACAATAGGTATTTTTGCTTTCAAAAATCTTTCATTTTATTCCATGTCAAGATATTAAGGTACAAGTTATAAACCTAAGATTTCTCCACCGTGGATTTTTCTTCCACAGATGTTCTCTTTCACAAAGCTGTTTCATTCCATTTTTTTTTTTTTCTGAAGACCACTGCTAATATAACTATATACACACATACATACATATATGTACATATAGCATATATTTAAGCACTTCATTTCCTTCGGAACCTTGATTCAAAATTTATCCAATAATAAATTGCTTCATTTTCCCTTAGTGTATTTTCACTATATCTGTACCAAGGAGTGCAGGCACTTCACATGAAGGAAAAGCATTTGGCTTGCAGACTAGTTCTACAATTGCTAATTTTTCCAGAGCTTATTTAAGTCCTTTTCTACTGTTTTTACTGTTTCATTCACCCAACACTTCAAATCAAAGCTTTTTTTCCTTCTGTATTTTATCATGAAATATCTTACTGCTATAGCACAAATACTCTGATCTCTGCTTTCTCTGTACATGGAAGCAGACGATCCTCAGTGCCTATGCTGGCAGATTTAACCAAATAGCTCACCTGAAATAGACAGGTACCACATAGGTATCAAAGCACAGACTGTCCTGCATCATCCTTGCTGATACATTTTGACTAATGCAAGGTTTTGTTTTGTGCTCAGCAAGAAACAAAGCCATCTAAAATGTTATTTAAATATCTGTTTCTAGTAAAAACAAGCAAATTAAAGCATACAAGGTGTCTCACAGAAATCCATGAGTAGAAAACAAATTGCAAGGAAAAAATGAGAAATCTAATCTTTTTACAGAAGTCAGAACAATTAGTTTTCCTTTGGCCACCAGCGTGACATCACAGGCTGTTTCCTAAAGGTGGCTTCCTGTAAAAAGTGAAAAAGGGATAAAGAATGCCTTTGAAAGAGAATCGGCATTTCTGTCCAGCTCCACTGGAGAATATGGAAGGAAGAACACCAAAGCAGCTTCCGGAAGAGTATACCTCTCAGATCTATGAAAATATCCTATAGTACAGAGAAGCTGCAGTTCACTAAGTGAGAAGTCTCACCTATCGCTGCTTGCCTGCAATTCTGAGACAAGCCATAAATTCTAAGACGAGTATAATTCAAAAAGAAGCATCTTGCACACCATGCTAGTTAGTACAGTACCACATACAAAGCTTTTTATCTCATGTATTTGCTGCCACTGAATACTCTTTTATCCTACAGGGGTTTTAGTCTTCTGTAGTTAAAGCAGCTTCTTCTCTTCATAGTTTCCCTTTCTTACAGGTAGCTTGCCTGGAAAAGAATGAGTGTAAATCATCTCGTCCTGGAGCCTATACATTTCTACACCTTTATTATTATTAGATTCATACAGATTCAAAGTGGCAAGATAAGGCACTTCATGAGGATGAAGTGTTTTGAGGACAGAACTGTCTAAAACACCAAGATAGAGTCAGTAGGTACTGAGCAGCTTCAGGGAAACGCAGCTGTAGGGATTTACACGCATAGACACTGCTGCCCTAAAGCCTAGGAATATTCTTTCAAAGAGGAATTCAGGTTGGGTTAGGTCTTTTTGAGGGGTGGTTTGTTGTTCATTTGCTTGTTTCCTCTCCAGTTCATCCTGTATTTCAGGAGATGGCTTGGATGTAACAGATGAAGCCAATGCGAAGTGAAGCAGTGAGAACTGGAAAAAGAGGCAAATCTATTTCTCCATATCTTTGTCCCATACCTACAAAAATAAAAGACTTGCTGACCTTAGATCAGCAGAGCTTCCATTAATATATCTTTCCAGCTAGTAAGGATTTCTTAATTCCCCACTTACAGGAGCCTATCAAATTAAATTAATACAGATCAGGGACTTGAGACACAGATTTCTCAGAACCACAAAAATATTATACTACAAGACTAAAGAACCTAACCTGGGCTGTGTAAGTGAAACTATGGGGTTCTTATAGGCTGCTTTTAGATCTAAGACATGTACATACAGAAGTGGTCTGTGTGGGAACTGCTGAGTCATGGTCTCACCTGATTGATCACCTGGGGAAAGGACAGGGTCAGCCCTGGGAGCACAGGTGAAGGCAATTCAGCTGTGTCACCAGAAGGGGTGGTGCCTGGCTGCACCTCTCTGAGGCTCCATTTAAGGCTGACTGCTGCTGGGGAACAGTCTCTGGTTAGAGATCTCTCCGTTGTGGGGTCTTTCCTGTGAGCCTAGACCCTTCAGAGACAGGTGAACACTTCCACTTTTCCTCTGAAATGCTATCCTCTCCTCACTATTCTTTTTGTTGTTATGCTCCTGTATCACCCTTCCTCTGCATTAATCTTTCTGATTGTAACAGTGGTCAAAAACTTAAGGAAGATTAGAGCTGGCCTTATTCTGTCAGTGTTGTCCTACTCTGTTCGGGTCTGACTGCTCAGAAAGCTAAAATGTGCTGAAACATGGATTGTAGAACTACAAAACTCCTCAATTATTTCTTGTTGGCTGGCTAGGCAAGCCTGTTAATTAACGATGTATAATGATCCAGAATTGTAAACTTTATCACTCAGAGGTCATGAGAAAAGGGGCACAGGTACAGTTTGCTAACCTTCCCTAGATAGGTCTTCACAGTTATCATCCAGAAAGTGTAAGAGATACGTTATCTTTGAGCTTGGTTTGTCATAACATAGGTGAGATTCCACATGAAGCCAACTTAGTATGTGACTGTTGCATGTTCTTCAAAACAAAGTCAAATCAGTAAAATATCTTTTTTGATAGTTGAAATGTTGAGAATAACATGACACCTCTCCTTTCAGAGACTAACACATTATCATTCTGCTCTAGTTTACCTTTTCTTGACACCTACTGCTCTACAACTTTAAAAACACCTCCTAGCATCATTTATTATGTAATACAATATTTGCATTAATACCTGAATCCAAAGTCGAGCATTCCAAACTGACTTGCATTTTTTCCAAGTGTCAACAATTGTTTAGAGTTTTCCTCTCACTGGTAAGGTATGTTGATGTTTGACCAGTAAATTTTGGCTTATGTTAACTATCCGTGCAGTATCAGATGAGTAGTTCTTGTCAGAGAGTTTGAAGAACAGATCAGCCTCATTTCTTTCAATTTTCCTACGCAACATTCATTTCAGGTATGGACTTGAATACTGGTTTCATAGGTCTCTGGCCTTCCCCCCCCAGAAAGGCCCCTGCAGTTACCAGAAGTACTGAAAAAGACTTGGAACAGACAATTGCTGGTCAAAGCTGAAAACCAGGAATATGTTAGAGTGTGTATTCAGTTCTCTAAAATGGGACAAACAGACTTTATTAATGTTATTGGTGGAATCATAACTTTGTCCTTCATCTAGATTAGCCAGAGCTTTGTGTTGACATAAACAATTGTCATCCTGATAGATTTATACAGAAGTTAACTTAAGTACCAGTAATATTAAAACCAAAGTTCTCATAAATCTATTTAGTTAAATGTGAGCTGGGTAAGCTTGGTTTGCAGCATTTTACTGAATCAGGCTGATACAATAGCATGTCCCTAGGTTACATCTTATGCTTTACTCAGTCTAAATCTGTTCCTCTCAGGAGCCTGAGCCCTGTTTGTCCAATGCCTTGTTGCTGCTGTATTCCTCCTCATGCTATCAACTAGCAGAGGTTTCTGTCAGCTTCTTTATCACCACTGGGCAATGCAAGAACAAGAACAATCTATGTCAGCAATGTGTGCAAGTCTACTCTTTCCACATCTGATGTTAGAATGACTAAATTGCTCTCTGGGCCGCAGCACATCCACATTTAAGCTGTGTAACCCAGAATTTGCCAATAGTAAATTAAGCTGTCAAAATTATTCCAGAGATGTCAGCTATGGCTCAATAAAACAATTACAGACACAGCTGCACTGTTTCAGACTTGCATCATTTTCAGACCAGAATCCTCAGTAATAAGAGAAAACTTCAAAGACCAGCAAAAACCTTCATTGGTTTCTAGTGACACGTAAAATATAGCTAAACCAGAGTATAAAGGAATGTGGAACACCTTTGGGAAAGGCATACTAAAGCTTGTGAATCTGCAGTGATGTATGATGTGGTAAATGAAGCATTCTTGGTTTACTTCAGGAACAAGCTCAGTACTTCAGCAAGGTTCACCTCTAGTCGCTCTAGTGTTCCTCAGTACAAAGTAATTTGGAACCTCTCATCCAAGGATCAAATCACATGCTTTGTGTATCAAGTACATACTATCATAGAATGGCTTGGGCTGGAAGGGACCTCAAATATCATCAAGTTTCAGCATTCTTACAGTGGAAATGCTAAGTGATGCTTGAGACAGTGATTGAGTGCCTGGTGAGAAGGCAAGGCCAACTCAGGGGAGCTCAGGTGCATGAGTTCAGACCTCATTTAAGAATTGTCTGTGGAGGTGAGGGCATTTAGGGTGCATTATCTTGAAAGGTTAATGCTTTGGCTGATGACCAGAACCCCTAATATCTCAAAGGAGACACTCCCAGGGGAAACCCTGGGATTCCTGTGTTCCCCATGGCTGAGTGCTGCACGGATTATTGAAGAATGGGGACTTATAAAGGATAATGGTCCTATTATTAAATCCTCTTCCAAGATGGCTGAGTTTTTGAATAAATTACAATAAACTTTCCTAACAACTGAGGAAAAAGTAGTAGCAGCATCTGCTGTAGCATGGTCACTGCTACCAGCTACTAACGTGTATCATTTCTCCAAGGAAGAACTGAAAGACAAAAATGAGCTTTTATTTTCCAGTTGTCTGATAAGGATTTTTAAAATTTCACTTCTGATGGGATAAATTGCCTCATATTTGAATAGCATTTCCCCTCTAAATTTAATAACTATATCAATGGAAGTGGAAAATGACTTAGATCAACAGGATCCAAGGATCCCAGTTGAATCTAAAAATAAAAGGAGAATCAGGAAGACTAAAATCCAAGTAAAGGATCTGGGATCCTCAGAATCCTAAAAACAAGACTAATAATTACTCAAAACAAAGTCCAAGACAGACCAGTGGGGTTGTCACTCAAGGTGTGGCGCCCTGACCACACTACGTTACCTGTGATGGTGCACCTATACATGGCTGACAAACCCATGGATTCATTACGATTCAAACAAAAACCATGAGAGAGCATTACCAGTTTGGCTCTTAAATTGGGGTACAAGATGAAAGAGGACATGAAGGCCAAAAGTGTAAATATTAATGGACTGGTGGTTTCTAAACTTGCATCCAACCCTCAGACAAGGACTACCTGCAAATGTAATGCATAATGACAAAAATCATGCTCTAATTCAGTGGATAATGGCTGCGTGTAGAATCATGTTACCAAATAAAAGCCAATAAACACTGGTCTATGGACTTTGATGGAGGAACTTCAAAATTTTATCAGAACTGGGAATGAGGAGACTATTTATGATGATGCTTTTGAGAGTACAGACCTCAGCCTGTAGGAGAGGTGTTCCAGCCCTCTGACAATCTTTGTGGCCTTCCTCTGGACCCACTGCATCTTTTTGTGGTCTGGTTGAAGTATTTAAGATGAATCTCATGAAGACTGAGCAGAGGGAGACAACTATCTCTCTCTCCTCTAGCTATCCTGCTGCTTATGCAGCCCACGATACCACTCGCATTCTGGGCTGCAAGTGCACGTTGCTGTTTCACGTTAAGCGTTCCATCTACCAGAACACTGCAGTCCTTCTTGGCAGGGCTACTCTCAAGGAATTCTTCTCTAAATCTGTACATATATCTGGTATTTCCCTACCTCAAGTGCAACACTTTGGACTTGACCTTGCTGAACCTCATCAGGTTCTCATGGGCCCACCTTTTAAGCTTGTTCAGATTCTTGCGGATGGCATCCCTTCCTTCTGTTCTGTCACTTGCACCACTCAGCTTGTTGGATCATAGAAGGCCACCAGATTAGTAGACAGGATCTGCCCTTGATGAAGCTGTACTGACTGTCTCAGATAATCTCCGTGTTTAACATAAGCATTAATATATCTTCAGGATAATCTGCTCCATGACCAGAGGTGAGGTTCACTGTTTCTGGGTCTTCCTTTCTTAAAAGTAATAGTGATGTGGCTTGGCAATCCCATCAACCAGTTTCTTCAGGATCCATGTCATCCAGTCCCATAGATTCATATGCATTGAAGGCTCAAAAGGCAGTCAAGGGCATACCTGTATCAACAACACAAACATAATGAGCATGAGTATTTAATGTAAATATCTAACTCCAAATTAACATCTCACACTGGCTAAGCAGACATGAGGAGCTTAGAAGCAAATGCTGCAGGCCAAAGCTTTTCTTCTATGACACTGAATTTTCTCTTGGTAATCGCTTTCCATTCCTCTGCAGCTTAATGATTGCCTAATAGATTTGCTGACTAAGTATTACCTGGAAGCATCCTAAATTGACTTTCTTCAAGTATAAATGACAGAGGAGAAAAGTCATTGAGATTTTTATGTCTGCTTCTTTTTAAATCTAAATATTTTAGCTGTTCAAGGGACACATACTTCTAGAAATCTGCATTTTAGATCTGTTTGTTGTGTTAGCTGTATTCAGAGTCTACCTTATATCTTATGGAACATCTTTGCTCCAAACCAAAATGCAACTACATTTAAATGAGAAACTGTTGAATAAAACAATGTATTTCTAGAACGTTAACCAAAACACTCTCTAATCTTAGGGCAGATAACTTCCACGCTAAATAAACTGAAATGGAGAGAGAATGAAATGAGTCGTTAGATGACAATATAATTTCAGATTTTATTTTTTTAAATTCAGTTCATATTTGCTTTTTTTTTCCCCTTGGCTGATCTATAATTAGTGGTAAAATATAAGGCTCCTTAAAAATATTGCAACTAGTCTTCTGTATCCTAACAAAAATTTTCTTCACTGGAGCATAATTATTACAAACATCAGTGAAAAACAGAATAAAGATTGGGTTATAAACAGGATTTATTAGCATCTATCTGAACCAACTTCTTAACAAGTTTAATCCATAAGTGCTCTGGCAAACTTGGTACTGAGCATTGTTGTTCACATCTCTTAACACAGGGGCTTAAACAAACATCATCTTCTATTTGTTTCATGAACCCTAGATTTGCTAGTTTCAGTGAAAAAAGACTGCCCAGAACATCAGTTATTTCTTGGTTTTCTATAGGCACATATAGATTGGTGATACATAATGATTTGTCCTTCCAAGATGTGGTCTTCTTCTAATAACCATGCAGTGTTTGTGAATATAACTAGGCAACTCCATATATGCCTGATCAAGCTGAAAAATGTTTTTTAGTAAATCCTTATACCAGGCTGGCAGAACTCTAATTATTTTCATGGATATACTGACAATTATTCTGACAATAATCAGAATTAACTGGCAACAGAGTGCTTTTATATTATTTTAATATATTTATACAGAGTGTACAACTGTGCAGAGGACATTTTCATTAATTAATAGAAGCCCTGGGTAAACCTTTGATCAGGTAGATAAATCCTCTGTCCACAAAAGGAAAGATTAAATTAACCTGCAAATCACTTCTGATACGTAATATTCCATCTCTTGTGTTTGCTTTCGCTAGAGACTTCGTCAACTGAAGCTATTTCTGTTCTACCTAATTGACAGGTCTAACTATAATACTTTCTGACTTATTTTTCATGTTCCTGAAAAAACAAGAATAACCCCTTTAGACTATTCCATATAGTTCCCCTACGAGGCCAGGAGAGGGAGTAGTAGGTTATATTTTCCCCAAGAAAAATCACTCTGGATGGCAAGTATTCAGGTATATTCAGTTCCCCAAGGGGTAAAGATTTCATCCTGTTTATTATTATTATTTTTTTAAAGACCAACGGTAGATATTTTTCCTCCCCCATCAAGAAGAGCTGCACACTCTGAGAGAAGAGCATCTGCTATAGGAGAAATTCAGATTAGCTTTGTAAAAAATCAATTTCACACACTGAGGAAAGATATGCATGTGTTTACAGAAGTTAATCAGTGCAAGCTCTGTCATTATTTACACAGCTGAAGGAACAACAAATCCAGATCACCTGCAATTGTGTAACTGTACAGATGCTAGCCAAAACACATGTAGAAGGAATGGTAAGTCACATCTTGAGACAGTAATTGAGCACCTGGTGAGAAGGCAGGGCCAACCCAGGGGAGCTCAGGTGCTTGCAATGTCCCATAGTGACTGGAAGTGGTGGAGCCAGGATGGAGGCCTTCCCAGACCTCATGTAAGGGCTGGCAGTGGAGGCAAGGGTACCTCACCTGAAGATCCCTGCACACCCGAGGCCTTCTGAAGGTAAGCAGATTCTCTGCCTTACCTCTGTGCCCACAGCTGTTGCATTTGATCAAGTCCTCACTTGCTTCAGCCTAGGACCTTACCGGTCTGTTGTCATTGCTGTGCTTTCTATAGTGTTACAATTTGATATTACGTTCAAATCCTTCCCACTCCTCTTACTCCAGTTACAGAAGTTTTAATAAAAATAGCCAAAAACAAACGAGTGTTTTTCTAAATTTTGTTGCTTCTGATGGAGAACAGAATGTATGCATGCACTTCTGCTTCAAGTTTCCCTGCAGCAAAACCTGAAAAAGGACTTAAGATTTCAAGAATTCTGGAAAAATTCAACATTTCATAGAATGGCTTGGTTTGGAAGGGACCTTAAAGATAATTGAGCTCCAGCCCCCTGCCATGTGAAGGATGGCCACCCACCAAATCAGGCTGCCCAGAGCCCCATACAACCTGGCCTTGAGCACCTCCAGTGATGGGACACTTACAGCTCCTCTGGGACCAGCACTTTACTGCCCCCTGAGAAAAGAATTTCTTCCTAAGACTTGATACAAATCTCCTCTTTTAGTTTAAAGCCATTCCCCCTTGTTCTTTCACTACCAGACTGTACAAAAAGTTAGTTTCCCTTCTGCCTGTAAGCTCCCTTCAAGTACTGGAAAGCCATGATAAGGTCTCTCTCTCTAGAACTTTCTCTTCTCCAAGCCAGACAAGTCCAACTCTCTCAACCTTTCATCATAGAAAAGGTGCTCTGATCATCTCAAACCCCTCTGATCATCTTCATGGCCCTACTTGTTCTTAAGCAATTTAAAATTCTTTTTTGAAAGCTGGTCTTTGTGAACTCTCCACTGTCAAGATGCTGCTAAGTGACATCATCTTGCAGAAGGTGACTCAGAAGAGGAAGAAAAAACCCCAGACTAAAAACTTCTGTATTTTCCAGATGGTGATTATCTCAACCTGGAAAACAAAAACGAAAAGAATTGAAATCACAGAACGTATCAAGTCAAGTATTTTTCAAAGAGATGAAGAGAGGTATAAACAACGCAGTAGGAGGCACTGGTCAGGTATGAGCTACAGTTAACCCTGCCCACATCTCTGCTGCAAAGGCTTGTACCAGAGGGATTAATTTCTCTCCTGACTACAGAGACCGCCTGAGCAACTAACAAGTTCAGAGAGGTCTGCTAGGTGAGAGAGCAGTGCCAGAGAGAGCGATGCCAAGCTCAATCTCTTACATTCCAGCTGAGAATTAGTGTGATTGAATGCCAGATTTTAAATCTTAGTCTGCACTCATGGGTTCTGTTTCTCTAGCTCAACCAAGAGGCAAGTCCCTGCACATGTGTCACTGTGGAAACTGGAGATGAGTACACTTGACACTCACGAAGAAGTTACCTTACACAATAACATTTAAGTGTAATTGTGTGAAATGGTATCCTCCTTCTCTGAGAGTCAGTGATGCTAATGGTACTTAAATGCATTGGTACTGATTAACAACATACAGCTACAACAACTCTAATACATTCTACAGGGCCAAAAAAGCACAAAAGTTAAGCAAGCAGTATGAAACAAATGAAATCACAAGCTGAAAAGTATAAGTCTAATATGGGAGACTTTTTTTTATAGTTTTACTTTTAAACCTTGCCACCTAAGAAAGTTTAAAAAACATGCACACCACCCTATACTGCATTGCAAGTACCTACAGCTAATGAAGGAAAAGAGCTGGCAGGCGTGAGAAATCAGGCAGGATCACAGTAGGATTACCTGATACAATCAAGCCTTGTCACCACATATATGCTGTATTCAGGATTAGGAAGAGGATCAAGGCGTATAGTTTGTTGTCTGGGCTGTTTGCCAGTCCAAAATGTGCATAAAAGGTGACTTTACAGTAAATTGCTGGAAATAGAGCATCATAAAATCTTATTCTATACTCCTGAAAAAAGTCTTCACTCATAGGGTGAGGATGGGGGTAAAAAATTCTTTCCATATGAGTGAAAAAAACCCAAATACAAATATATAACTTGATTGATTTCCAGTTTCAGTTTTGAATGGGAGAAGTTTCCTCTAACAGCACTGAGTTACTGGGCTAAGGTGTTCATCAGCGATACTACGGCCTGTAGGAATCCAGCCACTGTATTTTCAGATATCTGCTTGAGTATTTAGCCACTCACCCCTTCACAATTAAACTGTGCTGGATAAAGAAGTCGTTGTGTGCCTAACCGCCTGTGCAGCTTGTGGAGAAATTCTAGGAGACTATGTTTACATTATATCGTCCCCTCTTCCATGAGAAGAAGGGGGAAAAATTATTCTGAGTGATATTGCTTGCAAACTAAGTTTTTGTGCACTGCATTAAGGGGCCCTTACTAGTGGCAGAGGCCTTGCCAATTTAAAAGTTATGCTCTTCAGTGTTGAGGTGCTTGACATGGCTCCAATTAAACTAAGTAACTTTGATTACACTGCAGATCTTCACCGGATGAAAATCTAGCTCATCCATTATAAATGTTTTTCCTTCTGTTTTTCCTTCTGTTTGACCAAAGATATAGAAGCAACGATCTTCTAGCAGAATTTGAAGAACCAGTTCAGACTCAAATTGTGCCAGTCCAGTCTGAACTTAGCTCCATATCAAGCCCCATTCAAAATTAAGTAGAGCAATCATTTTCTCACTGACTTTCACATGACATTTCACATTTTTTACATTAAAGATAATTTTAAGTAACCTTTAATATTCCTTATTCAGATCTTCAGTTATCCAGATTTTTAGTTGCCTACACAACAGGAAGTCCATACTGTTTCCAATCCTTGTTAGTGTGAACAAAGTATTATTTCCTTATTTTGCAAGTGCTGTTATTCTTATTTCCTAAAGGAGGGCTATGATTAGAGATTCACTTTCACTTGATGAACAATTCATAAAATTAATTTACCCCACATCAGCTTTTTCCCCCCCTGCTACCTCTAAGGACATTCACTGCTACACTCCTCTGACCACCAGCTTCATTATTAATCCTCACTGAGCTGCTAATACGCTGATTTAGAGAATGTTTTATGGGAGGCAAGTTCCAAAGAGCCTCTTTCTTTTGTACATGCAATGTGTTTAGCATTCACTATCAGCTCTGGGATTTACCAAGAACTCAAAAAATCCGTTCTCATTCTCCATGAAAGATTAGCAAATTTAGGTATTTCTACAATTACAATGGACAAGTTTCTAGAAATACCATTATCAAGAATGAACTCTGTCTCACTGAAATTAGATTCTCCTTATCATTAGCTTTAAAATTGTCAAGATCATCTAGCCAGCATTAAGGGGATTCCACTAGCGACTACACAACCAATATTTTCTACAGCCTAAATTCTCTCAGGAAAGTGATGGCCTATCTTTTGCAAGCCAAGAAATATTCACTAGACTGAAAATCTAACATATACTATTTGGAAAACTGCAGTGCTGGTGGAAAAGATTGGAAAAGAAGCCTCTATGCTGTTCAATCGTTTTCAAGCTCCATACTTCACAATGGCGGGCACTCTTGAAAGCTTCTAATTACAGTGCAATATGAAACTAGCAGTATGAAAGCCTATTTATTCTTATTTAAGTAGTTAAACATAATTTGTACTTTTATCTTCCTACATGCTTCATTGATGGAGTACAAGGAAAGGAGAAATTGAAGAAGTCTACATGTAGTTAATACCAGTCTGTAGAGTTGCAATCTAAGGACAGAGGCATTAATCTACTTATTAGTCTTGTTTGTGAAAAATAGAGATTTATACAAGTAAAAATAAACATCTAGTTGCTGAGCTGTGTCTATTTTTTCGATTTTGACCCAGACACAAGAAGAGATCTTCACTTAGAATTTACATTCCACCCCATCCTGTTGCATAACAACAAAATTTTCACAGCATAGCTATGAATCAGATATTTGGCAAGTAGGTTCTTTCCACAGCCATGACTAAAGTAGGGGTGGAGAACACACACTGCACAAATCCAAACTCAGAAAAATAAGAAAAATACTTCCTGTTATTTTCTTGAAGAAACTGTGGACATCAAAATGAAACCCAAAGCAAAACTCAGCATTTCATAAATTCTGTTACACCCATGTGGGTACCATGTTGAGGCCAGTCCTCACAGTAGCAAGACCACTGTAGCTTTGTTGCTAGAGGATCTCAGCCTCGAGATTTGGAGCAAGAGTTCTGCTCTTGCTCTGCTCCTCAGACAGGTGACCTGGAAATCACATGGCATAGCCTGTAGAACCACATGAAAGCGTTCAGATTAGAGAAGGTGCAGTCACAGCAGAGTTCACTTTGCACAGCATATGTGAAAAGCTCTTATGCCTACCAAACAAAAAAACAAGCATAAAACAAGTAGTTAAAGTTTAGACAAATCCTTTGTTTCAGCAGTACCACACTGAAGTAACAAGGAGAGAATTTAGTCACTTGTACAACCTAGCTCAACTGTTAGAAAGATGATCAGCGAACTAAAAGTTCATCTCAACAATATCAATTGCTTTCTAGGATCATCACAAGTTTTATTTATACAGACTGTAGAGGTTAATTCCCTGCTACTATTCATGTTTATTAATCAAGAAACATTAACAAACATACTGGTCACCCACCATGGAAAGGAACCAATGGTTTAAAAAAGCAGGACACATACGTATGTGAAGCACCTGGCAGATCTACAAGCACATAAAGACGACATTTGTTCTCTTCTCTGCCTGTAAGAGCAGTTTGTTTTTGCAGATGATACAGAAAAGCGTGTCAAAGACAAGTGTTCAAGTACAACCTTGAGCGCATACTTGCTTACAGCCTCATGTTGCAGTATAACTGTGCCAAAGGTGAGCAGATGAGAGAGCAATTAAAAACAGTCTTGCACAAGTTGATATTATTTCCTATAAATCTGAAAGAAGTATTCCTGTATAAAATAGCAAAGAATAGGTGGAGACTTATTGAAGAGTAAACTGAGCTGTCTCAAAATGGGTCACCATCTCCAGTTACCAATTAAACAAGAGCTCCTCAGGGAGAACAGAGTGCTTCAAATATGGAAGTTATCTAGCAAACTTCTACTAAATCAATTTTGAATGATCTCAAAAATCTTCATAGGAATATTCCCTATGAAGACCTCTTTTTTATTACATTATTGCAAATAGCAACTAAGTGAAATCTTTCAGACTGAAATGGGATTATTAAGAGAAAGACCAAGACCAAGAGAAAGAAAGAAGCATTATTTAGGCAGAATCAACAAAATGAAAGTACAATAAAGACAAAAGTAACTACTAGACACATTAAAAATTTGTAAATTCCAAAAGTCTGTGGGAAATCTTTCATTATTGATATTTTCTTTCATTACAGCATTTAAAAAAAAAAAAAAAAAAGCAACTTGCAGTCAGGAATAAAGCGTGTTTATACCACCTGATTCTCCTTTGTATTTTAGGGGACACAATGTACAAGCAAATGAAGCCTTTCTTCAGGAGCTCAAAGCATTTCAGTGCTACTCACACACTGGAACACCCACCCTAGCACTATTCCTGAAGGCAGCCTTCATGGAATCACAGAATCACAGAATGGTCCAGTTTGGAAAAGACCTCAAGGATCATCAAGAATCTCCAACCTCCCTGCCCTCCCCCCTCCCCCTACATGCAGGGCCACAACCTCCTCATTTAATACCAGCCCAGGATGCCCAGGGCCCCATCCAACCTGGCCTTAGACACCTCCAGGGATGGACGGGGCATCCACAGCCTCTCTGGGCAGCTGTTCCAGCACCTCACCACTCTCATAGTAAAGAACTTCCCCCTGACATCCAACCTAAATCTTCCCTCCTTCAACTTAAAACCATTTCCCCTTGTCCTGCTGTTATCTCTCCTTTCAAAGAGTTGACTCCCCTCCTGTTTGTAGGCTCCCTTTAGGTACTGAAGGCTGCCATGAGGTCACCCTGCAGCCTTCTTTTCTTCAGGCTGAACAAACCCAGCTCCCTCAGCCTGTCTTTGTAGGGGCGGTGCTCCAGTCCTCTGATCATCTTTGTGGCTCCTCTGGACCCTCTCCAACAGCTCTCTGTCCTTCTTGTATTGGGGGCCCCAGACCTGGACACAGTACTCCAGATGGGGCCTCATGAGGGCAGAGTAGAGAGGGACAATCACCTCCCTGTCCCCACTGGTCACCCTTCTTCTGATGGAACCCAGGATACCATTTGCTTTCCAAACACAACTGTAATAATTTTGTTTCCTAATCTTCCTCTTGCCCTTTCCCAGATTCTTACTTCATTACTGCTCACTCATTTGCTTCTTCCTTTCTGGTTCAGGTGAGAATTCAGATGAAGAGTTCAGCCAAAACCACAAAAGCCTCAAGAAGACTGCTCTAGGCTATTTCTGCATTCACCTCTTATTCAACTCTTTGCCAACTATGTCCTCTATTACGGAGATTGGTGACAAGTGGCATTTCTCAGGGATCAGCGTTGGGAATGGTATTGTTTAACATCTTTGTAGGCAATGTGGAGAGTGGGATAATGCACCCTCAGCAAGTTTGCAGACAATACCAAGCTGAGTAATGCTGTCAACACGCTAGAGGGATGATATCCAGAGGGATCTAGACAGGGCCCATGACAAACTCAGGAAGTTCAACAAGGCCAAGTGCAATGTCCCGCATCTAGACTGGGGCAATCCCAAGCACAGATACAGGCTAGGCAGAGAACGTCTTGAGAGCAGCCCCGAGGAGAAGGATTTGGGAGTGCTGATTGATGAGAGATTCAGCATGAGCCAGTAATGTGTGCTTGCAGCCCAGAAGGCCAACTGCATCCTGGGCTGCATCAAGAGAAATGAGACCAGCAGGTCAAGGGAGGTGATTCTGCTCCTGTACTCTGCTTTTGTGAGACCCCATCTGAAGTACTGTGCCCTGTTATGGAGCCCCCAACTCAAGAAGGACATGGAGTTGTTGGAGTGAGTCCAGAGAAGGGCCACAGAGATAAATAAGAGGGCTGGAGCACCTCCTCTGTGAGGACAGACTGAGAGAGCTGGGGCTCTTCAGGCTGGAGAAGAGGAGGCTCTGATGAGACCTTATAGCAGCCTTCCAGTACCTGAAGGGGCCCTACAGGAAAGCTGGGGAGGGACTTTTTATTAGGGCAGGTACCAAAAGGACAAGGGGAAATAGTTTTAAACTTGAAGAGGGTAGATAGGGTAGATTTAGACTAGAGATTAGGAAGAAATTCTTTATTGTGAGGGTGTTGAGATACTGAAGCGCATTGCCCAGTGTGCACGTTGTGAATGCCCCCTCCCTGGAACCATTCAAGACCAGGCTGGATGGGGCTTTGAGCAACCTAGTCTAGAAGGATGTGTCCCTGCATATAGCAGGGGGGTTGGAACTAGATGATCTTGAAGTTCCCTTCTAACCCAAACTTGTGATTCTATTATACTTTTTACTTCAGAACAATATGGCAGTAGACGTTAGAGAAGTTTAGTTAGTTTTTGCTCTTTGTTTGGAGATGTAATACAGTGAAAAATCCAGAAAAGTGCTTAAGTCATACCGATTTTTTCAGAGAGATTATCCTCTTCATCCTTCTGGCATATAGTGATCCACTGTGAGTTGCCCCTTCATAATTGCTCGGGAAACACCACAACAGAAATATAAGATGGTGTCATGGTTTTATGATGTTTGATTATCAGTATTCTACATCATAACATCATGTAGTGCACTGGGAATTAAAGAGTTAAGGCTCCAGGTCCGGGTACCTGTCCTGGAAGAGAAGAACTACTACACCCCAGAGGACGGTTTGTTGTTCTGTTATCATTTCTGCTCAGAGGGAAAAGATAAAAGGACCTTCGTAGATCACCTGATGACCCCTTTTGATCATCTGGCTCATCTCTGTCGTAGGTGCCATCTCAACAGAGCATTAGAGTAAGGCCTTTGACTTTCAGACACTCTCATTTAATTTGATTTATTAATTTCAATTCTAATTATATTGTATTACAGTGCATTATCTTGAATTCCAATATCTTATTTAGTAAATCAGTTTGTTTCTCTTCAGATTGCTGCTACTGTACTGTTTTTAGGACCATCTCTCTACCCCCCATTTCCCCCCCCGCCTCCCTTTTCCTTTTCGGGGCATGGATCTGTAGGTTCCCCAGCCATGCTAGTCACAAAGCCAGGCTGAACCAGCCCATAAAATATTGAGTTGACAAATGTGATGCTCAGAATGAAAGAAAGTATATAGAGAACTTTAGTTTTCTTGACCTTTCATTTTGCTTCTCCTTGTTTCAGCATAAGGAAAGTGGGAACAAGCATACTGTGGGGAAATACGATGCTATGAACAAACAGTATTTCCTTGGTAATGTCTTCCATGAGACAACAGGTCTCCACAGGAGCACAATTCCACCCAGAAGTTATACACATTTTTAAGCACTGTGTATCCAATTGACTGTTGAGGAAGTAATTAAGAGGATCAATACTATTTACTTGTGTTTCTTATTAAAGCAGAAATGACATTATTGAATAGTTTATTTTCCTTAAAACAGTAGACTAGATCAAAAATGCTTAAAAACAAGTACAGCTATACAACCTCCCTAGAGCTTTATCAGTTTTGTGAAACTGAGGAAGGGAATCTTATCTCAGATATAGGAAGTCAAATAGATGAAGTTCGGCCAGCTCAGAGGCCTCTTTAGTGGGCTCAATTCCACAATCAAGTTGACTTCTTTTTGGAAACAAAACAGATGCTTAGCTTCTGCACAAGGCTGGTAATAATGCCATTGGGTAAAAGGGTGTAAGGGAACCGGCTTCAGCAATGACTTACTCTAGTGTTAATGGAGATGAAAATTTCTCCCAATTCTCACACAGAATTGAGCGGTTACAGTAATTATCGATATCCATTCCTTTCTTTAAGTTTTTTTTCTGCAAGCAGTAATCAGAAATATATACTATCTCTGCATGAAACTAACGGATTCATGACTAAGACGACTCATCAACATGATAAGAGATGGTACATCAGGGATATTTCCATCAGGCTTTAATGCCCAAAAACACTCTCTCAGCCACATTTCAGCTATAAATGAACTAGAGCAAATTCCAGTGCTGTACAACATCACCTGTCCAAAGACTTGAGTTCCCACTCCCATTCCAAAATAAAAGAAAGTAAAGAAAAATGCAAAGACTAAACAGGTTTGTTCTCTTCCTCTACCAAAGGAAAGAATATATTTCTGCTCTCTGTGTAAAGCTATTCATAAGCAAAAACACAGCACTCTCATTTATTGAGGCTTCCATTCAGGTTAGAGCAACCATTTTTTAAACATTAAAGATTCACATCTCCTCCTGTAAGAGAAGCATTAGCATACTACCTTAATGTTACAGGTAAAGATGAAAAAATAACAGTGGAATAGTCTGCATATTACGGCAATATCTTCCTGTCAACTAAAGAATGCCTTTGGTCAGAATTCACAGTATCTACTACAAAATTTTTCCTTCTTTAGGTGTTATCTAGCAAGCTCATTTTTGTTGTAATTTTCTTTTTTCCCCCTGCAAAATAAGTGCATTTCTCACTTACCTTTCCCCCCTCCCCTCCCCCACCAAGGACACACGTTAAAAAATAAACTGCAATGGCAAAGAATTATGTATATATCACCTTTGAAGGGCACTAGAGTTCAAATCGAATCTTCACAAAACAGAACCCAAGTTCTCTATGGGAAATGCAAACACTTCAAAATTACCAACAGTCAAACTTGTGACCACAGTTTTCCTTTCACAAAAAAACCCAAAGAAATTGAAGATGCTTACATGATTTAATATGTCAGCTGCTTAGGTGCTGGCATACACAGACTTTGTTAAGTATACCCCTCACTTGAGATTACATGTCAAGTACCAAGAGTGCTGTCTGCACTTCCGTGGGAAGAAATATCCCCAAAATGCTGTCACTACACCTGAAGCATGTTGTGGAGTCAAAGGAAGCTCCTCTAATACGAGACGAGCAGATCGTAGTACAGATAAAAATGCATGAAGTGGAAAGGTAGAACTGTGACTTTAGATGTGGGAATGACTACAGAAAACAGACCTCAGAAGAAATAGTTGGACAAGAATAACGGTACCTTTAACTCTCTCTGCCATTTTCTTGCTGGTTCCTAGGCATGTTAAGCCATACCCCACAATCACACAGCAGAGTAGCAGTCCTTTACGTAATTGGATCAGGTAATCAAAGTAGGAAATAGCTAGGAATACTGCCAAGTGATTAGAAGAGAACAAGTTGTAAATTTAAACACCATTTTGATTCATTAATCTCCAACAGCTAAAGACAAACCAAAAGCAAAATTAACATGATCATAAACTAAGCACTCATATCCTGCAGAGAAGAGAGAGCTGAGAGAGAACAAGCTGATCAAAGACACATACTTCATTGTGAGCTGCAAGATTAGTGCTGCTTTGGTGAGCTCACACTTTAGATCCCATTAACTAATTTGTTTTAGAAGCAGGTAGCATCACAATTAATCTTAGCTTCAATTCGAAGTGAAACAAGGGAATGACCTATCCATCTCCAGATGACATTGAACCTTATAATCTGCTGCAAGTTTATGTATAATCTTTTATTGTTGTTGACCAGGTAAAGAACAGTAACTAATTTCACAAACAGATGAGTCACAAGCTTCCAAGATCTCCCTGGGAACACAAGAAGGAGGTTTTGTTTTGCTAGCTAGCCTTGATGTACAGTGGCAAGCTGAAGTGATTCCAAATAACCTAGAAAAATCTACTGTGGTTTTTACAACCAGAAATGAAAAGCTAGAAGCCATTAGCAGCAAACCAGGCTGAAAAGGCATATAGTATCCCAATAACTCAGTCCCCTTAAATCACACTCTCCAAGAAGAGTGCTTCAGCAGAAACAGGATTTACTTAAAATATGAGTGTTTACTGCATTTCTATTTCTGTATAGATTGTTAGGCTAACAAATACCAGAGTTTCGTACAGTTACATCCCTTAATTTGTTGAAATTCATGAAAGAAAAATAAAAAACACTTCAACCACCAATTGTTTAAATCCATCCATCTGAAAAGTCTTCAGCAACTCTACCTTTTGTTGTTCACTGCTATCTCTTACCATAACCATATTTATCATCCCACACAGCATGATAGATGGGTAAACCCTGAGAGAATTTGTTACAAGACGTAGCTTTCCAAAATTGAATTAATGTTACAGTAATGCTGATATTTGTCAGGAAGTAAATGCATATTTACATATTACTGCTGACAAAGATCTTTCCCTGATGAAACGTGGTACATTACAGAGAAGAAATTTTCCATATATATATATAAGAAAAAAATAATCCAAAGTCTGAATAAAATATTTGTCTGATGAATTATGCAATACTAAAACACTGTCCACTGAATTGAGATTATTTCTACCATAGCAGTCAGTTTCCATATGTTGAAGCAGAAAGGTTAAGGTGCACTTGCTGGTGCACGAGTGTCCATGCAAAAACCCCTCCAAATAACTTTAAATTCTCACAGAAAGACTAGGATGGGATCACAGCAATCATCACAACCCAACCCCATCTGCCACAAGCAGGGATACCAACTACTAGATCAAGTTGCCGGGGCCCCATCCAACCCAGCTGTGAGTACCACGAGGGACAGGGCATTCACAACCTCTGAGCAGCCTGTTCCAGCACCTCATCACAGTGAAAAATTCCCTTGATATTTAAACTGTCTCCTCTCTTTTGGTTTACAGTCATTCCCTCAGGAAACAGACAAAACATTTAGCAGGAGATAGAAACATGCCAGCAATGGGTTAACTAGAAAGTGCAATAGGACATCCCCTGTTCCAAGACACACATCTCCCCCTCCCACTGCAGTCTCCTCCCGCTTTTATTCTCTCCTAGGGTCTGCAAGATCTTTTTCCCCCCACTTACACACCGCACTTGGTTAGCATGTGACACAGAGCTCAAGTGTAACACCTGCTTGCAAGCTCAATCACTTACAAAACAAGATAAACTGGCAAGGTCAGTTCTCTACAAAACAAGATAAACAGCTGTAGCCACATATACAGCTTCACTTAAAACTGTCACACAGCCCATGGTTCTAGTCACATAGGCATCCAGTTGTGTTCTCTCCCAGAATCCTTTGTTTCACCTCGGGATCACTCTTCGATCAGAACCTCTAGGTCCCTGACACACCTCAGCAAAGTCACTCTCAAGGAGTTCTTTTTCCAGTCTGCATACATATCTAGGATTACCCTGATCCAAGTGCTAAACAATGTACTTTGCTTTGTCAAACCTTGTTAGGTTCCTGTGGGTTTACCTTTCAAGTTTATCAAGGTCTATCTAAATGACATCCCTTCTTTCTGCCACATCAACTATACCACTCACCTTTGCGTCATCAGCAAAGTTGCTGAGGGTGCACTCAATCACATCATCTACATCACCAATAAGGACATTGGACCTTATTATCCGTCCCGAGATAGACCCTTAGGACACTGCTTGCCACCAGCCTCCACCTGGACATAGAGCCATTGACCATAACCCTCTGGCTGCAACTTTCCAACCAGTTCCTTATCCACCAAGTAGTCCAACCTTGAAATTTATATCCATCCATTTTAGAGATAAGAATGTGGTGTGGGACCATATCAAAGGCCTTGTAGGAGTCCAGGTACAACAATATCAGTCGCCTTCCCTTTGCCCATCACTTCATCATAGAAGTTCACACAGATTGGTCAGGCATTACATTCCCCAGTGAAAAGTGAAATAATGCTGGCTGTCACAGACTATCTGCTCATCCCTCATGCACCCTAACATATCTTATGGGAGGACTTGTTCCAAGACCTTCCCCAGCACAGAGGTGGCCTGTAGTTTCATGGGTCTTACTTTCTCCTTATAAAGGAAGTGATGTTTCCTTTTTTCCAGTCACCATTTTTCACCTCATTTTTCTTCAGTGATCAACACACTAGAAAAAAACATCAAGCAATTCACCAACTAAAATTTAAATTAAGGGCACATAGATGAAAATCTTTCTGAAGAAAGATATCTTTTTATGGGTTGCAGCACATAAACTACTTACAGGAAGCTGATAAAAAGCTGCAAGACTAAGGAAATAGAGTAAATCATAACTTTTCACTCACAGATATGTACTGCTTGATACCATCATCACACAACTCTAGCTTTGCTCTTCCTCACAGATATCAACTCTTCATAGACATCTCATTTAGTAAAAGAATTATCTCCAAACAAATATGTACAATCATCAATACATCACCTGATAGATGGTATGTGTTGAAAGAGGGATCTAAGCATATAAACGTTCACATATCCAGAAATGAGAGTTCACCTTCTAAAACTAGCATTGCAATATTTGACTGCAGTAATACTTACACGTAATCCTGTTTTGCTGTCCTCCAAATGATAAACTGTCAAGCCATCTTCCTAACATGGGAACATTGAGTACTTGACAAGAAGTTGTCTTCAACTACACATTTGCAAGTATGCTGTGTAGAACAGATATGCACACCTGGATGCATACAATTCACTAGATACAAAATAGAAGAAGGAGAATCAAAGCAGAGTAATTTGTAGGGAGAGCTAATAGTTTTTCAACTTACGTACTGGAAAAGGATGCAAGCTTCTGTGTATGCTGTCTCCCGAGGATGCACTAACCTAACTAATAGAATCCTTAGACTTGGAAAGGACTTCTGAAGTCCATCTAGTTCAATTCCCCTGCAATGCACAGAGACACCACAGCCAGACCAGGTTGCCCAGGGCCTGATCCAGACTTGCCTTGAAAGTCTCCAGGGACAGGCATCAACCACATCACTAGAACAGATCGCCTCACCACCTTCACTGTAAAAGATTTTTTTCTTTATATCTAACCTAAATCTACCCTCTCTATGCTTGAAACCATTTCCCCTTGCTCTATCACCACAGACCCTGATAAAGGTCTGTCCCCTTCTTTCCTGTTGCTCCCTGTTAGACACCAACAGGCCGCTCTCAGGTCACCTCACAGCTTCTCTTCTCCATGCTGAACCCAGCTCTCTCAGCCTGTCCTCATAGGAGAGATGTTCCATTCTGTGGAGCATCTTCGTAGCCATTCTCTGGATGCTCTCCAAGAGGCCCACATCTCTCCTGTACTGAGCACTCCACACCTGGACACAGTGCTCCAGGTGAGGTCTCACAGCACAGAGCAGAGAGGCAGGATCCCCTCCCTCAGCCTGCTGGCCGAGCTGCTTTTGATGCAGCCCAGGATACAGTTGGCGCTGGGCTGGGAGGGCACACTGCTGGCTCGTCTCCAGCTTCCCATCCACCAGTACCACCAGATCCTTTTCATCAGGGCTGTGCTTCATCTTTTTATCTCCCAGTTTGTACTGGTAATGGGATTTGCCTCACCCCATGTGCAAGATCTTGCATTTGACTTCATTGAACCTCATGATGTTCACCTGGGTCCACTATTCAAGCCTGTCTAGGTCCCTCTGGATAGCATCCTGTCCCACTGGTGTGTCGACTGCATCCCTACAGCTTGGACTTAATCCCGCAGTCCATTCTTTGTCTATCAAGCAGTCCACCCATCAAATCCCTATCTTTCCAATCTGGAGAGAAGGATGTTGTGGGGTACCATATCAAAGACCTTACTGAACTTGAGATAAGAGCCACTGATGTCATTGCCCTTGTCCATTGAGGCAGTGACAGTAATCCAGAGCGAGTAATCCAGGCTGTTATTGTTGCAAGTCAAGTAGAAATTTATCTTTGTTCAAATCTTGTATGGCTACCCTCAATTATAGCAATATGTACTTCTGTCTAGGAGAATAATCACAACAACCTAGATCAGAGAAAATTATTATGGAGCTGCTATATGAGTTTAAGTGGGAAGAGTCTTATCTGTGGAAGATACAGAATTTCACTGGGAGATACTGAAAGCATCACCTCATCTTCTTCTCTCCCTACAGTCTATTGTCACTCCTCCATTTTTATCAGTAGTTCTGACTACATGACCATAGAGTTGATCTGATCTAGTGAAAAAGAAGAACTTCAAAGATTATCTTAATTTGCATGAATTGTATGCCAAGTGAAAAGCTGGTTAAGTGTACTTCAAATGAACAAATATTCTTTATAAGGGAAAAATGGCAAGAAAAATGGCAACCTTCTACTGAAAAAGCACACTTCTAAACAAGCATCCCCAGTGGAACATGGAGGCTGTAGAGAAAAAGGAATATGAAATAATAACAGCAAAACCTATACTTAGCACCTAGCTACTTTTCATTAGCCATTTACATCATAAAACTCTAAGAGTAACTAGCATGTAGCTTCCCATAATTAGGTTCTAAAACATAGAACACTATCATTGATTTAACACAAATGATACAAGAGCTACAGACCAGAATGCATGAAAACACAGTTTACGTATAACTACTTATTATGATGCACTTCACCAAGAAGTTGGTAACAATCTCTAATAAAACAGGAATACCAAAACACATCTTTATTTGCCTGATAGAGTGTACTTTCGCTTTCAGAACAGACCAGCAATTAAAAGTAAAGAAACTAACATAAAACAAACAAAAAAGCCATCTGTAACACAATGGAAAGTGCAACAAGGCAGCAGAACAGCAAGATCCCAGATTACAGCAAGCAAGGATCTGCTCAAAAACATAACAGAAAAAAAAAGAGAAAAAAAAACCCACTTATCTTTAAATGACCTAGAATGTCCTCAGGTGTAGGGGAGATGATGAGATACCCTCACCAATTGCCAACTGTTAACTGAGGTCTGGGAAGGGATGCATCCTGGCTCTGCCCCTTCTCTCACTCAGGCACACTGCATGCCCCTGAGCTCCCCTGGGACAGCCCTGCCTTCCCAATCACTCAATCGCAAGTTCAGGCCATGACTTAGCATTTCCACTACGCCATCCTATATTACTGTAAGAAAACAGATTCTGTTTTTCTAACACCATCTGGATAACTTGTACACATAGCAGAAGAAAACATTTGACAGAGTTCAGTGCAAATAGCTAGTAAAGAACAGGCACATCTTGTTTTCCACGAAAGAATATCACTTTAGAGATGGCCACTATACTCAATCTCCTCAGTTCTGCCCCTCAAGAAAGACTCCCAAGTGTTTTTAAAGATAACGAGAAGTTGGAATGCCATTAGGATCACAGGATCATTATGAAAATGCTGCTCTTCCAGCAGCCCACAGCTGCAGCTCTCCACAAGCAGCACACTGCTGCTTCCTTCTGCCTGGCCACACCAAACCGCAGCACAGCCTGTGTTTCTCAGACACCGATCGCTTTTCTCTTGTTCAGTCTACTTGCTTTCAGCAGTCAAATTCAGCTTGATTAACCACCATTTGCATTTAACACGAGAGTTTTTCTTCCCTGTTACACCTGAAGAAAAACCCGACGCCCCGTTAAGCATTACAGGTGAGTTAGCGAAAGGTGCCGCGTCTCACTCAGCGGCCGTACCGCAGCCGCTAAGCGGAGCTCCAGAGCAGAAGCAGCGCAGGTTCAGCTCGCAGACGAGGTGCGGCCTTGCCGTGGGGGCGTGCCCCGCGCCAAGCCCCGCCCGCTGGTGAGCGGGAAGGAGGCGCGGGCGGCGCGCGGCATAGGAGGGAGCGGGGCGCGGGCTGCGGTGGGTTCGGCAGCGCGGTGTGCGGCGTGCGCCATGAGGGAGACGGGCGGGTGAGGTGGCGGCGGGACTTTTGGGCCGTTCCTCCTTTTCCCCGCGCCTTTCTTTGAGGCTTGTTTTTGACCGCGGTCTTTGATGCCTCGTGTGAGGGGCTGATGGGTGGGAAAGCTGCCTGGTTCGGGGAGGCCCCCTAAAAGCGTAGGAGGACCCCCTGTGAGGGGCGCGAAGGGCGGTAGAGTGGGTTAAGGGCTCCGTGAGGTTAAAAAAAAAAGGAAAAAGAAGTGAGTTGGTGTTGTTAGTCCCGGATCCGTGTGGCTCGGGGAATGGATTGATTTAAGTTACGTTCCTAGGTAAAACTAGAGCCTACCAGAAGGGATCATTGGAGCAAGGATGTGTGGTGTGTCTGAGTGGTGTCGCTCTTCGCGTTGTTCTCCGAAGGAAGCGCTGGGGCAGGCTGTGCCCTCCTGTTCCCTGATGAGCTGCCGGTGTGTTTTTGCTTAGGTGTGATGTGCAGCAAACAGTAGAAGCAACACAGGCTCTTCTTCTGTCTCCTGTGAGAATGGTGTCGTGAGGAGAACGATATTCATTATGGTTGCCCTCACTTATGAGCTGGAAGTTGGCAAAGTCTCTGAGCTTTCTAAAAGCATAGTAGCAGACACTTCATTTGAGAAACAAGGCCACGAGAAAGAGTGAGGGAAAGAGTTTAAAAAAAAAAAAAGCCACCAGAAAGGGTCCACAACTAAAAGCTGCAGCTACAGTTAGATAAAGCTACACGGAGGTAAATCCTTCTTCCCTCAGTGGAGGAGTGAAGACAACGATTGGAAATTTAAAAGCAAGCAATCAGTTTCTATGGCTCCTCTAGGTCAGCCATTGAAATTGTCTTGTGGGTCTTCCCATGTCAGCTGAACGTATTGGGTACCTTAATGTTTTCACAACTTGTTGACTAACCCAGCTGATGTTTTATATATATAATATAAATGTCTGTGCACGTACAGCTGAGACTTCTGAACTATAGAAGTTGGACATTGTTAAGAGCACAAGGCTCTGCATAAGCTGCAGATTGGTTGATAGTTTTCATTCATGTTCTTCCCTGAACAAAATAAGAGAGCACTGAATCTTCAGCATCGACTCTGTTGAGTAGACCATGCTGTTTTCTGTCCTCCTTTACACTGAAGTGTAATACCCTTTCAACATCAGTAGAAGCATGGCAAATCTGTTTTTTTCTATCTTGCAGTTTGCTATTGTGGTATCGTGCTTCAATGTGACTACAAGGAGCTTGTCGTAAATTGTTTTGATTAATGTTAGCAGGAATCTGGTGGGAGTAGCTTAAGTTAAACAGTGTGAAACAGAAATGTATCTAGAACTTCTGCTGTAGACAGGGTTGCCCTTAATGGATATCAGATCTTATTTCCTAGTGATTTGTTCTGTTTACGACGATCCATATAAAATGCATTAAGGTCGAAGTAACTTAGGATGTATTTAATATTCATAACTGTGGTTTCTTTAATGGTTTTGACTCTCAGTATTAATAACTTAACACTTGCAATCAGAGCACCTTAAAAACTCATCTAAATGGTTTTCTTATCGATATTAATGGCGAGCAGAAATTGATTTGGAAACCTGCAAGGTGGAAGATATTAGTGAGGTTTTGGTTTGTTTCTTTTTGTATGTTTTGCTTCTGTGACGTCTTCAGTATTTTTTTGTCTCCCATAGTACTTCTATGCTGCAGAACCAGCCACACAGGCACTATGGAATTACCTCTCCAATTAGCTTGGCTCCTCCAAAGGATGTAGATTATATTCATACTCAGAAGCTAGTTGAAGCAATGGAGTCATTTGGAGTATTTGAAGATGAGGAGGAATTGAATCACAGGTATAAAAACACAAATATTAGTTAATCTCTTGATTTTTATTTATTTATTTATTTATTTTAGAACAGATTTAATGTGAGTTTTATTTGCAGGCTGGTGGTTCTTTGTAAACTGAATAACTTGGTCAAAGAATGGATTTTTGAACTTGGTGAGAGCAAGGTAGGAATTCTTATTATGCTCTTATTGAAAAAACTGAAGCCTCATTGTTTCTATTGATGTCACACTACTGACTTACGCTAAACTTACGTCTTTACTCTTAAGTGTCAAGCAGAGCTCTGGTAACTGGCACTGAAATATGGTGGAAAAAATTATTCATATCAAGATCTTGAAGTCTTTGAGGCAGTGAATAAACTTGCGAAGCAGCTGTATCAATTGGTTGTAGCAGTTAACAAAGATGAGCATTTCTGGGGAGTCAAATGGAAGTTAAATGGGCACCAATTTTTGCCCCAAACAGCTTGAGGAACTCAATCTAATATGAAATTATGCTAGACTTGCCTATTGTATAAGATAATGTTAATTAAAGTGCTTCTTCTGCAGGAAAGGCTAATAGTAGGGTCTTAATTTGTATAAAAATAATTAAAGGATTGCTGCATTGCTCACGCTTTTTTGAGTTGCAAGTGCTTACTTTAGAAAAAAAAGTATTAGTCTGTTGGAGATTTGACTGACAACGCAGTACAGGAGTGGAAAGCCACGTTTAAGGATGTATTCAAAGTAACTCATTCTAATTAAACTTGCACATAGTTCAGTCAGTATTATATTCTAAAGAGAACTTTCTTCTACCTGCAGAACCTTCCCCCTTCGGTGGTAGAAAATGTTGGTGGCAGAATATTTACGTTTGGTTCTTACAGGCTTGGAGTACACACCAAAGGTAAAGTTCTAATTATCTGATAGTAGTTTAAATGATTGATAGTGGCTACCAACAGTAATAGGAGAAATTGAATCTCTCTGCAGGTGCTGACATAGATGCTCTTTGTGTTGCTCCTAGACATGTGGAAAGATCAGATTTCTTTCAGTCATTCTTTGAAAAACTAAAGCGTCAGGAAGAGATAAAAAATCTAAGAGTAAGTAAGCTCTTCCTCATAGACTGTGTTACTTCTACAAATAGGAACAATTGTGTTTGATATTCACATTAGTAGTGAATATATTTCAAGTTCTTGACCATTTTAAACAATATGTTTTGTGGTATGAAAATGTTGAAGCCAAGCTTTTGGTTCCTTTCCCCAGTGGCTGTACATAATGGGGATCTTTGTGGTACACTTGTCCATATACCCAGCTTTAGCAAACACTGAATTTGCCACTAAGGGTTTTGCTTTAATTTTAGATGCTGTGAGGGGCTTGGAAATGAGGTTATTACTTGCATGTAGAAAGCAGAAGGGTCAGCTTAAATTTAAGGTAGATGAATATGGTGTAGAAAGGCTTTTGTCAGTACTTCATAGGGCTGGATTTGCTTCAGTATTTTCAAATCATTTGTCTCCTTTTCTTTTCTGGGTACTTAGCTTGAGATTTTGCAGCATTGATGCATATGAACAGCTGTATATAACGCTCATGGGGGCACATGTAAACGTATGTAAACATTGCTGCTTTGTAAAATCACTTCCAGAATGTTGCATGTCTTACGTATAAAACTGAACTCCTGACCTGCCAACTTCTGAGCAGGAGTAATACCATCTTCCTTGGGGGAGGGAAGTGAAAATACTATAAATGTTATTCTAATCAAGACCTTAAGGTATGTATTATTCAAGTATCTAGTGAAGGTGTTGTGCCATGATGGGGTGTATCTTCTATAGGAGGTGAAAGATCTTCAGACTTCTGTCTGTATGGCTAATCAACACAGATATGATCTTTACTCAAAATATCATGATACTATTTCACAGCTAAGCTGTAAAAACTTATTTTTAAAAACAGCTGTTTGCTTTGGCAGATCTAGTGGATAATACCAAAGGTGCTTCTAGAACAGCCATTTAGCATTGATTGTCACCAGTTAAATCTTTGACATCAGCTTGTGCTTCACTTGTTGAGTTAGTGATTCCTGGTACTAAGTCTCCAAGAAGTCCATGTTTTTGAGTGCTGTAATACGATTTGAAGGATATTTCGGGTCATTAGTTTGAGAAGAGAAGTGAATGTGTGAACGTTTTTGAGAAGGCGGGGGATTTTGCCCTTATGAGTTCTACTCTGGTGCTAGCCTTTGGTCTCCACTGTAGGCCAGCAGTCACGTGGCCTTTTGCTGAGCAGAGGCTAGTTTGCTTTGCACTGGTCACTTTCCCTGCAGGCTGCTGGATGTTTTCTTACCTATTTTTTTATATGTTAGAATTTAATCAAATATTTCGTGCATCCTTTTATTTTCATGTCACTTGTTTTGTTTGCAGGATGCCTGAATTGCTTATCCCTAGATGTAGCAGTCTTACCTGAATGCTGCTTGCAGTCTGACTCTAGCTAAACATAGAAGGAAAGAGAGGCTTTGTTCTTGTGGGGGGTAGGCACTAAGCACCTGGAACGGCTGTCCTTCAGTTGTTTCTCCTAGAAACATGAGCTAATAAGCATAGCTCTTATGCTTACACTAAGATTGGAGGCTATGCTTGTTGATTCTTGTCTGCTCTGTTCTTAAAAACAAACAAATTCAAGTTTTCTAAGCTTTCTAATCTTTATTATAAGTTGACATTTTTCTTGGAAAAAGTCAGTTGAGTCAGTTTGATCAAAGTCAGTTTGAGTCAGTTGAGGCCAAGCTTCTTATTTAGCAAAAGTGCTAGCATATGTGGCTTCCTGCTTTAAGTTATGGGGACAGTCTATGCGATAGTTTTTTTGCTGTCCAAACCTTAGGAATGGAGAAGTGCTTCCCTACCTTAGTTTTCCTCTGGCAGTCACATTGGAAAAGCTTCATATGTATAAGCAATGAGCTTAAATAACTTTAGTATCAGTACAATACTGCCTGCAGCTTATCCAATTTTGTTGGTTCAGAGGCAACTCAGTACTTATATGAGTACTATAAATTCTTTATTTCTTTGTAGTCTGAGGAAAATGACAAAGTAGCAAAAGGGGGTTTTTAATTATCCTCTCCTTCCTAGGCAGTAGAAGATGCATATGTACCTGTTGTTAAGTTTGAGTTTGATGGCATTGAGGTAAGAATTCTTTTTTTGTCCTTTGCAATAGGATAACTTAGCATCATCACAGGTCTCTGAAAATTTTACCAGGGTTTTGGTACCTTAGGGTTTTTAGAAAGATGTAGGAGAACAGTTGTACCACAATCCAGGGGAAGACATTACAGCTGAAATGGAGTTTGGAGAAAAGTAAGTCCTTAGGAAGCCTGGCACACATGAGAAAATCAAGGATGTTTTGTTCTAGATGTGTGCTGTCGGCCAGGTTTGCTTGCTTGAATTATTTCCATCTCACAAGGAGTGTGCAGACTGGAAATAAAGGCTAAGGCTTTGCTAATTCTTCTTGGCTGTGACAAGCTAGCTTTCTTCAAAAGGCTGCGTGTTGTGCATTTCACTGTATGAGTTGTGGGCACAGTAATAAACATGCTATTGCAAATGGGGGAAAAAAGTAACAAATAAATGCAACAGGACAAAATGAGGAAGTATTTGCTTGATTTCTGCCTACATTTGTTGGTTGTAGGAATCCTTGTATCTTGAATAAATGTTTTCCATTAAATGAAGGCAGGTGTGTGTTGAAGTACCCAAGCATGTTACTGCTTGATATCACTATCATTAAATAATAGTTTATCATCTTCTCGTGGCTTTTGTCATGTAAAGACATTTTCTTAACTTAGGTTGTACTAAATAACATAGGCTCAGAGGAGGTTACCACACATAATGCTGTCTGCTGTGGTTGAGGTCATGGAGTTAAGGTGCAACTTTGTTTTTTAAAGGGAAATCTAAGTTCAGAGTCTGAAAACACCCCCCCCTCCCCCCCCCCCCAAAAAAAAATCAAAAAACCACCAAAATCTTTTCCCAAACTTTTTTATGTAAGCTAGAAAGAAGTGATGCATTGTAGAATTTGTAAATAAGCTTCAAGCAACTTTTTTTGTTTGATACTTCTTTAAGATTGATCTCGTGTTTGCAAGACTGCCTGTGCAAACTGTTTCTGATAATCTTGATCTCAGAGATGACTCGCGTCTCAGAAGCCTGGATATAAGATGTATACGGAGCCTAAATGGTGAGTGTGTTCGTGCATCTTCAGAAAGATGCTACTAAAACTGGTATGGAATGCATGCTACTTCATCCAAGCGTCTGTGTGAGATGCAGAAACTGATCTCAGTATACTTAAAATCTGAGGGGGTGACGGTGGGCTTTAAATTTAAATGCTTTCCTTAGTAGTGAGTAGGTAAGCCTGTATCTCCTGTTCCATTGGTTGTGATGTGCATTCTTACAGTGTACCATGGAGTTTCTCCAAGTGAATAAGTGAAGCACTTGATAGAGAAAGAGGCATTGTGATTACTAAAAAGAAAGATATTGAGGATACCTGAATCCTCACCAATACCAACAGATACAGCTGTTGAAAGAAAGCTAACTTTCAGAATAAGTGTAGAAAGGCCATATTTAAAATTTACTGGCTGGAGTCTTTAAAAAAAAAAAAAAAAAAAAAAAGTTGTATCAGTTATCCAAAGTGATCCTGAATGTTAGGTGTAATCCAGGTAATGCGAAACAAGTGATCCAGAGTTGTATTAAGTTGTAAGCAATTGATCCAAAATAACAAAATCATGTGATACATATGAATTGTGTCAAACATGAAATGGACCTGTAGCTGTTACTGCAAACTTTGATACTTAACTTTTTTTTTTTTTTTTTCTTTTTTACAGGGTGCAGAGTTACTGATGAAATATTGCATCTAGTACCAAATAAAGAGAACTTCCAGCTCACACTCCGTGCAATTAAACTGTGGGCAAAACGTGAGCAATGTGATTTTATGGTCTTTGAAATTTTTGGGGGAGCTTCATGCTGGAAAGGAAGTTAAAAATCATTAGAAATACTTCAGACAATTCTTTTAAATGTTAGTTTTTTTTTTTTTTTTCTGGGCAGTAGACATAACAAGATAAGATTCTTATTGGGAACCTGACTACGAATGGTAAAAAGGAAGCCAAGTTTATCCAGAATCCTTGATAAATAATGAATTGGGAAATATCTTAATATCTTATGGGAGTGTAGTTATAGCAAGTGCTGGAACAATGGCAGATTTTTTTTTTTTTTTTTTTTTTTTGTACCTCTTCACCCTCCTGGAAAAGAAGTCAGGGCAAAACAATATCTGTAACAGTATAAGCAGATTTCAGCGCAGTAATATTTTGGGAAATGGTGTAGTAATGATTATTTATCAATGTAAGAACCAACCCTTCTTAGCTGCTTTTTTTTTTTTTTCTGTGCTATATGGTCTTGTGAAGTCTGTGCTGTAAATTTGAAGGGATGTAAGAATAGGCTAACTGCAAAGTATCCTTTCTAGGACGTGGTATTTATTCCAACATGCTGGGATTTCTTGGTGGGGTTTCTTGGGCAATGCTAGTAGCAAGAACGTGTCAACTCCATCCAAATGCATTGGCTTCTACTCTTGTGAACAAGTTCTTCTTGATTTTTTCAAAATGGTAAGAGCTATTGCTTATGCCAGTTACGGTCTATAAAGTAGTAACCTTTTTAAAGCTGGTTCCTTAAAAATGGTATTAACAACATTCAGTCCTAGCCTGAATTACATGTCTGAGTTTTAAAATGGACAGTTGTTTATCAGTTAATGGGTTATCTTTTATAGGGAATGGCCAAATCCTGTACTGCTGAAACAACCTGAAGAGAATAATCTTAATTTACCAGTATGGGATCCTAGGGTATGCAGAAATTAAATACAAAAGCCTTAAAACTTTCTTGTGGATTAAACTGATGCTGAACAGAACTGTTTTAACACCTTAGGTCAACCCATCAGACAGGTACCATGTAATGCCAATCATCACCCCAGCCTACCCACAGCAGAACTCTACATACAATGTATCTACATCAACACGAGCTGTAGTGGTAGAGGAGCTCAAACATGGTAAAAAATACAGTTCTTTCTGTGCTTATTAACTGATTAAAAAGTATAATGTTTACTGTGTGGAAGCATTATTTGAGTTGGTTATGTTTCATGAAATGTCCTGCTCCTTCAGGTAGGATGGACCACAGGGAAAAGATCTCGAATTGTTGACCAACCCAGTTTTACAACAAAACGTTGTAGTACGCTTGCTTTGCGTCAAGGGAATTCTTGCTTTTCATCTATTAATGTTCAAAACTTTTATCTTGCAGAGTTTATATCGTGTTTTTATCATATTTTTGCAATGTCAACTGTAGGTCTCACAGTTACAAATGAGATTCTCCAAGGAAAGTCAGATTGGCCAAAGCTCTTTGAACAACCAAACTTCTTTCAGAAATACAAGTATGTATGAAATCTGTTTTCTGAACTTGGAATGATTTAGGTACTGGTGAAAGACTGGAATGTTATCTAAATAGATGGCGTTAATGTTTACTTTTTACCTACTGGAACTGGTATTAGATTTGTAATAAGGATGAACGCAGGGGAGATGCAGAAACTGTTGTGTTACCAGCTGATTTTCTAATCAGAACATCAATTGCAGTGTTTTGAATGTAATAACAGAATGCGACTCTAAAGAATGTGGTAACTTTTTCATTTCACAGTTAATACTGTGCTGAATACAGGATACAACCTTACATACTTACATTACTGTCTTATCTAGATGTCATGTTATCTATATATAAGTTTTGACTTTGTTTCAAGGAATAAAGTCCTCAGCCAGTTTATTTCTGTTCTTATTGTAGGCATTATATTGTACTGACTGCTAGCACCTGTACTGAAGAGCATCACTTAGAATGGTAAGGCTTGAAAACTTGGGCTTGGTACACAATTGAAATACAAGTAATTGTTGCACTTTACTGTTAACTGTATTAACAAATTAAATATTAAACTGTGAAATGTGGCATCATCTACTAAATTAAAAACTATCTATCTTGTAAAAGAAAACTAGTGTAAATCTTACTGTTTTGTGGAGTTATCATGAAGATCTGAGTCACAATGAGGGAGAGCAGCACTAGTGTGCAATATACGTGAAGGTCAGGTGTTCTGCATCATCTGGAACAGCAGATGTGTCTCCTTACAAACATCAACACATCTTCAGTTAGGAGGTTCCTTGTTGCAAAGGCTCTATCAAACAGGGATTACTTGATGTGACCAGGTCTGTAACAGCCGCTGGAGAGCCAGGTATTTTACAGACTTGAAGAGCAGTGGTCAGTGCACCCCCAACATATATATTATTTTCAAGTTACACTTTACTGAAATTCTAATTTTCTTTCTGTGTATTAACGGATTGTCTTGTGCACAATTCCAGCTTTCAATACAACCACTCTGTAACCTTGAAAGAATTAATTTATAGCTTGTTTATTAGCTGTAATATGTGATTTACAATGAAATTGTTCTTGAATGCTAATTTGCTCCAGCTTGGTAGTCACCTAACTTCAGAGCCTGCTTTTTCCTCCAGTGAAGTCAAACAATACTGTTTCATCTGAGTGAGGCATCTGCCTGACAGTGCAGAGCATCTGTTGTAAAACATATTTACTGAGGTTTTAAGCTATTATGCGTTTAGACCCGTTACATTTTGTGCTGAAAATCAGCACTTCAGTATGACTGGTAGTGTATAAGTAAGCTGTAGAAGTGCTGATCTGCTTCGCAAAACTTTGTGAGAACAGCCTCAGTTACAGTTGGAGGAAGCCACAGCTTATGATGTGATGTTTGGCACTGCCTTAAGGGAGATACAACAAAAATTCTGGCCATCATGTGCTGAAAAACTTTATGTATGTTGAAGCAAGGAGTAGTAGGTGAGGAATTAAGGTACTGTGACTTCATTCTTAGCTTTGCATTGTGTTATATGTTAAGTATTTTATATTCCCTGTTAACTATTTTGAAATGTTCTCTGAACTTTGGAATCTGTCCACTTCAGTTGTATCAGCTACTGCTTTGTGTCAGTCACAATTAAGTGCAACAAGGATTTATGGGTGGAGGGCTTAAGGAACTATGATGTTTTTTTTTTTTTTTTTTTTAATACAACAAAGTTTGCATCCAAATATCTTGCTTGCAAGATGAAGAAAATTCTGACTTCAGTAAGAGCTGAAGTTTTTTAGTGGTAGAAATTGAGTCAAATGAGGCTTGACTGTGTATCTGTGGAAACATAAAAGCAATAGATAGACTTGTTTCAGTTTGCTTTAAGTTCATAGTTCTTGGTTGGATTTGGGAGTAGACAACACATCTGTTCATTAGTTTATTTCCTGTAGATTTTTAACTGCTTTCAACGTTAGTGGTGTTCTTGGGTAAAAGGGTGAAGTGGCATTACTCTGTGGGCATGGTTTGTGTTCTTGAAGTTAAAGTGACTTGTATCTTAATTATAGGAACTACATTTTCTGTTTGGTTTGAGGAGGATTAAACACTTCTGTGTTTAATCTGTAGGAATTCCGTCTTCACACAAATGTGATTGTCCTTGATTTTCTTTCTGAACTGCTCATCCTGATGATCTTTAGGGTTTTGCCTACTTTGAGATGCAGGTAGAGATGCTGGGATGTGCTGACTATACTCCCACAATTCTGATGAAATGTAGTCTGTGATGAAAATAAAAACAAGTAGGTAAACTTTGGTCTTCGGAAACTCTAAAGCTCGGCTATCACTGGGTTAGTCTCAAACTGCAGTGTGTGATCTCCTGTCTTTTCAGCTGGAAGGAGCTTATTCCTTTTTGGTTGATTAGCATTACGTTATAAAAGGACATAATTACTCTTTTGGGCACGGTAAAGCTGAGCCAATGTTTCTTGTTCTTAGGGTTGGCCTCGTTGAATCTAAAATTCGCGTGCTTGTTGGGAACTTGGAAAGGAATGAATTTATAAATATTGCACACGTAAATCCGCAGTCTTTCCCTGGCAACCAAGAACACTGTAAACAGTGAGTGTCGTTACTCTTAAATACAGTTTAGCCATTGTATTAACTTGTTTACATTCATTTATCTCAACTTGTCCAGCATGTTCTGCTGTGTACCTACTGCTCTGTAGGTGCAAGATTCTGAACACTTTGGATTTTTTCAAGAATGGCAAACTTCCAAGAAAAGTACTTGGAGCTTAAGTAAGGGCTGACTTCAGTATTTAATTGCTGTGTACAGCCAAACCGTTGTCTCAATCCTTTGTTGAGGCTACTCATCAGCATACTTGGCATGTCTGCATAAATGATAGATTTCTGAATCTGTCTCTCTAGGAGTCGCTATGTGTCAATGTGGTTTCTGGGAATCATATTTAAGAAATTGGAAAGCGCAGAAAGTACTAAGATTGATTTAACATATGATATACAGTCATTCACAGATGCAGGTAAGCCTATGTTTTATTTTGCTCTAGTCTCGTTTCTTTTTTGGTTCTACTGGAAGTTGCATCCTGGAGTGAAATGTACTTCCCCCTGTTAATTATTATCTAGGGACCAACATAAAGGGTATCTTTAAAATCTTCCAGTTCTGGCACTTTAATGAGGTCCATCTTAAAATGGATGTGTATTGGTCATATACAAAATGATGAGATGTTTCCAGATGCTATACCAGAAGCAAGGGACATAGGACAGATAGGTCTGGACTATAGTATTCAACAAGAAAATGGTAGTGCTACTGTAAGCCTAAAAATCCCGCTGTTCTAGTGGGTGAGTGAAGATCATGCTGAGTTTGTTGGTGGAAGAACTGCATTTCATGAAGCAGGCGGTCAGATGTGAATCTTGTAGGTGTTGACTGGATATATCTACAGTTGTTAAAAAGGAGTCAGTTGTGAGTTGCTCTGAAACAGGAGGTCAGCTGCATCAGATTCTAAAGACTTACAGTATTTTTCTGATATGTTTGTGTATGATAACCTTAAAAGTTCATAAGCTGGTGATCTGTCATGTTGTTAATTGCATGCAGTCTTGCATGTTTAACTTCATATTCATCTCCTATCATTACTTTTGGTAGATGTAACAGTAATATTGTATGTATTGTCAGGTAAGGCTAAAATAAAGAGAAAGCAGGGGAAGGAGTCATTTGAAACTACTTTTTTCTGTAGCCTTCTACCTCCTGACCTGACTACTCGTGAGTTTCTCAGAAACACGTATGCTGTTAAGCTCGTGGCCTTATAATTTGCTAAAGAAATCAGGTTGATCTTCTGAAGTGGTGTTAGGACAAATAATTTTGAACTGTGAACTTCCTTAAATGTTTATTATGCTGATGGAGAGTTTATCAACAGAATAAGCTTAGATTTCCACTTAAAAATGTGGTAAAAGCTGAGCGCCTTACCTCATGCTTTGGGATGTAAGACCTAGAAGATCGCATCTGAACTCATCTGAATTTTTAAGCTAATGAGACTTCCTTCCTCAGACTCATGCTGTTGTCTAATATGTACTAATTCTGCTGAGCTAGTGTAACAGTTAACTTGCATTAAAAAAAAAATAAAATAAAATGCAGGCAGTTAAGGAAAACTGTCTTAAATTGCAATTCTGGTAAGTCAGATGTACCTCGGATCTAGTTTTTGACTTTTCTGGAAGACTGAATTCTTGAATCTGAACTGCTGGGAAGTTGGATGATATTACAGAACTGTTATAGGGAGGAGGAAAACACAACACAGTTGCACCTTCAATATGAAACTAGTCTGAATCTTGAATAAGGCATCTGATGTCTTTTCAGCTGTGCACTAATAGGGGTTCTGGAAAATCAACTGGATACCTTCTCTGTTCTGAATCAGAAAACTAATGGCAATGGAATACTATTTCCTTTAACTTAAAATCAGTCAGATACAACCTGCAGAGTCAGCTATAACCAAGTACATAAACACATTTGAACTTAAATATCTGTTGCGTGTCTGGTCTGTACTGGATGTGAAACGGTCTTGAGAAGACAAGTGAGCTGATGTGCTGTGTGGAGGACTGGAGTTGCATTTGGTGGTTAGTTGGGTGAGAAACTTCTTATTCTTCACTTAGGCAGAACAGATTCAAAAGTTGCTTCTTTCCGAATAAACCGTGTAGCTTTGATAAATATGTAATGCAAATGTTATCATTAAGCTACGATACCAAATTCCGTGTTAGTTTACAGGCAAGCAAACAACATTAACATGCTAAAGGAAGGTATGAAGATTGAGACAGCTTATGTGAAGAGAAAGCATCTCCATTATTTTTTGCCTGCAGGAACCTTACAAAAAAGAAAGAAGGTATGATTACAAATAATGTGACTCTTTTGCAAACTTTATCTTGCTTACTACTTGTTTGGAAAATGAAAACTTCCAATTTGTTTCAGCAAAGCATGCTAAATATTAGTCAAAATGCTACTGGGCTTCGGTGCAAAAGGGCCTCTTCAAATGAAAGCTTGAACAGTTCCAGAGACGACAACTCCAGAACACCATATAATTCCTCTTCATTAAGTATGATATCTAAATTGGACACTTCTACAGCAGAGATGGAAAGGTTAGTATGATAACCTTAGAACTGAGAAAGCTGCTGTTAACTGACTCATTATAAGAACAAGGTCTAGGACTTCATGTTTAAATCCATGAAGATCATGAGAATGTGGGATACCCCAATGGCTTTGGGAACAAAGGTGGAACCTTCTTTGGGAGTGAATCAAAGGGAAATTGTTACAATAACTTCATACACATCAGTATGTAAGAATAGAGTAGAATTTGGTAGTAGAGCAATTATTTGGTTTGGAGTATAAATAATTTTAGGTTAGAATACAACTTTTTGAAGCTGGAGTATTTTATATGTAGGTAACTGATCTTTCTAACAAAGCATGGTTAATGCCAAGCAGAGTTGAGTTCTATTACCAGCACTGATCTTGATCATAAAAACTCCAGAGCTGCTACTGAATTAGTGGGACTCTGTAAGAACTTGGACGTAAGATTCTTCAGTGTATTGCCAGCTGTAATTGGGCTTAGTTTGGTATTGTAGAAGTAGCATTTAAAAAAAAAAAAAAAAAAAAAAAAAAAAAAGAGGGGGTGGCACCTGTTAGAAGAACAGATGCTTTCAATGAAGAAAGTAGCATGGAGCACTATGTATGCAAAGCTGAGAAAAAAGTGCTAGTATATGGAGGCTCACCTAAAGAAAATATTCATCTTTAGTCTGAAATTCAGTGGAACAATCTGCCAGATTGCCAGTGAGTGTGCCTGAGCTGCTTAATAGAGCTAGGGAGTAGACTGTTTTTGTTGTGCATGAACATTTTACAACTGATATACAATATTTTGAACTAGTATTTTATTACACCAGCGTTGTGGAAAAACATTTTTACAGAAATGCCACAGTTTGGAGAACGAATGGTGCTAACAATAGAGAGAAGATGACTCATGTAGCTGTGTCACCAGTGTCCAAGGGAATCTCCATTCCAGTTATTGGTTCAAGTACGTATTAAGGTGGTAGGTGGAGTGCAATCTTTAACTTTATGACCGAGGTCTAACAGTTTGATGTTTCCTGCAGAAATGGAGGCTGCAGTTGCCATAAGAACATCAGGACCTCCATCTGACTGCACCATTCCTACAGCAATAGGACATAACGCTGTTTCTCAACTTAAAACGCGTTTTGTCCAAGGACATCATGAACTAAGTGGGACTCAAATTACAGCTTCAAAGAGTGCTGCACCTAAACGGCCTCATTCACCTGCCTCAAAAGAATGCTCCAAGAGATCAAAAGACAGAGAAAAGGTAGAGAAGAGGGGTTAGCCTGAGGAGGATTTGAAGTAGTAGCTATTGATACAGAATGAATCGGATAACTGATAAGAAATATGTATGTACATCCCTAACAGATTCAGGAGTCTAAACTTAAGTATAAGGATGGTTTTACTAATGCAAGTATTAAAAATTGTCTTGGATATAGTATGTGTCTGGTGAGCAGTTCTTTTCATGATCTGACACTGACTGTTTCTAGTCTGACATCATATCTAAATGCTGCTATTTTTGTTCATGCTCCAGCCAACTACCAAAGGAAATAGCTCATTTGGAAGCAGTTCTTAAAACAATTTAGAAAACATCATAACTGTCTCTAACCGAAGCAGATAGCATCTTACAAACACAGATCTTCTTGTGCTATGGAAGAGAGTGTGAAGTTGCTTGTTAAATCTTGTTTTCATGAAAGCTTTAGATTCATGCTTAATTAGTTCTATTATAGAAAAAAATCTCCTTTTAGGGCTGCTTTTTGAGATTTAACCTTTGCTTTGAGGCAGAAATCAAGAACAATTCAACTCAATTTTGCATCTTGAAAAGCACCACCAACCTTTGGAATTATTAACTAGTATTGAATATTTCAAGTGTAAAAATGTAAAGGAAGAATAGTAAGAGTTCTAAGTGATCTGAGATTTTTGTTAATGTTCTCAGTGTCTAAATGTTATTATAAGAATGGCTAATATGACTGAATGCTGTTATCTGGGTATGAAGGTAACTTTAGTCTAGGAATTGAGTCCTGTATATTTTGTTTTTAGTTAATTGGCCAGGATTCAGCCTTCAAAGATGATGGTAATCCGGAAGATGTAAAGAGAAGATCTACAGAAAATGTAATTTCAGGTGGCTTTATTCAAAGTAGAGTAAATGGAGTGTTCTAATGCTGAGAATTCATGACATACTCTACACTTACTGATGTAAACAAAAGTATACTGCGTAGTCTATGCTTGTCATGCATTAAATAGATTTTTCTGTATCAGCAAATCAAGTTGTTAAAGACTAGAACTGCTATAAAGACTGAAGCATTTAACCCTTCAAAAGAAGATACAGAGCCCTGTATTTATTCCTGCTTTCTATGAACTCTTGAGGGCACGTTCTCAAATCAGGATATGGTCTTGTTGAAATACCTGAAACATCGCATGTATCCTTATGGGAACTTAATGAATGTGTAGTATTTATCTAAAAGGTGGAGGATGTCAATGCACATGTGTATTTAGCTTTGCTCTCTGTAAGTAAGTAAGTCTGTAAGTCTCAAAGTAACAAATTTGAGAATAGTACCTAATAGATCCTTTTTTGCTGTTTAGGTTGGCCTTGGAGGAAAAAACAGGCTGATTGCAAGTATTGACACATCGAGGTCACAGGTATTGGGAAGCAAAATTAGATTTTTCCTTGTATGTGCAAAGGCTTACGTACTAACCTCTGAAACTGATTCTTCTAGTAAGTGGTAACCCTTTACCTTTCATGCTTCTGAATTGAGTTGCAAACAGAAATCCACATTTGCAAAGAGAAATCAAAGATTCCAAGAACTTATGCTTCGAGATCCCTGTCGCCATTTGACATCTCCCATCCTCAAAATGACAGATTATTTCCAGTTTGCTTTCTTATTTTTTTTATTAAAGTGATGTGTATGTTCCTTGCAGACCTTTTATAAGGTGCTCTGAGCTCCAGCTACTTTTAAATATTTGTATACTGACTTCAGTGACAGGGCTGGAAGCTTCAAAGTGTACAAATAAATCAAATTCTTGAGTCAAGTGGAATGTTGAAGAACTGGGGGGTTATAAGAGTGGAAGTACACTAGACAGTAGAGACATTGTATTCCGGATCAGTGGATCCAAGAGGAACAGTAGCTGCTTCTATTACACCTTTGGGCAACTTCTTTTCTGGCAGGAGATGTTTCTTTTCTCTCAGGAATTAAGTGTGTGGAGAGGAAAATGCTACAAAATGGTAACTAAATAAGTGTGAAAAGTGAAAAATATCCTTTTCTCTGAATGTTTATTTTGAGCTATACTGGTTTGAGATATAAGGGATAATCTATTCAGCTAGGAAACTTTTATCTGCTACTTCTTAATGCACTTATTTTTTTTCCCTGTGGCATCTTTCTGTGTGTTATAGAGGCTCTGCAGCGAAGAACTACCAGATTCTTCATCTCCTGTTCCAACAAATGGTATTCGTATTATTAAAAGATCCATCAGACTCACCCTTAACCAGTGACCAGAATCTTCAGGTAAAGATGATATTCCTTTGTTTCATATTATTTTGTGGCTCCCAACAATAAATGGAGGGTTACTGTTGTCGTGCTGCAATGTTACCTAGTTAAACACTTGTGTTTTTTGACTTGCAGGTATTGTAAGAAACTCCTCTGTGTAGTTTTTACAAGATCATTTGCTGCTGAGTCACTGGCTATGGAAATCATACTGCTATTTTTAAGTAATACTAGTTTAGGCACTCGCTTCCTTTGGAACTGCTTCATGTGTACCCTTGCAGTAGCCGTACTTAAGCCTTTTTAAAAGTCTTAATCACTAGCTGAAACAGCTTTTTGAAAAAACCACAATCAACTTGTCTTGTGACTTGGATTCAGGATGTATGTAAACAGGGTTGACTAGTCACTGCAACCACATTGTGGCTTCGAGTATGTAGGTATGTGCTTATTCATGTGTGCTTTCCTAGTTGATGTGGATTATTGTTCTTATCTTAAAGTATCTTCCAGTTTGGCACACACACCCTGTGCATTCGTCACAATGATGCTCAGTTTTGTACAGGCAGTAGTTTTCAACTGTCTAGCACAGCTGTGTACTACGCACCTATTGTCTCTCATAGAGGCCCATAAATAATCTTCACTATTGAAGAAAGTGCAATAGGACTCTAAATAGTTACATGTAGCAGTCTTATATCTGGCTCTATAAACATTTATAACACTTCTTACCCAGTTAAGTGCATTAGAGTTTTTTGGGGGGGTGGAAAGAAATAACTATTGATTAAAAAAGAACAACAATCTTATGCTATGTTTCTACTGCAATTTCTTTATAATCTGGTATTTTTTGTAAATGAAGTTGAATGTCTTTTCCAGAGTATTTTTGTATGTATTGTAAATACTATCTTCCAAAGAAATCTAAAACTTCAGTCTCTTGTTTCCATTTTTATGAAAATGAAAAGTTCTTTTTAAAAATGTCAAGCCAGAGGTGTGGGCAGGGGCAAACGACGTTCTGCAAAATGACAGCCGTGCTACAGGCAACCTGAGCCAACAGTGCTGCTGCACTGCTGCTGATGCTTCCTTGTCTTGAGTTAACATACCCTGAGTGAATAGTGCAGTTGGTAAAGTGAGTTGACAACTGATGTTCCAGTTTGCTATTTGGGCAGTAGATGCTCCTCTTAAAATGAGTGCTTGTCTTACAGCAGTTCTGAGCTTTGATCATCTTTAGCATCCGCATGAAGTCCCAGTAACAAAACTGAAGGATCCTACAAATCTTGTGAAATCTTCCTTCTCTAATATTATCCCTACTGCTAGTTTTCCAAACTTGTGAAGAGAGCATGACCATACTTAAAGTAGATACTTAGTTCACCCATATTACACTTGGCTTCACCCTTTCTTCAAGCACCTTTTTCTTTTAAAAAGCTTGGCTGGGTTTGAGAGGTCACTTTTTATACACCCTCTGCTCTCAAAAACAGAAAAGCCCACCCAGCCTTCACTGCAAGGTTTGCATTTAATCACAAGTTGAAAGGAAGGAGCTAAGCACAAAGTGGGATTGTAAAAATGATACTTTGTGACCATTTTTTTCACATAGGCAATATTTAAATATCCTCTTATTAGCTACTGTACTTACATATAACTTCAACACTTGTGTAGATAAAAGTTTGCAAAGAGTTTGAAGGAATTAAAGCTGAAGTAGATAGGCTTGCCTTTTTTTTTTTTTTTTTTTTTCCTAATAGGAAAACTTCTTACAATAGTGTACATATAGTGCTTCTTAAACAATTTCCCTTTCAGTATTACAGGAGCATTAGGGGCTGCCTTGCCCTTAAGCCCCTTCATCAGCGCACAGATTTATGCAAACAGTCTTTAACTTTGCTAATGGTTATTGATGAATGCCTTCAGTTGTTTGGGTTTTTTTTTTTTTTTTTTTCATACTCTCCTGTGCAGTTAGCTTCTAGTCACTAATATACCATTTTTCTTTATGGCTAGAGTGAAGAAAAATGTTTAGGAAGGATCTAGGTTACTAGTTTTTGAGACTTGATCCAAAATAGATGAGATCACAGATTCTCTTCGTATACCCTGGTTTAACACTTAGTGCAGTGCGCAGTGTCCCCGTTGTTCTGTGCTTTCAGTGGCTATTGCAGATGTGCAATACTGCAGAGTTATCTGGTGTTCTCAGTTGCTCTCTTGGTCTTTTGGGTGAGTTAATGATTGGAATTCAGTGATTTTGACTAACGTTCAAATTGCAGAAATGTAAATGGTTTTCCTTTGTTTATTGAGCAAGTCCTTTGTTAGAGTGACTGAAAGTTACTCATGCATAAAGACTTGTTAAACCTCTCTTCCTGCAAGTATTGTTTATCTGCTATCTTAGCTGACTGTTGAGTGTGTGGCTTGGAGATTGAGGTGAAAGGGGATGAAGGATGCAGTTTTTTAAGGAGATGAATTATGCTTGTATTGGAAACTATTCCCAGTTACTAACAGTGTGTAAGGAATTAACGTATACTGTAGTTTTGTTTGCTTAGTATTAGCAAGGAGACAGTTGCTGTAAGTTAACTACACTTCCTTTGTAATGCAGGATCCTGCAGCAGCTAGGAACAGCTAGTAGAATATTTCTTGCGCTAGTGCATGGGTGTCCAACCTTTTGGCTTTCCTTGGCCGCACTGAGTGAAGAGGTACTGTGCTGCGTGTACATGTGTTACTTTTGGTGCAACATCTCCTAGTTATTTCCCTGGAAACTACACCAGATATGAGGAGCACAATAACACTATTTAATAGAGCAAATAGTGTTTCAGCGTATTCATTGTCATGCATTTTTACCAACAATTAACAAGAGCCTGCATGCTGTACTGGCCTAACTCTGTACCAGTAGAGGTGACCTACCGCTGCTGCTGTGCACCACCCACCGCCTCTCTGTGCTTATATCCACTGTTTGGTCTCCAAAAATGTACGTCAAGCATTGATGAATGTCAGTGGGTGCCATTTTTTCTCCATGGTGCAGTTCAGTGACACTTTTGCTTCATACGTACTTCCCTGTCAGATGCCATTTTGTCAGTATGTCCCTCTTCTGTCATTTGTTAGACAGTAACAAAACAATATTAGTGGAAAGGTTCAACCTCTGCTGCTATACCACCATTGTTTTCTTCTGCTAAAGCAGGAGGTGTTGCTTTTGGGGTAGCACCCAAAATATATAATCACAGAATCGCTAAGGTTGAAAAAGACCTCCGAGATAATCCAGTTTCTAATATTTCCCACTAGCTCATGCCCCTTAGTACAACAACCCCTGGGAAAGACCACTCATGACCAGCTGGATGTGTGCACTGTGGCACAGTACCAAAGGCTTTGTTGAAGTCTAGGTAGACTATGTCAACAGCCTTTCCCTCAGTCACCAGGAGGGTCACCTCATCATAGGAGATCAGATTGGCCAAGCAGGACCTGCCTTTTGTGAACACCTGCAGGCTAGGCCTGATCCCCTGGTTATCCTGCATATGCTGTGTGATCCCCCTCAAGATGATCTGCTCCATAACCTTTCCTGGCACCAAGGTCAATTAACAGGGCTGTAGTTCTCCAGATTCTCTTTATCATGCTTCTGTTAGATAGGAGTCACATTGGCAAGCCTTCAATCTTCTGGGACCTCTCCAGAGGACCAGGAATGGATCCTCAGGTGGATCCTATCTGTCCCCATGGACTTGTGGCAGTCAGGTGGAGTAATAGATCTCTAACAGTTTCCACCTGAATCATGGGTGGTTTATTCTGCTCCCCCTCTGAGACATCCAGATCAGGGGTCGGGTACCACAAGAATAACTGGTTTGACTTTTAAAGACGGGCATAAAGAAGGCATTGAGAACGTCAACCTTTTCCTTATCCTCATCGATCACATTCCCTGCCACATCCAGTAAAGGATGGCAATTCTTCTTAGACCTGCTCTTACTGTCGCTATGTACTGTATATAAAAAAAGAATTTTTTTGTTCTTTTTTACCCCAATAGCCTAGTTGAGTTGAAGCTGGGCTTTTGCCTTTCTGATTTTTCTCCCTGCACATCCTAATAACTTCCTTGTACTCTCCTTGAGTTGCCCGTCCCTTCTTCCAGAGGAGGAAGATTCTCTTTTTCTTCTGGAGCCTCAGCAAAAGCTCCCTCTTCTTCCCCGCTGGCATACCTTGCAGCACAGGAGGATAGCCTGCTCCTGTGACTTCGAAGACTTCCTTCTTGAGGAGTGACCAGCATTCCTGGACTCCTCTACCCCTCAGGACAAAATCCCAAGGGACTTTCCCTACCAGCATCCTGACCACTTTGAAGTCTACCCTCCAGAAGTCCAAGGGAGCAGTTTTGCTGCCCCTCCTCTTGACTTCATCAGGAATCGAGAACTCTGTCATTTTGTGTCACTCTGTCCAAGACAGCTCCCAACCTTCACATCTGCCACCTGTCCTTCTCTGTGAACAGCAAGTCTAGCAGGGCGCCTCTCCTGGTAGGCTCTCTTACCAGCTTCATCAGGAAGTTGTCTTCCGTACACTTGAGAAACCTAGACTGCTGCTTCTGTGCTGTATTGCCAGCATATATCAGAGAAGTTCAAGTCCCCCATGAGAACAAGGGCAGGTAATCACACAGCTTCCACTAGCTGTTTATAGAACACCTTCTCCATCTCTTCATTGTGGTTAGGCAGCCTTTATCCTTCGTGCCTTGTTTTAAAGCCGACCCAACGAGCGCTGCCAACTCCTGGGCTAAGGTCTGTTTCACCCTTTGAAACAGGTGAGACACATCCACAGCCATCGGGCCAGATGCTGAGTAAACTGCCACATGGTAAAAAAAAAAACAAAACCCAAAACTCTAGCATTATAGTTAATTCATATCAGTAACAAAACTTATTTAAATCTTTCATTTTTTAATTAAAACAAATAACAAAATAAAGAGGACAACAAAATAATACAGCTACTGGGATATTTGACCTTGTTTTTGTGAAATTGATGCATCAGTGTGGTTCATGGAAGTGATTGCTGCTCTTAGTGAGCTTTTCCAAGGTGCTCATCAGATTTTGAATGAAGTTTTACTCTTCCTGTGCTTCATCTTTGAAAACAGTTGTTCACAACTAGTACCTACTACCAAAAAGTGGTGACGTGAATGAGGCATGATTGTGAAGTGAGGAATAATTTGTCTGGTAAGAGAGGGCTGAGAGACATGATCAGATTTTTGAGCTGAATATCTGATTGCAGCTCCGTACATTACATTTGATAATTTTCAGGTCAACTGAAAGTAGAGTCACAAATATACAAAAAATTGCTCATTTTTTTGTTTTAGAATTTGAGAGTACGTATCAAGATCACTTTATCAAAATGGAAAGCATGGCTGAATATTTTTCGGTTTGCAGGACTGTGGTTGGCCAAAATATCAAAATATATGGAATTATTTCCCACGGCATGAGATAGCGTTGCTCTGCAGCCTCCCTGTGCCCTGCTTTTAGCTGAAGCAGAGTTAACACCACAGCAGTGTTTGGTTATTGTAAGCAGTGGATGCGTGCCTGGGGCAGGGCTGCTCAGTGGCAAAGAGCTTCTGCCCTGATGGTGTGGGGCAAGGGGTGGGTGCTTGACAGAGCTGTGTCAGACTGCGTGTGGGCTGTGGGTTGGACGTGGCTGCCTTAGCAAATACAGAAATCAAAGGAAATAATCCATCATCTTGAAATGGTACGTTTGGTTGAGGGAAGGAGGAGGCTCACTGCTTTTGTGATACTCAGTGGAACAGGCTGCTTAGCTTTAACACAAGCAAAAACCCCTAGTTGTGTTTTTGCTATTACCTCATTGCACTTTATAAAAAGAGCCTGATCCTGTGAATTATTCCAGTAAACAAAAGGCCATGGTTGTCACGTTATGCATCTGCCTGCAGTCGAGGGGTGTTACACAGTGGAAAGTGCAACAGTGACAGCAAAGCATCAGGCTGCAGCAAGTGAGGATTCACTCAAACACAACAGCAGGGGGCACAGAAATAAAGGAAAGAAACTAGTAACCTTTGGAAAGCCTCAAGTATGCAGGAAGCTCCAGAGGGATGCCCTCACCTGCACAGCCAGTTCTTAAATGAGGTCTGAACTCATGCACCTGAGCTCCCCTGGGTTAGCCTTGCCTTCCCACCATGTGCTCAAGCACTGTTTCAAGCCGTGACAGCCATTTCCACTACAAGGGACTAATGCCCATCTTGGGCAACAGGTACCAGGGCCCTCGAGCCAAAGGAAATCAAACTGCTGCAGGGGGCATGCTGGCAATGTTCTGTGAAAACAGGCTCCTTCCCCTCCCCCAAGAGGGCTCTAGGCTGCTATCTCAGGAACAAAAGGAAAGTTTATGTCTTCGGAAGAGTGGGCAAGCTACTTGTGACAATCACAGTGACGTAGTGAAGCTGTGCAGGAAGAAAATCAGAAAAGCTGAAGCCCAGCTGGAACTGAACTTGGCAACTAAGTTGAAGGACAACAATAAATATTTCATAAATACATCAGTGGTAAGAGGAGGGCTAGAGAGAATCTCTGTCTCTTTTTGGACACCAAGGGCAACATGGTCACCAAGGATCAGGATAAGGCTGAGGTACTTTATGCCTTCTTTGCCTCAATCTTTAGTAGTAAGACTAGTTACTCCCTGGGCACACAGGCCCCTACGCTGGAGAACAGAATAGGCCCTGCATAACCCATGATGAGATGGTTTTGGACCTGCTCTGAAAGTTGGACACCCACAAATCCATGGGACCAAATGGATTGCACCCTAGAGTGCAACATGGCAGATGTGGTTGCCAAGCCACTCTCCATCATCCTTTGTCAGTCCTGGCTATGGGGATGTGCGACAGATTGGAGACTGGCAAGTGTGACACCCGTCTTCAAAAAGGGCTGGAAAGATGATCCTGGTAGCTACAGACCTATCAATCTCACCTTGGTGCCTGGGAAGGTTAGGGAACGGATAACCTCAGGAGCCATCATGGACCAATTGAAGGTCAACCAGGGGATCAGGCATGTGAATGGGTTCATGAATGGTGCATCCTACCTGACAAACCTGATTTTGTTTATGAGAAGGTGACCTGCATAGTGGATGAAGTAGTGGCTGTCGATGTGGTGGACTTCAGGATGTCCTGGATGTTGATGTCCTGGACTTCAGGAAAGCCTTTGACACTGTCCCCCACAACATTCTCATGGAGAAGCTGGCTGCCCATGGTTTGGATGGTTGTACACTCTGCTGGGTGAAGCACTGGCTGGATGGCTGGGCACAAAGAGCTGTGGTCAGTGGAGTTACATCCAGTTGATGCTGGTAACGAGTAGTGTCCCCTAGGGCTCAGTACTGTTTAACATCTTTATTAACAATCTCGATGAGGGGATTGAATGCACCCTCAGTAAGTTTGCAGACAACACCAAGTTGGGAGGGAGTGTTGGTCTGCCAGAGGGGAAAAGGGTACTACAGAAGGACCTGGATAGACTGTATCAATGGGCCAAGGTTAACTGTGTGAGTTTCAATAGGGCCAAGTGTCGGGTCCTGCATTTTGGTCACAACAATCCCAGGTGATCCTACAGGCCTTGGGAGGAGTGGCTGGGAAGCTGCGTGATGGAACAGGACCTTGGTGTGCTGATGGGCAGTGGGCTGAATGTGAACCAGCAGTGTGCACAAGTGGCCAGGAAGGCCAGTGGCATCCTGGCTTGTATCAGGAATGGTGTGGTGAGCAAGAGCAGGGAAGTCATCCTGCCCTGTACTCAGCACTGGTGAGGCCTCACCTCGAGTGCTGTGTTCAGTTTTGGGCACCTCAGTACAGAAAGGACATGAAGGTGCTGGAGCAGGTCCAAAGAAAGGCAACAAGGATGGGGAAGGGCTTGGAGAATATGGCCTATGAGGAGAGACTGAAGGAACTGGGGCTGTCCAGTCTGGAGAAAAGGAGGCTGAGGGGAGACCTGATTGCTCTCTCAAATACCTGAATGGTGATTGCAGCAGAGCAGGGCTGGTCTTGTCTCATTGGTGACAGGATGAGGGGAAATGGCCTCAAGTTGCACCAGGGGAGGTTTAGGTTGAATATCACGAAAAACAACTTTGCAGAAAGGGTTGTTAAGCACTGCAATGGGCTGCCCAGGGAGGTGGTTGAGTCACCATCCCTGGATGTGTTTAAAAACCATCTGGATGTGGTGCTCAGGGACATGATTTAGCAGAGGGTTTTTAGGGTAGTATGGTTAGATTGCAGTTGGACTTGATGATCTTTAATGTCTTTTCCAACCTGAGCAATTCTATGATTCTGTGATCTCTGCCTGCCCACTGCAAGGTTGCTGTAGAAGTGTGCACTTCCTGTGATTGAAAGAGTTAGCAAGGAGGGTCCAACTTCCTATGCTGCAGGTTTCCTGCTATAAGGCCTGTGTGGGGGTGAGGACATCATGCAGCATATGGGGGATGTGTGGCTGGAAAGCATTGCTGTCCAATTCCCTGACCAGCCTGCAGGGGTTGTAGGGACCATCTACTGCTGACTGGCCAGCTCTTTTGTTACTCTGCCTTGCTTTCTGCTTTGGGCTCAGCAGAGTGTAGTAGGGATGTTTTCCAGCTTCTGGAGCTGATAAGAAAGGGGAATCATGGGCTGTGAGCTCACTGGTTGGCATGGCTCCATCTGTGGCTGTCTCTTCAGCTGCTGTCTGCACCTTTGACTGGCCTGGCACTGTAGGTGCAGCTCAAGGGCTGGAGCTGCTGGACCTGGTGTATTTTTTGTAGAGGATGAGGAATACTAACAAAACAGTAGCTAGTAGAGTGTTTCTTCTATTATTGCAGGAGATGCAACTTGTTGAGCTCTCAGCAGTCTGACATTCAAGAAACTGATAGAAATCAAACTGAGTCAGCTTGTCTTCTGTGCAGTTCCTCTTTGCAGGGAAGACCCTGTCTGACTCATCCTGCTGCATTCACCCGTCCTTGTTTCTTATCCATACCTTTTCACTTTGTCTCATCTGAGACTTTTGTCTACTTTGCTGTCTTATTTTTCCACCCAAATAAATCTTGCTTTTATTACATGTGAAATGGGCGGTACTTCTTTCTGTGCTGATGGGCAGAAAATCCTGATAGCCTTGAAATCAGAGGAGAAATAACGTACCTTCTTTCAGTTTCAGTTTGTGGCAGCTGGGCAGCCTACTGCAGGAAACATCCAGCAGGCTCTGCAGAGTGTGCAATAGAGAGAAATCTGAATATTTTCTGTTCCTAAGCAAATCTGGCAAGCGTGCGTAGGTTCAGACTTCTCAAAGGCTCAACGTGTGCTCAGATTTGTGTGGTTTTACAAAGGAACAGTAAAAAGTTCAATAGTGACACCAGCACGACTTCCATACTGAATTTCATGTCCTTGTTTCTGAAATGTGAAGAAGAGTTTCTTGAAAATTTTTAGAATTCTTTGAATATAATTAAGGATCATGTTTTCCCCATGTGTTCTTCTTGGAAACAACTGAGTCATCTTTTTCCAAAAAATCAGGTGGGAGCAGTGTGTGCAGTCATACTCCAAAGAATTTGTGTTTTTTTTGGTTTTTTTTTTTTGCAAACTTGGAAGTAACTGAAAATGTGGTCTTAAAACAGGAAGTGTTGACTTGCAATAACTAACGAAGTGCACTGATGGCAGTATGAGTGGGAAAACAGCCAGTAGGTACGAGAGCCAGAAATTGCTAGAATTAATTTTGTTCTTCAACTTTTAGTATTTTCCTGTGTGCTCAGTGGACACGAACAGAAAGAGATCCTATAAACACTGTAACCAAGTGCATACGCACATCGCTCTGTGTACAAGCACCTGGCTTTGTGTCTCTAGCACTACTCTTGCCTTTTTGAATTTTTTTTCAGATTTCTTTTTCTCTTATGCATGAATTTACATTTTGTTGAGTGATGTTGAATTTACATTTTACGTACAGCCTTTTCCACTACTTAAGCAGAAGGGAATAAAGTTGTCATTGTGAGCAATACCACAGATTCCTAATAACTAAGCTAAAAAAATAACTATTGAGTTTTGCTTTTTTTTTTTTCCTCCTCTAAGCAAGGCAAGCATTAGAACTTCAAGAAACTGAATGTTTATCCTGCCTCTGATTCTTATACATGAAACCAGAAGTTTGTAAGTACTTATTGCAAGACTTGTACTTGGTCATTATGTTCACTTCTGTTTTTGTCTGGGTGGCATAGCATGCATTAGTTTTTCCAACTTACTGTAGGTGTTTTTACAGGTCTTTACTAATACTGTGCCTGTTACTGCATAGAATAACAGCTATGTTAGAGTTTGGACGCAAACCAGCATAGGCTTTGTATTTACAAAGCAAATCCAATCTGTTAAATCATGAGCAAGAGGAATACGATAGATACTGTGGACAGCCACTTTATAGAAAATGCTACAGTTTAGTTAAGAAAATCAGTTGAGACAAAAATATATCTCTGGGAGTTGCATTTTGAGGAAAATGAGTCTGTTGCCATCAATTGTTAGCAATGAAAAAGCAGGGAATCCCCTGTGCTCCTGCTCTCCCAATAAATAAATCATTGTGTTACACTAAATGATAAACTGTGTAAGTACAGAGATATTTACTTTTCTGTAATCCAAGGTAAATATTTGGCCCAAGACTGTAAAACTGTAAATCTATTTACTAAACTATTCCTCTAACAGAAATAAGTAATGAAGTTGATTGTATCTCCCATGTTATTACTTCACCGGGGGAAAATTCAGTCAGGGTAGTATCTCAGTGCTTTCCAGGCTCTGCTTATTTAAATACGTTTTCAGTTCACTTTTTAGTAACATAGGCTAGAAGGCTGGCTGTGGAGCTCAGATGGGGCTGTTCAGACTTAATCTTGCATTTTCTCAGCCTTAAAGGTCATCCCTTATTTCAGTGGTTGTGATGTCAGTGGGGAAACCCAGCTGCACTTTTCTGTTCTTGTGCAAAGGTCTCAAACGTCAAATAAAAGCAAAACACTTAGAAAACTTAGAAAAGGCTTCTTAGCCTTAGAAAACTTAGAAATTACCCACAGGTTCTTAGTGACTCCTAACCAAAACTGTGTTATTTCATCAGCTCTTGCTTGTATGTGAACTTGTTTTTTTTTTCTCAGTTGCTGTTTCTTTCACTTAGTTTGTTTTCTTTTTCATCTGCTTGTTAGGGGAAGCTGTTGTTGTTCTTCTGTTTGATAAGTAATGGATGCCACTAACTAGTTTGAGAGAGGATGAACCAGAGTGTCCACCAAATTTTCCATAGCATTTTGTATTAAGGTTTAGTACCGTTGTGTGCTTTCTTCAAGGCTGATCCTGACAGTATGTCAGATTATTTTTCAACACTTGATTCTTTACAATATTTATGAGAATTTTTCTTGAATCTCTGCTTTAACATAGGAGGAATCTGCTACAGAAATTAATAACTTGAGATGTCAAAAGTTTGTGGCAATACTAGAAACTGAAGCCAAATTTTCTGAATGTGTGAGATCATGGTGTTTGATCCTTACCCTTTAAAGACATGTCGTCTGTGCCTGCAATGGGGGTTCCCAGTCCACATCATTACTGTATCCCACTAAGAAAGACTGTTGTGACTACCTCTAGGGGTTGTAACTAACCACCTGTTGATTTTTAGGCTGCTAGTTATATGATTGATGAGATTGTTTAGGAGGAATCCCAGTAGTTCCTGATAGCAGAGTTGTGAAAAAATTCCAGAGTACTGATTGTCCAAATTGTAAATGGCTTTTTACCTGGTCTCTGAGATTCTGATCCAGATACTGCTAGAGATGTCTTTCACTGATGCTGTTTGTTGTACCATACAGCCCTGGCTTCTGTATGAAGAATGAATGTAGCCTTTCAATGAGTAAATCATTACAGTACTTTCATCTTTTGTGGAAAATTGTCTATCACAGAGTAGCACTTAATATGAGAGATTACTTGCTTAAGGTCATGCATTAAAGTCACAGAGACATTAAACATCACATAATGATGTTGTGGAACTGAATGAATTGGAGAGATTGCTGCTTGGTGATATTAATTCCCAAGCTGTGTGTTAAGTACTGCAATACTAAGTAGCATAGCAGCTAGGTTTTGCCATGGGTTTGCCTCCAACACACAGCCCTGATATGAGACTTGATTTTGTTGTCATGCATTTTAGACCCAGAGCTATCTCTCTTGAGATTCAATATTTAAAATGACTGCTGGCTTCAGCAAAACTACATATCTTCATGGGGAAAGGATTGTAACTATTGAGTAGGGTAGGTATAGTTATGAATGTTATACATATCAACTGGTGTGTTATGTCTTTCTGAATGAATGAGAGCTTACAACAAGTTGTTGGGTAAATCTCTCTTGCAATACTTAAATGAATAGTAAGTCTGTATGGCTGCATGTTTTTTATCGCTCAGACAAAGTTCCAGACAACCCAAGTGGAAGTTTTGCCCGTAAAAATAAATAATTGATAAAAGTATGTTTGGGTTCATGACACTTCAAATATATTGCTAATCTATTTTTGCATGTCCCAAAAACTTACTAAGCTTACTGTTGTAATCGAAGTTCGTTCTGTGAATAAGCCTAAGAATGCATTATTGATTACAACTGTTTGAATCCAGTCAAGGGAAGCTGACATACCCCTTCTCTATGTCTTTAGGAGTGTGATTTTTCCTACTTTTTCCTGGATAAAGTTGTTCATTGGTCTACGCTGCTTTAGTATTTTATATGTAAAGAAGATCAGAATTCTGGCTCCCCTCCACCTCACTCAGCCAGAACAGAATTTATACAAACTACCAAACTTCTGTTTGTGAAACATTGCTACACACTGCATTAGATAGCTCTGGGCTGGAAAACAGCCAGTATCTTTTGCAAAGTTGAAAAGTTTGTGAGTGAGAGGCTTATGAGGGGCAGAGGATATTCAAAAGAGAACTTAGCTGGAGCACCTCTCCTGTGAAAACAGGCTGAGAGAGCTGGGCTTGTTCAGTCTGGAGAAGGCTCTGGGAAAACCTCATTGCAGCTTTTCAGTACTTGAGAGGAGCTTATAAACAGGAGGGAAGCCATCTTCTTACGCAGTTTAATAGTGATAAAACAAGGGGGAATGGTTTTAAACAAAAAGAGGGGAGACTTGGCTTAGATATTAGGGGAGAGATTTTTCAGTTAGCGGGTGGTGAGGCACTGGCACCGACTGCCCAAAGAAGCTGTGGATGTCCCATGTCTGGAGGGTGCCCAAGGCCAGGCTGAATGAGGCCCTGGGCAGCTTGATCTAGTGGGGGGCAAGCAGCCCGTCTTACATCTAAGTGCTGGGGCAGCTTTAACGTTCTTTCCAACCCAAGCAACTCCGTGATGAGCACAGTTATCATTTAATGGGGTTGTCATGCAGATGAAGAGCTCCTGTCTTAGATCACTCTGTGCTGCAGAGTCAAGGTAATAAATCACCCCAAAAGCTTGAAAGCTCTAGAAGCCTAAAAATAGAATACGAGAACATGTGAAGACAGTGAAATGAGGTAGCACTAACAATGTACAAGCTAGTAACAGTTTTTAATTGCTGCTTTGTTTGATCAAGTTGACATTTTGAGTAATTTTGTGTTTATTCCAGCTATTTGTCAGATCAGATAGCAAGCCCACTTAACAAATAAAAATGTCTCCAGAATTCTGTCCAATCTTGAGGCTATGGCTAAGTCTGAGCTCCCAAATTGAACCTTTTCTGCCTTATTCTTCTAATTGTTTTGAAAAAGGGTGCCAAATAGAAAAGCTTACCTAAGTTTAAATCTTATTTTGTATAGACATAGCTGACCATGTGAAGCAAGAGTCTCTAGTCTCTCAACAGCTTTGAAGTTGTATTGGTTCTGAATCGGTTCTCATTCATTTCTTCTCTCAGAGGTTAAGAAAAGGTAACAAAACTAGCTGTTTTTTAATCATCTTTAAAAGTTACACCTTTCAAAGCAGATTTAGAATTAGCTTTGCTGACTGATTTTGCTTTTTAAACAAAAGATTATGGAGATTCACTGAAATGCTTTATAAACTCCAGTGGTAACTTTGGTCTTGCTTTATTTTGTTAGGCAGATTGTTGTTTATGCAGGCTTCTCTGATGGTAGCTCTTGGAAAAGGCGCTGTTAGCCATCTTTCACTGCTTTCTCTGTCTATGAGAACTGGAGATACTGCAAAGATTGAAGTTCTCTGCATTATTCACCAAGATCTTTTTACTCTCTTGTGCTGGAAGGAGCATGAAACCACACAAGCACAACAAGCTATTAGAAGCAGATTTAGTGAAATTTAGGGAGGAAGTGATCGTTTGCACATCCTTCTAGGAAATCTTCCCACTGAACACTAGGGGGCATTTTACCAACATACGACGAACGCAGCGCAGTTGCCAACGATCGGTGGGAGAGTGGCGTCAAGGCCCTTACAGAGCAAGATGTTGTGATGGCAGGGATAAGACAGCGGCACTTTATTCAAATCTACTCCCTTCTTTCCCTCCCCCCCCCGACCCTCCCCCAGTTCTTACTTACATCGACACGCAAACTTGTAATGCTGAAGCTAGTGCAAAGGAAAATCGTCAAAGCATTACGGTTGGAAAAGACCACAGCACAACTGTCTTCAATTTTTATTAAAAAATAAACCCAACAAAAACAAACAAACAAACAAAACCAACCCAAAACCATATGACCAAGTAATAACAAACTTGTCCCAAAGCCTGTATGCTTTAAAGAAATATAACAACTTTGTAAAAACTAAATAACTGATCGGAGTTAAAAACTTAAAAAAATCTGAAATCTGTCCAACTTCAGATTTCTTATATAAAAGAAATATATTTTCATGTTTAATAGTGTCCTTTCTTTACAGAAACAACTGCATTTGAATACATATGCATAAAGAAGTAACTGCATATATTGCTGCATGTAAAGTGGCCTGTTGGTTCACCAGAAGTTGATGAAGGGAGAGTCCTTGTGTAGGTGCAACTCATAAAGTGAGTAGACCAGCAAAGCCTGGAGTTCACTTGTGAGCTCTACCAAATCCAACAGCTCTTTGCTTTCTGGGTTAAATGCTTCAAGATCTGTCGCACAAGAGAACAATTGGCTGAGAGAAGTACGTTTAAAAACTCCGCCTCAGCAATACTGTGATTTCCAGATTGCAGTGGAAGCCTGAGATGGACGCACTTGAATGTTGTAACTCGTCAAGAAAGGCCCATCTGCATTGGTGCATAAAAGGCTCTTCATGTGCAGAGACACTGGGAATATGGTCAAGCATTTGTAGCTCTTCTTTTTTGCCTTTCACATAAAGTTATCTTTCAGTTTGTCCACAAAATTCTCACTTTGGCTGCCACTGTTTTGCACTCTCAACAGACTGTTTATACTTCTTGTACAGATATGGGCAATGGACGGATGGATGGATGTTGGCCAATGTCTTGTGTTGGCTGTCCTTCTACTTTTTCATATGTAGAATGTCTTTCTAAATAAAATTTCTCACTTGGGAGATATTTTTATCCAGAGTTCCAATAAAGCACCTTGGTTGTTTTCTGTACTAGCAAAACTACATCTGTAATTGTCATTCTGGTCAGCAGTGGTATCTTCCAGAGTGACAGGCTTTGGCTTCTTTCCTCTGCTTCCTTTCAAGTTTTCACTGTGCGTCTGGCTGCATCTGCAGACCTCTGAGTCTTTGGCAGCTGTTTGCCCTTCCTCCCTTTTTCATCTCTAACTTTGAGAAGCACAACATTGCTCTCTGTGGCACTTGCTGGCTGACTGGAATCCACATGCAATTTGATTGTCACACTTGAATCAGTCACCTATGTAGCCAGTGGTTTGCAATTCTTTTCGCCAGTTCAGATGCCCTGGCTCTCAGTAATTTGCTATTGGCAGACTCTATGTTGTTGAGTCCGTCTTTGTATGTCTGACTGGTTTCAAGGTTTGGCTGCCTTGTGCCAAAGCAGAACTGCTTCATGTTGTCCTGCACTTTGCTGGAAGTCAGAGCGGAGCAGTCAGTCTCGTGAGCAGCCTTCCGGAAGGCTGGTGCGTTCTGGAGGGCTGCTTTCTCTTTATCTGGCAGATAAGTCATCTTTCCTCAAGCTGAGCATTGCCAAACTCAGGGCTTGCTGAAAAATTACAGTTTTCATGCAGATTGCCATTTCTTCCAAACTCAGTAAGATTTTGTGCTGAGATGCCTGTTCTACCTTGTGCTTTGTAGGGTCGGTTAGCCTAGCTGCTGCTCTGAGCAGCAAAGCCAGCTCTCACTAAACTGGCCTTGCTTTTTTTTAGAGTCTTGCTAGTCCCACAGAAGCTCTGGGAAGAGGTGCTTGTTGCTTTTGGCCGTTGTTGCTGTGGCCGGAGCCCTGTCGCAACTTCAGAATATTATTGCTGGCTGCAACCTCATAGTGCATCTTTCAGCCCATCTCCAGGAGCTCTGGAGCCTACCGTGCTCCTCATACCGTGCACCTATGGGGTGATGACTCTACTCAGCCATCCTTCTCTTTACTATGTTGCTGAGGTGCTCTTGCTTTACTAGTCAGTGTGTTCGGGGCTCTTCTGGAACCTAGTTCTAATGCCCCAGATTCCTTATTTGTTTCTTTTTTATCTGTCTTGTGCTGCCAACTGTTCTTTATGTTTTTTTAAAGGAAGCTAAGGTAAGGAGAAATGAAAAATAACTGATACTTGACTTCATTCCTTTTTGCAGATTGTCTCTTGGTCATCTGAATGGTGCTTTGCAAACAGCAGTTTCTCTCTAGATACTTCAAACTTCAAACCGCTCTTGTCTTTTCCAGCTGGAGTAAGGTTTTTGGATCAGGGTTTAGAATTTAAAAAGAAATGGTAACAATAGGTTGTTACTTCTCCCAGAGTAAATTATGAGATCATTCCCCTCTGGTTTGCACATGTTTATCTTTGATTTTTGTAATTTACACATGGTCCAGTGTGATAACTCTTAGCCTACCTCTGCCAAACAGGATAAAATCCCTTCACTTTTAATTTTAGTTATTTTCTTGTCATCTAAACTTTAACTGCAACATTGTCAGTTCTAGTCCATCCTTTTATTATGACTGTCATTCTATGCTTTCATGTCATGTTTTCCAAAAGGAGCTTGTGGAAGATAAATACTAATGGTCTACTGGCAGTGGTAGGTGCTGGCTAGCAGTTACATGTTTCAGTCTCTGTGAAACAGATCATTCAGGGGGGGATGACCTTCAGCACTGCTGGCTTGGCTTGTAGTCCAGAGTCTTACTGGAGTTGATCAGAGCTGGAGCCGGGACATCAGTGGCTCTAGTATCATACTCATTTTTTTCTACACCTGTGTGTTAAGCAGTTATCTCTTTTTTACATCCACCTTTCTGTATAACACTGCCACTTATTTCATCTCTTTCTTGGTCTCCTTTCTTTAGCTCCTGTGCTTAGATGACAGAAGAAACTTGTCCTAATTTTCCCTTCATATGTCTGGTTTGTTTCCATTCAGCAGACTGTCTAGATGTGCTTTTTATACTGCACAAAGAATCTGTTCAGTTCCTTTTTATCAAGATGTATTGTGCAACAGATATCTTGAGGAATTATTGTTTGTCCTTTCTTATTGTTTCTTTTAATCAAAAATAAGTTACAAGGTTGGTATGTATATTCTTTATTCATGTAGAGGAAAGCAGTTTTTCCAGGCATCTGAAATATCTGAAAATGCTTTGAGTCTTACAGTGACCTATACATACACTATACCTAAGGCACAATAATATTTTGAGCTGAGGATTTCGTTTGGATATTTATGCACAATTTTTTTCCTAAAATATGTTTATGTTCAGCCTGAAGAATGGTGTTCTTTCTGTGATTCCTAGGTGTAATCCTTGAACTATACAGTGCGTAAGTCAATGGACCAGGGATTTAAAAATAAGTCATGGAAGACTTCAAATCGAAAGATGCATCTAGCTGTTCTATATATTGAAACAATTCATTTTTCTTTTATAATTCTGGCTGTATATTTTGTATTCCAAAGCTGATGTTAAGTGGCTTACACTTCCTGCAAGCCCTGGAGAGAAAGAAAAAGGCTTGTAGTAAAGTTTTGAATGAGTGATTGTTATCCTCTGCAGGTGAACCCAGTGCTTTTCTGACACCACCACAGTCTAGAAATGTTCGTGGAAGTGTAATGCAGTCGTGCTCAGTGCGCACATATAAAAAAGATGAGAGTTTTGGTGGGTGGACTGTTCAATGGGTGAAGAAACAGCTGCAGGACCAAGCTCAGAGAGTGGTGATCACTGGCTCAATGTCTTGGGTGAAGATCCCCCCCAAGGGGGCAGTGGTGGGCCTGATACTCTTAATATCTTCGTCAGTGACATTGACAGTGGGGTTGAGTGCACCCTCAGCAAGTTTGGTGATGACACACCAGAGGGATGGGATGCCATTCAGAGAGACAGGCTGAGCAGTGGGCCCGAGTGAGATTCATCAAATGCAAATGAAAGATCATGCACTTGGGTCGATGCAACCCTCATTACCAATACAAACTGGGGGGTGAAAAGATGAAGCACAGCCCTGGACCTGGTGGTACTGGTGGAATGGAAGCTGGAGACGAGCCAGCAGTGTGCCCTCCCAGCCCAGAGCCAACTGTATCCTGGGCTGCATCAAAAGCAGCTCGGCCAGCAGGCTGAGGGAGGGGATCCTGCCTCTCTGCTCTGTGCTGTGAGACCTCACCTGGAGCACTGTGTCCAGATGTGGAGTGCTCAGTACAGGAGAGACGTGGGCCTCTTGGAGAGCGTCCAGAGAATGGCTACGAAGATGCTCCACAGAATGGAACATCTCTCCTATGAGGACAGGCTGAGAGAGCTGGGTTCAGCATGGAGAAGAGAAGCTGTGAGGTGACCTGAGAGCGGCCTGTTGGTGTCTGTCTAACAGTGAGCAACAGGAAAGAAGGGGACAGACCTTTATCAGGGTCTGTGGTGATAGAGCAAGGGGAAATGGTTTCAAGCTCAAAAAGGGCAGATATAAGGAAAAAATCTTCTACAGTGAGGGTGGTGAGGCACTGGAACAGGTTGCCCAGTGATGTGGTTGATGCCTGTCCCTGGAGACTTTCAAGGCAAGGCTGGATCAGGCCCTGAGCATCCTGATGGAGCTGTGGTGTCCCTGTGCATTGCAGGGGAATTGAACTAGCAACTCTAAGGATCCTATGATTCTATAATAAACAGTTCACTCCTTGTGAGATTGCATCATAAATGAATAAGATGGTGTGAGAGCAAGGAAGTATTTTCTGTTTTCTGCTGGGGAAGCTGAGGCTCAGAATTAAACAACTTGCCTAAGAGCAGGAGGGCTGACTTGCCAAGAGCCAGATTCCAGTCTCCTGAGTCAGGGCCTTGTGCCTTATCCACAAGACCAACCTTTCCCTTGTAGCATTTCCTTTCTCTCCACCCTGTTTTGAGGGAAGGAACAGTAGCATTGTTCTATGTCAAACAAATTTAAAGCATAATACAGGAGAACGGCTGGGACAACTTTTGAGTTTATCATTAATTTGGAAGCCATGACTTTTCTTGGAATGGCTTCTGCATTGGAACCCTCCTCAGCAGGAGCAATAACCACAAAAGCTTCAACCACCAAAAGACCTGTCTTTAAATAAGAGGCTTTTGAGATTAAAAAAAAAAAAAAAGAAAAAAAAATTAAAAACAAGTAAAAAAAAATAACAAAACTACTCAACACGTACTTAAAACAATAAAAACTTTTTGAAAGGCATGGGAGATTGGAAATTACTATTCAGGGGAGTGCGTGAGACATGAAATGGTGTGGTCAAGAAAGCAGGACTTCAACTTTGTTCCATAAGTGGTCAAGGTACATATATTTTTTAATTTGTGATTTTTATTCATAGTACATAGTGGTACCAGGAGAGCCTAGTTCTGTAAGTACCTTAATGCCTGCTTGCCTACTTAATCAGGCTGGTGACAAGGGGCTTATCTTTGACATGTCAGATAGCTGGGAAGAGAAAATAAAGACTGAAGTTTGCCTTTGCTGCTGCGTTGCAAAGCAGGCTTCAGCAGACTTGATTGGGCAATGCTTGTGCTAAGCACCACTAAAGGCTGTCATGTTGACAAGTATCCTGTCAGTCACTCTGTTTTCTTTTGCTGTAGGAATTGAGTGGTTTTTTGTTTTGGGGATGTTTTTTTTTTTTTCTTTTTTTTTTTCCCCCCCACTCTGTCCTTTTCTGTTGCTGCCCCATGACATTGAGGGGTTGTTCAGCCTGGAAGAAAAAGGCTGCAAGGAGACGTCATTGCAGCCTTCCAATATTTAAAAGGAGTTTGTAGACACAAGGGTAATCAACTGCTTACACAGGTAGATAGTGATAAGATGAGGGGAAATGGTTTTGAACTAAAGGAAGGGAGATCTAGATGATTAGATGTCAGGGGGAGGGTTTTAACTGAGTGGTGAGGCACTTCAACAGCCTGCCCACAGAGGATGTCAATGCCCTGTCCCTGTTCAAGGCCAGGCTGGATGGGGCTCTGGGCAATCTGATCAAGTACTTGATCTAGTGGCTAAATCAAGTTTGCCTGTGGCAAGGGGGTTGGAATCTGATAAACCTTGAGACGTTCTATGATTCTCTGCCAGATTAGGAAGCTGAATTCCTTCCAGAATTTCTTACAGCAGTCTAGGTGTTAACAGGGCCAGCGTGGCAGCTGATGTCAAGCAAAAAAGGAGGAGCAAGGACTTGTCTTTGGATAAGTGGAGAAAAATGGGATCTTAAACAACTTTAACTGGAAGACAGGAAGTGAAGCACTGGATCAAACTGGTTTAAGAATTCTGGTATCTTGCCTCCGGCTACACAATAGCCAGCTGACAAAAATAAGTGATGCACCTGGCTTCTGTTATGCAATGTTACAAGAGGGGAATTCCGCCCTATTTGCAAAGATCTGCACATGCCCGAAGTTATGACATGTTCTTAAACTCTGTGTCAGTTGCTGACTGGGTTTCTGTGATTGCTAGCACTATCCTGCACTTCTCAAGTTTGCATCACTCACATGGGGATGATCCCAAGCCATAAATTCAGCTTGAGGCAGAGTAAAGCTGCATACAGGGCAGTCACTGGAATAGAGCACCGTATACTTTCATGGTTTTGAATAGGGCTTTTCATTTATTTGGTTTGGTATTGGTCTTTGGCCTTAGAAGGCTTCTCTCTTACTGTACAACTTTTCCCTAGTTTAGGAAAATGAGTATATGACAAAAGAGTTACGTTGGGTTTGTTTTGTCCCAGAAATATGTTCTTTGCTATGCCTCTGCTTGTGTCTACTGCTGCACAGAGGGAAATGGGCAAGAAATTTCCACTCACATTGTTCTTTCTCCAATCACTTTGTTCAGAGATCTCCTGAGCCAAATATATCCTGTATTCCATCGGTGCAAATAAATCTGCCACATGAAGCACTTCTATCATTGGCTTTACTGTTGCTTTATTAAAGCTTCTTTTCACTTTAGAGGAAGAGTATAGATAGAAGTCTTTTGGATGCTACAGAAGTACACCTCACTTAACTTTTTCTCAAAAAAAAACCCAAAACCAACAAACCATAAAGCAACAGCATCACAGACATCGATGTGCGTCGCTAATTCCTCAGTTTCTGAAACGGTCCTAAGGAATACCACTGGGTAGCCGGTTTCTTCAGGCCTGAAGACTTACACATCAGAAGGACTGGGTGCTGATGTTTTAGTCAAACAGATGGTGGTTGTATGCTTGGAATATTGCCTTCCGCACCAGCATACACCGTGCACCTTACAACATTTTCCTTATGAAGAGGGCTTCCGCTGCGAGGCACAGAGCTCCCCAGGAGCCTCTGTCTGGCCCTATCCAGCAGCGCCGCAGCACAGCTGTCAGCCGCGCTTGGGGAAGCAACAAGGTTTGGCCTTCCGGAAAGCCTGCAGCTTACAGTCTGAAATCGAGCGAACCAGGCCGGACGGAAAGAAGGAAAGGAAAGGAAAGCGCGGCCGTGCGGAACCGCCGCCCCAGCCCTCGGATTGCAGCGCTCCTCCGCCGCGCCCGGGCAGAGCCGCCGTCCCGCGCAGGCCCAGGCGCTGCGGGGGCGGGCGGGGGGCGGGCCGCGCGAGGTCGGGAAATTCCCCCCGAGTAGAGCGGCGAGCGGGCGGAGAGGCAGGGCCGCGCCCGTTCGTGTGAGGTGCGGGCCCGGAGGCAGTCCGCGGCGGCAGGGCCCGAGCGGCGGCCGGAGCTGTCGGCATGGCGGGTGAGCGGCGGGGCGGCGACGAGTGGGGCGGGCGGCGGGAGAAGCGCGGCGGTGGGCAGCGCCTCTTGCCGTGCCGCGCGGCGGCCGGCGCCCTTCCTTCCTCCCGCCTGTCGCGGCGTCCTCGTTCGGGGCGCGGGGAAGCGCTAAGCCGGCTGCCGTCCCGTTTGCCGCGAGCTGCTGTTGGCCGCTCTTCTTCCGCCGCGTCCGAGCGAATCCCGCCGGCGGGCGCGGCGCGGGTGGCGGGCGGGCTGAGCGGCAGCTCCGTGCTTTCACCGCGCCGCCCTGCCTTGCTTGGAGCTCCGTGCGGTGCGCCTTGTTCAGGAGGCTTCCGGCCGAGGCCAGCGAAGGAACAGCGCGAGGGTGTTCAGACCGGTGGCAGCTGTGCCTCCCGAAGCCTCGTGTCTCAGGTTCAGTCTGTGCTGTGGGCGTTCAGTAAGTGCTCGGGTGGGTGTGCGGGGCAGAGCCGTCAGGGTGCCGGTCCCAAGGGCTCTGGCTGCCGGGAGGATGTAGGTGCGTAAGGAACAGATGTCATAAATGCAAAGTAACGCGGGGATAAGGGCTCTTATATTGAGTGATTGCATTTAAAACCAAAATCTCTTTTGGGGATTTAAAAGAAGCCATTTTTAGCATTAATTGGTGTTTAGAAGGAGGCTCTCTACCCTCAGCACCAGACTCTGCTCTGCTGCCTTTAGCGCAGTACAAACTTTCACTCCTGTCAAGTGTATGCTTGCTCTACATTTTCTATTTGAGAAGGCTGAACTGAAGTGAGAGCTAGTGCTTTTTTCTCACCTTGAATGTGTTTTCAGTGTAATTAGGAACCAGATAAGGATTTTTTTCAGCAGGGGAAGTTTACAACTTCCTGGTACAGCTAGCTTTTGTCATTGTTTTTTTTTTTTTTTTCTTTTGGCTGTTGTTCTGTAAGGTCATACGATAGTAAAGAGGAAGTTTGTGAGCAGTTTTGTTGCCCTGTTAAAATCTGTGTGTTTCATGGGTTCCAAAGTAGATTACTGCTCTAAAATAAAATAATGAGTGCACTTTGGGTCATATTAGTTTTGAAGGAGATTGTAACAAATGTTCTGCCAGTGTCTCTTTTTCCTGAGCTCCTCCAAGAGGCTGAGCGCAAGTAGGGTGGGAACATGTAGACAGTCGGCTGTTACTGCTCAGAACTGGCTGTTGCTGTGGAGGACGGAAGGTCACCAGTAATACGTAAGGAGATGTGACATCAAAGCTGAAGGGCATCACTTCTTGCTTCTGTGTTTCACTGCTGTCACCTGAGAGAATCAGAGTTTCGGGTGATACTTTCACATCTTCCACAAAGACCCACAGCTGCTTTGCTTTCAAGCTTGGTGATTATTGGAGAGTATGTTCACAGGGTACTTACTACTCCTGGTTGTGCAGGAGAATTGCAAATCACGTAGCCTTCCAGAAACACTGTTTTCTATTTATCTTTGAGCCAAGGAGTAACGCAGGGCGCACTGGACCTGTTGTCCTTCTGGTGGCAGTGTGTTACAGCCATGCTTCTTCCTGGTGGCACAGTCATGCTTAGCCTCAGGTGTCTCATCGTGAAGAGGTCTGAAGTTTAGAGTCTTTTCGTATTACTCTAACAGATTTAACAACCTTCTATGCTTAAATGCAAGCATGAGGTGGCTGTGTTCTTGGTGCTGGCCTTACTTAGTCTCTTTATGTAGTCGAGAGAGTTGGTCTCTTGTATTTCCTTTAAAATTGTTTATCATAGTATTCAGAGCGTGGGGGGAACAAGCAAGTAGGTAATATAGGTAGCTGTGCATTTCTTTGAAAATTAGTGAAGGAGCCTTAGACATGGCTCATACTAGTTTGACAAATGTCTGGAAAGGAGCTGGTTCCCTGTAGCAACTGACAGCTCTCTGTGTGAGTGTAGATTGTGAAACAGTTAAACCACATCACTTCACAAGCACATTGCTCATTTACAGAAATAGGGAACGCCGAACAGACCTCCACTTCTCTTCAGAGTGCTGATAATAGCTTTGGCTCACACTGATACTCGCATGTGTTTCCTCTATGCACAAAATATAATGACAGTGACAACTGTGGTAGAGATGATAGTGTGATGCTTAGAGAGAGTGAGAATCAAGATTGAAATGAATTTTAATGTTTAATCTCTGGAGGCTACCATGTTACTGAGATTTGCTTTCCCACAAACACACCTGCTGTTAAGCAGTGGGTTTGCTCTCTATGGCACTTGTTTCAACCACAGTCCATCACAGTCGTTGAGCATGGAGTTTTAAAATAAAGTGCTCTTAATAGCGAAGAAAAAAAGTCCTCATAAGCAAGCATTAGTAGAGCACGATGGGAAATTGATGGTTAAAGCAGAGAGGATTAAAGACTTGGAGTGATTCTGTTCTCTAGTAATTTCTAACAGAAAGGCTCTACCTGGTTTTGGCAAACACATCATACACGTGGGTGTATGGTGCGTCTGGTTAGCAGCTATGTAAGCATGTGTACCTCCAAAGAAAGATGATTAGTAGGTACTTTGCTACAATTTTGTCATTATAATGTCTAAAATAGATTTTTAATTTAGTAGATGGATATGTGTCGATGCTTGTGGTTCAGTGTTACGTAGGAATGGAGAAGTGAGGTTCTTTTCCCTCCTCAATTACGTGATGGAAATGGGAGGCTGACTGGTACACCGCCATCACTCCTCACTGCTGGCAGAAGTTTCTGTTGCCTTGTCCACTGGATTGTCCTGAAAAGGATAACATAAGTAAATGTGAGTGTGGCAGTTAGAAGGCTGTATGCTGGGGCGCGAGCTTGGCTCTGGGAACTCAGACTTCTGATCTCTTTCTAAAACCAGCTTTACATCAGGTTTTGGCTTTTTTGTTACTATTGTCCACCATCCCACCTTTTGCTGGCATTGCTAATTTTCCAGAAAGAGAAAAGGAACAAAGCTTACCTACAGGGAAGATTAGAAAAGATCTGGAAAATGCCTAGGGAAGAGAACGTACCTGTAAGGAACTGGCCCTTGAGCAGTGTCTGTGCTTGCTCAGTGTGACAGCTCCTTGTTTGTTTTCAGACGCTGATTTGAAATCAGTGGTAGATGATCAGCTGAGATACTGCATTTTGCTAAATTGTTGGAAAAGAACATACAGAGTCTTAAACTGTTGTTCTTTAATGTTTGGCACGAAATGCGGCCTGGAGTTGAAATGCTTTATGCCCTTTTTAAAAAGTGTGCCTTTTGAAGAGGCACATATTGGGGACAGTTTTAACGTCAGAGCAGCATTCATGCTCTGCTATTGCACAGCTGTCTGTGCATTACAGCTGAAACGTGTTCAAATAAGACCAAGCTAACATCTCAGAAATGTGGTTCTCCTTCCATGCTCTACTTTTCTTGATTACTTTGTAATATTTCTCTAATTTGGGTATGAACTGCTGAAGCACCATAAGTCTTCTACAAATCAGCAAATTCCAGTTGTAAAGTTCAAATTTTGTGTTGGCAAATATACTTAAGTTATTGTAGGTGCAACAAACAAGAAGGTTTTTATTACGGAGCTAAGACTGTAATGCTCCTCTTGGGCAAATTCATGTACTATGTACCTTAGGCTGACTAGACCTTGGGCGAAAGGAAGTACAGAATCTTTTACCCTTTTAATGCTTTCAATATATTTAATAACTATTTTGTTTTTTATGTTGAAGTCTGATTGCTGTTTTCACACAGCCTGTTGTGTTTCTGATGTTCACAAGCCTTGCCTGAGTAGGATGCTATTATACAAAGATGACAGAGAGCTCGGTAGATGTTTCCATAAGCTGTGTTCTTCTGATCATGCCAGAGCCGTGATGATTCAACCCCTACAATATTTACTTATCCTCTGCTGTTTGTTTTTCACATGCCATCTCGCTGTTGTCACTATTTGATTGACTCTCCTGTTTGATGTTCTCACTGAGATACATTAAATAGTTACTGTCCGGCAGTCACACTGCTATAAAAGTAGTGATACTCTTGCTAAGGTAATGTCTTTCTAAACCTTTCATTGAAGAGGTTTGTTGTCTACCATTCTTGTCCGTAAGTCAAGTTTCCTTGAAAACATCATGAGACCCAATAGTTTTCAGTAGGTGATCTGGAGAAATACTGCAATTAATAACAGGCCCTGTGGGACGTGGGCAGCTCGAGCTGTAGAGTTCAATACTAGCCATCAGGTATTTTCTGAGCCCACAGTGATGCTATTCAAACCAATAGAACTGTTTTTTTCTTTCTTGACTTGTGTACTTTCTGCTTCAATATAATAGGAACTAAATCAATCAATTCTGAGAAAAGCTCTTTGCTTCCAGAGGGCATTCAAGCAAACATAATGGTACCTGAACCTTGAGGAGACAACTGTATTGTAATTAAGAATATTAACCATTCCCTTGAAATAGTGTTTTCTGTTGTATAAGAGATTATTTCATCAGATATATACCCTAAAAGAATCTAACATTCTAGGTGAGATGGAGGGGAGGGAGTCCTCTGCTAATTACTTAATTAATAATTAATTAATATGGCAATGATAAAAGGAGATTTCATTTTATGTCTGTTAACATCACTTACCCCCATCGTGTGCATGCATGTTTTAAAGAAAGTTCATCATATGAGAAGGCAAATCAAGTGAATGATATCAGTCAAAGAGTCTGGACCTCACAGTTCTCATGGAGCACCTAACCATGTAGCCTGCCTTCTGCTTCTTTTTAAGCTCTAAATTAAAAAGGTTTTGTTTTGTTTTAAGGTATCTCAGAGCCCTACATTGAAATATTTGAACAACCCAGGCAAAGGGGCATGCGGTTCAGATACAAATGTGAAGGAAGATCAGCAGGTAGCATTCCAGGAGAGCACAGTACTGACAACAACAAGACATTCCCATCTATACAGGTAATACTAATTTATCCGTAAGTTACCAGTGCCTGTATTTTCATTGTGCTGTAGCTTTGTGTTATCCTTAGTGTAGTAAATAAAATGGTTTTCATTACATATTCTGTTGTTCTTTCCTTGGCACGCAAATGTAGTTGCAACACAGTGCGGAAGAGTTCTTTGCTCCTAGTTGTTTTGTTCCCATTTACCAGAGAAGAAGGCATAGTGATATGTAGCAAAGTGCCAGTAGAAAAGGAACTCGGTGAATTTGTCTAGGAATCACTCAGTTATTAACTAATTAACTTTCTGCATTTACATTTGTTCTGGTTTCTTAGTTATGTGATTTGGGCTTGTTTTTACTATTTTGATCATAATGTGAATTTTGGGAGAGTTTTGAAGGAAGTTGTCTGCTTACAAATTTCGAAAAGGCCAGTCTAGGTGCTGGATATAACATGGGAAGAGGCACTTTGTACAAGTGAACAAAGTAAGAGACTGACTTGCTGCAGGTGATTTAGTGATAAGGCTCTGCAAAAGAAACTACTGTGAAGTTCAGAAGGGGATACAGAATTTTAAAAGGATCTGAGAAAGGGGAAATGAGCAGCCAGAGCACCTGCAATGAAGACTAGTCGGATGACTGCATTATGGTTAGGTTGGGAAATCCAGAATGAAGGGATTCATACTAATCTTTGATCAAAGTAGGGACAAAGACATGGACAGTACATATCTTGTCTGTCGTTTTCTTTCATATGCAGAACTGAGGAATGTAAGAGATGCTAGACAGGTTGGGTGAAGTAGAAGAGTTTCTGGTTTCCTATTTGATGTTTAGGTTGGCAGTATTTCCTTAATAATGGTCTCCTTCAGTCTGGAGAAGTCTGGATATCTTCAGAGATGAGATTATAATAGAAACTCGCATGTGAATGGAAGGAAATGAGTACCTGCCATCTTGATATATGCTATTACAGTGCAATATTTAAAAGATAAAATGGAGCCAATGTTGGAGTATCTGGAATCACAGAGATAAAAGAATAGGTACAGAAAATGTGAAATCTGAAAAGTGAGAAGTTTTAGACTGAGACATAAAAATTCCTTGAGAAGAGGGAGAGTGGAGAAAGGTAGTATTGGCAGTTGTATGTTGAGCAGCATAGAGAGCCTCTGCTAGATAAAGCAATTGTGCTGCTGAGAAAGCTGCTCTTCCCCTGGAGCCAGAATTCCTAAGGAGGAAGCAAACAAGAAGGACCCCTTTTCAGGGTTATAGCACCTGAGTTGAATCAGGAATGCAGAAAGTAATTCCTTGTTGAATTGGTAAAGTGCTGAAAAAAAACAATCTGGCAAGGTCTGTATGTATGCAAACAGAAATAAATACTTTGACAGAAGTTACTGAGTGGTATGAGCCCTTGATTCCTCTCATCCTTGACTGTGCTGTGTATGTGAAGGTCATCCAGAACCTAAAGGGAAGGTTGAACTCAGATGACTATGCAATCCTGGCTTAGTTTCTTCTTTTCTAAAGATGACTATTGATAACAGAGCTGATGGATACTGATAGTAGGTGATTTCAGGGTGAATTCCTGCCTCCCTGAAGCCTGTATGAGGCTTTGGTGTTGATTTAGCTGCTAGGGGAGTCCCCTCCAGAGATAGCAGTGTCAGTGAGGATGAGAAAAGAGAGGCGAGGATGATACTAAATTTCATGTTTTGGGTGAGGTGGAAAACATTATGGAGGAACTAGAGAACTGAAGTGGCTAAATCAGTCCTCGTGTTCAGGGGACTAGGTATGCAATGAGGGAGAAGTTATGTAATGTTTGAAGAAGCTGAAAGAGCGATGGAAGCTTCATTGAAGGATAAATAGTGTGTATGAATACTGATGGAAGTTAGAAGAGCATAGGTCAAGTCAGAGGTTGAGGTGCTGAGTGGAAAAACGTGATGGATCCATGGAGTATCTTGGAAGAGGTAAGAAAGGGCTGAAGGAAGAAAAACAGTTACAGGATGGAGGAAGTGGAGGTGGAGACCACGCCTCTGCACAACCTGTGCTGGTGCAAATCTTGCGTGTGCTTTCAGGTTGCTATACTTCAAACAATTTAGGCCAAACTGTTTTTTGAGCCTCTCCCACGCAAAGCTTGCTGACTTCACTGGTAGCTGTCAGTATGAAGGAAGACTTGCTCACCTGAGATGTGAGCTGAGTCTGACTTCTTTGAAGGCAACAGTAGGGCTTGAGAATGCAGTGCCCCTCTTCTTAAATGTAAGACCAAATACTCACCTGCAAATTAAGGAGGAAGACTTTGCAGGGGCTTATGCCATGCTCTATTTTACAAGATCCTCACTGACTGCTTCGTGTTCCATTCACAGGAAATATCCCTGAGGCTCTAGAAGCTTCTTCCCAAAAATCTTTGGAGCTAGAACTGCCCTTAAGTAAACATTTGTGTACAGTTGCTGGGTGGAATTTTGCATCTTACACTGTAACACCAGATGTGAAATATGTCTTCTTTTGGTCTTACACCAAAGCTGTTTTACTTTCCAGTAAAGAACTGGAATAGAATGAATGGTCTGAATGGTCTTGGCTTTTCTTTCACAGCTTTTTCTTTTAGTTGTGGTGTTTCTTCCATACGGTATTTTAGGATTAGATATATTTTTTGTTACGTGCTCACACTTCACTAATCCTGATATCTGAATCTAGAAAATCTCTCTTATTCTTCTAGATTCTAAACTATTTTGGAAAAGTCAAAATAAGAACTACATTGGTAACAAAGAATGAACCCTACAAGCCACACCCTCATGATCTAGTTGGAAAAGACTGCAGAGACGGCTACTATGAAGCAGAGTTTGGGCCCGAACGGCGAGTCTTGTCGTGAGTAGTGGTGGTGTTCGGGAATTTGGTGAATTATGCAAGTGATATGCTCGTCTTATCTCTTAAAGCATCTAATTATGATTAAGAGGGCAGTTAGTAAGCTTCAGCAAAGACAACATGCTGATGCATCTTGGAGATGAGTCCAAAGGTTCTTGGAGCTATTTCCTTTAACAGTGTTTCACGTGCTCCTTTTTTTTGTTCTGTTTTTCTCCCACCTCCCTTTTTCTCTTTGTTCATTCTCTGTGTGCCAGTCTCTGTTTTCTTTCTCCCACTTGTTTGCTTCTTTAGTCCTGGGCAGTAGCACTTGAGCTTGACAATCTCTCCTGCACTCAGTGTACAAAAATAATAACTAATAGAATTGTTAATGACAAGACTTGAATTAATGCCTATAAATTACCTAGATTTAGGTAATTCATGTTTCCACAGGAATTGTGTGTGGACTTTCTGGAAACTGGAGGAGAAAGCTTGGAAAGCTTGCACTGAATATCATGTTTAGATGGTGATGATTGTCAGCTGTTTAGAAATGTGTTAGCAAATAGAAACAGCAGCAACAATTGCTAAATATTGCGGGTTTGTTTTTTGTGGTAGTGGTGTCTTTCTTTTTGGTGAAAATACAGATTCTATTCAGCCTTGCTCGGAAAGAAGAATTAAGGCTTTGTATGGAATATATTTCTCAGTGCTGTTCAGAGGGATATTAGGAATATCTAGACTACAGTTGTATGTAGTATATTTCCCTCAAGTCTACTAAGTCTTATGTAATAAAGTGAAAGCAGAGTAAATTGCAACAAATATAGACTGATTATAGCTGTAGAGAGAAGTTTAGAATTGACGAGCTGTTTGTAGTTCATGGCTTGTGTTGTTGATGATTTGGAAGTAGGCTAATTCTTTCTAGTAAACAGCTGAGCTGGGAAGAAAGGAAGGTAAATATTTTAGTGTGTAAGTAGCTTTTACTTAGGACTTTAAGTCTGGTGTGACGCTGTTAATATCAGCAAAATTACTTTGTATTTATGTGGGTTTAGTCACTAGAATACTATTAAAGGAGGGAACTGAAGACACACAGTCTGTCTAATGATAATAATTGCCTGGTGGTGCAATAAACAGTTTTAATAGTGGAGATACTTCTACAACATACAGCTCAGGCTCAAGTGATCATGAATGTATAGTGAACATATTCAGCTGTTATCTGACGTTTGCTGTTACAGATAAAAAAGATTTTACTATTGTTTTGTTGTTGTTGTTGTTCTTAGCATTGTTCTCAACTTTGTCCTAATTGATAAATGGTAGAAAAAACTTAATGCCATTTCCCTATTTATTTTTTTCCACCATAATAGAAAGATAGAACTGTCTCTTCAGATTATTCTAACATTATCTTCATTGGCCTCCCTGCAAAGAGTTCATCTTGTCTATGTGGCCATCATAGATATCTTAAATTGCTAAGAGACCTTTCACCTTCCAGGACCATCCGTTCACTACCATGCCTCGTGTCTTCTCAAATCATGTTTTCTTACACAAGTTCAAACAGTGCTTGCTGTTCTTCCCCATCCTGCTTGCTGTTCTCATCTCCAGGGCTTCTGATCTGAAGCAGTAAAGCCCAATTGCTTAGCACCTTTTCTGGTTATGTATTACATCTACTGGAAGACCCTGATGATTGTTTTTTCTCTTGGCACTTCATTGCACAAGTTTAAGCCCTGAGAGATCCTGAATTTATTAGCCATAAGCTGTAATGCCAAAAGCACTGAGAAGCTTTGCAAAATTTGTATTTATTTCATGTCTATTATATGCATGTATCAAATAATTTTATTTGATGTAATGCTATTTCTATTTCATTTAAGGCATTCATGATTGTTTGAAATAATGGAGTTCATTATTTTTATCAATAGTTTTAGAAATTAGCAAGTTAACAATCTAACAAACCAGTATCCAGGCTACTTCCCCTTTACTACGTAGCTGATATGTAGCTGATACGTAACTTTCCCTTTACTATGTACTAATACTTTCCCTATGTACTGAAATGAAACTGAGCTTCAGTTCGACATGAAATTCAAGATCCTGATGGGAAGATGCTCTTTTTGATTAGTTTCCAGCGTTTGGTACGCTTCTTAATAAATAAATAAAGAAAGAAATAGAAAATCATTGGTTGCCTTAAGATGAAGGAGCAATTCAAGTCATTTTCATTTTTGTGGCTGGTGACTCAGCCTTCACATTCTCTTTGCATCCATGTTAGAGAAAAGCCTCCTACAATACAAGTGAGCAGGAGATGTCCTCTCTTGGTGGTTCTAACTCTTTACTCTTGCTGGGCATCTCAGAAGAACTCCAGATATTTTGTGTAACTGGAATTATCATACCCAGATTTTGGACTGTATTCTACTTACTTAAGTTCCCTGTGTAGTTGTAGTTGAACAAAACCTTCTGTATTGCTTATTGACTGATCTTTGTGCTGCTGCCTGAACTTGATCACGTCCCTCTGTCCCATATATCAAAGTAAAAGTATCAGTGTTGAAGCTCAAATGATTGCCTGCATACTAAGACTTTCACTTCCTAGCTCACATCTCCCTACATGGATGATATCATGGATGATAGATTTAATGTTTGGTCATTTTTTTTAATGTTTTTTTTTTTTGTTTGTCTTTTTTTTCTCTTCCTATTTCTCCCTCTCTTCTTGTTATCTTGCTTGCATCTTGTCAGCAAGTGTTTATGTGAAACCCTGCAGGCTTCCTGAGGTTTTTGATTGTTTCTTCTCTGACCCTGTCCTTGTTTGTCAGTAGTTAAATAGGCACTTGCACTGTTGTGGTTCATGTTTTAGAAAACATTTATAATCCGGAAATTACGGGGCACTTAGAAGTCTGGTTTCTTTGCCCAAGAGGTTTCCTTCACAGTGGTTGGAGGAGGCAGTATGAAGGTTCTTGGTCCTTGCAAAGCTGCGTACAGCTTTTGTGCGGCCAGTTCTGTATCTGTGCTCAGCTGATGTCTGTGACTTAAGGTGAATTGCTGGAGAGTCTGGGCCTTTTATATGGCAGTTTGGGGCTGTAGGATGGAACCAGGTCTTTCTGTGGACTTGAAGTATGCTTCAAACTGAATTAGCAGAGTAAAGTGCATAATCAGGAAAGAACTAAGTTGTGTGTTGTCATCAAGCACTAGAAGAGTAGTATCTACAAAAAGGATTGTGAAGTACAAATCTCCAGTGTCAGTAGTCACATATGAAACCCAAGCAATCTACTGAGCTATGACATGCTGATGTGGTTTGTTTTCATTTTTGGGTCACTGTGTCAAGTTCAGAGGGAAGCTTAAGCATTTTTCCAGGCAGCGAAAGCTCTGGAAGTGGAGCCTTATTGCAGTGAATTTGGGAATCAGTGAACAGAGTGTATAGGGCACAGGCAAAGTGCTTTAGGGGAATTAAACTTGGATAGTCTTTTCAGAGCAGGAAAACGTAGCACTATTCTTGAGAGATGTGGCAGGAAGGTGGATCAAGTTGATTTTTATGTATAACTAAAGTAAAGAACTTCTGTTGTGTTTCGAAGGAAGGAATGCTGCTGGTTCTGGTGAGAGATGGTTAGAGCCTATTGCCATGGTTTGTCTTCTGAGCTTATTGTAACATTGTGAAACATGAATTTTTTTAAAATATTTTTATTTTCTAACTTCCTGTTTTACATCCACTCAGCTTTGATGATGTCATGGTTTTTCCATGTGGGAAACAGTCATCTTGCCTGGGACTCCCCCCACCTTCTGCATTGGGGTGACCTATACTCTTATGCAAATAAAGGAGAGCTGCAGCTCTTCAGAACTTTTCCGTAGCTACATGAGATTTCAGAAAGTGCTTTTATTTGAATCAAAAATCTTAAAAACTGTGTGTAAGATTTACATTCCCTGATAAAAGCAAGAGCACAAGTTCTTAACTAATGCAAACAAGAAGGTTTGCTTTAAATACTTCTCACTTTCGGTTACCTGAGGCTGACTGTATTTTAATTTTTAATCACTGTGGGTTTACTGCAGATTTACCTGTTTTAATACAGAAATATATATTCCTCTTTAGAACTGCATTTTAGTAGTTTTTTTTCAATTCTGGTTTTGCTCTTATTTTAGAAAAATTATATCCTTACTTTGAGACCTGTTAACACCTTTGTCAAAGGAAGCATTTTTTTCATTTCTTAAACCATATGTTATCACAGTATTGCTCAGCAAATGATTTTTCTAGTATTCTACACAATTCTATTACTTGCTGAAATCCTATCATGTGTACTTCAGTTTTCAGAATTTGGGAATTCAATGTGTGAAGAAGAAAGACCTGAAAGAATCAATTTCTTTGCGAATCTCAAAGAAAATCAATCCCTTTAATGGTGAGTAGAACTTATCTGATTGCCTGAAACAAAAGTTCCCTTTGCAAGATTGTTGCTGGTTGGCTGGTTTTGTTTTCTGTCTTGCCTTTGCTTTTGTGGTGGAGCTGTATTTTTCAGTTTTTCATTTCAGTTTTTTTGGAGAAACACTCTTTCCCCCTCTGTGCCTCTTGTAGTCTTTCCTCACTGGCATCACATGATGAATCTGTTTGGAAGGTTGCCGTTTTTCTCCTCCCCCACAGTAGCAATGTAAGTTGGCTGTGTCTTTTTGGCCACGTAGCCTGGACAGTGCCATCATGCAAATTTAAGAGGCTGTAGGATAGCAACAGAAGCTTTCCCTGGAAATGTCTACAAGTATCTCAGAAATCAGATTTCCCTAATTTTGGCATCTATGGAGGAAAACTAAATTAGTGCAGTTCCACAACAGATGTAAATCTGGCTTGCCACAGCCCCACTCCTTCTCTTGTCAAAAGACCAACGCACATGTGACCTCTCAGCCAGCTTCTTCAAGGAGCTGAACCCATAGGAAAACTGCTCCTTCCTTAATTTTGAAGCATGGGACTGATACAGGCAATTGGGGTGTCAGTCAAGTTGTTGCTGCAGAGTTGCTCCACCTACCCCTGGGCTGTAGTTTGACATGATAGCTGATCTGACTTAGCTGTGGGCTGCTCTCGAGAAGAGTCATCCTGCCCTTCCCTCCATCCTTGGTCACGCACTCTTACCACTTCCTTTGCATCAGATAGGGAGGCCTTGTGTTGCCATGGTGAACAAACTCAGCAAGTTGCTCCAGTGGAAAACCAGCCTGCAGGGGGAAAAAAAAAAAAAAAAAAAGCTTTCCTCAGATCAACTTGCTGAACATGGCCTCACAGCCACGTAAATGCTATGTTCAGTGCACAGATTTGTTGCTGAACACTCTACAAGTTGTAGGGTCAACCAAAGTGTGACCAAATTTTCAGCACACAAACACTGCTTAGATGAAAAACTTAAGTTTCCAGGAACTACTAGCTCTTAACTGCTAAACCATCTTACTGATAAGCTGGTTGTTCTAAGTTGATATGGTAAGGTGGAGTCACTGTCCTCAAAAAGCAGTACTGCGTGTAAACACCATGTCAATATTCCAGTTTTTTTCTTTTTTTCTTTTTCTACCAGAAGCTGTCTGGGAAGGAATTATGTTTAAGCATTTCTTACTTGTTGCTCTTTTTTGCTACTGGTCATTCTGTAGAGAAAGGGTTCTTTGACATCTGAATCCACTGCACGGAAGGATTGTGCTATAACAAATAAGAAGAGAATGAAATAATTTTATCTACACCTTTCAATTTCTCCAAGTTCTTGTCAAAATTCATCAACTGGTGGTATATGTATTTTGTACTTCTTGTAGCTACAAGAAAAACTATGTTTTTTGTCAGTAACTGTATCAAAGAGTTTCAAAACTGAAACGTGTTGTGAAAAAAATACATCCCAGACTTTTTGACTTCCTCGTATTGAAGCCAAAGCACACAGCAATGCGATTGCTAAGTAAATGACCTATTGCAAACAGCACCATTATCGCTTACTGACATACTGAGCTTCTACAGATCAAGAAAGGTGATGTTTTTAACACCTAAAAGCCCACAGTTTTTGGCTATTTATTTAAAATAAGTCATTCAGACTAACTCTAAATTCATACAGTTACTTCAAAGTTGTATTGTTTCAGCAGTGACTTTCTTATGAATAATCTGCTGTAATTACATAACTAAAAAAAAATGTGTAGACTCTTCTGTGCTTTTCTGATTTCAAGCACAAATAGTAACTCTGCAAAAAAGGATTTGTAAACATTTATGTGTGGCAAAAGCCTGGAGACGTTTCAGATGCTTTTTTAATGCCTACAGGAGTCATGCTAAATTCATGTAAGACCCTCATTAGAGGCTGAGAACTGGATTTCTAGCAAGCTTCAAAATACATGCCATGCTTTAATCCTGAATTTAAGGAAAAAAAAAACAAAACATGCCGAACTTACTATAGAACCAGAAATGTTTTAAATTATTGTCTTTATTTCAGGACAGCTGTTTGTAGTCAGCCAAGTCCATCAAAACAATTGCCCTAGCTCTAGTAACTCATGCACACAGCAGCATGTTTTTAGATTACTGCAGTCATTCAACACACAGTGTAAACTAAAGTTCAGTGGTTTACTTTGGGTCAGCCTACTCTACCTTGATTTCAGACAAGACAATAAAGAGCTCATTGTTCAGCCTTCTTACCTTGCTTTCTTTTAATCAATAAGTAAAAAATGAATTCATGTTTTTATCTTGATGTTGTGAATTAAAAGAATATGATAAAAATCCTCTTACGTAGGTCTATTTCACCAAAGAAACTTTAGTGATCACATCCTAGCAGCACTGAGTGCAACTCAAATCATTAGGGAATAGACCGTTGCTGTGTTTGACACATAGCTGCAAATCCACTATACATTTTTGAGGCGATTACAACCTGGCAGCACTGGGTCATATCCTGGGCTCCCTTCTGCCAGTAGCCCAGCAGCAGAAGAGACTGCAGCCCTGACGTGGCAGTGGGAGCTCCTGGCGTGGGTGATGCTCAGGGCTGCCTCCTGCTCTTGCAGGCTGTGCACTGCCAAGGGGGTGCTGGCATCCTCAGGCCGTGTAGCTGCCTTACTGCACTTGGTAATGTGTCAGCATGGGCAGAGCTGCCATGGGGTTTGTCTCTAGCAACTGCAGGGCAGTCCCATGCTGAGCTGAGCCCTGAGAGATGTAGGGCAAACGTAAAACAGGATTAGTGACAAGTACTTTTGTGCGTGCTTCGTTGATCAAAACAGGTTTTGGTAGCAGCAGTCACCATAATGTTTGCAGCTTGGTGAGATTGAAACTTATATATATGGGCTTTTCTTTCTTTTCTTAAGGTCAGATAGTATCACTGTATTCTCCAAGATAATATGGGTGGTACTGTATCCATCCTATTTTGTGCATTTATTTATTTGCCTCCAGAATAGTATCCAACTTTCCTATTTAGGGAAGTGTCACAGAGTTAGTTGCGTCCTGGAAGCAGGTTGCAAGTTTGCACTACTCATTTCTTCTATGAACATCAAGTTCTGCAGGATTACTTAGTGTTTTTCAGCTGTGTGGAAAATATGTTAGGCAGGAGTTGAAAACTTCATGGAGTTGAAAACTTCAGGGTGTCTGTGGGTCAGTTGTTTTTGTTTTCTTTTCCATCTTCTGAAACAATCCCAGACCTCCGTACCCATTGAGGATGAAGGCTGGCCCTCCTAACAGACAAAATGTGCCTGCAGCTTACCAGCATATGTATGACTTGCTGTATAGGCTGAAAACTTTACTTGCTGTAAAGGCAGAAGTAATAGCAAAGGGTTAGCTTGTGAGGTTGCTGTCCAAACTTCCTTGTGTAAAGAGACCTTAAAGAGATTCTTCCAGGGAAGGCAAATTGCCACAGGTGCCTGGGGTGGCAAAGGGAGAGTGAATCGAATGCAAATTCTCTAGAGGTGTCGTTCCTCTTCCGCACCGTACAGCGCATGGTTGTAACAGGCAGCAGGAGGAACTTGCTCAGTAAAGATGCATGTTTAAGATAACTTTCTCTGGCATGCTCATCTGTACTGTTAGGGGAACTGATGTATCCTCCAAACTCCTGGATGGGATGGTAGGAGATCTACGTTTGCAGGTGGTGCCTTGTATCTAGCTGGATCTGATGACACTGGAGTCGTTCTGAAATGTATCTGGAAGGCTGTTTGAATCTGAAATCCCCGGTATTAGCTGGCAGCATTTGTCCATTGTTAATGCTTTCAGCATCTTCTGTGCAAATTGCGTGCGTTCACTATGATGCCAGTCAGATGATGTCCCCCTCAAGTTTCTGCTCTCAACTTGGCCTTGTTTGAGAGAGAATTGTTTCTGTACCATTACTGGATCTGTTTGCAATCTGTCTTGGTCACAAAGCAATATCACACGTATTTTTGCCCTCTAAAGAGCTAAACTATTACAGGAATCTCTCATCTGTTATCCCTGAACACACCAGGAAAATTGTCTCCTTCTCTGGAGATGTTCAAGACCTGCCTGGATGCCTACCTGTGCGACCTGCTATAGGTAACCTGCTTTGGCAGGGGGGTTGGACTCGATGATCTCTGGAGGTCCCTTCCAACCCCTACAATTCTGTGATTCTGTGATTCTGTGATTCTGTATGCAGTGGCAGCCTAATGGGAGCTTCTAGGCATGATGATGCTGCAGAGGGCACAGCTTCGAAAGAGCGGAGTTACTCCTCCAGTGGAGCTGGTCCATGTCTGCTTTCTAGGGTGTGTGTTTTCTTTTAGTAGTGGTTGAGTTGTGCTGTATCCTTGTCTTCCGATGCACTGTCTGATGTTCAGCCAGCACAAATTAAAAGCAGAGCTAGTCTTGAGTTAAGAGCTTTTGTGGGTGGATGTGACATGAAGCAGAGACAACAATTGACTTAATTATTACCTTAGTTAATTATCAGTGAGGAAAATACCTAATTATGTTTTTTCAAATTTAAGGGAAAACTACTTGAGCTCTTGCAGAGCAGTAGCCTTTTTCTAGCATGAAAATCCTAGACTTGGCTCAGCTTGAGAAACACAGAGAATTGCCAAGTTCCAGGCAGTCGATTAAGAGAACTTGATGTTTCTGCAAGATTTCTGCTTCTTTGTAATTGCTCTTGCTAATACCCATTTAGCTAGCTTTTAGGCCCTGCCGTGTACCCCAAAACTATTTCAGCCCCGCTTGCCTCCGCAATCTTTCCTTTTGCTGTTTCCCCTTTCTGCCTGCGAGCAGCTGACCCTGCATTCACTTGTGCTCGTCACAGTCTCCATGACACCCCTGCACGCCTCCGTGCCGTGCTGGGCTCCCCACGCTGTCGCACTCACTTCCTGCCCACGCACAGCTCTCCGCAGCTTCCTTGCTGGCCTTGTGAGCGCTGTTCGTAAGACTCCCTGCTCTGACACCACCTGCCTGTGCCAGCCGGGTTCCCCGGGGTCCGCTGTGTGCTGTGGCTTGTGGCACCACCCATCTCATCTGCCAAAGGCGACTCCTAGCAAGGGTTTAAGAGTTTGGAGTGGTTTGAGAAAGTGAAAAGCATCAGACTCTTTTGTAAGGGATGTCTGAGGTGTAGAAATTTACATGTATTGTTCTTAAATTAAAACAAGTGCGTAACTGTCCCCACTGCCAACCAGATTCTCAAGCTGAAAGCACTGGTGAGTGAGAGCAGCCAGCTTTTTAAGAGATGCATAGAAGAGCCACTTAGGCTAAATGTCCTGATCATCCCATCACTGTAGCTTTCCCTTTGGAACGTTTTTCTGTACCTCATACATGCATTTATTGCTTTTTATGCTGAAGTTTGTACATTAGCTTGAAGGACTGCCTCTTCAAATTGTCTAAAAATGATAAGGAAAATCACTAAATAGAGGCACAAAAAATGCTGACTTCTTTTTTCTATACTGTAAACAAAAGTTGCTAAATGTATGTCTTACATTTACATCCAGCAGTCCCCATTTCAATATAAATCTGTTCAAATTTTATTCTCTCTTACGGTGGGCTTTAAAAAAAAAAAAAGAAGAAAAAACCAAAACCAACAGATTCGGGGAAGTAGTGCTTGGATGAAACTTTTGAAACTCAGATGTTTTCATTTCTGTTTTTCTCCTTGGCTTTTTTTATCAAGCCAGGACATTTGTTTTCTCTGTGCTTCTTTCCTCTGTGAAACAAAAAATGCCCCTTACACTAAATCAGCCTGAAAGATGCATGCGGAAAATTTAACCACAGTAGAAGTATGAGATTTTGACTGTTGGTGATCATCTGAATTTTAGTCGTTTGTGTCCTGTTTGCTTATTTTTCTAAATTATTGATTGCTGCAGGTGTGTATTCTCTTCATAATTACGTACTTTTCCTGCGGAGCTGGTTGAAACTTGGTCATCACAGAGGTACAGACCAGGCATGCACTGACCAGAAGGAACGGTTCTGTCACAGCCCTTTTCTCTCACTGTTCCCAGCTTCTCCTGCTTAACAAGTTGCAGATGCTGCTGTGCCCCCAAAGGTGTATCTAAACAGCTAAACGCCTGTATTTACCTAATGCTGTGTATCCAGTTGGTGAAGTCCAGGTGCAAAGAAGAGAGGGTAATATTCAGCTTTTGCCAGCAAGAGTTAAATAGTACATCAGGACTCTCTACTCTTCCTTTTATACCAGCGTGGCTGTGGTTCATTTGGAAATAGCAAATGTAGCGTAAAACGAGCTGGCAAGGTTCTTTTTAGTTGTATATAATTCATCTTTGGGAGATACGTGTCAAATGCCAAGGCTATTCCACGTGTGCCATTCCCTGCCTGCTGTGGCCATTCTGAAGGTGGCTGCCACACAGGTGAGCCTCAGCCGGAGCTGTAGCTGCTGCGTGAGCATGGGCTGGGGAGAGCAAGTACAATCTGAAGCATGCCTCCCAGTGCTGCTCATATCCAGTTCCTCTGGCCATCTGAGTCTGGCACAGATCTGCTCTGGCAGTGAAAGAGGCAGTCCTTCCTCTGCTGTGTCTGCTTCTACCTTCTGCCAGGTCTAGTATTCACGTGAACTGGCTGACTGAATGCAAACATTTTTCTCTTCTGGCAGTCTAGTTTTGAGCCATGCCAGTTCTTTGATCTGATTCACCACCTAAAAGCTAGTCCCAGCATAAAGTTAGTGCTGGAAATGGAGGTCAGGCAGAGCCACCCTGCTGCAGCAAAATCCTTGATGTTGGCTGGCTCAAACTGACGGGCACGTATCGGGGCAATGGAGTGTCTGTGTGCCCCCAGCTCGTTTGAGGAACAGAACACATGAGTAGGCCACCTGTGTGTCATCACTGAAATGAAACTGAACTCCCTGCATATCTCTAAATTAAAAAGCACTGCGTGTGTAAGAAAAGAGGTAGAATACAGCTCATCGTGATCATGAATGATGTTGGTTCCTGAGCAGTCTCTGTGGTGAGGTACTTTCGTTTGCAGGAGGTCATTCACCTTGGCTGAGCTCTAACGTTGCTCATACTCCCCCGCAGCCCCCCACTTGAAAGTGAAGGTCACACGATGTCCTCTGCAGTTTGAACTGGTGTTCTCAGCGCAGCCCTCTCTAAATGTGTCACACCATGTCATTTGCCCTGGAAGTTTCCGTGTAAGTTACACTTAGATGCTGCAGTGCTTCCATCTCCACCCACTGCAGAAGCTTCTGGCATCATTAGTCTAGAAGCTGGATGAAGGGCTGTAGAAGAAGAATCTCCTGTCCAAGCAGTTATCGCATTTTAGGTCAAAACCAAACACAGCGTCATTTCTCAAAATAAACTTTCACTTTCTCTGTATCATCACCTCATGAGTAAACATCAGAACCTTTAATTCTCTAGTAATTTCATCAGATAAATGGTACTTTACTGGTCTTTTTGGATGTTGAAGTAACAAGAAGCACTGGGGATCCATAAATAGGAGGCCTGAAGCTGTTGTCATCTTTAATTTTGTGCCAGAATTTGGAATTGCCTATTGGTGAATTGGACTCTGAAGTCTTCAGTGTTGTGCTACAGAAGCAAACACAAGTTCTTCTCTTATTCAGCAGAAACCCAATGAGGTGCCTTGATTTCAGCAACAAAGATCTGTGAGTCCAGGACAGCCCTAGCTCTGGTGTAGCATGAGCTGCTTGGGTTGGCCAGCTGGGTTGGAAGGAGTTCATGATTTGTGCCCGCAGTGGGACTGTACTGGGTTTCTCTTTTTGCTATTAGGTAAGAGAGTAAAGAATCATTTTAAAGGCAATGATTTGTTAGGTTGGGGAATCATGATCTCTCCTAGAGAAGCTGTGCACAAATTTGTAAAGAAAGGATCTGCTAGTTATTGTACCCCATTGCTGGTTGGACAGCCAGTTCTGCCCAGGTCTGCCTGTGCCTTTAGGTACTATTTTATAAATCCTGTTGCCAGAATCTTGGTGAGTGATGTTAGTTTTCTTTCATCATTGTGCTGGTTGTGGTTTTGTGGATTTTGTGGTATCAAGCCCCCTAATTGCCTTAGACAGTTTCATTTCTTTTCAAATCTTCTTAATATTATTATTTTCGTTTCAATGTGTTTGAGTTGTGAAGCAATAATTTCGAAAGTTTTAATTCCCCCTGTAAAATAGGTGTATTTACAAACATTATTTCATTCACTTCTGTTTGCATGGATAACTACAGAAGATGAATTCTAGCCAGATAAAGGATATATTTTTTTGTTAGGGCCATTACTGAAACAAGCCTAGATTGCAGGTTGGACCGCAGCTCTTTTGTGGATTCATACCAAGATAATAAGGTGTGGTACTACACAGCTAGAAGTCAGAAGAGGAACTGCTGAACTCCTGCCAAAAGCAGAGTACTTCTTCCTTTTATCCATGTGCTGTGTTTGAGCCTTTTCTGCTGCATGTTATAAATGTGCTGCGTTTTGCAGTCATTCTGCTTGACGTGTGTAGTGCCACAGATCTCAGTAAAGCTACATATGTGAAGCTTGCATGGTTGGTTTCCTCCACAAACCTTTAGCAGCATTTCTTAACTGAATAAATTTAGGTTTGTCTGGTTTAATGCTGTCCATTCTCCTTTGGTGTGGAAGTTAATGAAATAACCCGAATGGCACGACCATCCTCTGTATGGCCATACTCCAGGCATTAGTCATTGTGTTTGTCTGCCTCATTTTTGTTTGTTTTTAATATTCTCAAGATGTAAGCCAGCATACGGTCAAGTCTGTGGTTACTCTCAAATAGACTTCAGAGGGAGCAGAATTAGACGTTCATTAAAAATAACAACATTTTATTTTCTTTGGATGATTATCTTTTAGGCGTGAACAAAATATGTTTTGAAATTGATGAAAGCTGTGTGCATCTTTATACAAGCATGGAATTTAGCCTCTGTATTTTTAAGTGTGTCATCACAAGATGGAGTCACAGCTGTCTTGTTCTCCTTTTTTTTTTTTTCTGTTATGTTCTTCTCATCTGAGCAAAAATAGCCCAAGAGGAATCAGTCTTGACTGAGCACTTCCTCTCTGAAATTGCAGGTTTTTGTAATTTATGAAGTCATTTATAAGGACATGCAAATTAAGAGCCATGTGTTTTGCTTCAATACAAGGAACTGTTTACAGTAAATCTGTTTACAGTCCTGTTTAATGTCTTTATTGACAACCTGGATGAGAGAACTGATTGCACCCTCAGTAAGTTTTCAGTTTACATACCTGGTTGTCCTCTCAACCAGGAAGGCCCTATAAAGGGATGTGGACAGGATGAATCAATGGGCTGAGGCCAGTCGTATGAACTTCAACAAGATTAAGTGCCAGGTCTTGCAGTTTGGTCACAGCAACTCTGTGTACCTGGCTTGTGTCAACAGTAGTGCAGTCAGCAAGACCAGCACCTCTGTACTGGCACTGGTGAGGACACACCTCAAGTGCTGTGTTAGGGTTCGGCCCCTCATGACAAGAAAGACATTGAGGCCATGGAGCACAACTAGAGAAAGGGCAGCAAAGCTGGTGAGGGTTCTGGAGCTCAAGTGTGTTGGGGAGCGGCTGAGAGAGCTGGGGTTGTTTGATGTGGAGAAGAAGGGGCTTAGGGAAGACCTCACTGCTCTCTACACCCTGACAGGAGATTGTAGTGAGGTAGGAGTCAGCCTTTTCTCCCAACTAGTGAGAAGATGAGAGGGAACAGCCACAAGAGATTCAGGTTGGATATTAGGAAACATTTATTCTCAGAAATGAGTGATGAGGCATTGGAACAGGCTGCCCAGGGAAGTGGTGGAGTCACCATCTCTGATGGCATAAGGAACTTATAGGTGACGTGTAGGGACATGGCTTAGTGGTGATGGGTTGATGGTCAGGCTTGATGGTCTTAGAGGTCTTTCCCAATCTTAATGATTCTGTAGTTCTATATCTTGAAATTTTTGGGATGTTTCACCTTTCCTGAATCAAGCAGTCAAACAAGAGGTTTGAAATTTGACTACAGCTTGGGCTCTGTGGCTCAATAATGGCTGGTAAAATTCACTAACACAAGCCGTTAAGCCTGTGTGTCCCTGCAAGCTAATTGCTTACTGGCACAGTGTTTAAGCATGGATCAGTCATCTGAGCTGCTGGGAACAAATTAACATTAAACATCTGATAATGCCCTGTGCAAGCTCTGATGTAGAGAACACGGTTTTTTTCCCCCCCTAAATCAGAGTGTGTCAAGAGGCAGTTGGGGTACAACGTGCTGAACTGTTTCAGCAGTGTTGATGTTCAGAGACCTCCTGACTACCTATTAACTCATCTAAATGTGAAGATATTATCAAGTGTATTTTTAACATAAGTTTGCTGATAGTCACCATCAGGTGTGTTTTGGCTACCTTCTCCAACAGCCAGCTGTGAGCACCTGAAGGGAGAAATCACCAGAACCTACACCAGGAACTGGCTTGTCTGTAGCATCCTTGAGAGCAAATGCTGTGGAGTAAAATTATTAGAGCTTGAATATTCGTTTGAAGGGGAAAGGTCAACAGAATGACAGGGGGTGAACATCACAGCTGCTGTGTCATTACTGACTCACTGGCTTTCTGGAGTAAGTGCATGTGTTGGGTGTTCTGCCCCCAGTGAGGCAGCACTGGTTGCCGTGTTCCCAGTGATACTTCTGTGGTGGGATCCATGGCACAGTGCAGGGCAGGGGGTTGAGATGGGCTTCTGTCACAGTTTGTCACCCTTTATGTCTAAAAGCACAGAACTTAAAAAACTGTAGCAGCGGAGAAAACTTGCTTTCTACAAATGCTGTTATATTAAGTTAGTAGCTCAGCTAATGAAGTACGTGAGATTACAAAACTTCACTCTGCATATCTGGTAACAGAGCCAAACAGAAACCTGCAGAGCTCATGCAGACAGAACTTCCCTGGGTGCCAGCATTTTTGGGACTACAATACAATAAGTTGCTGCTTAATTTTGAACTGACCAGTATTTGTCTTAAGACTGCTGATTGCAGGCTTGTAAAACAGAAAGGTGATTTGATTTCTTTTTACTGAGAAACGGAGATAATTCAGAACACAAGAAAGACTAAAAATGCCAGTGGAAAGTATTCTGAGCTCAGCATTGGTTGTTTCACACTATCAAAAGGTGAAAGGAAGAAATCGCTTGAGTGGGCACTGTGGAATCCCACTCATGGCAGGGTGGAGACCAGCCCAGTGATAAATGCTAAAGGTCAGAACATTGCAGTCTAATCACTATAATGTGATCCACGGGGTTCTTATCACAAACACATTTAATTTTTTTTTCTTCAAGAGGCCTTTGAAAGGGCTGGAGAGGGAGTGAACTTCAGAAGCTGTGATCTGCTGACTCGATGCACATTCACTTTAGGCAATTATAAAGAGTATGAGTATGTTGGACTGCAGCATTGAGCAATTTTGGAAAAGAAAACTGCTTCAAGTGATTTTAATTACTAGTGCTTCTACTTAAATGAAATTAAATCAGATTCTCATTTTGCTACCATTGAGTGTTAACACAATAATTTAATGTCAGGCCTTAAAGAAAAACATTGATTTCAGATAGTGTTTATTCTGCCAATTACCCATGAAACTGGGAGTACATTGAATGTTTGATGGTTATATCTTAGGTCCTGTATTTCAAAATAAAAATAAGTAAACTCATGAACAAAACTGATATGCTGAGCTGGGGTTATTTATTACTGTGTTTTACACTGAAAGGAATTTATGAGGAAACATTATTTCCAGCTAGGGTTTGCTCATTGGATTAGAGAAGTATATTATAAAGACACCAGTAATCACTGTACCCAGGTTCAAGAGTGATACTGGTTTTGCTGGGAAAGTGTAGATAGCCTGTATTGTTCAACCTTCATCCTTGTCCCAAGAACTGGATTATTTTTCATCTCAGTCTCTAGAGGAAAATAACCATTGTCACACAGCAGAAATCTCTCACTTGCTGCAAATTTTTAGCTAGATCCTAGGACTTCTTTGTGCTGAAGTACTTCTTTTTCCAAGGGCATTCCTTTTTTAAATATCATTATGCACAAGTCAGAGATGCATCCAGAGAATGACTTCAAAACTATAAATACATGAAACCAGTCTGGAAGGCGAGGTAAAGAAACTGGACACAAGGACACAAGGAACAAGTTTACGACCAGGAAAAGAGGACGGTGAAGGTAGAGGATCTTGGTTGATGCCTGCTGCTCAGGGGCAGCTGTGCTGAGGCTCAATTTGTCTCATCTGAACTCACCCATGGGATAATGCAGTCAAAGAACAAACCTTTGTAGAAACATGATGACTGACTTCTTTGAAGGGAAGTTTTCATTGCTTACTTCAGATTTAGTCTTGCTCGATCAAAGAAAAGTATTAAGACTTTTTTTTGTAGTGTTTTTTTTGTATACAAGGAATTTATTCATGCATAGTACTGTAGAATGCTATGGACACACTTCCTTTGCTTTGGCAACAACTAGAAATTGGATAATTTCTTTTACTGGTGGAGACATGACTAGATTCTTAAAGATTCTTAAAGAATTACTTTGTTTAATTGTTGTTTTTGAAGACTATTTCTCAGTCTTGTGTTTCTTTTTGCTATTCAGTGCCTGAGGAGCAGCTGCACAACATTGATGAGTACGATCTCAACGTTGTCCGCCTCTGTTTCCAAGCTTTCCTCCCTGATGAACATGGCAACTACACATTAGCTCTTCCTCCTTTGATTTCCAACCCTATCTATGACAACAGTAAGTAACAACTCAGTCAAAAGCGCTCCCCTCTCATGTTTCCCTCCCCCTCACTTTGAGATGAAAAACACCAGGACAGAGTCTGAGCTTTTGAGCTCTTCTAGCCCTCGGAGGCACTTTTGTATCCTATTGCTATTTTCAGTGTAGACAGACTAAGTAGAGAATGTTTGGCTGTGATCTAGAAGGATGCAGAAGTACAACACACCTCTTCCTAATACCACTTTCCACATTCTGTAAGACTTGACTTCCATGTGATTTCAGTTGAGAATTTTGGCTTCCAGTGTTCGTTGGATTTCTTTTGGAGAAGAATAGCAGAGGAGTTAATGATCAACAAATTTTTTTTTTTTTGCATTGATTTTTATTTCTGCAGTGAAAGTACTCCTGTATGTAAGGTGAAGATTTGTTATTTAGTGGAAGATACAGCTTAATCTGAGATCTGCATTTTATACTATTGACGTGCAGAATTTCAGTGATGTGCACATAAGCATTATCATATAATAGCTTGGGGTGGAAGGAACCCCAAAGACCATCAAGCTCCAGCCCCCCTGCCATAGGCAGGGCCACCAACCTCCATACCTAATACCAGACCAGGCTACCCAGGGCCCCATCCAACCTGGCCTTGAACGTCTCCAGGACGGGGCACCTACAGCCTCCCTTGACAAGTCTGTTCCAGCACCTTACCACTCTATCAGAGAAGAACTTTTTCTTCATATCCAACCTAAATTTTCCCTCCCTCAGCTTAAAACCATTTCCCCTCCTCTTTGTAGGCTCCCTTCAGGTACTGGAAGGTTGCAATGAGGTCACCCCGCAGCCTTCTCTTCTCCAGGCTGAAGAAGCTCAGCTCCCTCAGCCTGCCTTCATAGGGGAGGTGCTCCAGCCCTCTAAACATCTCTGTGGTTCTCCTTTGGACCTTCTCCAATGGCTCCCTGTCTTTCTTTTATTGTGGTCCCCAGACCTGGACACAGGGGCTTCAAAAGAGCAGAGTAGAGAGAAACAATCACCTCCCTGTCCCTGCTGGCCACCCCTCTTCTGATGGAACCCAGGACACCATTTGCTTTCCAAGCTGCAAGAGCACACTGGTGGCTCATGTTGAATGTATAATCAATGACTATTAAGACATTATAATTACAAAATCAACAAGAGGGTTAGGCAAAGCAGATTATGATAACAAAAAGAGAATAGACAGAAAGCTTACCTGTATCCTGGGCCCACAAAACTCCAGCAGAGCAGATCTCCAGTAGAGCTCCTTCCCCACTGGTATCCAGCTCTTAAATAGGTCTAGGAGGGGGTGGAGCCAGGCAGCACAGGTGAATTGCCTTCACCTGTGCTCCTCTGGCTGACTCATTGCTCGCCTCAGGTGATTAATCAGAGGTTCAGGCCGTGACTCAGCAGTTCCCATACGTTAAGCTTTTCATCTATCAGAACCCCCAGGTCCTCCTCTGCAGGGCTGCTCTCAAGGACCGCTCCTCCCAGTCTGTATGGATGCCTGGGATTCCTCCAGACCAAGTGCCAAACCCTGCACTCTGCTGTGTTGAACCTCATCAGGTTCACCCAGGCCCACCTCTCTAGCTTGTTGAGGTCCCTCTGAATGGCATCCCTTCCTTCCATTGTGTCGACTGCACCACTCAGCTTGGTGTCATCAGCAAATTGCTGAGGGTGCACTTGATTCCATCACTGATGTCATTGATAAAGATGTTGAAGAGCACCGGTCTCAAACAGACCCTTGGGGGACACCACTCACTACTGGCCTTCACCTGGACACAGAGCCGTTGATCACCACCCTTTGTCTTTTATTTTATGAAAATGTTTAATATGAACTCAAGCATTTTTTGTGTATCTAGAATTACCTAGAAGTTGAAATTGGCTGAGAACACTTGTAGTAATAATTTGGGTTGAGAAAGAGTCGATACACAGGATTTGCAGCTACATCTCAGATGCCATTTAAAAAAATGCCAAATCACAATTAGTCATCTGTGTTGATTGACGTCATTCTTTGCTAAGCTGCTGAAATGGCAGCTGCACAGAGGGGAAGCTTGGGTTTTAATGTGGGTATATGTGGGCAGATTCTGATTCACTGCAGGTATCTAAAATCCTCCATGTAACATAGCAGCAGTGTAAATAGTGCATAACTGCAACCACAAAATCACAAAAGTTATGCTGCTCTTGTCTGAAATGAGCAGAATTTCTTGAAAAAAAAAAAACAAATAAAGAAAGCCTTTGTAAATCAGCTCTGTCATAGAATACTGAGTAAACTCAGGTTACCACTTTGGATAAGTGATAAAAATTACATCCAAAGCCCATTACATTGGGCTTGGGAATCCTGTGTTATTATTTCAAGCTTTTGCAGCCCTATTGAGATCAGAAGCAAAAACATACTTAGAGCTTTTCTGAAAATCACGTTCAGATTTTAAATCCAGTCTTTTCTTTATTCTCTATCACCAGTCTGGGTAGCAGACATGAATAAGAATAATCGGAATATAATGTAGAAGCAGCGATGTCAGCAGAGACTGAAAGTTTACAAAGTCCATTATGATAGGCAGTTTCTGTTTTCAGTTATTTTATAATGTTAGCTGCTTTTGAACAAAAATCTCCCAAGTTGTCTGTCTTACCACCCCCAAAACTCTTGGGAAGAGTCATAGAAAGCAGCTTATTGTTTCTGAGAAGTTGGGAAGAGCATGTTCTCATGCTGTTGTTGAAAATGGTAGTTTGTCTGTGACAAGTTGCATGTACTTGCTGAGGACATGCTGTCAGGGGTTAAGGAACAGGAACTGAGCAGAGCTGAAGAGGTGGGGAGGCGGGCGTGGGAGCCGGGTGGCACAAGTGGCCCCGCAGGCAGCTTCCCTCTGGGCTCCCACCTCCCTCACTGTCCTTCCCAGCGCTCAGGCTGACGGCAGCGGGGCGTCTGCCAGTGTTGGGGTTTCTTTCCTTTTCCCTTCTAGATTCCACTACAGTGGTTAACAGAAACAAACAAACAAACAAAAACCAGCAACCACAGGTTAGAACCCCTTCCCTAAAGCCTGTTAGAAAGCACAGAGTGCTGTTCAAGCTTACCGAAGTGAAACCAAGTTAAAATTAAGCTTCTCCTCGCAATTCTTAATTTACTCTTCCTTTGAAAAACGAACAACTACACTGCCAGTCATATGATCCTGTACTGCTTCTGGTATGGTTTTCTTTCCCCTCCCTTCGAAGTTTCTGATTCATACAGAAATGAAGTGTCGTGTGGTCATTGAGGCTGTAGCACCCACTTCTGTTGATGAGGATGATAATAGTGCAGGCAGCAACTGTGTCCCTGGGCTCTGGCCCAAGGTTACCAGGAGGTCTGTTCTGAACATAGCCTGTATGGTGCTGCAGGTTCCCTACACAGGGCCAAATAATGTCAGGCAAGGATTGACTTAAACTGATCTTCCAAAGTAGATTTTCCATTTTTTGAGTGTGACACCTTGAGTTCTGTGTTTCATCTCTGTGCGTGGAGCAGGGAGCCAGACAGGGCCTACCTTGCAGCATCAGATGAAGGGCATTAAAGTACATCTGGAGTTGGGAGTTTTGATGTAATGAAACTGGAGAACATTGCAGGACAGTGTAGTTTCGTTCTGTTGGGATTAGAGAGCAGGAAATGATTCAGGAAATAAGGAATATGGTCACTTGTGATAGCAGTTACTTTGTATGTTAAATGGATAGGGGGTCTTAAAATGGGTATGTGCTCATATACTTGAAAGCACCAACAGAACATATATGCACAGGAGGTTTACTTGAAGGTCTAGGGAGTTCTTTCACTCTGGCTTTTTAAAATTTTTTTTAACACTTATGAATCATTATACTGGGACATTAGTGCCCTTTTAAATAAATTGTGACACCACCCACAAAATGGTGAGGGACCTGTTGTTCCTTCATTCAGTTTTTTGTCTGCATTTACCCTGCAGACTGCTGTTGTTGACCTGAGCCAGACGCAGGAGTAGTACTGGTCAGGGCTTTGGTGTAGCAACCAGGCTGTTCAAGACACAGTGTGCAAACTTTGGTTGTGTTTCGTTTGTTGCAATCTGCAGTGCTGTTTGTTGCAATCTGCAGAACTATGCTGTGAGTCTGGGGTTCAACTTCCAGCAGTTTTGAATGTTAGGCTCCTAGATCTGTTTTCAACTGCCTAGATGGGGTAAGGGAGGAGAGTTTTGATTGCCAGATAAAGCTGTGAATAGAACTACAACTGCACACTTGAGGGGATTTTCTTGACTTGCTAGCCCAGCATTTTCCAGAGAAGTGTGACTGCAACTTGTAACCAGTCACTCAGAAAACTGCTCTGATTCTACAGCTTGAAGAAGGGCAGAAGTGCTGAGCACAACTTTGTCATGTGGGAAAATACTTTGAGACTATTCTAGAACAGTTAGGGAGTGTCACATCCCCACTTAAGGGGAAGGAAGGTGGCCCTTTACAGAGTGAGCGGCACAGCTGTGCTGGAATCTCTGTTTGAGGTAAGTGATCAAGAGCAGTAAGAGCCACGTTTCCTTGCTGCCACTGTATTTGCGTGGAACATCAAGCCCTGCTGGACTGACATTTTTGGTGTGGATTTACGCTCCTCCAGCTGCTGTGTTCCCTTTATGTACACTTAATTACCAGCACCTCCCCTTCAATAGTGACAAAGTTATAGTGATTATTTATGATCAAATTTGTCTGTTTGTTTCCAGGAGCTCCCAACACAGCAGAACTGAGAATTTGTCGTGTGAATAAGAACTGTGGAAGTGTAAAGGGAGGAGATGAAATTTTTCTTCTGTGTGACAAAGTTCAAAAAGGTAACCTTGGCTAGGACTTCCCTTACTCCAAATGGCTAACACTCCACTTTCTAGCTGAGAAACTGAAACTCTCCACTGTACTCCTATCTAAGTGGACTGCTTTTAGCTGAGCAGAATCAATTCCAGGATCAGGAGCTCTAAATACCTCTGAAAAATATTCTGTGCCTTAAAGTCAAACCATTTAATTTGGCTCTGAGTTTGGAGTCTGATTCCTTTCTTTGTTCCCCTTCCCACCTTTGCTGCTGCTGCAAGTTTTCAGTTTTCTTCAGCTTAACAAGGATCTTATTTCTAATGAACTAGATGACATAGAAGTCAGATTTGTCTTGGACAACTGGGAGGCAAAAGGCTCCTTCTCCCAAGCTGATGTTCATCGCCAGGTCGCAATTGTGTTCAGAACACCGCCTTTCCTCAGAGACATCACAGAACCCATCACAGTGAAGATGCAGTTGCGAAGACCTTCAGACCAGGAAGTCAGTGAACCAATGGATTTCAGATATTTACCAGATGAAAAGGGTATGGGTCCCATTAGCTGGCTTCCTTAAAGGTTGTTTTCAGTGCAGAATTCTTGTTGACAATGAACAGTAACCTACTGAGTTTAAAAAAAAAAATCTATACAATTATTACAACATAGATTTTGGAGTTTTTTCTAAAACTAACAGTAGCCAATTTGCTCTCTTTTTCAGTGAAAATATCAAGAGTTATGGTTAATAACACTTCTTCGGTTTTTTAGAGTATAGCCATATCTCAAATATTTCTCTTTAAATACATTTTACTACAACAGGGAGCCACTAGTCAAGTTTTAGAAACTTCTTTTCACAAATTATTTCCAAAGGTATTTTAATTAACAGTTTTTCATCCCGCTCCTTTCATTGTAGATCCGTATGGTAACAAAGCAAAAAGGCAGAGATCAACGCTGGCTTGGCAAAAGCTCATACAGGACTGTGGTAAGGAAAATACTCAGCCTCTTTTTTTTTTTTTTTTTGGTCTGAGTGAACTTAACAGTTACGAAGAATCATTTTGTTCAGAAGCAAACCTTCAAAGTGAATTCATGCTTTCTTCTGTCACAGGATCAGCTGTGACAGAGAGGCCAAAAGCAGCTCCTGTCCCCACTGTCAACCCTGAAGGAAAGCTGATTAAGAAAGGTAAATTTCTGCTCGCGTGTCCCAATCCAGCAGCAGATGGAAGCAAGCAGTGTCTGACTGCTGAGGGGAGAGGCTGGCGCTTTCAGGAGGGAGCACTGAAGTTCCCAAGGCAGCTGCAGTACAGTCTCTCACTACTCCTCAGCTGGAACTTTCTCTTTCCCCAGGAGAGCACTATAGTGCTTTCAACATAAAGATTAAATTTAAATGAAATCAAAATTACATTAGAAGCCTATTTAAGGATTACTTGCTTTAGTTGCTACTTAAATGTAGCTTTAGTTAAGTGCTGATTTTTGCTAGGTTCACACACTTTCTTTCAGATATAAGGCTCAGACATGAGGCCTCCCCATCTCTTTGCTTGGAACCTGTAATATTTTCTCAAGGTTTTTCTTCCTGTAAAGTAAGCCTACCATTCTTTATTTAAATGTAAGCTGTTCTCTTAGAAGGGGAACAAGGCAGCTGTCTAGAAGTACAGTGCGCCTGGACAGCATTAAAGCAAGTGCTGGTCCACATGTAATCACATTGAGCTAGCACTGGTTTTGCTTTTTTTTTTTTTTTTTAACCATCTGTAGCTTAACATAAAAAATGGTATAAGAATTCAGTAATATCTTTCCTTTTCACAGAGCCAAATATGTTCTCACCTACGCTGATGCTGCCTGGGCTAGGAACGCTGGGGAGCTCCAGTCAGATGTTCCCTGCGTGCAGCCAGATGCCCACCCAGCCTGCGCAGCTTGGCCCTGGGAAGCAGGACACACTCCCTTCCTGCTGGCAGCAGCTGTACAGCCCGTCCCCTTCAGCCAGCAGCCTGCTCAGCATGCACCCGCACAACAGCTTCACAGCAGAAGTGCCTCAGCCTGGTGCTCAGGGCAGTAGCTCTGTCCCGGCTTTCCACGATAACCCACTGAACTGGCCCGATGAGAAGGATTCCAGTTTTTACAGGAATTTTGGCAGCACAAATGGGATGGGAGCAGCGATGGTGTCAGCTGCAGACATGCAGAGTGCTTCCAGTAGCAGCATCGTCCACGCCGGTCACCAGGCTGGTGCCACTGCTGCAAGCATCATCAACATGGAGACCAGTGACATGAACTGCACCAGTCTCAACTTTGAAAAGTATACTCAGGTGTTAAACGTAAGCAACCACAGGCAGCAGCTCCATCAGGTGCCTGCAACATGCCCACCTGTGGCAGCCCCTGGCAGCACTGCCTTCAGTTCACAACCAAATTTAGCTGATACAGCAGTTTACAGCAGCTTTCTAGACCAAGAAGTTTTAAGTGATTCAAGACTATCGACCAACCCTCTCCAGAACCATCAGAACAGCCTCACCCTTACAGATGACCAGTTCTACGACACCGATGGTGTCCACACCGATGAGCTCTATCAGTCTTTCCAGTTAGACACCAACATGCTACAAAGCTATAACCATTGAGCCAGCAGCAGGCTGAGGCAGGCACATAGAGCTTTTCCAAGGAGTAACTCACCCTTCTTTCTCTTTCAGAATGCTACTGTGCAAACCTCATGATACAACTTAAAGTTATACGTATATCGATCAGCCCAAAGACTGGTGCCCATGAAGAAGCATTTGGGGTGCTGTACCTTCAAAGCTCTTCTTAAACATTTGTATGGTGTTGGAAAAAGGAATTACTAATACTTAAAGCATTGGGAAGAAAAGCTGATATCTTCAGAAGGGTCAGATTTCCAATAATTCACAGGGTTAATACTGTCTAAAAATAAAACATTTTGCTACAGAAATTAAATTAACATTTCAGAAGGACAAAGTAGGAAAAAACTGCACGTGGGCACTCTAGTTCAGACTCACCTAACATATTTTATTCATCTTGCTTGAAAGATTTAGGTTTCTTACCCTCTTTCATATAAAATATTTTTCTCCTAAAACAAAATCATGCATTGATTTTTTATTTTTTTTTCCATGTTTCACCACATTCCATTTGCTTTCAAGGCAAATTTACTCTAAAGAAATTTAATGACTATGTCATTGTTAGATATGTTTTAAAGACCGGAAGGTTTGAGTTTTTAAATAGTCCAGCTCTGTTGTAAATGCAACACTGCACAGAAGAATGAGCAGAAAGTAAGGACTTCTCTGCACTTCATCCCGAGTGCACTATTTTAAATGACAAATCCCTGTTGCTTTAGGAATGGAGCACGCTGTTATTTCTCCGGAATTTGTTTGGTGTGTGTGTGTGTGTAGCCACGATGCGCATTTTATTTTGAACTACAGAAATGCAGTCAAAGCACCTGCCCGTTCCTTCCTCAGACGGCCCAGCAGTTTCCTGCTATGCAAGTGACTGCTGAAAGGCTCAGGTCTGACTCCCTACCAGCCCTCACGGGAAGAGGTGAAATGCAGCCCACCCCAACGCGCTGTGTCAGCAATGCGAGGCCGTTCCAATCGGTGTCAATTAAAACAGCCTTCAGTCCGCGGTATCGAGAACCAGAGCTTCCTCTCTTCTGCTAGCTTCCCAGTCTCCACACCAAGGCCTGAGGCACAGGATGTCCCGTGGCACCTCGTGTAGCTATCTGGCTAGGTAAGGCACTCAGGTCTGTGTTAGGGCTTTGCTATTTTACTGCTGATGTACGAAGCATCACAGCAAGAAATATATCAGTGTATTTATTTATACGGCTGGTTATTGTGTAGGCTTAAGAACCTAATTTTTACTGTTTGACTATCTAAAAGTGCACCATGGAAAAAAGCAATAAATAGCATGCTTGGATATGTAGGGAACAGAAACCACAACCACAAGACAAAAAGCCACTTGAGATGTACAGTCACACACCAGATAGAAAGGAACTCCAAAAACCTCCATGGTTTAAGGGAAAGCAGCAATTACTCAGTGCAGTAATTCACTGCGTGCAGAGCCATGAGGTGCTGCAGCTGTAAGGCATTACATCAGTTTCACAGGTCTGACAGAAGGGGCTCTTCCACGGTGTACAAATGAAGTCTGGAAAACTGCTTCCCATCACCCCATGTACCCAACTCCACACTTACAGCAGTTTTTCTCACTCCTGCAACACACCTTTCCGGGAGCATGAAAGAGATACAAAGAACGCTTGCAATGTGTCATTTATTCAGTTCTTCCTTTTTAAGTTCTCAATGTTTAAGTTTATTGAATGTAAACATTTTCTTTATAGAATGCTCTTTATAGCACAATTTGTTTTTACAGTATAATTAAATATTTTCAAAATTCTGTTTTCCTTTGTAAACAAGTTGGTTTGGTAATTAAAGAACTGGTTATACTGAGTCCTGAGCTTCTTCAGCCTTCTCAGCCTTGCAACATTACAAGACATGTTAGAGAAGCCACGCAGAGCTGCTGGGATTTGGGTTGCTCGTCCTGGGTCTTCCTAGAATATTTTACGTTACATTCACAACTGCTGCTGGCCATGGTGCAGTAAGGAGTCCTCAGCACTTGGCAGTTCTTTGTGGCACAGTAGCATGACTGACGGACAGGGAGGACAGAGGCACTCATGTTCAGCCAAGGCTGTGCTACTGGCACAGCTTCGTGCAGCAGGGGGTTTGCTTTGGGTGAGCAGCTACTTGGAGAAGTACAACAGCTTCATCCAAGTCCTTCTGGTATGAAGAAATATGATAAGAAACACTGGCTCTTAGATTTTAGCATTTACACGTAATCTGCTAGAAAACATCTACTGTTTCACGTTTACCACAAGAACAAAATTAAATCTTGCTCTTATTACTCTTAGGAAATGTCCTACTGGAGTATTCACAAGTAGGTATTTTACATTTGAAAACAAGATGAAGTGTCTCTGAACTGTAACAGGAGCAGAAGTCCCAGTTAGCACCATTTCCCCTTTGGGACACCTCTTCTAATGTCTGTTTTGTCCAGCCTACGTGTGTTCCCAGTGTATAGAACTTATACACCATTTGTGTCAAGAAATAACACAGTAGCCTGAAGTTTTCTTTTCCTTCTTTCCTGAATAGTTTCTGAAGATATCCATCGTTCACAACAGTTCCATTCTGGGCAAAGATTTATGTATGAGACAACTACTCCTAGGATCAGTTCTCATAACAGCCCTATGACTGAAATTGAGAGAATCTTGCTGTCTGAATCATGACTCATTTTTGCATTTAAAACATGGGACCTTCTGAACAACTCCTATGCTTTGTTATGTCACTGTGGACTAGGAAAACAAACGAGGAAAGTTTTGATAGCCCATGACAGAGTATGTAAAATTCAGGCTAATTGATGAGTTTTTACATGGGCCTTTTGAGCCTTCACCTGCAGTTACCACCTAGCTGTTCTGTGAGGTCCTGGCACCACTGACTTCATGGTAACATCTCCGTAATCTTTCACTGCCCCCACTGTTTTCCCTGAAAAATAATCACCCTTTATTTCTGAAATGTTCATTAATGAAGAGCTCTTAAAGTCCAAACCTTAATTTCCTGAGTTTATTGGTATCCCTATTTTTCACTAGGATTCCACCACGCACTTTTGCCAGGAATCCCCAGCCTGACGGTAACTCAGGGAAATCCTATGCTTGAAGAGGCCTGTAATTCAGCTAAAGAGCTGCTGAGGAGGCAAACACCTCAAATGGAGTTTCTACAAAACATCACTGGTGTTTTTAAATGAGAGACACTTGATTTTAAGTGCAAAGTTCTTATTTGGAAACTCTTCTTGCTTTGAAAAGTGCTGTGGGAAGCACATCTGCCCATCTCTGAAACCAACGCTGATCAAAAAGCAGCTGGCACAGGGCAGAACACCTCCTTCAGGCACTGTCCTGTGGGCTTGGTTAACAGCCCTGCACGAGTAGTGCTCAGAAAGTGTTAGAGCTGCATTTCAGGTGATTCAGTGCTGTTCGCACCCAGATCAGAAAGCTGCAGCATTAAATATAAAAGCAATAATAATAATTAAAAAATCTAGCTGTATCGGTTAACTTTTTTTAATTAAACATTTCAAACAGTACTGCATTAAGCACATTTGTTGTACCTACTCAGCACACCATTTGTTTTTCTTTGCAGATTTTTAAAAGATTTGTTATCAATACATTAGCTTGCCAAAATCGCTGTACGCAGAGAAGAACATTTTAAAAAAGCTAGATATTGAATGACCACCACCTGAGTGAGTTGATCAAAGGAGCAGTGTCCTTTGGCAGATCAACATGATCCAAATGTTCAACAAAAATACTTTGTAACCAAGTTGTAGTACTGTACAGCCTTCAGTAAACTGCTGCTGACCAGGGAGCTGCTGTGTGACATCCCAACTCGTGAAGCTAATTCTCCAGGGCTGGAGGCCAGTCAATGTCCACAGACTAGAAGAGCAGGAAAAGAAGGTAAAGATGAGCAGATTCTGGAAGTCTCTTCCTATTGATAGAATACCATCTTTGTGCTTGTCAGCTACAGGTTAATGCTGGAAAGCAACGGTAAATAGACATGATGTGACGAGGAGAAAGTGGCAGGAAACAGCCACCTTCTTCCAATGGCCTCACGAGTGTCTGCAGAGCATTTTCTGGGAGCAAGGGTTTTTTTACAAAGCAGAATTGCAACTACTTGTACTACAGCTGCCCAGCGTGTCGGGCGGCATTGCTGAGTGTGCAAAGCTGCTAGTTCAAAGTGTGAGCCGTGCAAGAGCAATGCTTATCAGCCTTGGCCAAGTTAGGCACTCCTGCTTTCAGGAGGACACTAACTGAAGTGTCCTCTGCAAGCTCTCTTTCTGTATTATCCTACCAAAGATACACAAAAATCTGCAAGTCTGTTCTGCAAGAAGTAACATTTAGACAGTATTCTGGAAATATATTAAAACAAGCGTGTTGATAACTGGCTACCAGAAGTGAAAACTTATGTTTTAAATTGACCTTGCCAAACCACCAGGTTCAATATTAAATTCAAATCACAACATACATTCTTTTAATCAAAATAAATGTTGTAGTTACAGGTTATTATCTACCCAATCTGACTCTGCTAAGTGAATGCTTATATTTAGTTTGAACCAGTGGTAAAAGAGGAAGTCAACTCTTTCCTATTTTTCATCCAACTCCTTTTTCAAAAGAAATGATGTAAACATAATATGAAAAGAAAAGGTTCTGTTCCAATGGATACTAATAATAAGTGTCATGAATTCAAGGTACATCCTCTCATCCTTCCCCTTTCTCAGCAGAGGAAATCCCACATGACAAAAGCACGTGGCAGCACAGTACAAACCACAGTCTTTGCATAAATGTCAAATTTTCTATTAACTGTGGTAAAAAATGTTGATTTAGTTAGACTAAATTCACTGAAAGAGCCTCACAAATGCAATTACATCACTGATTTCCAGGAAAGTGAAAAAGAATGAACAACTCACTTCTACGTCCAACTCCAGAATGTCCGTGGTTCTGTTCAGCAGGGAGCCAATATTTGGCTTTGTTCTTCCAAAGTCTCCGTGCACAAATTCTTTAACATAGCTAACAACAGTGGTTAAGGAAAGGTCTGTTTCACCACAAAGAACTCAAAAAAAAAAAAAAAAAGAAAAAGAAAGAAAAAAAGAGTGGGAAGAAGAGAAGAGGGGAGAGGAGAATGGACATCCGCTAAGCCCACGCCCACCTTAAAAGACTGCTCATTCTTGGCTTTTGACTCCACTCCCAAAAATTGTATTATCAGTCTCTATTTTATGTTCTGTTCCAAAGTGTGTGGCAACTACGGCTAAGCTTCTGAGTATAATCAATCCACAATATGCATTACAGGGCATTAAGTACTGTGGAAAAGTTATTTTCTAAGGTAAAAATTTTCCACTTGAATTAAAAGGGGCTTAAGTGTACCTTTAACCAATACATTTATGTAGATATCACACACTTTAGAGCTATCAGAGTAGTCATAAAAAAAACAAAAAAAAAAACCAACAAAAAAACCCACCCCACAACTGAATGTGAAATTCTGACATAAAAACAAACATCAGCAACATGAGACTGCTGAAGAGCAGATTTAGAAACATTGCAAAGGTAAAAGCAAGAAACTTCCCACTGCTTACAGTACCCTAATCAACAACCAACATTGATGTGTTGAGTAACAGCACTGAAGATACGTTCCTGCTTGTGTTTTCAGATGCAGGCGAAAGTGATGCTCATCTATGTACTCAGACTTCATGGTGTGAATGATTCGACATCTTAAAGCCAGAGGCCTTCTATGGAGAACCCGGAGTGGTGTCTTCTGGTCAAGTTTTAATTCCTATTACAAGAGGCAAATAACTGAGGAAGGAAGCATGCAACATCCTGCACAGACTGAGGTAAAGGCACATGGAGCATTAGGCAATCACATCTCTTCTTACTCTGTGTTAAGTTGAGAAATCTCCTCATGGAAGGACTATTTATTTATTTATTTATTTATTTATTCATTTATGTTTACCAAAGGAAAAAAGAACAGCCATCTCAAAAGCTATATGAGAAGGTCTCATATAAAGACAGTGTAATGGAATCACAAATACAGAATAATCTTGCAATCTCAATGGTCATTTGTTGGAATAACTCCAGGATTTAAAGTCACACTGAGAGCCTCAGGCGATCTAAAATAAAATAAAAATCCCCCACACAAAATGCATTATCTAAAGCACAGCTTTAGAAACAACAGAGAGAGCTAGAAGAAACAAACTGAAATACGATCTCACAATAGACTTTTTAAAAGCTCATTCCCTATTCTCATCCGCTTCCCCAGATGAGATGCAGTTTGAAAAGTAACCTTTCAGGAAGTGGGTAGGCGTGCTTAAAAAAAAAAACAACGAACCACCACCAGAAACAGCTCACAACAGTTGTTATCCTGAACTGTAGTGTTTTTAGCCCACAGCTGAGAATCATTTCATGGCCAAAGCCTGTAGGCAACAGTGCAATGCTACAAAAACTGATGACATTCCTTCACCAGCATCGCCTCTCTGACCTACATTTGGAGGGAGTTCTTATTGGCAAAGCCCACCTGTCACACTGAGCACTTGGTTAGGTCTTTTTGCACTAGTTTCCATAGGCCTTACAAACTCCTAACTGCTGCAGCTGTGAAAGAACAGCTTTAGAACATGCAGAACAAGACCATCACCATTCCTTTTACTTAACACACAATTTGAGAGAAAGATAGGAGTGCCAGAATTCCCCCTCTTCCATTATTTTTTACTAACTGGTCTACTGAAAGGCCAACATTATACGGTAATTTGTCCTGGCTAACAAACAACTGTAGCGCTGACATGGCAATGACGAAATGAGTGAGAAGGGGGAAGTGAAAAGAGGTACAAAAGTCCTAGAATCTTGATCAAAAACAAGCAACAGAGAAAGAAATACATCCATGAGTGCATTCATATAAACTCTCCTCTAAGATACCAGGAAAGGCACTACATAAATTACCAAAAAGAGCTACACATACCTTGATATTATCTAGAAATGCAATATGTTCTTTCTGTATTGTTTTGTCTGTCCATATTAAGGCGCTATAGGTCTTTGTTTTTTCCTCTTCACCTTCCTTCATACGACCAATTGCCTCTCTAAACAAAAGAAATGAATTGCTCACACACCATACAAATAATCTTATAATGATGTGAGCAAGAATGCTTGCAAAACTCCCAAAGCATCACACTAAAATCCCTTGCCAGTGATAATAAATACTGACCTGGTGACAAGTTGTAAATCTCGGACCTGTATTTTGTCTGAAGAGTTATTAATTGTCTGTGAGATTTAAAAAAAAAAAAAAAGAATCAGTTAGGAAAACTGCTCAGCTAGAGAAGAAATACATACTCTATGAATTCCACAAGGTGCAAATTATTTACCTGCTGAAGTCCCTTCATTTCCTCAGCAGTAAAATGTATTCTATGAGGATTCACAAGCTCAATTGCAAAAGGCCTTCCTGGAAACATGCACAATCATAAAATATAAAAACATATTGTTCTAAATTAAAGTTTGAATTTATGCAGTAAGGTCAGAAGGTGTGAAAATTGTCTGCTGTTATGCAAAGAGGGATAAGAACTTGTGGGTTTAGGGATGTAGCATCAGATGGAAGGAAAGAAACTAAGGGATTTTTTTGGCTATTAAACCATAGTATCAGCAATAAGTGCAAATTACTACTTCCCAGAAGGCATCTTGTAGAAGTCTGTGCTAATTAAAAAATAAAATAAGAAAAAAAGTTAATTAGCTTATTTTCTGTCACCTATAGCAATGCCCAGGCACAAGATGATGTTAAATCCCACTCCCTCAGCTAAACATCTGTTGCAAGAGCTGCACTTTCTATGCTCAGGGCCAGGGATGATCCCCACTATAAGCAGTGCCAAGAACTGCACTACAAATCAGTCAGCAACTAGAACACATCATTGTTAGTCTTCACTTTTTCTTCTCTCCTCTGGATTGTAGATTCAGCATATTTTCCAATACCAACCTTTAGAAAAGCAGCCAAGTTCAAAAAAACAGAGTCTTCCCCAGTGACAGTGAAGCAAAGTACAGGGGCTCAACAGAAAACAAGACAGGAATCTGTCTGACACAAAAGATATAAAAACAGGAAGCAAATAAAATACTTCTAACCAGTTGTGCTTTTCCATGCATCTGTGTAGCCAGGACAGTGGAAAAAGGTCTACTTTTTCAGTTCTTTTTGTGAAACGGTTCAGTCATTAGGAACAAATACATAAACATCACTAAAATGTATCCAAGATAAAATTTCAAAGTATGTGTAGTCAACTTAAGCACTCAGCCTTCAGCAAGGTCTATTAAGTTAATTCAGTTAACCATCTTGTTTGCTTGCGTGCTCTACTGAGGATGTTTCTAGCCTTACCATTGCCTAGTGTTCTCACATCCACGTCTTCTCTTCCAGAGGAAGAAAAATTAAAGCCTATAACAGATTTGAACAAGGAAGTTTATTTTACATTTTAATACCCACCACAGCTTTGAAAAGGTGAGATATTCTAAACTACTTTAAAATATACTAGAAATAGTTATGTTAATAAAATGAAGCCTGCACTGTATTAGAACAAATCAGGGAACAGTTACTGTTTATTTCTTCAGGTTCACAAATTTCTTGAAGAACTCCTAATTCTTTGGCCTGAATGTGACAAACCTGAATCCGCCCAACAAAGCAGGACCATCCTAAAGGAGTTCCACTTACTAACTAATTTTGTTCGTGTCTAACCCAGATACTTCAACTCTATGAATAAAATCAAACTAAGCTGTCTTCATCCAAAACACAACTTTTTATCCTAAATACACCCATGGGTTTCAGAGAAATTTCTGCTAGTCATATGCACCTGGACAGAAGAAAACACAGACAGAAAGATAACCTCTGTGTATTTCTTTCCCGTATTCAATCTATGAATTGCTGCATATTTAGTTTCCTTTGTCAAATCCCTTCCACCTTTAAGCTTTGCCTGAAGGAGTGAAGGGGAACACCAAACTCTGAACTAGAAAGTAGCTTCGCAGCTCTGCTCCAAAGGGTCTTTGAAAACCTGTTTCACTTTTTTGCCCCACACGGAACATACAAGAGCACATGAAGATCTCCTATTTTTTGTTATCCCTCACTTCTCCAATCACACTGTGGCAATAAAACAACAATGAGAAAATTCTCCCTTGCTCTTGGTTACGTCTGTAACACTAGCAGAATTTTCTGAGCTGGGACTTTCTTGTACAAAACATGTTCCAGACCCTTAATTATGGATGGGATGCCATCCAGAGAGCTAGACAGGCGTGAGCAGTAGGCCCAAGTGAACCTCATGAGGTTCAGCAAAGCCAAGGGGAAGGTCCATAGCACCTGGGTCAAGGCAAACCTCACTATTAATAGAAGCTGGGAGATGAAAGGATTAAGCACAGCCCTGTCAAAAAGGACTTGGGAGTACTTGCGGATGAGAAGCTTGACATGAGCCAGCAGGGTGCTCTCGAAGCCCAGAAAGCCAACTGTATCCTGGGCTGCAACCAAAGCAGCGTGGCCAACAGGGCAAGAGAACAGATCCTGCCCTTCAGCTCTGTGTTGTGAAACCTCACCTGGAGTACTGTGACCAGATGTGGAATCCTCAGTAAAGGAGAGATGTGGACCTACTGGAGCACATCCAGAGGAGAGCCATCCAAAGGATGGAGTACCTCCACTATAAGGACAGGCTAAGAGCTAGGGCTGTTCAGCCTGGAGAAGAGAAGGCTCCAACAAGACCTCAGAGCAGCCTTTCAGTATCTAAATGGAGGCTTTAAGAAGGAAGGGGACAGATTCTTTATGGGTCTGTTGTGATGGGACAAGGGGAAATGCTTTCAAATTTAAAGATGGGAGATTTAGGTTAGATATAAGGAATAAGTCTTTTACAGTGAGGGTGGTGAGACACTGGCTCAGGTTGCCCAGAGATGTGGCGGAAGCCCCCTCCCTGGAGACATTCAAGTCAGGCTGGATGGGACTCTGAGCAACCTGATCTAGCTGTGGATGTCCTTGTTCACTGCAAGGGAGTTGGACAAGACGACCTTTAAAGATCCCTTCCCACTCTCTCTAAGGATTCTATTATTTTATTTTCCAACTCCATCAAAACAGAAAGCACGGCTGTGTGTTCTCCACTGTTCAGAGCCCTGCGTTTAGCCAATGCATCACAAGGCATACAGCTGTTTGCCATCACTTCAGTCAGCGCTGCACAGCACTGCTCTCCTGAGCCTTGCTTTCAGTCAACACATGGTTAACACTGTGCTGAGGTTTGGCTGCTGCTGAGCCATGCGTGGGCCACTCTGGGGGGAAGAGCCATTGCCTTCACAGTGTGGTGGTGATGGTGGGGGGCTGCACTGTGAGCCACGTTGGGCTGCATGCGGCCTGCAGGCTGTGGGTTGGATATGCCTGTCCTGTATGGTTATAATGCTTCTCAACATTATTTACATATATTTCTCGTATTCACCTGTCATAATTCTGCACGCTGAAATCAGTTCTTATATTGAAGAAAAAGTTTGAGGATTTTTCCAGTATTCAAGCTAACGTACCAACCGAAGCAAGGAAGAAAAGGAGGGGAAAGTAGTTCTAAACCAATATGTAATGTAGTTTGTCCTTCGGATTTCTATGTCTGTAATTTCAAGCGTAGTATACAACAAATGATTATTTTATGTGGATAATCCCTGGATAAGCATTTAGAACTCTACACACTGCAGAAAATAAAATTAATCAAGGTAAGAAACATGAAATGGCTGAAAACTAAGCAAGTATTATGGAATGCCGACGGCAAAAACTATCAGCATTAGGAGGCATTTAATGAATTACCAACTGTTGTGGAGTATGGCCAGGCAAAAATACTACTGCATAAAACCATGTTTACATCAGCTCAGCTGAGGAGATACTTTACAATGATAAAAAATACTGTATAAACCAAAGTTACATGACTTCTCACAGAACACAACTGTGTAGACACTTTGACTTAGATGGGTAAAAGAGGAAAAAAGAAACAAAACATTTTCTGTTACACTGCTGTATTAACTGAGTAGCAATTAAAAATAAATACAGCAAAAGATCTCCTGGATACTTACTATCTGCTTTAAATTCTGCCATTAGATGCTCTGAAATCAGTTCTTCCACTGAAGATTCCAACTTCCGCTCTCCATCAATAATCCAGGGAGTTTGAGGTAAATTCCTTGAATATTTATTGTACCTTCCTGTAAACAGCAAGTGTGGTACCTATAATTGTTCTGAAGCAATGGATGAAAGCTTCAGCCTTTCGTATCATAACTCATTTAACTTTCATAGAAGCCTCATGAAAATAAACATACTTATACTTGCTCGTACTTGTTCTACACCAAATTCATGCTCCTGGACCTACAAGAGTTTCAGTATCCAAGATAGCCAGCTTGAAAGGAGACTTGGAGACCCTACTGTTGTAGTCAAACCTTCAGGTAAAACCACGCAAACAAAACTGTATGAAGCCTGACACAACTTGGAATGAAAAAGAAGAGGCCCATGTACCCAGGCTGAGTAAACTAAGTTGAGGAATTATTCGTGGAACCAGAACATGGCATCAAGCCAGTCTCCCCTACACCAAACTTCTGCTATATTTATGCCTGCCCACCAACGTACATCTCCTAAGTAAAGAAGTTCTCATACACCCTTGTATCAAGTAGTTCAGGCTTCAATCCCAAGTTCTGCCACTGCACGAATGTTTAACAAAAGAAACCCGAATCAGAATGCTTTGGCTTATCACAAGGAAAATCATGCTCGCACAATCTCTCAAGAATAAACTATTGCAAATTTTAGAAACTCTGAGAAGTTGCTATGTAACGAGATTGCCATCCTCTGATCAATTTGTCAAACCTCATATTGTGTCACACTATTATGCAATCTCCCATGACCCAAGGACTACCTCAACCAAGAACCAGTCTGACACAGGTGAACAAGAGCTCTCCTACTGATAGGTTTTATAACAAGTGAAAATGTTTGCAAAATAGGGAGCTTACTCATAACGAACAATGAGTAACCTATGCTACCAAGTAACTGAAACCTTGCATTTATTAAATTTAAAAAGGCTTTCAAAGTAGCTGTGCATATTGTATCTGTATCTCTGTCACCTTTTTTTTTTTTTTTTTTTTTTAAACTTTCAGTATCATATTTTCCTATATCTAGCCACGTTTTCTTCCTGCATGTTGATCTGCCAAAAAAAAACACATAAAAAGATGGGGAAATTGACTAATATTGTTTCACTGGGGCAGATCATGAAAGTACTATGAATAACCATTGAGAAGTCAGCTTCATACTGCTTAATTCTCTTTTCATAAAACAGAAATAGGAAAATAATACTTTTTTCTTTTTCTTTCAACTACCTGTTCTGTAATTTTAGCTTTTGATTTGAACAAGAGGGAGCTAAAAGCAAAACTAGTGTTTCTCAGTTTGATAGCTTCTCTTGAATACCTAAATATATATCTCTTCATTATTAAACAATAAAAAATGAGTCCCATGGAGAAGGGATCAGTAAGCACCAGCAATAAGGTCAAGGGGGCAGTAAAAACTAAAACTGTGATAAAAAATTAAGATCCTGATTAAACTTCTGTAAAGGCAAACAAACTGCACTGCATTGAAGAAATTCTTCTGGATTTAATTCTTCATAAACTAAAGACAACATACAGTCATACGAGAACATTCATCTCAATCTATAAACTGTGAATCACAGAAACAAAATTAAATCACCGTGCAACAAAGTAAGCTGAAATAAAGCAGCGTGTTCGGAAAATGCTAAAAAGCACTGCGTATCTCCATTCTGTGAAAATGTACGTTTATGGTTAAGAGAACACAGCAGCAGAAATAAACAGATCACTTTACCAGCCACAAAAACTGCACCATTATTGCACTGAATTTCCAGAGCAACACAGAGGTTCTTCGGTGAACTTGGGGGACATGGAAAATGCCTGTATAAGAAAAGATGAGAAAAAACTAGGAATATCAAGATATAACAGAGTATCACCATAGCAACAATGACATGAAAGACAACGGTTTCAGTTAGAAAAGCACACACCCACAATATAAAATATTCACTTTAGAAACTAGAACACAAAGAAATGAATAAACACTAAGAAAATCAAGAAAAGTGTACTGCAAAATATACTTCTGTTAGTCTGTCATCCATCGCTATGAATGTGTAACACTCCAAAGTGTGCTAATAAGAGATACCATGTTACAGATACAGAAATAATGAAACCAAACACTGAGTGAAAACCAGCTTAACTATCCTGATGGATAAATCTTTGCTGGGAACCCAGAAAAAGATCTGCAAAGATTTAGTGCAATTAAACATAGTGCACTAGTGACAAAAAGTCTGCTTATATCTTCCCCCTGACAGTGATCTTTTTTTCTACCACTTTACAGTGCTTGGTGTTTTCTTAAAACTCAACTCCTAATATTTGGAAATACAGGGGAAAAAATTCATGTAAAGAGGAGTTTGCCTTACAAATTCTAAGGTTCAAAATTCGTATGAAGGTTGCATGATTTCTAAATCTCTCCTGTGGTTTTGAGGATGTACATGAAGACTTTTTAATGTACATGATTGGCAATGCTACAATAAATTGTTTTCACTTCTGACCATTGTAAACCCTGTGCCAGCCCTGAGACCTGCAGTGACATGCTGCTGGGACTGCAGAGCAGGACTGCAGCTCTCTTACCTGCAGTTTCTCCTCTGCAGTGCTCCTGGCATAATAAACCAATGAAGCACTTTTCCTAATAGGAAAAAGACCATTATTTGCATCATGTCTAATTTTCCATTCTAACATTACTCTTTAAATTAAAAAAATAGAATTGTACGTTAGCATCAGAAGCCTAAAATGCAACACGTTTTAACTAACAAACTAGCAGAATTAAAACTACTTTTTTTTTTTTTTTTAGATTCCGTTCTACTACTGACCTGCCCATCCTAATTCTTTACAAAAAAACAATATTAATAAATAGTTTCAGTGTATACTTACTTGAGAAAATCTTCTTCTTTTATCTTCTCTAGGGCTTTTATAACTGCCATTCTAGTGAAAACAGACTGCACAGCGAAATAAAAAAAGTCAGGAAGATAAGCTAAAAAAGAAAGAAAATCTTCAAACATATACACCATGCACTTCTCACAATACAGTTTTTTCACTTACATTCTGTGTTTTCTTATACCTACTACCAGTTCAGCAGGATATGATTTTAACTCCTCCTTTGTTCTTATATCTTCTCTGAAGCTTATCATTTCAACTCGTGCCCATTGTCTCTCATCTTTCTAAAAGCAGTGCAGTGAAAAGCCTAGTTCCCTCAACATCTGTGTAGTACTAGGGGTGCTTCTGTCGAGCTCTCTCAAATGCCTTCTTCAGGCTGAACAAGACCAAGTTCCTCAGCCTCTCCTCACAGGGCATGTATTCCAACTCTATCTTTCTAGGTCCTCTGCTGGATTCCCAATTAAATGATGTCTTTTTTCCACTGAGGGCCTAAACCTGGATGTGATCTCCATACAGCTGAGGAATATAATATTGTCTCTCAGTCTACGTGATACATTTCCATTATTAAAGGCCAGGATGCTGCTGGCCTCCACTGCTGCCAGAGATCAGTGCTCTTTCTCAGCTTGCTGTCCACCTGCCACAACTCCCAGGGCGTCTTTAAAAAAACTGCTTCCCAGCCTGGCAGTCCTCAGACCACGTTACTGCCAGACATTATTCCTTCTCAGGTGTCCAACTATTGTGTATTCATTGCAGCCAAATTTCATATGGTTCCCATCCACCCATTCCTTCAGCCTTCCTAGATCACTCTGCATGGCAGCTCTGCCCCCAAGCGTACCTACTGGCCCTTACAATTTGTTGTCATCAGCACGCTTGTTGAGAATGGTCTCCACACACTTCTCCAGGCTTCTGACAAAGATGCAACATAGCAGGGATCCCAGGACAGACTCATAGGAATACGAGATGGAAAACCCTTAAACTAGCAATAGGCTTCAGACATTTTTACTCAGAATCCAGCTTTTACTCCACTTCTGATTAACACAGCCTTTGATACTAACTTCAAGCACAGTTTCTCTTTAAGGAAGAGCCTCTGATTCAGAAACTGTATTTCTTCCTTTACATTTTGTTACATCTTGTTGCCTGTGTGGTTTCAACAGGCCTTGCTGGTTTAGCTTTTTACGGGGGATTTCCCCACTTTTACATGAAAGCAGTGCAGCAACCAGCAGGTTATCACAGTACAAAGCTTCCAAAAAAAAAAAAAAAAAAAAAAAAAAAAAAAAAAAAATTTGTATTTATTTGTCCAGTGGAGTACAGTAGACAAAATTCAAGGGTCATACCAAATGTTGCTAAGACCGTTCATGAGAAAGAACAACAGGTCTCCTACAGACAGAAATCACTTTTCTCCCTCTGAGCACACCTACTGTCCTGGTCACATCAGTTTATCTCCAATTGTTTTTTATTCTTAAACACCCTCTTTTCTCATAATGATTACGTGTGTGTTCAGGGTCTGCAGCAAGTGGCAAGGTCTCTTTTCTTTTTTCCCCACTCCAGAAGTGGACAGGATAAAATCATCCTGGAGGTATTGTGCCTTTCATTTGGATCACAGGACATGAAATCTGTAACATCCGTATGAATGATGTTACATGAATCTGTCACATCATTCTCCTTCAGCTGCAGAGTCTCCTTTTCAGAGTGCAACTTATCTGAATTGTTTCATTCACAGAGAAATTGGAGATCATGTTTTATGTGTTACTTTTAATGCAAGACACTCAAATTCTTCCTCTTAAAGGCTGTATATATAGAGAACATTACTTAAAGTATTCGTTTGGACAATCTGGAAAACAAATGAGCTAAAGAAAAGCATCGAGTTCATCATTTTCCTAAGCAGAGAAATGTTTAGTGAGTAAAATGAGATGACTATTTTCAGATCAGTAAAAATTCTGAGAGATTTCTGATGCAGGAAAAACAGACATTAAACAGTGATGAAAAATAGCCATGGAAGTTTTTTGTTGTAGCTTTTAGTGTGAGAATCTGAATGTCAAAAAGGAAATAGAGCAGTGATGAGATCCTACCTGTTTGTTCTTTGCTGGCTTGAAACAATCTGGACAGACTGTGGCTCTAAATACAGAAATGAAAATTAGCTGATAATCTTACAGAAAATTCAAAAAACAAACGAAACAAAACACAGAGACAGTCATACTTAGAAGCATAACACTTAATGGCCTTTTTACCAATATATCCAACACCTCACTTCCACAGCTTAGCAAAGAGCAGATTTCTAAATCAATTTTATACTAAACCACAAATGGGGGAAACTGCGCATTGCTTGATCTAGAGATAAATCATAAAGCATTGTAAGCCTTTTCTGCTCTGACTGAACCAAATGCATTTCACTTTTGAAATAGAATGGAAAAGCACCTAAGTTTATCTTCAGTCCTTTGCAGTCCTTCTCAGTAAAGGTTACGATTAATGTTCCGCACAAAGTATGCTGACATCTTGAAACGCACACTGTAAATTAGGCATTTCAAAATTAGAGACTCAAGTTGGTGCTTCTGGATAGGAAAATTCAACTTACTATGGAAAAAAAAAATCCCTCGCTGTTTGGTACCATTTGTGCTTTGCTGCTTCAAAAGGAATTTCTTGGCTGTTTCACAAAGGTGAAAGCCAACTCAGTTAAACTTTTTTTCCTGTACTGTAGAGGAAGTTGCTGCTCCTATTAGCAGATTTCTATGTATACAGTTAAGAGATGATTTCTAGCCTGCAACACAGTTTATCAATTCTATAGACTATAGCAGACCGCAAAGAGGTAGGTTTGTCCTCTTGCAGTTTCTATACAAACAACTTCCTGGGCAGTTTGGGACACAAATCCCTTCTTCCAGAATTTAAATACAAATTTCCAAATATAAACATATATAACAAAACATAAACAAATATAAACAATATATCAAAAGCCAATCGATCTTCCATATCACACCAAGGGTTATTTTAGCACATCCACCTGTGCACAACTATGCAAAAAGGGCTTGAGAGAAGAGAAACTGCAGATGCCATACCTGGAAATCCCATTCAAAACCATACCTGGAGTATGGGAGACTTTTCCAAGTTTGGACAACCCCTTACTTTGCTTCCATATGACTGTCATTACTAACATCCTGATAACTGCCAAATTTCCTTATTTACATTAAACCTTAAATAAAACCTCAGAAATACTTCCACATACGGAGAATGCCTGAGAAATTATCAGGTAAGTAAGCTAGGCAATATGCTGTTACTTCAGAAAAATGTCTGATCATTAACTAATTATCCCAGAAAGAGAAAGCAAATACAGGGATATTGTCAAGTCACACAGAACAGATCTGAGTACTTCTTTACAGTTTTCTACTCTACAGGTGCACCAACTTTGGCACTATAACAGGCTTGGCATCAACATTTTTGAACTGCCACAAAATGGTAGTGAAAGGATGAGTTGAAAATAAGAACTGTCAGGTTTCAGAGGAAGGAAGACCGCTGAAGGAAACCAGAATTAATCAAATAAATTGAAATAAATAAGAACAGAAGTATGATCAATTCAGAAAACGTGGAGTTTTTACAGGACTGCAGGTAAAGTGGTAGTTCAGCCACACCACTTTATCTCATTTTTGCCTTGTCTTGAAGATGCTGGAAGGGAAAGAAGTTCAGCAAATGCTGATACTCATTTCTTCCTAGTACCAGGTCATCAAGCATGCATTATCTCATCACCGTGCCCCTACACAACAGATAAGAAGGATGCAGTTGCTGAAAACCAAGAAGGTGGCAGATCAGGCATTCACAAGTTGCCGGATGAGATAATACCAGGCAAATCTATTAAATACTGCAAAGGAAATTCCTGGTTTCCAGAGATGAAGTCACTATGCAACGCAGAAATCTGAAGGAGAGCCTCCTTCTATGCTAGGTTTAACTTGCTCTAGGAGCACAAGAGTGGAAACACAAATTTTCCAGGAAGCATTAGCAAACAGGAAGATTGAATCTAATTATCCAGAATATAACAACTGCTAGATTTTGAGAAATCAGACTAAATGTTAAACTAAATTCACAGAAATATTTTGCTTCTTTGTGTTAAAAAAAGATTTATATAGCAGATACTCCACAGAGTAAGCCAACAGACTGTGAAGTGGCCAGGAAACTTCTGTTTCTTCCTATCCATCCATGAGAAGGATGAGAGCAGGAAAAACTAGGCATGACCTCAAAAGATGCCCTTGCCCTAAATGATCTGATTTGAATTTATTTTCAAATGATACAAGCTAAACTGAAAAGGGTAATGAGTTTGAAAAGGGCTGAAATTCAACAGTTGGTTTGAACGTTCTCCTTCCAGCTCAAATCAAAATTCAGAATTATTTTCTTTAGCAGATTTAAAGCACAGAATTAACCAGAAGAAATGGAGTAACTTTAAGCTCTGCAGCTTTATCTAAATACAAGGAAGTTTAAACACCATGCTAGCTTACAAACACTGCATATTCTCATCTGTAGCAAATCCAAACCAATGAAGTTGTACAATATTTAGATAAAAGATCTTATGTTATTTACATCAAAACTTACAGGAAACGGCACTCCTCATCTGTTTCTGGGTGAGCAAAGACCACGCTAACTTCAAACAAACTCTAGATGAAAAATAGAAAAAAAAAAGGATGGGGTATAATACTCTGTTAAACAAGCCAGGAAGATATTCCCATATACTGTAATGATAGGAAAACAGTAAAGAGGCAGACAAAAGAGAAAGTAATACACTTATTCTACAATATAATATATTCTGAATATATATTCTACAATATAATACAAAGAAATACATTAAAACTTGAGCTGTGACACTATTTGCATTTCTGAAGTACTCAAAGATGATCTCAGAACACTTCAAAGGCATGAGTGACCTATACATCATAGATATTGGCCCCATTCTGTACAGGGAGAACTGAGTCAGAGACAGTATATACTCAAAGCCTATTATGGTCACTAAACTTAACACACCTTCTGGGAAAGCAGTGCTTAGTGTGAAATAAAGATAAAAACCCTATAGCGCTCATCACTGTAGAATTTTGTCAGGGGCTTCGTTTGCAGTGACTGGATGGCCTTGGGGCAAAGAAAGGCAACATGTCCTAGTGGACTAACAGCTAGACTAGAAACCACTGTAATCTCAATTCTATCCCCAATTCCCTCTTTGGCCTTGGGCAAACAACACTCATTACTTCTGTTCTTCAGATACCAGTATATCTCAAGAGGGCTATTGGAAAGATTGGCTAATATTCAAGTGGCTTGTAGATAAAGAGCACTAGAAAAGTAACTTTTATGGTACAATGGAGTCTGAAGTGCTTAGTGTCTAAGTCCTGCAGGGTGTTTGCTAACTTGGTACATAAGAAGTTTGTTTCTTTTTGGATCACCTTCAGAGTGACTGCATGATTCTTGCTTCACTAAGACAAAACGGATGCTTTCAATTAGTACTCCTGGGAAAAGACAATCTGTAACTACTCTGGAAGTTGACAAATCAACTTAAAGACTGAATGAGTATAGTCATGGCATCAGTTCTATAGCTGATGAAAATAATTAGACTGCTTTGCCCGCAGCAGGACTTTTAGCCATGTTTGCAGAGATGGATTACAGTCAAGATGATAGCATTTCTGGGTTTGTCTGACAACTTCTCAACCTTCCATCCAGTCAATGCATTTCAGAAACGTTTGGCAGAATTCGAAAGTTAAACTAGGGTTTGAAAAAAATTATGTCCTACTGCTTGTTCACTAGCACTACAAGTTCCCTCGTGCCTATCTCTAGCAGTCATTACAATGAACAAACATTAGTCTTTCCTCCTTTAGAATGTTTCAGAAATATATTCTATCCAGTGAACTTAACATACTAATAACCCATATGATTTATCTCACATCTATATACGCATATGTGAAAACAAAAAAAAAAACCACACAGGAAAGAAGTATTTTCTTATTTATACAACACAATACCTTTCCATCAGTGGGAACACCCAACTCCTCTGACAACTGGGGATGAATAATCCACTTATAAGCTTCTTTCAGCTGAACAATGTCATCCTTTGCCAAGGAAAGGCCCAGTTTTCTGAATAATATAAGTAAAGAAATAATAACTTGCACAGGAGTCAAAGATAGATACCATATGATATTTCAAGACAAACTTAAGTAACTAGTTGCAGGTGAACAAGCACTGCACAAATAAAAAGGACAAATGTGCTAAGCATACAGAGCACAGCATGAAAGAAAGGCTGTTGCAAGGGTTCTTATAATTGCAATGAATCTTTATTTTGAATCAACAAAAAAGGTGTTGAGGAAGCATTAAGGCCGGACCAGGATTTCAGGTAAGATGCTTTCCAGTAAACAAATACTCGTGTGCATGCTGACACCACTCAGCACGGTAAATCATACCAGTACACTGATCCCATTCAGGGTAAATCTAAATCCATTAAAAGGAATAGTTACTGTTTTTTCCTCCAGACAGACCAGTGAGATGATCAGCTCTATGGGTGGGTGGTCACATAAGTATTTATGTTAATACAAGAAAGACAGAAGGTACATGCAGATGGAGCTGGGATCCTTATTATATCAACATCCTTCTTAAATCAACTTCAAGATTCAAGTTCAACTTCAGTTAAAATTTTCTATCTAGATCTTGTTGTTCTCAGCACCCTGGCCACTTGCAGTATCCTCTCATAGAGGTTCCAGATAAGATAATACCACGTTTTGTCCTGTTTCTATTTGCTAATGTTTCTTTAATTAACAGCTTAAGAACAGGTTCTTTTCTTTCCTGTGTAAGAGAACGCACTATAGTTTCATGGTAGATCAAAAGTTACCAAAACCTTTTCAGAGTCTACATGGAGAAGAGGTTAGAAAGAGACTGTCAGAAAAAATCCTTTGTTTTAAAGCAAAACAAAGCCACAACACTAATGTAAGACATTTTCCTGTTGTTAAAGGAACGATTCACTCCTTCATTAAAGGAAGGACATGAACTTCAACAGACAAATTCCAGAGGGGAAAAGTCTAGATAACAATCTCAGTTGACCTTGCTGGGAGAGCTCAACTGACTCTGTAGGTACAAGACCAAGCTTTGATTCCTATGTCTTGCCTATGCAGAGAAGAGGAGCAGTTGCCAGTAAGAATGCCAGCACATGATTTCAAACCCCTCATTAGGGAACCTGCAGAGCAAAGCATACGTCCTTCTGCATGAACAGACCCAATGACAATATCTGCTCTATACAGGTTAATCTTCTCTAAAGCAAATTAATGAAACAATGGCTTTAAAATTAGTCTCAAAATAAGAAGTGATTTATCTTTTACTCCGACTCTTTCATAGGAAAGCAATTCTACATATTCCACAACTGTTAGTTGAAGCACCTTTAAATGAAAGTAACTGTTTTGATCTTGAAAATAAGGTATTAATTCCTTTCTCAAAATTTTTTCTTGAATAAATATCTCAGCGGGTCCATTGCATTGAGCGATGTCTCATTTCAGCTATGCTGAAAAAAAAACAAACCTGTAGTAAGAGTATCTCTCCTTCCTCTAATTCTTCGGGACACTTAGTAGACATGACGTGAGAACTGCCAAAATAAACTACTCACCCCATTTCCTGTTTTACCAGCAGCCAAGCAGCATGCTATATGTCATCAGCCAAGCCCAGGAAGAAGAGAGAAAAAAAACGCAAGTGAAGTTAAAGCTCAAAACTTCAACTGTTTGAAAAAGTGCAAGAAAAATAATAATAACAACAATAACAATAATAATTAAAGTTTAAAGAAACCTCACGTCAGTAAGGAAGCATTAGGATTTTAAGTCAGCTTTTGCTTTAGGAGTAAAAAGACAGAATTAGTGTTTGTTCTTTTCCTCAGAGACTCACTCTGCATGCGTGAGCTCTTCCTTACTTTATTGCTCATTCTCCCATCACTGCACTCACAGAAACATAGGTAAGCTTTTGGGAAGCAGAAAAATTAATCAATTTTCCGTCACATCAATTGGAAGCTTAACATGTTTGCAGAACAAATAATTGATTACATGGCAGAGAGAGTGTGCTACCCCCACACGGGACACCCTAAGTAATTTAAATCAGTTCCTAGGACAATCTGACATACGTGGAACTGGGGGCAACAAAAAGCAAAGGAAAAGACTTGAAGATAAATGATTTCTTTTTCCCCATTATGCTAAGCTACGTTTTCGTATTTCACTAATATTTGAATGTTCTGCTGCTTTTCTCTTCCATTTGCTGATTTTTAAAGTGTCAGTCAACACAGTCCTTTCAAAGCTGTTCTGTCATAACATTCTCCCTGTTCTCTAACTCTTTGAAAAAGCTTTCACTTTTATGCGCTCCTTCCTATACGTCTCCATTTATCACTCCTGATACAGTTTGAAAGAACAAGTGCATGTGTCTTACAAGGTCAAATACGAAAGAACCGCCCACAGTAAATAATTTATTTACTTATTGCAGAACAGCTCTTCCATTTCAGAAATATCTGAAGATAAGCAGACAAAGTTGAAGTAGTGATTGCAGTATCTAAAAGTTTAAATCCCGAATACAGGAAAAGCTAAGGACCATTTTTGTTCCACACTGACAAAAAAAAATCAGGCTTCCCCTGCTGATAACATTAGTTCAGTTTTTACTTTCCTAGTGGTACTGAATATACTCACATATCTGGCTAAACGAAAACCAAATTAGTATTACTGAGTACTAACGAGCATTCAGTCTGCTACCGGAGAGACCATGGAAATGACACAAAAGGCAATGGGAAGTCCCAGATCTCTGCAATAAACTGCATAAATTTCTAAGTTTACAAATTAAATTTTCAGTTTACAAATGGACAACCAAGACACCTCGAATCTCATCTATCTTTAAAAACAGATCAGGCTGCAATAAAAGCACTTCCAAACTTGCTATTAACACTGTAACTAGGAGAACTGATAACCTAATTCAAGTGCAGCCAGCACGTACAGAGAAATTAAAACAAATGTCTAAAGAAATGGTATTTGAAAATTGATCTGGCATACTTTAAAAAAATAAACACACAAACAATAACAACAAAACAGAGTTGGCATCCATAATAAATAAAAACACTAACTAGAAGACATACTTAGGGTAATCACGAACCACTCATTTACACCACTTAGTTAAGGAGACACACACTGAATATGGAAAAGCAAAGAACAGAACAATATACTATCAGAAAGCTGAAAGAGCTGTTGGTACAAACACTGGAATTCACTAACAATTGCTTATTCGAGCAGACTTCACTTCATATTCTCCTCTTCATTTCCCAGCTGACCCTCCGTTGTTTTTTACAAATCCTTTGTGAATACCAGCTTCTGCAGCTCCAGATGCACTACTTTGAATGGAGGTCCCATGAATATTTGATTTACATGAGAGACCATAACAAAGTTCAGGGATGTCACAAGGTCTTTATCCAACCTTGTGCTTAAAGCACGAACAGTTATGAAACAGGTTGCTCGGGGCCTTATCCAATTAGGTCTTGAAAGCTTCCAGTAACGAAGACTTCTCCACTTCTTTGAGCAACCTCCTCTAATGATTGATTGTCTTCAGTCCATCCTTTATACTTCATCATCCTTCATCATACACTGCTGCCCACCTGCAGCAGCCTTACATAGCTAACGAAATATAATATGGCAGGCTTCTTTAACATGATAGTGCCCAAGATAGAAGATCCTGAACGTAGGTGTCACGATCAACTCAACAAGTGGAACTCAGCAGTACAACATTTAATATTAGTTGTAACAAAAGTCAAAAGCAGAATTAAAATGACCGCTGATAAAAAATGATAGCAGAAAAACACAAAATTAAGCACAAGAAGCCACAGCCTTCATATCAGTGCAATGCTATCAGATTTAAACAAAATTTAAAGGGACCAAGAAATCAAAGACTTCTAGTGTACACTGTTTATGTCAAAAGCTTCCAAAAGCATACCTTTCCAAAACTTTGCTCTGGGAAGCTTGACATTTTAAAGGTGCATCCCTTTGCAGACCCAATCACTTCTCTTTGTACTGACATATTAATCCCATATGATGATCTCTTGCTTCTTTCTAGTCTTTCTAGTAATTTTACAGTGATTTAAGCTTTATGTTTTTTACTCTGCAATGCGTTAAGAGTTACTGCCATTCACAGAATGGCTTGGATTGAAAGGGACCTCAAAGACCATCCAACCCCTCTGTCACAGCCAGGGTTGCCAAACCACTAGATCAAACACTGTATCACATTGCCCAGGGCCCCATCTAACCTGGCCTTGAACATCTCCAAGGACTGAATATCCACCACCTCTCTGGGCAGCTTGTTCCAGCATCTCACCGCCCTCTCAGAGAAAAACTTTCCCAACATCTAAACTAAACCCCTCTTTTAGTTTAAAACCGTTCCCCTTGTCCTATTACTATCTAGTCATGTAAAAAGTTTATTTCCTTCCTATTTATAATCTTCCTTTAAATACTGTTAAGCTGTAATGAGGTCTCCCTGGAACCTTCTCTCCTCCACAGTGAATAAGCCCAGCTCCCTCAGCCTTTCTTCACAGAGGAGGCGCTCCAGTCCTGTAATGATCTTCACGGTTCTCCTCTATAATTTTCCTCTGCTGAGGGACCCAGACCTAGATGCAGTACTGAGAGGGACCTCACGAGGGACAATCCCTCACCCTGCTGCCCCCCTGCCTCTTCTGATGGAACCCAGCATACCATTGGTCTTCAAGGCTGCAAGTGCACGCTGCTGGCTCACGTTAAGCTCTTTCCTCTAGCTTGTCCTTCTCAGCAGAGCTACTCTCGAGGAGTTCTCTGCATCACACTGAAAACACACTTTACTAAACTGAAGTTAACCAAAATTCTAACTCTGACATCAAATGATCTTCCTCTAGTCTAAATCACGTCATAATAATATCTTTTGTCAAGGAAATAATGAAGAGGTTGGAAAACATGTATCAAACTTTTCAGAGCACAGGCACGGTTGCATCATCTTTTGGTTAAAATCAGAACAAAACATACCATATATCACTTATATGCTGACAGAGGAACTCAGTCAAAAATTCGTCTTCCTTTGGTACATCTAAAAGAATGAGGCAATCTTAAAAGCAGTGCTAGAAGTAGTAGGGGGAAAGACATATGGTGAAGAAACCATGCAGACTTTGTTAGATACATAATACACAAATCAGCTCGTTACTGACCAAAATAAATATAATTGTACTGACGGAATACTGTTTACTCAAATTCAGTGATTCATTACACTGCATATGTAGACAGTCTGAGTAAGACTCCTTCACAAAATACTTGAGGTATACTATAATCCTGTTTGCATAATAACCCAAATAAAATCATAAATAAAATTAGCTTCAAATTGAATCTCCTTGAACACACACACACATCTAAACTAGAGTGTATGACCGTGTCTAGAAAGAAGTCTGCATCCAAAAGTGCCAATTTAAACAATCATATGTCTTGATTTAAGGCACACTGTATGTTTGGTAATCAGTTGGGTGGCCGATCTCACCCCCTTTCCCTCTTTTATGGGAGTAGAATCAGAAACTCGAGAAAACTTACGTGTGTTACTAACTGCTAAAATAGGTCCACAGGACAAATTTCACCTTCTCTCTACTGACTGCAAAGTTAAAGATAATTAAAGGGGTTTTAAATTACTTTTCCCCTTCAGTTAAGAGGAAACAGTAGATTAGGCTGTAGTGAGCACATAAGTCAGAAGACCCCAAATTATAAATCAGATTCAAACAATCCCTCTACTCTTGCCTTAATTCCCCAGCTCTGCCCTTTCCCAGTTGTATGCAAAGCAGGGGATCAGATCCTTCTATTTCATAATTACGTTATGTTTGAGAAGTGGTTTGAAAATGAAAGATGCTCATTACAGAGCTCAAGCCTGCAGGGCAATACTTAAAACCTAACATATTTCTGAAATACACTAGCACAGGCACTGTATTGATTACAAGCTGCAGGATATTATTCTAATGCTATCTGAGGAATCACAGTGGCAACTGTTGAAATACCACACGCAATTCCAGCCATCGCACTTTTTCTCTGTATTAGAGCTCAGAAATGGGGAATTCCATGATGAGGTATACACAGCCTTACAGGGAGTAATGACTATACATGCTATTTGCATCAACGTCCTTGTAGCAAGTATCAGGATGATGGATCACAACAGAGACTACAGACACTGCTAATAGCCACATTTTTGAAGGGCATGACTCGCTTCATATTATAATATCGTTGCCTAATGTAAACTTGGAACTGCTGTATTTATGATTTATTTCAATCAAATATCCTACTTCTAGAAAGAGGTGACAGCTTCTGTGCATTACAGATACAAATACTACGCAAACGTTAATTTTATGTCTTCCTCTTCTTCAGTTCATTCCTACATTTTAGGATTAGCAGGATAACAACTGTTACAATAAAATCAGTTGAAGGTAATATTAAAAGACAGTTTCTGATTTTTTTTTTAAAGTAAGTCTGAGAAAATCTGCATGTCATACAAAAGGTCACTGGGACAAGGAAGGCTGTCTTTGGGTTGTCCTTTTATTATAACATTATGTATGTTCTTGCGGAGTGCAACTTAAAAAATTAAAAGCAAGATTCAACAGAAGATCATAACCTCAACACAGAACATCTCAAAATACACCCACTACTATCACTTGTTGCTTTTCTGTAACTATAAAGTGGAACAGTTTTCAACAATTTTTGAAGTGGTAAATGAATAGGTGGTAAACAAAATCCCATGGTTTAAAGCAAGTTCTTTCTCACCACCACTATCAACCATTTTCATCTCCTCAGTTAGAGCACAGTTCTACAAACAGCTGAGTTAGCATTTGGTACTGAAGGTGCAGAATAGAAATGACAGCAGAAACCTTCTAATGCAGGACCCAGATGAATCAAAACTGTTTCCAAAGAGAACATATATATTTTTGGAGCTTCCCATTCATTCATCTCATTCCTCTTGCTCACCTCTGGACCCAAATCATATCTTTTATTGCCTCGGTTGTACCAAGCACGTAATGTTTGTTTGCTTGAACATAACAACCAGAAATCTCAGATGGAGCAGATGGACAGGTTAAGAATTGCATCATCTCACTCTTTTTATCAAGTTAATAATTTACTGCACTTAGAAGACAGTTATTATAAAATAATAAATCTACTAACTACATTTGCCAAGATAGTTTTCCCATTCCATAATCTCAGGGCATCATCAAGATTTCAATCACCAAGAGGAATTCTTTGAAGGAAATTATTCTTTTTTGCTTCCACTGCCTCAAAGCAGACAGAATCGCCCTACTTGTTCAGACCAGCAGGAGAACACCAGTGAGCTAGAACTGCAATGCAAGAACACCCCCTACCGAGGTATTATGGTAAAGACCCATAAACAGGTTGCTTCACAGCAGCAGCAAATTTTTCTTGCCTCACCTCTTAGTTATACACATAAGCCATGAGGAAAAATACATATCTTCAAGATAGATAAACTATAACTGTCAAGCCAAATATGCATAATGAAAATGAATTAAAAACTTGATAACATGAGAAGTGCAGTTCAGACTCAAGGCAAAAGACTGAGTACATTATTTTCTTTTTCACTCACAGACACTACAAAGATTGAAATTCCCTTCTGGAACTGGCAATTGAAAAGCCTCTATCACTGGCACCCTAGATATAATAGGGCTCCTCTTTTATTTTAAAGGTAACATTTCTTTGGTTAACTCTAAGTACAAACTTGGGGTAATTTTGACCAACATTTGGAATTCTATGTCCATATACTTAACTAGCCTAAAAGTGTTGGGTTTTTGGGTGGATTTTTTGGGGTTTTGTTTTTAATAAATCACATTTCTTGGATGACCATAAAATGAAAGGAGAGTAGTAAGAGTTTATCCGGACACAAAGCAAAAAGTAATTTGCTCTGGCATTATTTACTAGAGACAGTGGCAGCTGAAGTGACCAGCACAACTAGGCTTAGATTTGGATAGGAAGCAGGTAGTCTGATGTGGAATCAGACTTAGAGCATATATCAGCACAAGTTCCTACACTGGCATTTGCTTAAGATATAAGAACTAATAATACTATTGAACACTAAAAACTGCAGAATGAGAGCAAACCTCGTCACAGATTCATACACAAATCCAAGAGGATCAATATTACTTTCTGCCACATGCACTCAAGTTTATACTAGATCCAGAGGCACCTATCTTAAAGAGTTACAAGTCGCTTTTTACAACAAAATTTTTGAATCAATTCATCACTTCATTAGAAAACAAGGCAACACTGTAAAACATCACATAATAGTCACTTTACTGGTAAAGTTATAATATGCCTAATATTCTCCCTCGATCTTCAAAAGAATTATCAGATATATATTGTGTCCATGCTATCATTATCTTATGTAATTAAATGACTAAAATGTAAATAATTTAAGTTTTAAATTTAAGTCAACAATTCTTAACAATTCAAGATAAGAACTGCTATCAAAAAAGTAGTTTTGTGACTACAACTGCAAAAATCCAGACTTTCAGCAACGCCCAAGACAGGTGACTACCAAAAGATGTCTTTTTACAGCTTTTAAAATGCTGCCAAGTTAAAGAGCTTAAATTCAAACTTCTTCACTTCTACTCTGAACTACCAATTATCATTTATTTCAGGAAAGGCACCAGCTGTGCTGTTCCTTCTCTGAGAAGATCCTCTTTACTTTTTCAGATGTAAAGTAGCTCCCAGGCTAAATGAAAACTGAAGTGACTCAGACACCTTACTAATTATGACAGTACTTAGCAAAAAGGAAAGGGAAAGCAGACTACACTTGCAGCAAGGTTTGGGGTTGTTTTTTTTTTTTTGAACGATAGCAATTAAAAATCAAACTACCTCCAGTCTGTACCTTCCACAGTTACCTTCTTTAATACGTGTTTAATTTATAAAGGAGTATCTGAAAAACTCACCTCCCTGACAGACAGCTGTGGTGGTAGTGACACAGAAAACACAAAACTGGTGAACTGGTAGTCAGAAGAATCAACCTTTTCACACATCTGGAAAAAAAGAACATTAATATTGAACTACAGCAATGGAACTAAGTTGATAATTTTTTTAGGTTTTCTTTATCCAGCATAATCATTGTAAATCCATATTAGTACACACTCAGATGGATGCAAACATACAAACTAGATTAGCCCCTGACAACTTACTGAAATACAAGCCTGAAAAAAGACCTTATTAATGACTCCTATTCTTACTGGTGTGCGACATTATGAAATAAGAAAACACATTCTTTTAAGGCCAAAACCATATACACAAATGTTGATGCAGGAAATTATACCACAGAGACCACATGCTAGAAGAGTTGACTCGCGATATTTTTCTTCATGGCACAGATACAATTCTTTAAGTTCCTGTCATAAGAAAGTAATAAAAAAGTATTCACAGTAATAATTCAGTCAATCTTCAAAATAACAGAAGACAATGGAACATTTCATCTTTCAGTTTATGACAGAATTTTCTCAGGATTAGTATACAGTTATTACAAATAAGCAGAAATATCATCTACTGTTCTTTGATATAAAAACCATGTTAGTCACTGGAACTACAGCAAGAACCCGAACATGCATCAAATGTTTTAAAGTAAGTTAGTGAAAGCTGATGGCTAGCTGCTTCTACCAGAAGGGACAAAGACTAATTATGAGGTTCCAGGATGAAATCAGCAACTCTGATAAGGAAATTTCCTTGTGAGAGAATCAGATTTTGCGGTGCCTTAATAAATGTGCCTGTGCGCAAGAGCATGTTATGTGATTTTCTACTGATACTAAAGAGCATAACTCTGAAACAAGTCTTAAAAGTAGGTTCAATTAAAATATATATACTCTTTCAATGGAGACAAAAGGAAAAAAGCATCCAACAATTCAACAGAATCTATGTAGTATGATCCCATGGCCCTATTTTTAGATATATTAACATCATTAAACCAAATCTGTTTCTATAAAAACTCAGTCAAACTTCTCAAGTGCAAGTGGCATTTTTAGCTAATATTTTAGTTTGTCACATAAGCAATTGTACTGCTCAGAGATGATATCTGCAACATGCGTTATGTCCATGCTCTCTCTTAACTCCTTTTTTCTTTATTATCTGCAATCTGTTGTACCACCAAACACATTTTTTCCTTTGTGGCTTTCTAAAAAGTCCCATATGGTAAAGAAACACTCCTATATTAGAAACACACAGTTAAACTGAATAGCACAGCATTCGATGCCTCCTCATTTTGCCCTTACATAGCAAAAAGGGGAGAATCATTTACAGTGAGGTTTCACTTGTACTCTAAGCTCCTAAACTGATTACAAGAATATGCTCCTGTCTGTCATTCCATTGCACTTATACTTCTCTTTCTGAAGTTATATTATAACAAACCTTGGATAAAACACAGTCACACAAACAATTTTATTTTCCAGCTCCAACATAGGTATGCAAGCACTATGTCAGTGAGCAGTTTGTAGCTGAATGGCGCCATCTACAACTCAAATATTCAACACAAGTAAATGTTTCAGTTTGGTTTGCTCCCTCTCTCAATTGTGTAACTGTACAGTGTTTCTGATCACCAGATCTATACTGCAGTCCCTGAAGTACAAAAGCTCCTAAAAAGTACCTAGATTAAGAACTGACAATTTACCTTTTTAACAAAGTCGATCTCGCAGAACTCTTGAAGAATTCCCAAACACACATTGCAAACCTCTTCAGCTGAGTTCTCCACAGCAGCATTATCATCATTAAGCAAAGGAATCTGACTGAGCATTCCATTCTGGTTCAGATCATCAGGCCCTTCTTCTGCATGTCCAAGTCTGAATCGCTTACAAGGCGGATCAGCTACATCAAAGCAAGCTGTATCTTCTTTTTCTTGATTACCTTTCAGGAATTGTTTCAAATCCTTCATCAACTCCTAACACAAACGGAGGGATTTTACTGTTGTTGACTATTCGTCTTTAATTCAGTGCTGTAAAAAGCACTAACAAACATGGGTTTAAAGAAGCAGAAGAAACCACCTGTAGCTTTAGTCTTTGTGTCTGTAACTAACAAATTGTAAAATATACCAAAAGACACTATCACAATAAAAAATAAACTTCTGTCAAAATGTTACAAAAAAAAAAAAAAAAAAAAAAAAGATTTTTGCTGAACAGACTACTTTACTGTCCAAGAACACTGGAAACATTTTACAGACTGAGTTGCAGAACTGCATTTATCTTCAGCCTCTTCCCTGCTGGAAGGAAAATAGATGTTTATTCCCTTTTTGCCATTCAGATAACCTAAGAATTTAACTCCTCCAACACGATTAGCCCACACAACGAAGACAGTTGGCTACCAGAGTATGAGAAGAAAATTAGAGCAGATAAATGTGATGGTGAAATTAAACACACATGACAAAGTACATGTCTCAATCATTCATGTAATGAGAAATTTAGGAATATTCCCAAGTGTGGTGGTGAGGAGAGAGAACTAACCATATATCTGAAATTTAGGAAGGATGAAAGGTAGAGGTAACACACAGGTCAGAAAAAAAAGATTTATTAAAACATCTTCAATAACAGCAGTTACTGTGTTGTTGCAACTCAGATGAAAATTGGGTACAGCTGCAAAAGAATGATAAGCCACACACAACAACACAACTTCTCAACAGAGAGAGCTGATTAAAAATGAAAAAAGGATAAGGAAGAAAGACGTGGAAGAAGAATTCTGGAGAGTCTAAACTTGAGTGAAAGTGAAATAATCAAGGCAAACACTGTCACACACAAACATAAAGACAACACGTTAGAGCAAATACACAGAAATAATGGGCCTACACAATGAGAACTCTAAGAATCAACATGGTGGAGGAACAAATAGCCAAAAATAATTTGACAAGTGCATAATACAAGAAAACAGGAAGACTGTGCACAACCGGGAAAAAAAAAATTAAGAACACTGAATTTCAGCGGGAAGGTCAGCTAAACAGAGTGCTTAATAGCACTGTTTGAATGAAAGTGGAGGACCTATCCTTCACCTGTGCCATTCTTAGCTACATCCCTCAACCAGTTCTCCTGGAAGATGGAAGAAGTATGAAGCAAAAAGGGAAGGCCCTGAATCAGCTTCAGTAACCCATAGCCCCTTTGCTACTTACTGCATTAAAGGAAAAACAAAGGAGGGAACTGTCATAGCTACACTGCAAGAATGATAGAACCATGCTGTGCAGAAGTTGCTCTGTCCTGTTTACAGGGGTTTTCGAGGAATGCACAGCAACTTAATAAACCTAACACAGAAATCACAGAAATTCTTATTCTACAGCATTACTGTAATTTCTCAAATTTGCACAGTTCTGCAGCCACTTCTCTTGACCAAGAATACAAACAACATCCTTCTCCTCCAAGGAGTGTGCAAATAATACTGCATTCATGCGGTTGTACGTTCTAATTAAGAAAACAAAAAACAAACCTTGTATGGATGTCTATAAAGCGTCTGCGATCCCACACGGCAGAACCTGAAAATACATCGTGGGCACGTGCCAGCGCCCAGTAACAGCTGAACAATCGGTCTGTCCTTTTCTGTTAGAGGAGGCATGCTAGACAACACTAATATATACTTCAAAAAAAAACAATAAATAAATAAAAAGGAAGAGGCTAACGATAAACGCAACTCAGAAAACAATGAAAGAATTCATGCACCTCCCAAGGAGGCAGCCGTGGTGCCAGAGGAGCCAGGGAACCCGGTATCACGGCACGGCACGGCCCTCAATCATACACAGCACTGCGCGCAGGGCCGCGCCAAGCAGCCATTGCGGCGCGGGGCGGAGCGCGTCGATAGGGGCGGAATGTGGAACGAGGAACGCGGTGCAGGAAGGCCGCCGGTTCGATCGCTCGGCGCTGCGGCGTCCCGCCTGCCGGGGGCGGGCGGAGGAGCGCAGCGGGCCGGAGCGGGTCGGTGCTAGAGCGGGGCTGCGGCGAGGCGGAGATGGCTTCGCAGCCGCCGCCTCCCAAGCCCTGGGAGAACCGGCGATTAGCGGGTGGCGTGGCGCCCGCCTTCCAGTGAGTGTGAGCCCCGAGCCCGGGTCTCTCCGCGCACCGACGGGGTCGGCCTTCGCTCCCTGCGGGCGGCCGAGCTCAAAGGTCGGGCCTACCCGTCCGCGCGGCGCCGGCCCAGCAAGGCCCGAAGGCTTTAGTCGGGCCGGGAGGGGCCGGGCGGGTTGTGCGCGGGGCGGCCGTTCAGCCCGCTTCGTGGGGAGGTGTGTAGGGGTGTGGGGGGAACCCTTCGTCGGCACGAAGGGTGCTATGGGCTCCTAGCCAGGCTGTGGAAAGCCGAGGATTTAACGAGGTGGAGGCGGACGTGTTAGCAAAGCTGGGTGTGTTGCCACGAGTGGAAAAGTGCTGCCGTTCGTAGCTGAGGGTTGCGGAGCCGTGCTCGCCGTGGGAGTGGGGCTGTGCGCGGGCGTTCATGGCGGTGGAGAAGATGAACGTGTGTTTGTTGCCGCTGTGCTGGCCTGGGGCTGGGCTCCTCCAGAAAGCAGCGTACGCACTGGGAAGGATGCCGCGCAGGAAGGGTTGGCGAGCTCATTTAAATCAGAAATCAAGGAAAGCTTGATGGCTGGAGATCAGCCTAGTTTTCCGCTTGGTGCTGTTGATTGCAATTATGGTGAGCTGAAACTGGGTAAAAGGTCACCTGCAAACTGAACTTTCAGGAAAAACCGTTTTCACTATAGGCTGAAGCTTGCTGAGCAAGATGTGTGATGTTTTTTTCATGAAGTTATCTACTTCATTTTAATTTACTCTAAGTATCTTAAAAGTGAGCTGTCCTAAAGTGGCTTTTGGGCAGGTGTCCTCATCTTCTGTAGTAGTAACTTATTTTTACATCTGCTTTTAACTTGAAGTCGAGATTGGAAGAAACAAACAGTATCAAGATACAAATATTATACTTTGCTTTAAGTAAACTACAGGTTTTGCTGTGGGAAAAGTTGTTGCCTATCATATATGTAAGTAGTATAGCAGATTGCTTCAATATGGAAAACAGCAGATGTTGGACAGCTACTTAATAGAATTCAGGTGCCAACCTAGAACTTGCAGAGACCTATTAGAAAGGGCATAGGTAAACTGGCTGAAACACAGGCATGCAAAGGGCTAGAAGTTCATTAAATTAAAAAAAAAAAAAAAAAAAAAAGTAAATGAGCTCATAATACCTCTTTCTGCCAAGTGTTAACAGTTTTAGATTCAATCCCAGTTCACTAAAGGAAAGCAGGGAGCCCTACTCTCTTGTGTGTGCTGTATAGTCATTTGAATTTTCAGTTAGGTTCCACCAGCGGTTTCTCCCAGGGTGACTTCAGAGCAGCTGTCAACCTTCCTTCTTGCTGTACAATTGGCTATACCATTATCTAGAAGAAATGAGAACAAATGCAGGAATTAAAGCTTTCAAATTGCAAAATATTCTTGGTAGTCTGTATGAGATGCTCTTTTGCACATGCAGATGACTTAGGAGTTGAATGAACATCAGGTTGGATGGGTCTAGCCATAGCATTTTGTGCTTTTAGTCTGTACGATAAAAACAGTTTATATATGTTTCAGTTATGCTGCAATTCAACACTTACACTGATTTTTTTAATTTTTTTTTATTTTTTTTAGTGAAAGGCTTGTATTTCTTGACAGAAATTTTTACTTCCTACTAACACCATGCAACAATACAAGTATTTGGCAACCAGGTTCCTCAACCTGACACTGCCAGAACACAAGATCATATTGATAGCTATTTAAGAATGCTGGAGAAAATAAAAACATAACTCATTCTGAGTACTGATCTTGGTTGTCTGAATTTGTTTAGGTCTCCTGACTTGAGTGACAACTTGCTGACCAGACCTGGACAACCCACAGTTGCACGAATACCTCCACCTATTTTGCCAAGACCATCACAGCAAACAGGAAGCAGTAGTCTCAGTACTTTAAGGCCAGCATATAGCAGTTCTTTTACTACAGGCTATGGTTCATATGGAAATTCTTTTTATGGAAGCTACAGTCCTTACAGTTATGGATATGGTGGCTTGGGCTATAACCGCTTTCGTACAGATGATATTCCTCCCAGCAGGTTTGTTCAACAAGCTGAAGAGAGCAGCAGAGGTGCATTTCAGTCCATTGAAAGTATCGTGCATGCATTTGCCTCAGTCAGCATGATGATGGATGCTACCTTTTCAGCTGTGTACAACAGCTTCAGAGCTGTGTTGGATGTAGCCAACCACTTCTCCCGCCTCAAAGTACACTTCACAAAGGTGTTTTCAGCTTTTGCTTTAGTGAGAACTATAAGATATCTCTACCAACGTCTACAGCGATTACTGGGTCTGCGGAAGAGCTCTGAGAATGAGGATTTGTGGGCTGAAAGTCAGGGGACAGTAGCTCGTGTTGGTTTTGAAGACAAGGCAGCTAACTCAGCAAAATCCTGGCCTATTTTCTTGTTCTTTGCTGTTATTATGGGAGGTCCATATCTGATTTGGAAACTGCTTTCTACATACAGTGATGAAGAATCAGGTAAAGATGATCTGCAGCATGGGAGAATCATGAGAAGTACAGATGATATTGTTCATTTAGTTATCGTGTATAGAGATTAACCTTACACTTCAGCAATGGAAATCTATAGATTCTGGGGTACAACACTGAATTTTAAGCATGTATCGTACAAGTAATAGCTTGTATAAATAGCCTGCTGTTGAACTGAGATTCAGTTTCATGGTACACTTTATGTGATTGCAAAATCATGATTCCTTTCTATTTAAATGTGGCAGGTGGAGAAGAAGGAGAAGCTGTTGGTTAGGTTTACTCACCAAATCACAGAATCACAGAATGGCCAGGGTTGGAAGGAGCTCAAGGGTCATGAATCTCCAACCCCCTGCCACATGCATGGCCGCCAACCTCCACATTTCATAGCAGCCCAGGCGGCCCAGGGCCCCATCCAACCTGGCCTTGAACACCTCCAGGGACAGGGCATCCACAGCCTCTCTGGGCAGCTGTTCCAGCACCTCACCACTCTCTGTAAAGAATTTCCCCCTGACATCCAACCTAAATCTCCCCTCCCTCAACTTAAAAGGTTAAAAATGTTGTCTTTGTTAGTCCTGTTGGTCCTCTGCTAGAGAAGCAAGAAAGTTAAGGTGTCTTCTCCATTTTTCTTTTATTAAAAAATCAAAACCAACCAACCAAAAACTTCTCATCCTTGAAATTCAAAGCAAGTAACTTCTTAATTTCTTTTTGGAAACAGTATCTAGTAACTGGGCAAGTGGAGAAGATGATCATGTAGTTGGAAGAGCAGAATATGACTTCAGTGCTCTCTCAGAAGAGGAAATATCCTTCCGTGCTGGTGACATTCTAAAATTAGCACCCAAAGGTAAGCTTTTAACTTTCAACTTGTTTTCTAATTGTATGTGAAGTAAGTTGTGTAGTTTGAGTCTGAATTGTGTGTAGGGGGGAAAAGAAGGGAGCAAGGAGCATGGGGGAAAAAGTGAGAATGTAAAAACGAAACACCTTTTTTGACGCAATTCCTCAGATCTACTGATTATTTTTTTTTAATTATTTTTCATTATATGCACTGTAATAAAACTTACTAACAGTTTTGTTCAATTTCCCTGAAGTATAACACAGCCTAAAAGTATTACTCAGAGTATACTTTGTGGTTATCTTTGTGGCTATCCTTTTTTCATATTTGTTGTTCAGCTGTGAAGATCCTTAGGCGTTTGCAGTATGGTGGTGTCAACAATTTCAGCTTCACAGTGCACTTCAGAGCACCTCATCAATGCAGATCCTTGTCATTTCTCTTGTGTAGTAATTTGTATTTCCCTTTTATTACAGAGTTATTTTCTATGTGATCAGTTGTGCTCTGCCTTCTTGTGTATTTGTGCCTCAACTGCAAAATACTTTGAATTGCTTCGTAACCTAATGCTCTTGCGTTTTCTTTTTCAGACCAACAACCCAAAATCCGTGGCTGGCTTCTGGCTAGTTATGATGGTCAAACAACAGGACTTGTACCAGCTAATTATATCAGAATACTGGGCAAAAGAAAAGGCAGGAAAACAGTGGACCTGGAAAGGATTACAGAGCAACGTCCATCTTTCACTGGGATGCCTGCTAGAGGATCCACTGCTGCTGTGACTTTGGAGGAACAGGAAGCTGCTTTTGATTCTGTTTTTGCAGGAAGTAATAAAGTTCCTGTTGCATCTGACTCCACTGCAGTTAGTGGAGAGAAACAGGAACTCTAATGCACTTTCCTCAACAAAGCAACTGAATGGTGTTTTATTGATAAAACTTAGGGTATGTTTAAAATCTATGTTGTAGTAGAACACTGATGGGCCTGTACCAGACTGGTAAAAAGATGGAGAAATTCTTGCTCAAATTTGTATTATTTCTTTTTAATTTACCTAAGGCTGCATATTACCTAACCATCTTGCAGCAGCTATAAGATCTGGAGCCAGGAAGAATTGAGGTGTTTATAACAAAGCAAACAAACAAAGTAATAAGCGCTGGTTTGTTCTGATTAAGTAGAGAAACTGTTGATAAAGTCTAGAATTAATGTCCAGTCTTCATTGGAATGTCAGCTTGACAGGATGCCACTTCAGCTGATGTGCAAAGGGAAAGTAAATTTCTGTGAAAGGTTGTCCGGAACTGGAGGCTGAGGACAATACTCTAGTAGTAGTACTTTGTTTCCCTCTAAGAATTGCGAGAGATTTAGGTGACACAGTCAAATCATTACAAGTTCTCAATTGCTTGCTTTTGGTAAGAAGTACGGCTTCTGTCATAAAGACTTAGATTGCTCTTTCTCATAAAAATAGTGACTTATGAGAAAGAGAAGGGGGTACAGTAAGGGAAGGAGATAGAAATTAAAAAAAAAAAAAAAAAAAAAAGCAATGCATCTTTGCTTATTAAAATAACATTAGAGTAAAGGGCATCATCTAGTCACGCACTTCCCACGTTGTTTATTTTTACTTCCTTCTATGGTATGCTAATTTAGCATCACCTCTAGCCATTTTGTGTTGCAGCCTATTAACTGTCTGTCAGTCACCTATCAACTACCACATCTCATTTCCATTTTTTTTGTTTATATTTGTTTTAAAAGAATGTCAAAATATCCTGCATAATAGTAATGCAGTGGAGAGGCAGGAGTTTACAGAATTCCATTGAGTGGCAAAGAAAACGTAAAGTTTTGTACTTAGTTGTCCCAGTTAGCTAAGTTCTTGGAGGAACACTGCCATTCAGGTGGTAAATGTTACATCAGCCCATAAATTTGAGAGCTCTGATTTATCAAGAGCCATAAGTACATTAAGACTGTTCAGAGTGTGTAGTATTTTATTCATATTGATGTTTGAGAATTCTGTATTGAAATACAATTTTTCTTAATGAAGGAGAGAGAAAACTTTTTTCTTGTAGAATATATATATATATGTATATATACACCCATTCTAAAAGTTAGAGGAGTAGATAAACTTATTAAAACTTATTTTTACGATTAAAAAACAGCTTTTATTTCGAAGATAGAAAAGGTAGGATACAGGCATTTGCTTAGCTGATCCAGAAGTTTCAGTTTATTTCTGTAAAGATCTTCAACAGCCATTATGTATTTAAGCAAAGCTTTCAGTATTTACACTTTAATTGCATTTGCTGGCCTTCTTAGAATTATCAACAAAATGGACAAGAGAGGAGAGCATAGTTTTATTGAGGTAGAGTGACTGAGAAGATGCATCTTATGCTGAATTCTCGGATTTTAAAGTAACCTCTGGGTGCCTGTTTGATATAGCAAGAATAAATGGCTGTGGTTAGGTGTTGGGAGATACCATTTTTATTAGATTGTTAGATCTTCAAGTGGAGAGAAAGAAATAGTTTAAAAAACAAATGTGAAACTGTATTTAAAACAGAACATCTGAAATACATAGACAAGAAAAGTTGGGGGGTGGAGGGGGAAGGGTTAGTGTGCACGGTTTTGCTTACAGTGTGTATTCATGGGAGGAATTATTTACTGTTGTAAGAATTGCTTAATGGGCTATCAGTCTTCCGTGGCAGGTTAAGATTTCAGTCAGAGGAAGGGTTTACATAAATGAACAACCCAAACTTTTTGTAGTCGCGTTGACTATTTCAACTATTTCAAGTTGACTTCTATTTACTTGCTCACAGGAAGTTTGGTAGATAGTGCTTTGGTGTTTGTTAGAATCTTTCAAACTACTAATTCTAAGATAAATTCAATTTTTCACATTGTAAGACATACTATTTTAAAACAGTTAGTAGAAAAATAGGTTATTAATAATTTGTCTGTACAACAGTTCAACTTTTGTCTACCGATCACTTGTTCTCATAACTACCAGCTAAATGTTGGCAGAGGTTTTGATTCTTTCAATCTTATGATTAATGGGAAAAGAAAGATAAAGCAATGAACTAAGTTATTTAGGTGCAGAAGGGTGTTAAAATTAAGTAAAGTGCATGTTTGTTTCAAGATTTAAATTTTGTTTTTTACATGTACAAACTAATGTCAGGAAAAGGCCTGAATCGTACAATCCCACACAGTCCCCAGACATTGCATATCTGGCTGTATGTCAACCTCCAGAGAAAAAAATCATCTAAATGAATGCTGATTGAAAAAGAGCAGCCTGTCAACCATGCTCCCAAGACTTGCCCAACTTTAGCAAAGTGAGCAGACTGGAAGGAGCGGGTGTGGCTCCAACAGGAGTGGGTGGAAGATTGGGAAAGCGGTTGATTCTTAGATCCTAAGACTTCTACATTCTATGTTATGTTATTCTTTGAAATTGTTTATATACCTGTACCATATAGGCATAGAAGGCTGTAACAGACCTATGACATTTGCATATATAACATTTTAGTTTATTCTTTCTTTAGTGTCATTGATACCCAGTTTAGTATGCCAGCCATTTTATGCTTGAATACTATGAGCTAATGACAGTTTCCAGTTTTGGCTGGTTCTCTGGGTGCTGGCAGGATGCGAATGTGCACATGTTCAATGCTTTGCTCAGGTTTCTGAAGAATAAATTAAAAATATTCCTTGTCTAGTGTAAGTTTCTAAAATTTTCTGCTCCTTTTGCACAGGTTCAAATACTGTGTCTTCTGTGGAACATCTGAGCTAGTAAGATTGTGTTGGCATATTTGGTCATTTTGTTGAAACGTCCTAGTTGGGTAAATACGGAGCAAATTGTTTCTTATAAATCTGTTTAGTGAAAATTTCCAGAGGAGGTATCAACACACCAACAAGAAACAACCACACCAATTTCCAGAATGCACTATCAACATTGCAAAGAAATGCACAACATTGCTTAGAAATTCTTGTTGGTGACAGTAGAGGAACGCTTCATTTTCCACAACAGAGGTGACATTAAGCCATTTCCGTAGGCGCAGGTGTGGCCGCGCGCTGGGCTTTGCCAACACTTGTGGCAGTGGGGTTGTCGCTGTGTCCACAAGCGATAACGTGCGCTCCTTCCGCTTGCCTCCTGACGCTGCTTCTGCTGTTTTCCGCGCCGTGTACTCGCTACAAAGCTTCCTCCCCTGGAAGCTCTCGCCTTCCGCTTCGTTGCTCCGTTGCTCCGTTCCGCCCCTGCTGAGCCCGTGGCGGCGCGGCGGGGCGGAAGCGGGACAGCGTTGATGACGAGAAGGCCTGGGGAGCGCGTAGCCAGGCGACTGGACACGGGGTTGGAGAGGGCGCTGCCGCTGCACTGCGACAAGGTGGGGCCGCTGGGAAGGGCGTTCCTCCGCCGCGACACATCGCGGGAAGAGCTCCGGCCGCGCTCCTCCCGGGCGCGCTATTGGTCGTCACCGGCGGAGGGGAGCGGAGTTTCATCACCCGCCAGGCACCGGTTGGCTGTGAGCTGCCCCCTCATGACGCACCCCGCCTCCTCGCTCTGAGAAGGTGGCGCTGGGCGGTGCCGGCGTCTGAAGTGGCCGTCGTACGGCTCGGCTCTGCGGCTGATCGCGCCTCGGGCTGCTGGTGCTGCTGCCCCTCTCGGCTCCTCAGGAAGCGGATCCGTCCGCCCGCTCTCCGCCTTTGCGCCCACTGCCCTGCTGCTTGGCGCCGGCCTGGGAGCCCCCCAGGTAACCGTGGCCCGCCGCGGCCGGAGAGGGCCGGGTCCGTCAGCGGGCGGGCTGCCCCCAACGGAACCCTTGTTGTTATCCATGGAAAGATGCCTTGGTTTTATCGCAGAGCTCCTCGCTGCTGCTGTTATTCTGTATGGAATGAGTGGGTAAAACGTTATTTGGGGTGCGATTAGGTTTGAGAGTTTCATGATGTTTCTGAGTGATTCTTATCGCTGCATAGTGATGTGTACGTGATTTTGTTACCAGCAAAGTGCTTAAAGTTACTGTGTTTGTTCGTTTAAATGATAAACTCTCACTATGGTAAAATAACTGCTTTTCTTTTTTTGGTTATCCCATATGATCCTGTTGAAAGAAGAGGTGGTATATGCAATATTGGTATTATTAGTACCTTTACTCAAGTTTATTCTGTATCTCGAGACCAGAGGGTTCTTGGTTCTCCATCACTGATTCATTTCCATGGATTTGCAAACCAGGTGCAATATGCACAGAAATCAGTGTAAGAAATGGGCTTTGTGTCCTGTGTCCTATAATCACAGAAGTTTACCTCTGGTGCAGACCTGTCCATGCCTTGAATTCCGTACACCAGATATTGCAGATATTCAGTGGCTTAACTCTGATTGATTTTTGTGTGTCTGTACACTGCTGGAGAGAAGTTTCCAAATTACCGTAGTGGCATCATCTAATACTGCCATCGTGATAAGGGCTTAAGGACTCAAATGTGGGGACTGATCTACCTGTACTTCATAGCAGCATCTATATTAGTTGGAATTTGGAGCTTGTATGCCTTTATTCTTCAGCTGTTTGAAATGCTTTGCAGTAGATTTCATTTAGATGGAATTGCCAAGCTGCTGTGACTTTCATCTGTTTGACTTATCTTTCTAAAAGGAAGGCCTTCAACCTGGTGCTGTAGTTTGTGGTGTTTTTGCTTTGTTTAGATATCATGAACATGGGGAACTTAAGCATTATTTTAGCATGCTCTCATTTCTTCAAATTTCTGATTGTTTCATTTCGCTGCCCTTTTGAGAGAATGAAGGCTTATAATTATCTGCAAATTTTGTTTCTAGTAATAGCAATAACAAAAAACACCTTCTGGAATGGATTCTACAGTCAGAAAAAAATTAGTGCTTTTTAATGTATTTGTCTTGTCTTTTAGCTATATGGATAGAAAGCTATGCAAAAGAAATGCCTATATTATTCCTTTGGTAACAGGGAGTTAGTTAAGACTGCTGTGGTCCAGATGTATTTTCCCTGAAATACTCTATGATCCTTGCTTCATACATTAAAATTCAACTGACTTTTAGATTCTGATATTTATGTGATCTGCATAAGGTACTTCAGAAAAAGTCTAAAGCAATCTCCAAATACGGGTGCTTACTAAGCTCTCTGGCTGGGTGCTAGTTAATTATGGAAGTGTTGGTTAATGCCAGCAGTTTTCTCAGAGTATACTAAAGCAAGTGCTTTGAACTTCTACTGTGTTCCCTTTTCTTAAATGTAAAATGCATTTAAATAATTTTTGTTGTTGTTGTTTTTTGTTTGTTTTGTTTTCCAATTACTAGGTCTGCATTTTAGAAGTATTCAGTGCTTATGCTTGTTCTGATGTTTGATGTATTGTTTAACTTGAAACTGGAGGAATAAGGTTCCTCAACACTAATAATCCCAATAACTGGGTGTTGTGAATGCTTTAGGACAATTCAAAACTCAAGTGTTCAGGATGAGGGACGCTTAGTTGTGTTCTGAAATTTTAGCAATTGCCCCTTAGCTGGATGCCTGAGTTGACCTCTATTAGATGGGAATCAGATTTATAAAACAAAAAGCAGAGCAAGAGGAGGCTGACATAGAAAGTTTGGAGAAAAGCAGAGAAAGTGCATGTAAGTGCAAGTAAACTTAAAAGAGCCCCTCTGTAGTTTAGGCTGTTTCTTCTGAGACTAAAGGAGGCCCTGCAGGAGGCACTGAAGAGCTCAGTGTCATGAATTCCTCTGAAAATAGACTCTGGGTAGTTCCCTTCCAAGCTGCTGAAAGGGGAGGTAGTTCGGGAGTATATCCTGAACAGTTAAATACCAATTCCTTGCACAGCCTTCGGTTTACTTTTCTGTAGTACTCTGAAAATTATTCTCACCTTTGGATTCGAGAACCTATCTGGGCCCTGGATCCTTTATTTTCTGTTCCTTCTTCAGGGGAGGGAATTAAAAATTCGTATTTTAGAGTTCTGATAGAGTCCTTTTGTTCCAAGTATTTAGCAACTGAGGGAAGCAAAGCATTTCACACGCGTTTCTTTTCATTCTGGCTCATACAACACCTGCTGTATAGCTCCAAGGTTTTGACGAAGTTAGAGATGCAATCTTGAGAGCAGATGCAACACAATACAAGTCCGTATAATTCATACCATTCTTTAGCTAGAGCAGATGTTGTTTTTTAACCACCATTCGTAATGATTTCATGCTAATACATAGGACTGTGATGTCCAGTGGTTGGTGGATGGGCATCTTCTGTGTAGTCGACTGTAGGAGTAGAAGCATCTAGCCAAAGTGTATGACTAGCACTTGGGATAAAATAGTGTGCTTGCTAGAGCACAATGGCAGAGCAACAGCAGCAAGTCAGTAGGACTAATGCTCTAGTTAGTGTGCATACAAGGAAGGGAAGAGACCAAAGAAGGAACCTAATAATATTTTTGATTGACTAGGTTGTTATTGTGTGATCTTTTACACAGTGGTTTTAGGTTGTTTTTTTTTTTTCTTTTTTTTTTTTTTTCTTTCCAGTTACGGATACTTTTGTGGAATCTTTAGTTTTATCTTGGCTCAGCAAAGAGGTGATCAGGTTCTGCTATGTGTTAGTAACTTGGACCTGGAAACAGCAGCTCTTGACACTGCACTGTATTTTCCTTACTGTCTTGTTCTGACTTGCACTTCCATTCATAAGTTAGGGAAAGAGAAACTCTACAGCATCTCATTCAAGAGTAGACTTTCTTCTAGACTGTATTTACAGTGCACTTCTAAAAACTGTTGCTTCTAGAAACATCTGTCTCTTGGAGCAACTGTTTGTGGCTTCCTTTTCCATCCTCTCCCCCTCCCCCCCCTTTTTTTTTTCCTTTAAATAAAGCTTCGTAAATTTACATACAAGTGGATTTTTCTGTTCGTGTTGAAGCAATTCAAAGGAGTGACATGCTGTAACTGAGTCTGATTTGATGTGTTGTACGCTTTCTCTCCTTTCCCTCATAGAATTTGAGTATGCGGATATGAAATTGTCATGGTTTTATGATTTCTGTTAGCAGTATTCCCCATCATCACATCGTGTAGTGCACTGGGAATCTCAGATGTACTACAGCTCTGGTGACTTGATGTCACCAGACTAGCTCTCTTTGCTCCCTGGCAGATCAAACTAAGAACCTTGCTTTTCAGCAACTCTCTCATTTATTTGATTTATTAGCTTAAATCCTGATTAACTTGGTTGTTGTTTTTGTTTGTTTGTTTTTGGGTTTTTTTTTTTGCTGTTATAATTAGTAAGCCAAGTTTGTTTTCCTCCTCAGATCATTACTGCTGTTATTGTTTCCCTTTCATTCCCTTTTCCTCCCTTTTTTCAACTTTTTTCAAGCCCTGTGGGGCCTGCTGTTTCCCTATGGTGGATGCAGATCTAGAGATAAGACTGTGACAGAAACGCTGGCAAGTGTTACTGCTATGAGGATTGTAATACTGTGATGTTTCCCACAGTAACATGCATTACCTTCTGCATTTCCCATTACCTTCTGAAAGTTAATCTTTAGCAATCGTTGCAATGAGATGTGATAATAGCATTTTCTCTTCTAGGTATAAGCAGCGAAAGATGAGTCGTGGTTTTTCAGAAAACAATAACTTTCCGTATGACAACAATCAAATGGTTTTGGATATGATCCTGTGTTCCCTACTTGGTGTTTCTCAGCCTATCAACTGGGACAGCGTGGCAAGGCTAGTTCCTGGATATACATCCAAAGAGGTGAATTTACTAATAAAGGAGTCTGTATACTTCAAGCAGTATATGATGAAGAAGATAGCTTCTTTGGGAGGGAGGAAAATTGAATTTAAGGGAGAGTGGGTTTTTGGTTTTTTGTTTTTTTTTAATTAATTTATAATCAGGAGAACTGAAAACTTTGAGCAGTAGATTGAAGAAAAAATCTGTTTGTACAGAACACTGAGTTTAAGAAGTACATTCTGCATTTTCTTTCACTAAGGCTGGTACAGAATAAAACTAAAAATTTTTGGAAAGTAGGAATTGAAATTGGAATAGCAAGTGAAAACTTATGATGTGTTTAAATGTACCTGGCTAAGATTATTTTCATCGAAAGGGTGGCAGTACCTACCAACTTGTAGCTTGTTGGTTACGAATTTCTCATTGACATTGTAATTCTAAGTAAGAGTTCTTATTGTGAAGGAGTGCAGATGTCTTTCTTGCTTGGTCTTAGAAGATATGGACTGTTCATTCTTTGGTTGGATGGAAATCATAAAGTAAAATAATAGGAATTATGAAGAAATTATGGCTACTTTTAATTAATGCTTTGATGCACAATGCTTTAGATGGAAAAAAAAAAAAAAAAACCCACAAAAAAAACCCAACCCAACTAGCTTCAAAAAGAGAATTTAAGCACTCCCTTAATCTCCCTTTTGAAGATTAGGCTTAAAATTGTATGCCTCATGAAAATAAAGATTGGAACAGGTTTCATCATATATATATTTTTTCTGTTAGAGTATGACCAAACTGTTCATGTGCACAAGGTAATACAAAATACAGTATCTGCCTCAATTTAGAATTATTAAAAATGTACCAAAAGCTACTGCTTCGTTGTCCTATCATTTTATCTTGTGACAGTGTGCAAAAAGGTTTGATGAACTAAAAAGCACTGGAAGTTCACCCGTTGACAACCAGTATAATCCCTTGATGGCTGCTGGTGAGAATCCTGTGGAAACTTTAGCTGTGTACATCAAATCCTCCTTGCTCGACACACAGACAGAGTTTCAGGACACTGCTATTGGGCAGGATTCCATTACTATAACTGGTATGTTTTAGTTGTTCTGAAATATATTGGCTTGGGGTTATAGTCAGTGTGCGCATGCTTTTCTGTCTTGAGTGGTAGGTCCACCCAGGAGTAGTCTTTGTCTTAGAAAGAGAAAAGTTAAGCATAATTAATAGTGTGTACTCAAAGTCTCTTTCAGTTAGTTTACGTTGAGGCAGTGGATATTTTCAATAGCTTGCCTTTCTGAAAGGTATTTTTTGTGGGAGCACATAAAAGATGGAATCATGGAATCCTTAGAGTTGGAAGGGACCTTTAAAGGTTATGTAGCCCAACTGCCCCGCAGTGAACAGAGACGTGCACAGCTAGATCAGGTTACCCAGTCCCTGATCCATCCTTGCCTTGAAAGTCTCTAGGGACAGGACATCAACCCCATCTCTATTATTCTATTATATATATATATGTGTGTGTGTGTGTATGTGTGTATATATATATAATACTATATATATAATACTACTATAATATACTAATCTATCAATATATACATATTATATATATTATATTATTATGTTATCTCACAGTATTTTTAATAATGTTCCAGTGCCTTACCACCTTCACTGTAAAAGACTTTTTCCTTATATCTAACCTAAATCTTCCCTCTTTAATCTTGAAGCCATTTCTGTCACCACAGACTCTGCTGAAGAATCTGTCCCCTTCTTTCCTGTAGGGTCCACTTTAGATATTGAGAGGTCACCTTGCTGCCTTTCTTCTCCAGGCTGAACAGCCCCAGCTCTGTCAGCCTGTCCTTGTAGGAGAGTTGTTCTGTCCCTTGGATCATTTTTGTGGCCCTCCTGGACATGGTCCAACAGGTCTGTGTCTCTCTCGTACTGAGGACTCCACATCTAGACTCAGTACTGCAGGTGAGGCCTCACCAGCACAGAGCAGAGGGGCAGGATCACCCTGCTCACCACGCTGCTTTTGATGCAGCCCAGGATATTTTTGGCTCTCTGGACTGAGGGTGCATTCGACCCCATTGTCAGTGTCATTGATGGAAAAATTAAAGATTATGGGTCATCACTGACCCCTGTGGGACCCACTGCTCATCACTGATCTCCATCCAGATATTGAGCCATTGACCACTACTCTCTGGACTCAATACTGCTGCCAGTTCTTCATCCATTGAACAGTCCATCCATCAAACCCTTTAGCTAAACCTTTCTATTTAGGATTTTTGGTAGAAGGAAGATTTATTTTGTTTTGAATCCCCAGTGGTGCATTGTTAACTCTGCGAACATTTGTGATCACAGTAAGCTGTGTTATTAAAATAACTTGAAAGCTTTGTGTAGAAAAGCTGCAAAGACCCTTGAGGTCAAACTCTCCCAGCAAAAGGCCCTTTTTAGTGCCTGCTATGGTACTTAACGGCAAGAAGGACACGAAGGAGTTAAGAACATAGTCTGATTACTTTTTGATGCTGGATAGTTTTGCAGTGCCATACAATGTATCTTAGTCAATTATGTATCTCAGTAATATTTTGACAGAAGAGGATATCATTCATAATAGTTGTGCACTTATTGAAATATCTCATTAAGTATTTCTACTGTAATTAACTATATGATAGTTATTCTCTGGATTTCGGTGTGTTCTGAGATGTTTTAGATGTTTTCAGCATGTTGTAGAACTAGGCAAATGTGTTGCAGGAGAAACTTGCTTTGCTGGAGTAATGAGTGAACTATTTTTGTGTTGCAAGCTGAAAAACTGGTGAAGTATCAAATAAAACGCTCTCTCTTATAATGTCTTTTAGCATTGGTTTCTGGTTACTTTTTTTTTTTTGCTGAAGAAATGCAGCTGTTTGACCTTCGCTGGAGAACAAATTTTTTATTATAGCTAATAGAGATGACATATGAAAACTATAAATAAAATACATAGACTAGGATTGCTTTTATCAGCTTTCAACTTTTTGCTTGCTAAACACAATACCTGGAACAAATTCTTGCACCTACAGGTGGCTGCTTAGAAGATTATTAGCTTCCCAATAGGTAGTTAACTCTGCTCATAGAGCTCTTTAGACATCTAGTGCATATTTTCTTTTTAACTGTTTAAGTTATTATTAAGTATTAATGTAGTTAAGTACCCTAAAGTTTCCTAATCGAAAGATAATAGTAGCATGAGAGAGATTCTGTATTGCTTTGTCTACCACATTTTTTGTGACTGGAATAAATTATTTTTTGTTTATATATAACTTCTTAATATTAAGGTATTTTTTTCTCACAGGTTTGTAGTGAATTCACTTTTTTAATATTTGTGGGATACTCGTATATTTCAGAATTAAGGATTGAGAAAAGTCCATTTGCAAATTGTTTTTTCATTTAATTACTTCCTTGTGTATTCACATATACATATTTATATGGACAAAAATCTTGGACCTGTTTCGATTTGCTTGTAGATGTGGGTAATAGCAAGTAAATTAATCAAACCAAATTCATTTTGAATTGTTTTTTGTTCTTGTTTGAGTGATAAAACATTGTTTACTACTTGCTAATTACAAGGCAGATTGCTGCCAAGTCCTTCTGAATGGCAGTAAACATATGGGACAGACTTGCCTAAGTTAGTAGCTTTCAAACTTTGAGCCATCTATAAGCTCTGAGAGAAGATTGGGAAGAAAAAACAAAGTAGAAACACATAGTGAAATTTAGTTAATCTGACTATTGCATATTCTTGACAGCATTATTTCCTTTTCTTCATTAGATAACTTCACTGTGTCCAAAATAATTTCTTAATATTTATGGACAAAACTCTTCCATGTAATTTTTTCCACAGACCTTTCCTTTTAAAATATTCATCTTACCTTGTGTTCAAAATACTGACTTCTACCTTGGCAGTATTTCTGCTAGCATGGGTCACATGCCTGCAGTTGAATGGCTACACCGAAGGCTGTGGCTGACTTTTCCAAGGTTCTCCTAGGGTCTGTCCTATAAATTTGCCACTTTATTGACTACCTTTCTTTGATTATGGCCTTACTGAGGCTTGGCTGTCCAAGATGGTGGGCTATATCTTTGGAGAAAGCTTTGTTCTCCATTTGGTGTGATACTTAATTTTCCAGAAGGTATAACTGTTGCATTCTGAACTGCATAGAGCTTCGAAATCATTTGTTATCATTCTGCTGTTGTAATGTAGTCATGAGATAAGAAGAGCTATCTTAGTCCTCAGAATAGTTCGGCCTCCTCTATTACTTGAGAGGGAGAAGGTGCTTCTGGAACCATATGATCTTTAAGGTCCTGTCCAAACTAAGCTATCACAGTAGGAAAAGTTATCCAAAGTGTGAAGCTGGGGTATCTTAGCTCTTGATTTATTATTTATTTATTTATTATTATTGACCAGACCTGCTAGCCTTCAGTTTTTTGTACCTGTTATGTTGCCTGAGTGTGTTTGTGAGGAAAACATTTGAAATAGAACTCAGCTATAAGCTGCATAATGGAGTTCTAGGAAGAGAGAGATTTAATGCTCAGCTGTTTATGAGCATTGTTTTATCCTGTTGGTTGCTTTAATCTATGTATTTGTGAAACTTACCAAAAACACATTTACAGAGACTTCTATGCTTTTGTTTGGAAGCAGCTTTTCTTCAGAGCTTTAAAAAAAAAATAAGCATGCATAAGAAGCGTTGAGACGGGATTGATCTGAGTTCACAGCCAAGTGTCTGGGCATCCCAGCAATGCTGCTGATCTAGATTTCTGTTTCACAGTACTCAGAGGAGGGATTTGGATTATCTAGTAACCCCTGTGGTAGCACAGATCTATTGCTCTGTACTTAACATTGCTCTGCAACAGAAGCTGTACTTACATTGGATTTCCAAGATATTGAAAAGCAGGTCAGGCATTTTTTATCTAATGCAGCCTTTTTCTCCTTACTCTTAAGGAAGGCCCAGCACAGCCTCCACAAGGAATTGTTCTTCAGAATCTGACAAAGGTCCTGTGCATAAGAGTGAAGAAAGCACTGATGAGAGCCAGGGGTAAGAAGGTCCTTGTGTATTTGTTATTTGGAAGATTATAATGCTGACAGAAAGTTATCTAAAGTTCTGTTCTACTATCACAGTGAAAATAACTAGGAGCATCCTCGAAAGATCTATAAGAAATGTTGAAGCTTTCTCTAGCAGCAGAAACGTTAGGGATTGTCTTGAGAACTTATATGCTGGGGGGTAACTTGTTTATGAATTTGTCCCCAGTGTTTGCCTGAAAATGATTGATCATTGCAGTGGTAAGAATAGGAAACAACCTGATTTTTAAAAAGCAGTAAATAAAGATTGATGCTGAATGACATTTATTCAAAAAATAGTTACGTTCTGTGAACATGGGTTTGTCCTATTCATGGGACAGATGGAGAAGAAAACTGTAACTGAAAAATGCAAATGAACAATTTTACTATCCATTCAAATAGCCATTTTCCTTACTGTATGAGATGTTTAAGAGTAACATGTTTGAGTCATGCATAAGCATGGCCATCTTTTTCTGGAGGCAGCGTAGACTGATTCTAGCTTTTTTTTACCTTAATAGTCACTTTAATATAAAATAAAGCAGCTTTAGTTTTATCTATGTATTTTTTCACTAAAATAAAGAAGTGAGAACAAATGAACTCTTCATATAATTCAAGTAGCATCCTATAACAAACTAGAGACAAATTAGGGGAACTGAGCTCAAATTTTTTTCTGCTGATCCTGAACTTTTAAATGGCTCTGCTAAATGGATCACATGTCAGGGGACACGTTTCTGTTTTTCACCTAGTGTCTGACGGTACTTTCTATTAATAATTAATAACTGCAATTTGTATTCCATCTGTTAATAAAAGCAGTGACATCAGTATTGCAATGCGTGATCCAGATTTGGAAGTGAGGTCTTTTGAGTTTTAGCTTTCTAATTGGTCCTTACGTGTCTTACTGTCCTAATTTGTTTTGTGGCTTACTTTCCTTTTGAGGCCAAATATGGTGATACACGTGTGTGATGAAGCAAAAAACCTCAAAGAAGATTTTGTTTGTCCTCGAGATCTTTTGATTTCCGAAATGAAATACTTTGCTGAATACCTATCAGTGGATGCCCAGCGCTGGGAAGAAGTGGACATTTCAGTGCACTGTGACGTTCACATCTTTGACTGGTTGATAAGATATGTTAAAAGAAACACCAAAGATGGTGAACCTTATGAAATCCCTGCTTTAGGTAAAATAAAATATGTAGAGCATTTGTTACAGAATCATTTATCTTCCATTAGTGCAGACCATAATGTTTTTGCTGCAGTTCAGACACAGTCTCTTGTTTCTAACAAGTAGAACTTTTCAGTTATTAGAAAAATGTTGCAAAAGCAGCCCTTAATGCTGACACTTTTGAGGAAACATCCTGATGGCTGAAATGGTGAAAAAGATCTGACGTGTGGGATCTGATGGTTTTAATCAAGTCTCTTCAGACCTCTTCTGAAAAAAAAACAGAGTGGGAGTCTTACAACAGAGATGATTGTTTGCTTAGGTTTTGTTTTCTTTCCCTTCTGCTTCCCAGTTGTACAGCTGCAGTATTTTTTTAAAATTTCAATGCAGTCTGGTAAAACAGTAGAAGAACTTTTCCTGCATTAATTTTGGGCATGTTTTTATTTCATTTTTCATTAACATTTCTTAAGAACTATGCACAAAACTGGAATATTGTCGCAATAAATGCAGTTACAGAGAGCAAAATCTCAACTGGATATGGTGGCTAGTGATGAAAGTTAATCTTTCTATCTAATTGCTTAGTCACTGTATCCTTGTGATGCACTTTTTGCAGTCTTAGTAAATTGCAGTTATAGTTGTGTTCTGGCCACCTGAATGTTAAACAAAAATTTATTTCATAAGATGAGAAACATTCTACAAATTGGAAGAGGTAATAATGGGTTGATTGGTAGAAAACTCTTCACAGATAAATTCTAGCTATGCCAAGGGAGGGATGTGATATCACCAAAAGAATTCATGTAAAAAAAGGAAACTTTTTTGTTTGTTGCCTTTTAGAACCAGCAAATGTCATATCAATTCTCATTTCTTCTGAGTTTTTGAAGATGGATTCATTAGTAAGTATTAAGAAAGAAGGATTCTGTGCCTTAAGGATGCAAGTAAAATCCAAGTACCTGTGCTCTTGCTGTTGTATAAACAGATGATGAGAGATGCAGTAAGAGCATTTTGAGATTTTTGTCACCTTTCTCATTTAAAACATCTAATATTTGCAGAATCTCAGTGAGAACATAGAAATAACTTCTGCAAACTTTCCAAATGTGGGAGTGGAGTCCTGGATTTCCCTTTTGATGGCTGATTGAAACAACATCAGAATCCGATTTACAATAAGACACTTCTGCAACTTACAATCTGCTTCAGTTCTGTGTAATTTGTCTATTGGCTTGTTTGTTAATACTTCTGTCAGGATCTGTCGTTAAGGTGACCTACAATTAAATACATAGCAAGTCTAGCTATTTAAATTGAGATCCAGGCAATACTATATGTAATGCATACTATGGTTCTCCTTTGCAAGCAAGTGAAAGTTGTTACTGAAAATGAAACATCTGTAGAGATTTCTGTAGAAATCTTTAGGAGGAGAATGCAAAAACTGACTCACTCAAGTTAATTCATAGTCTCTTTAAGGTGAATCTGAGACTTGCTTTCAGTTTTTTAGGTGTAACTGAAATAGTTGTTTAAAATACTAGATGCTATAAAAAAAAAAAAAAAGAAAGAAAGAAGAACCTGAAGTAATTAGTGCACTTCTGTTGAGATATCTTTGTTTAGAATTCCATATCTTATTTTTAACATTTCTGTTTTTCCTAGGTAGAAAAATGTATTCATTACTGTCACAAAAATATGAATGCCATTGTAGCCACGCCTTGTAACATGAATTGTATCAATGCTAATCTTGTTGCACATATCGCTGATCTCTTTACTCACAATGAACTGGAAGAGCTGAAGGACAAGAGAGATAAATTTAAAAGGTAACTTTTTGCTCTGAAATACACTACTGAAGTGCCATAGTACTTTTGAATCATTTTTCCAGAATATCTATGACAGTGTGAAGTTGGAGTGATATATGAGAGTATATATCTCTGTGTGTGTGTGTGTGTATCTTTAACACAGAATATGAAGAAGTGACTTCAGAGTTTAATATTAAAAATTCTGAGCAAAAGAAAAGAGTTTTTGTAGGAGACAAGCAAAAGAAAAGGCTGCACTAGGAGTATGAAATGGATAAATTATTCATGAATTCTCACATGGAAGCCAGGATTAGGGTAAGGAGCCCTTTATCATATGGCATGGTCCTCAATTCTGTAATTTGGTTTCAGCATCCTGCAATCTCTATTGTGGAAAATATAACTTAGGATGGCTGGAATCTTGAAGAGCTGTGATGGAGTATCTTTTCAGAAAGCATATGCTAAGGACTCTGGCCTAGTCACTGTCAAGAAAAGGGCCAATTATTGGAGAGCAGAGTGACAGACAAGCAAAATGGAAGTAAAAACTTATTTTAATCAGTAACAACTTTCAACTTTACATCTATCAGAACTGAAGTTAACAGTAGTTTTACAGTAAAGATCTTCTGTTCAGGGTAGATGCTGGTAGCTTAGATTGGCAAAAAAAAAAAAAAAAGACAAGAAAACTTAATAAAGGAAAAAAAATAAGGGATCTGTTTCCTCATATCTTCATAAAAATAAGAGATGACCAGGGCAGTTATTTAAACAGATTATTTTAAAGGAAAACCACATTAAAAGCTGGATTCTGAAAGAAACATGAAGACTTTTGCAAATCATCAGAATGTAAGTCTCCCTGCATAAAAGAATTTTCAGGTTTTTTTTCTAATGAGTAATCTGTGTTGCTGTCACTAATAGTAAACTTTTCTGCAAGAAGATTGAGAGACTGTTTGATCCAGACTACATAAATCCAGATTCTCGAGGAAATGCAGCTACCTTATACAGGTGTGGTCTTACTTTTGTTGTTTCAATTGCAAGAACAGTACCTGCTATTTGAAGTCCTGCTCTTAAGCCAATATTTTATTTTATTTTTAAATATAGATGTTGTTTATGTAAGAAGCTGTTAACTAAAGAAACTGAAAGAAGAATTCCGTGTGTACCAGGAAAAATCAACATAGATCAACATGGGAATATTGTCTATGTTCATATAAGGTAGTGGGAAAAAAAAAAAGACTATCAATATATGTATGTGTTATTTTGAGTGATTATACAAAATCCTGTATGTTTAGGATCAGATATTTGTGTTACAAAAGAAAGTCAAAGTTGCATGTAGAACAGACTAATTGTGGAATGCTGGATAGAATATTTAAGGTTGGAAAAAACCTCTAAGATCATCTAGTCCAGCCTGTGAAAGCAAAGAAATGCTGAAGATTATATTCTAGACTGGCTTTCTACTGTCCAATCAAATATTCAGCTTGCAAAAAGACTACCATAAATAAATGTTGCCAATTGTTTTCCTGTTGAAACAGCATTTATCAAAGGAGCTTCCAGGACCTGTTCTTTAAGTGTGCCTTGATTGTTTGGCACAATTATTTAACTCCATCTGTTTGAGCCTTCAGCTGGAGTCTCTTAATGAAGATCAGTGCATAATGAGCTAGAGTTTTCCTTCCCTCCATCTCAACATATGCTGTTTAAGTAAAATAGTAGGAAATTAGTAACAGGAGATCTTTCTCAACCTATCTATTTGTTTCTGAACAACCAAAATGTTTCACTGTCAGCTCTCTACATAACATATTCATTTAGTTTTATCTCCCATAAGCAATTTCAAGTTCCACCTAACAGTCTAAATAGTACCAAATTTGTGACCTTTATGCCCTGGCACATATTAGGATCTTTGGTAATTAGACTGTTAAAATTGTAGTACTTTGCTTAAGTTGATCCTATGTAGTCACTCTGCAATTCCTAGCACACAGGTACAGTACAGATTTTAAAAGTTACTCAGAGGATTATTTAGATTCTAATTATTTGCCTTGTGGTACATGCAACTTATTTTCTATTAGAAATTAATCTACTGACCCTTAGATGAGTAAAGCTCACTACTGATAAACTCAAGCCTAACATATAATAGAATCCCATCTTTAAGGTTTTAAAAATGGGTCCTCTAGTGGTACCTAGAGATAACATCCAGCTGGAAGTACTGCTTGCTTAGTCTTGGTTAGATGAGTGTATATATAACAAAAAAAGTTTCTGGCCAGGACTTAAAACTGTGCGAAAACAATATCTGATCTTTCTGAAAATAACATACCAGTGCTGGTTGTTTTTTCTTTTTAAATTATAAATTATATTTGTCATTGTATTACTGGGAAGGAGCAATGTCTATAATACATACTATTTTTTAATTCTGGAAGTCTCAGCTGCATTTTTTTTTTTTTAAATCTCCTATTTTCAAACTTTAATTCTTAACTGATTCCTCTCACATTGTGTATGCAAGTGTATTCTATGTCTTAAAATAGAATGGAAGTACTACATTTCTAGTGCACAACATTATTTAAAGGCAGAGAACTGCAATATCCTTGGGCTTGTTTGCACGTGCATGTTTTGACTTATTCTCCTCTCTATATTTAGTTTCTTCTGTTTTATGGTTTTCTTGATTTCTAAAAGGCTCAATATTTCTCTTAGCATACAGATTTGCTGTATGTAGCACTTGAGATGAAACAAGCTGTAATTCCTTGTTATTAGTAACCTTAGGAGGTTGTGAAAGAACACAGGCATTTTTGTAATAATCTGAATGTAACAATTGTCCCACAGTGTGTCCTTCCTGTTCCAAACTCTTATGTAGAATTTTCACTAGTAGGCGTTTTGTTCTGCACCTTTTTTACCTCACCTTGCTGGTGGCTGAATCAAAACAGTTTTATTATCTGCGTGCAACCTGACACTGTACTTTTTCAGAGATAAAGCCTGGGAAGTCCATGAATACCTAATTGGCCTTCACGAAGAACTGAAATCTTGGCAGGATGTTTATTGGCGTCTCTGGGGGACTGTCAATTGGTTGACCTGCTCAAGATGTAACCAGGTGAGTACCTTTCCATTTTCACTTGTTTGTTGGTAACTTGTTTGTTGTGGGTGAGCTTTGAGGCTGCGTCAGAGATTAAAACTGTTATTGCTTCCTTCTCTTTTACTAATTTTGTCACCAGATAGCAATCAGTGATATTTGTTTTATTGCTGGGAGATGTGGTTACTTTATGGGAATTATAGGTCCTGATTCATTACTTCAGAATACTACTTTTTCCCATCATTAGCTCTTTCCTTTTTGGTCTAGCCACTAAAGGCAAAATGACACTAAATTAGAATGTATATCCTCTGATTTCTCAGGTTCTACTGAGACATTCTATGGTAATAGAGTTTTTGCATTTCTGGGTGCATGACAATAAAGTTTGCACTACAAAGAATTTAGGTCCAAACTGACTTCTGAGGTCATCTCACCTCTCGTTATGTCTCTTCTTACTCTTGTGCAGTCTTTCCTGTGTACTGAATTCTCCCACTGCCAGTACCATCCACAGCCAGTTCTTTATCCAGGTGTAGCAAGTGCTCTGGGGTCAACTGGGACAGGAGTATATCCATGTTGCAACCAAAAAGTACTTCGATTTGATCCTACTACCCTCCCAAAGGTACGTCAGTACTGGCTCACTTCTTAAAGAACATAAGAGAGTAATGTCTGAAAGACATTTTTATTTTCCAGTGCAATAACAGCGTGCGTAGTACAAGTCATCAGTGCAAGCAAGGGGTACCATCTCTTCTGTCTCCGTACAGTTTGACAATGTTTAATGCTAAAATTGGTAGTGAAACTGTTCTCTAAATATTGTTAGCCCTATCTAAAGAGTACAGTGCTTCTCAGAATCTCTTCTATAATTTTCTCTTAACTTCAGCAAGAACACAACTGGTATCATCTATAGAATCAAAAGATCATCTGTGTGGTTTACACCATGAGAAAACTTCTGAGTTTGAAGATAAGATGTTTCTAGAAAGCTTAATTTTTGTTACTGTAATTCCCAAATATTCCCATTTATTCATTTTTATGTTGTATGTATATGGCAGGGCTGTAAGGTGAGAGATCACGTGACTAGTTTACCTTCTGGAAATGAAGATGGGGATTCTTTGCCATCTCAGACCACTAAAATATTGAATGATCTGCTCCATCACAGAGATGTTATTGTTGTTCCTTTTACTAAGGATGAGAATAGGTAAGGGTGTTGTACTGTTACTGAAATAACTTCGTCTTGAAAGCTTAACGTGTTCATGGTACACTTGAGTAAGTTTATGTCTTTTTAAATGAGTGACACGGTGCTTGGTAAAGGTGACTTTATTTGGAAAAGGAAGAATAAATACTGTTGCTTTTTACATTCACTCTCCTTCACCATTCATTCCTCTACTTATTTGCATTTTAATGGATTGTTATCAAAATGTTACGTGGCTTACTTGGAGGTTTTTTTCTTTTGGTACATAATGAGTAAAAACAGATTGATTCCAAATTGTGAAATGGAAAAAAAAAATGTTATTTTTGTCCCACATCTTTCCCTAAGTGACTCTGGTATTGGGCTCTGTGATGAAAAAGGCATTGAATGTGATGTGCTCGTAGAACCAAATACACCGTGGGGCCCCAAAACTGGAGAAATCAATGCTGTGAGTGACTGCTGATATTATTTCCCCTTTTTACTGATAATGAAGAATCCTACAAGAGTACTTTGAAGGATTCATTGGACAACTTTAAGTACGTTGCAGGAGGAAGAGATGCAGTACTGAGCATTGCAGAGTGGCATTGGCTTGTGGACATATAAAATGCCTATTTGGCAAAAAGGCAAAACCTTTACCTGCGTTACCAGAAATATTTCTGTACAGCAGAAGTAATTATCCTATGTAACAGCCCTTTTATAATCTGATTGTATTTGAGGAACCAGTCATATACCTCACATGGTAGACGTTATTTAAATATTTGACACCTTCGTTTATTACAGAGGTATCTGAGTATGTCCACGTGGCTTTTATAAACTCATAAACTAGCAGTAATCTGAGATTTTTGTTTGTTTGTTTCAAAAATGTGAATCTTACCTTCCAGAAATATAATTCCATTTGTTGTCATGCTGATGTCAGATCAATAGAGATGTTTTCTAAGCCAAGTTTAAGTAGATTGTATATCTCTTGAGTTGAAGAGGCCTTTCATGCCAAGATAAGGTTTTGAAGATCTGCACTCATTGTAGAACTTCTGGTAACTCAGCAGTCTTTATTGTAGCATGATGCTGAGTGTGAAACCTTTATATGGTGTCACTAACTTTCCAGCAACAAATGCAGGAAGCTATTAAATCTTAACTCCACACCATTGTGACGCAGGACTGTCCTTTCAGCTCTAGACTATTTCTTTTTGTTACAATGACCTGTAAATATTTTTAATGCAAAGTTTAGCAAATGGAAATGTGACTCTAAATTGACTGCATTTAATTAATTAGTTGTTCACAGCCTGTTTGCCTAATTTATCATTTCATGAAAATCAAAAGTAAAAGTAAGTAAAAAATGCGAGTAGGTCTTCTAGGAGTTACAGTGTAGATTGTTGTATGTTAGCATTCCACTCCTGTTTTTAGGATTCCACTTACTTTTTTCTCTTCTAATAATTGCTGTTAATTTTTATGTCTCTCCGTTTCTTCCTCTTATTCACTAGTTTCTTTCTCTGAAGAACTGGACTTTACAACTGGTCAGTAAAACATTTTGTTCATGTTTGCTCTAGTTAACCTTGATCTTTTTTTTGTCTTGTTTTCTGAGTAATTTAGACAGAAGTTCATCTGCTTTTACATTGTGGAGGTTGCATTGTAGCAAAATTTTCTTACGAGGAGCTATGAAGTGTGTGTGAAGTGCTAATTTGGTCTGAATAGAAATAAAAATGTCCTTTAAAATACTTTTACAAATGACAACAAACAGCAGACCAGCAAAGCACACGTGTTCCTCGTAGTTCACTAGGCTGACAGTAATGCAGATCTTAAAAACGAATTTTTGATTGCCTGTCTCTCTCATGGCTTGTCAGAGATGCTTCAGCTTGATGCTGCTTTGTTACAAAAAATCTTCTATCAGAGTTGAATGACTAGCCAAATACAGAAGGTGTGTAGTTGCTCTTCCAGCCGTATAGCACTGGTCGTAGTGAGTCGTGTCTATTTTGATACGCAAATGCTTGAGAAATAGCAGTTTACTTCTGTCACTCTTGATGATCTGTTCTGCAGTCTCATGTTCCCATTGTCCTGCAATAATCTTTTTGAATTTGCAGGTCATGTCAGCCCTTGTTGTTTCTCATGCATTTACTAGGCAATCGTGATCACTTAAAAATGTGTGTTTATTTCCAAACAATGTGAACATCACATTCCTTAATATATTTCTTATACTGTACTGATACTAGTATCTCTTGCCATTGTGGTGCCATCTCTTGCAGTATTGGAGTCAGTGATTTGTTATGATGTGCGGAGATGTTTTAAGAAATAGTAAATAAATAGATGTGTGCTCTGTGTTACTTGATTACTGCTGAGACAGCAGTATCACACAGTTAGCAATATAGAGCAAATCTTGGGAGAGCCCTCCTTCAGTAAACCCTGTAGTTTCTTCTATGATTTACATGGCTAGCTCAAAGTTCTGCTATTGAAACTTGAACTTTCTTATTTTTCTTAATATGTTAATTAATGCTAAAATTGCAATATGATGAATGATAAATGTGGATTCATACAATAATACGGGCTGGAAGGGATCTCTGGTAGTCATCTCAGATATTTCCTCCCACTCTTAAAGTTAAATTCAACTTCAAAGTTTAACACTTATATCCAGACAAATCTTTGGTTTCTCTGAAGATGGAGCCTCTCTGGGCAACCTGCTATGATGTTTTATTGTCTGGAAGAAATCTAAATACAGGCTTTGCCAAAACACAAAGATTTGAAATTACTTTCTTAACATTTGAGAACAGTTAAGAAAGTTAGGTTTTCAGACTTAGCTTCTCACACACATTAGTGAGTTACCTCACTAAGATGTGAAGCAAGATTTGAAGGCAACTCATTTGGGACAGATTTAGTGAACTACTAAATAGGAATCAAGCCTCACATAACATGTGGCGTTCTGCTTCTGTCAATTAGAAACAGCAGTCATTGTTATCTGAAGAAGAGGAGTATACCACTGGTTCTGAAGTCACTGAGGATGAAGTGGGGGATGAAGAAGAAGTATGCAGGAAACCAGGTACAACAATACAAAGATATTGTAGTTGTCCTCCACGGAATTTAAAGATAAAGACTCAAGGTAGTAGATTTCTTCTGTAAGAAAGCTTTAGATGTTAGGAAATACTTCTTTAATTTCCGTTTTATTTCCAAAGTTTTCTTTGTGTAGCTACAAATTAATACCCAGTTGCTTAGGGTCATGCAAAAACATTGGCAAAAGCAAAGTGGCAACTGTTCTCATCCAGGACGTCCTCAAAGTTGATTCAGGGCTTATTTTGTAGGACAGATTGTCAAAGGACTTGACGTTTTTTTCCTAGGTAAATTTTGGAAGAAAAAAATGTAGTGACTACATGATTGATAGACGTGGCTGGAATTTTGTCTGCACTGAAAATTAGCTGTATATTCTAAAATTATTTTTGTGTTTCTTTTCTTGTTATACTGGAAAGTTTAGGAATGTGCAAAGCAAAAGGCCACCTCTCCTGTACATACTAGTAACATTTGAACTCGAGCACTTTGGTTTTTGATACTTTGAAGGGATTCTTTTTTTATCTTAATGCAAATTTAGTTTTTTTTTAAGTGCCAACTTTTTTGCAGCCTGACTTTAAACTTACTTGATCTGATATCCTTCAGATTGTTGATGCAAGCAATGTGGTCAGAGATGTAGGTTGTATGTGCTCTTGATTTTAAATTTACAATCTAAAATTGAAAGTGTGGTTGTGTCATCATCTTATATTTTAAATGTGTATTAGAGTTAATGTATGCTTCTACTGGAAAAGAGTAACGCATGTGTTTTAACCTGCCTGCAATACTAACAAATTAAAAACAAATTGTTCATTTAATTTTTACTGTAAAGGAATAGGGGAGGAAAATCCTTTTGTAGCTATGTAGTTGTAAAATTCAGAGTATCTGTGATTGTGTCAGTCAGTAGATATTTCTTCAATTTGCAGGGAGAAAGGAGAAACTAAAGAAGTTCTATAAACACCCAAAGAAAGGGGCTTCTTCACCTAGTATTCAGAAAAAGGAGAAGCCATCTGACAAGGTAAAACCAGAGCTGTGAACACAGCCTGTGCTGTGAGAATGTTTTTTTTTATGTTTTAAGATCATGTCTTACTTAATATATTTTTATTTGTTTTATAGCCAGGTTCCCGGGATGCATCTCCGTTCACGTAAGTAATTTTCAAAGTCCTTGATAACAGGTGGTAGTATATCCTTTCTCGCAAATGGTTACTGACAACACTGCATGTATCTTTCTTTTTTAATCAGTGTAAGTGTGCAGCAGAACAAATGGGATGCCTCCAGGTCACTGAGATTCAACCAAGATGCTCAAAGAGAAGACGGTCTGTTCTTGCATGATCTAGCTGTTATGTTAATGCTATACAAAGAAAATCATTATTTCACATTTAAAATGGCTATTTTTTTTAAAAACACAACAATTCACAACATTGTAAACAATGAAAACAACAATAAAGAAAAAACTTCATTTTATCTAAGATACTCAAGCTAAATTGTAGTGCTCATATGTAGGAAAACAGATTTCAGCTACTTGTTAGAAATCAGCTTTATCCAAGCCATACAGCAATTTCAGATTCTTCAAAAAAATAACAATAAATAAATAAAATATCTGTGTAGATAGATATATACATAGCTGGGAGCTCCTGAAAATATTAGTTCAGAATTTGATTGGCATTTATTAGCAATCTCATCTATTCTACAGGACTCAAAAACCTGTGTCAGGAAGATGGAAAGAAAACCTATTGTAAACTACATTATAGTCTTGCGTACAGGCTGAAATAGAAATGGGCATCTTTGGACCCTCAGACTAAGAAAATATTTGGAAGGAATTCCAAGTTTACAGAAAAAAATATTCCATTCAAATTGTGTTAGCATCATTTACATTCTGTATTTGGAAAGTCTGCACATAACCTGCAGAGATTCTAATTCTGTCCTCTGATGATTATACAAGTAAGCAAAGATTTTTTTCTTGCATCCTTGTGTTATTTATCGCCTGGATGTATAAAAAGTGATACGTGCATTTACTTTTATCTTCTTCCCTGTCTTCAGAATTGTAATATTCAGAATTATATTAATTCATACAGCTTTTTATATCTTTAAGATTTCTATCTGTTTTTACTATTTTGAAAGTCTTTTCCTCAAAACTGTTTCCGTATATTTTTTTTATCTCAGTGTAATTCCTCAGGCTGATTCTGCTCTCTGTTCAGAATGCTGTGAAGCCAGATTATTCATCAGAATACATTGTTGTTCAAGACTTCTATATGAGCTGAGAAACAAAAAATTACTTCTTGCAAATAGGATGCAACTAAAGTGTGTTTTGTGCATCAATCTCTTTGTACTCGGTAGTATGAAAAACCTCTGTTCTAAAATGCTATTTTTTTCTGGCAGACCAGAGGAGAATGTCTGAGATTACAGGACACTTGATAAAACTCAGACTGGGAGACTTTGGTCGAATCAAGTCAAGAGACAGCAAAGAAGTAAGACTGTCATAACGTAGTGATTATCGAATTGAAGCAGGCCTTTGTAACAAATGTGTAACACAAGTGAAAACAGGATGCTTTCAATTACTTACAAAGAATTGAGTTTAATCTTCATTTCCTTCTGAGCATGCTTTTTATTTTTTTATTTTTTTTGTAAAGGAGTTAAATAACAATTATTGAAGTTCACTGCCTTTAAAAATTAAACATGGAAAATAGGATGGTTTAAAAATGTTTCAGTACTGGGTTGTGCTAATGAAAAGAAAGTATGCTATAGGTTCTCCTGAATATTAATTATTTTCATGAAAGGACACCAATTAGATTGGAATAATGTCACAACTTGTGTTTTTTGGGGTTTTATTTTGTTTTTTTTTTTTTTGCATTTCAGTATGCAGGAGGTATTTATTCGAGACTTGAAGCTCAAATAAAGGCCTCAGCACAGGTCAATGCACGACAAATCAGCACTGAGAAGAATGCCAGGTAAGGCAAAATGAAAAAGCAGGATATGAATTTCTGGGAGGGCTGGGAGTGGACACTGTTTTAATTTAAGTATGCTTCATTTCGTACACTTTCTTGCATCAATATCTCTTCTAGCAGGCTAAATATATATGATGTGAAAGCTTCCTTTGTAAAATTATGTGGCCAGCAGGTGAGTCTCTAGATACTGACAAACTTTTAAGAATACACTGGGTGCTTCAAATACCTTGTGGATGTTCAAAGCATGCATGTGACTACTACTGCAGAATTAATGATTTCATAAGAAGTTATTTGACATAACAATTCTTTGAATTGTTGTATTCATTGCATACCTTTGTATGAATGTACAGTTTATGGCTGCAGGTACATTGACAGAAATGCAGCTTTCTCAATACAGTTGTGAGATTTCCTTTCTTTTTTTCTCAGATTACACTTTAGCCTGAAAGTAGTTTCTAACAGGTACTAAACCAGAGAGCTGACTCTGTAATAAGTAAAGCATTCTAGATATGATAACCTGCATATGTTTTTTCTGTGCTCTTAATCCAGGTCAAAATCCCGTTTTGGTCAAGGTCGTCCAACATAAAGACTCATGAAAAAATTGTAGCCAGAATACATTACTACTTCCTGAAATTGTATGGCACTCTTGATATATGGAGAATATGCATCTCCAAAAGCCTTGACTTGATAAGCAATCACTTATGTCTTTAAGCCTTGTACATTATTGTGTATGATAAATGAACATAAGTCCAATAAGGTCTGTACTTATTTTAATTGTAAATACACTATTTCTTAAATTTAAGTTTAGTTGCTTTTTGGGCTGTTGTTTTGAGATGCATAGAAAATATTTTATAAACCTGCACAGTTAACTTATTCAACTAACTTTCTATAGGGGAAGACATAAATATGCCTTCCAGTATGAGAGATACTGGAAATGAAAAAGCAAGACTACTGAATTCTGAATGCATTCAGCAATGTTAACATAAGTCATGTGGAATGTATGTATATGTTATGTTGTATTTGATAGGACATTTTAGGCCTGTCCTCTAGGGATTTGCATTTGAAGTCAGTGACAGTACAATAGCTGTGAATTAGACTAGTTAATGCGGAGTTTTAATGCAGTTCTGAGGCTTCCTTCCATACGTCTACAAAACTCACATTCATGTGAAGGTGGCTAACAGATGGAAACTGGACCTTAAGAGATTATTTAAGTGCCTCACTAATTCAGATCTTGCATGTGAAACACTGGATTTACCTGTAAGTGAAGTTCACACTTACTCCCATACCATATCTGTTTCCTCTTGCATGGTACCGCGTTTGGTTCCCTTCTGATGCCCAGGCACAGCTGTTCCAACTCTCAATGCCATACCACTAAATTACTGAGAGGATATGGTATTAATTAGGCATCTTTCAGTTGAAAGGCATCATTATGAGGAGTTGTCCACATAGATGTTTCAGGTCTAATTTTTTTTTCTGAAACCTGCCTTAATAGTACTGTTTAGAAGGCACTTTCAAATTCTGTAATTGGAACAACAGAATACAAGTCTGTGTGTATGTAAAATCCAGGGCTACCAAAATGAACTAATTTGCCTAGAAAATAGTTCACGTATTAGCAAAGAGGATGGCAGTAACAGTGGCTGAATTCCAGTAAACATCACAGAATCACAGAATTGTAGGGGTTGGAAGGGACCTCCAGAGATCATCGAGTCCAACCCCTGCCAAAGCAGGTTCCCTATAGCAGGTCGCACAGGTCGGCATCCAGGCAGGTCTTGAACATCTCCAGAGAAGGAGACTCCACCACCTCCCTGGGCAGCCTGTTCCAGTGCTCCGTCACCCTCACTGTAAAGAAGTTCTTGCGCATGTTTGTGCGGAACTTCCTATGCTGCAGTTTCCAGCCGTTTCCCCTTGTCCTGTCTCCACTCACCACTGAAAACAGTCCGGCCTCGCCATTCTGCCCCCCACACCTCAGATATTTATAGACCTGGATCAGGTCCCCTCTCAGTCTCCTTTTCTCAAGGCTGAACAGACCCAGATCACTCAGCCTTTCCTCATAGGGGAGATGCTCCAGGCCCTTCACCATCTTCGTGGCCCTCCGCTGGACTCTTTCCAAGAGATCCTTGTCTTTTTTGTACTGGGGAGCCCAGAACTGGACACAGTACTCCAGATGAGGTCTTACCAGGGCAGAGTAGAGGGGGAGGATCACCTCCTTCGACCTGCTGGCCACGCTCTTTTTAATGCACCCCAGTAAGCCATTGGCCTTTTTGGCCACAAGGGCACACTGCTGGCTCATGGCCAACCTGTCATCCACCAGGACACCCAGGTCCCTTTCCGCAGGGCTCCCCTCCAGCAGGTCATCCCCCAACCTGTACTGGTGCATGGAATTATTCCTCCCCAGATGCAAGACTCTACACTTGCTTTTGTTAAACCTCATCTGGTTTTTTTCTGCCCAGCTCTCCAGCCTGTCCAGCTCTTGCTGAATGGCAGCACAGCCTTCAGGCGTGTCAGCCAATCCTCCCAACTTCGTATCATCAGCAAACTTGCTGAGGGTGGCCATTATCCCCTCATCAAGGTCACTGATGAAGATGTTGAACAAGACCGGACCCAGCACAGACCCCTGAGGAACACCGCTGCTTACAGACCTGCAACCGGACTCTGCACCACCAACAACAACCCTCTGTGCTCTGTCAGTCAGCCAGTTCTCAACCCACCTCACTGTCCACTCATCTATCCCACACTTCCTCAGCTTTGTTATAAGGATGTCGTGGGGGACAGTATCAAGTGCCTTGCTGAAATCAAGGTAGACTACATCAACTGCTCTCCCCCTATCCACCCAGCCAGAGACAACATCATAGAAGGCTACCAGGTGCGTCAAGCACGACCTCCCCCTTGTGAACCCGTGCTGACTACTCCTAATAACCTCCTCTTCTTCCAGTTGTCTGGAGATGACATCCAATACAAGCTGTTCCATCACCTTTCCAGGGACAGAGGTGAGGCTGACTGGCCTATAATTGCCTAGTCTTCCTTCTTGCCTTTTTTGAAGACCGGGGTGATGTTGGCTATCTTCCAGTCTTCAGGCACCTCCCCCGTCCTCCAAGACTTCTCAAAGATGACAGAAAGCGGTTCAGCAATCACCTCTGCCAGCTCCCTCAGCACCCGTGGATGAATCCCATCAGGTCCCATGGATTTGTGAACATTGGTGTTGCCTAGGTGCTCCTGAACCACCTCTTCCCTGACAGAAGGGAGGTCTTCCATTCCCCAGATCCTCTCACTGACCTCCAGGGTCTCAGATTCCCGAGGGGGAGCTTTTTCACTGAAAACAGAAGCAAAGAAGGCATTCAGTATCTCCGCCTTCTCAGCATCCCCGTCACTTAGCAGGGGAGCCACATTCTCCCTAGTCTTCCTTTTACTGTTAATGTACTTGAAAAAACCTTTTTTATTATCCTTTATCCCCTTTGCCAGATTTAATTCCAGGCAGGCTTTAGCCTTCCTTGTTGCATCCCTGCAGACCCTGACAACATTCCTGTATTCTTCCCAAGTAGTCAGACCTTTTTTCCACATTTCATGGGCCTTCTTCTTTCCTTTGAGTTTGTGCACGAGCTCCTTGCTCATCCACACAGGTCTCCTGCCACCCTTTCCCAATTTCTTCCTCACAGGGACGCACCGATCCTGAGCTTGGAAGAAGAGCTGCTTAAATGCCGACCAGCTCTCACAGGCCCCCTTGCCTTCCAACACCCTAGCCCATGAGACAGCTCCAAGTAGGCCCCGGAAGAGATCGAAGTTGGCTCGCCTAAAGTCCAGGATAGCAATCCTACTTTTTGCTTTACTTCTTCCACTCAGGATCTTGAACTCCACCGTCTCGTGGTCACTACAACCCAAGCTGCCCCCGACCTTTACTTCCCTGACAAGCCCTTCTCTGTTAGTGAGAATAAGGTCCAGCAGTACCCCTCTCCTCGTCGATTCCTCAACCACCTGCATCAGAAAGTTGTCTTCAACACATTGCAGGAACCGTCTGGACCGCGCATGCCTGGCCATATTGCTTTTCCAGCAAATACCTGGATAATTGAAGTCCCCCATAAGCACCAGCGCCTGGGATCGTGACGCTGCTTCCAACTGTTTGTGGAAGGCCTCATCAACCTCCTCCTCCTGATCAGGGGGCCTGTAGCACACACCCACAACGGTGTCAGCCATACCAGCCCGCCCCTTGATTCTTACCCACAAGCTCTCCACTGCTACACCACTCTCCCCCAGGTGGAGTTCAATACATTCAAGCTGCTCTCTTACATAAAGAGCAACTCCACCACCCCGCCTCACCAGCCGATCTTTCCTAAAAAGCACACAGCCCTCCATGACAACATTCCAGTCATGCAAGCTGTCCCACCACGTCTCTGTGATCTCAATGAGATCATAGCCATGTGACCGCACGCAGATCTCCAACTCTTCCTGTTTATTTCCCATACTGCGCGCATTAGTATATAGACACTTCAGGGAGGCAGCATTCCCCTGCCACACTCCATCCCTTTGAACTCCACCCTCATCACCCATCAAGTTCACTTTTGAACCTTGAACTACCTTAACCTCAGCAGTCCTCATTTTGTCCCCTTCCCCCTTCTTACCTAGTTTAAAGACCTTTCAATGAGGCCTGCCAGCTCCTGGGCTAGGATCCTTTTACCCCTTGTAGACAGTTGAACTCCATCTGCAGTCGTCATGCCAGGAGCTGAGTAAGTTGCCCCATGGTCAAAAAAACCAAAGTTTTTCAGTTATTCTGACCTTTTTGAGACAAGTAGTAAAAGCACTCAGGGAAAGTTTGTTCTGGACCAGAGCTGCAAAATGTGAATTTGGAGTTAGGTCTGCAAGATAGTGGGAAGTGGGGCACAGAGTTCAGGCTGGAACAAGGAGAGGGAGAACGTGACTGTAATCATTCTTCTCTCCATTCGGGCTTTTTTGTGTGTTTTGTGGGTTTTCAGCGGGCATTAGAAGACTGGGATACCAGTGCTTGAAAATACTGCTTTCCAGATGGAAGATTTTTTATTAAAATTTAAAATGACTAAATTCTGTTTATTTCTGTATTTTGTCCAATGCAAATTCAGAGCCCAATAAAACTAACAGACAAAGCTGTGGATTTCACTGGCTTTGATTTTTGGGCAGGAACCTTTGCAGGTGTGCTCCAATCTGTATTAAATAAACAAGGCCTTGTTAATGTGCTGTGTCTGTTTGCGAGTAGTAAAGCAGCTTTAAACACTTGTAGTGAACACTGGAAGAGTGTGTATATGTATGCTTATTTTTCTTAGAACAGCTAACCAAAAATGGAGGGAAAATGCTGCTGGTTTTGTTGTATAGGGAAAATGCTGGTTTTATGTGCCAATGTTGTTACATTTTTTTCAAAAGTATTTTGAGCATATAACAACAACATGCATTGTATGCAGCCCTTTTTCCCTGCTTGCCAACCACATTGGTTTTGTTTTGTTTTTAATTTTGTATTAATTTTGAAATTGTCTTGGTTTAATGGAAATAAAAGTAATTAATTTAAGAGATGTGTGGGTATTCTATGGATACTTGTAAGAAGTGCATAAATATTGCAACTTTGGTCATGCTTGTGTGTTTTTGATTAGTTGCAGCATCATGATACGGATGGTTTATCTGTAAAGAAAAGGATATAATTGAAGGCTGAGCTATCCCAAATATACAGGAACCTGAAAATACTTATCTGCATTTAGTTTTGGTTCCAGAGCAACCTGCCCTGTAGATTGCTTAAGTGAGCAAAATGTTGGATTGAGCTATGCTTAAAAACATCCTTAATTTTGCATCCCACTGCTGCAGTCCTGATCATACTATTTAAATAGTCTGATAGATCCATGAATTAGGATTATTTTCCATTATTTGTTTGTAGAAATTGCGAGATGTAGATCCATTTTATGTGCAGTTGGTATATAGGAAAGAATACAGCATGTCACATACACGTGTTTAAACTTGCTTGCTGTTCTGTGGAGCTGTGCCTGTTTGCTTAATGTCTCAAAATGTTGGGGAAAGGGACAGAATATTAATTTTAGCCACAGAGATGGCTTCAGAACAAAAAAGAAGTAGAAGAAGAGAAACATGAATGTTCAGTTATCCCAGTAAGCAATCATAAAACCTGAATAGTATGAGCATGTTTTACATGATAAAGTTGAAACATGAATATTTGAGTAATTGCTTGGATCTTTATTAGTATTACCTATGAGTATAAAATTACAAGAGATTCTTGCACGGACACATCATTTTCCAGTGTAGATAAGCACAGTTTCAGGGGTCTCATCAAGATACACTTAAAAATGGCAGGTATTATGTTCAGTGTTATAGAATCACAGAATGGCCTGGGTTACAAAAGACCACAATGCTCATCCAGTTCCAACCCCCTGCTGTGTGCAGGTCGCCAACCAGCAGCCCAGGCTGCCCAGAGCCACATCTAGCCTGGCCTTGACTGCCTGCAGGGATGGGGCATCCACAGCCTCCTTGGGCAACCTGCTCCAGTGCCTCACCACCGTCTGGGTGAAAAACTTCCTCCTAATATCCAACCTAAGCCTCCCCTGTCTTAGTTTAAAACCATTCCCCTTGTCCTATCACTATCTTCCTCCATACACAGATGTACACCTTTTTGTTTATAAGCTTTGTTGAGACAAATGCCTTGAGCTTTGACAGTATAACTCACAAATAAACCCTTGTTTTTCCCTTACAGTACATGCACCAACGTCAACAGTTTGCCATTCATTTCCATTTTGTTGAGCCCATACTCTATGTTCTAATGGACAGAGTGTAGCCCCACTGTGAATAAATCTCAACACAACGATTGGGTATATGGTATATACTGAATCATTGCATATGGTATATACTGAATCATTGCATATCATTCGGACAAAGGCTGCAGCATGGTTTTTAACAGGATCATGAGTAAAACACCATAGATGCCACCAGGATTGAAATTCTCTTTCAAATTTATTTGTGTTATGCAAATCACCTTTTGAATTTCAGTGTGCGAAGTACCTCCTTCACCTTCTCTTACAAATGCTGCTACTGTAGATTGCATCCATATTTGAGCTTGGATATAACTAAGAGCTAGATAAACGTTTCCTTGGATTATGGCAAGTGAATCTACAATTAATTGTTGGTCTTTCATATGAGTCCTCTCCCTTTGAGGTAATAGATAAGAGCCTCTGGTTGGTTCCCAGTGCTGATAGGGAAGACTGCAAGCGGTGCTGTAATGCATGCAGGTCACTTGTTGGTGAGCATTTCAGTATCTGTACTACTTACTACTCCTAGTCCTGCTCCTGTTATGCCAGTCACACACTCATTTAGTCAGGGGAAGTGCTCACTTGTGTAGCCACATTAGCCATGCTGCACAGGATGCATTTAGAAATGGTGAGCAGGTTGGTTTGATTGCTGCGATACTAGTTTTCATCAACAACTTGACCTTTTAAGAGACCAGGATGGATTAAACAGTATCCATTGTTAACCTGTATTTCTGCTTGCATGTTTCAATCTCATAACGCTGTGAGGACAAAGCCTTTTCCCCATCCTCTACTACTCAGTAGTGGGGTGACTGGGAGGAGTCAGTGTAGGCAGGGCGCTTGTTCTGTGTTTGATAACGATTAAATTTAAGTGATCGTCCCAGACCACTGCTAGCCAGAGACAAGCTACATTAACAGGTTGCATTAAAGTAAAGTGGTACTAACAGTCCCACCTTTTTGTGGGACTGTTACTTTTCTACCTCTTGCTCCTGTTTTGACATCAATCACAGAGATTTGAGATAGTTTATCATGGTTGCACCCATTGTTCACCAATATTATATCTTTAGTTCTTGCATTTCCCAGGAGCTGGGGAGTCACGTGTTCAGAGCATGTGCCAGCTACATTCATTTTTAAAGTATATTTCATTTCAAGCCTGTATTATAATTAGAATTTGGTTCCATCCTTCTGGAACACCTGACACAGGAATGGGAGTACAGCTACCCAATGTGCACAAAAGGATCAGCATAAGTGATTACAAATATCAATCCAAAGATGTCTGCCCAGAATAGTGGCATTGACGATGCCACAGACATCCTAGAAAAAGGAACAAGGTGAGAAGGGAACTTGTGGGGTACAGTGGTAGAATCAGCATTTGTTAGCATATGAAAAACAAAAGAGAGAGAACTTCCTGGTCCCAGAGGAACCAAGGGTAGAGTATAGGTGAAATCCAGCAGCTTAATTTTGTACATTTTCCTCAATGATCTCAAGCCTTCCAGTTTATTTGTGCAGAGGTTCAGTGAGGGTCAAAGGGACAGGCCTGATGTTGGGCTGATTAATGAATACTGGTTGGCCCGAGGAGTAGCTGTGTTCTGTTACATGAACTCTCAAACGTAGTTACAGGCAAAAGTAAAGGGACATTGGGATAGAAGGCATTAAAACTGGGACACTCACGTCATTGACTATTGCAGCAACCTCAGACAGTCAGGAAGCCCAGCTGTGCTTCCCCAGTTTTAGGAACTTCTTGGGGAGACCATTGAATTGTTCCACAGTCCCTGTGGGTAAAAGGATGTGAAAAACCCGTTAAATACCTTCCTCCTGTGCCCATTCCTATACTGTCCCTGAGGTGAAGTGAGAACCATTGTCTTATTGTATTGAATTGGGTTTTGAGAGGATTCTTAAGGGCCTTAACAGTGTTTTCCCATGTTGCTCAAGCGAAATGTTTGGCCTGTAGTAGTCCAGAGACTATTTCTGCTTAGACTTGTTAATGTTGTTTGCCTTCAGATTTATGAAAAGGACCAATATAATCAGCCTGCCACATCTCCCATAGGTGCTTTCCTTCCCTTAAGTGGAGAAGGGCTTCCTGTAAGGGATGTTTGTCTGAGCAGGTGCAGCACAGTTCACAAGCAGAAATGCAAGTGTGACATTTCTCCCTGCTAACAGACCAGCCTTGAGCTTGGCCCTCCCAATGCAGATTGTGAGCACTGCTATGCCCCCTTTCCACCAGTCTCTCCTAGTTGTCACCATCTGGTTCTCTCTGTCTTGAGGGGAAAATCCTGGCTAGTTTGTCTGCCATATTGTTTCAGTGACTCGCTGGAATCCTGTCATCTGGGTGGGATGTGACTCACACACAGAAAATAGACCATGTTTGGCAATAGCAAGAATCTCTTGCCATTTATCCTTCTGCCCTATGAGGGTACAGTTAACTTTCCAATCGTTTTGCTCCCAGAAAGGGAACTACACTGTGCAAACTTGAGGACAGCATACCGACCAGTATAAATTTGCACGTGTTCAGTGGACTCTGATTCATGCTGGAATGCACTCCCTGACCTGAGCACTCCCCTATTCCTTAGTGACGTTAATGAAATTGATCCTTATCTCTAGGACCATAGCATGATATTTTCATACTTTTCCTTTGTGTTGGGCAGATGTGTCTGTGAACCAGACATTAGTAGTAATCATCTTTGTCATCTCCATACTTATACTCAGTTTTTATCAGAAGGTGTGGAGGGGTCACTGAGTTTTCTAACTTCTTTATTTGGACTCTCACATTATCCAGGCTTTCTTTTGGATCCCTGAGGAATGCCATCTCATTTATCAACTGTTTTCTAAGGGCTCATTAGAAGAGGACTGCTGAATGTTTTCCTTCCTCTAACTGCCCCCTAAGATCTTCTGCCTTCAAACTTCTGTCAATCTTGAAGGTTTTCAACCAACTTTTCCAGCTATTGAATAATTTGAGTTTGTTGTTCACAGAATTGTACGGCAGCAGTAAGGGCAGCTCCTGGAATGATTTATTTTTCCATTCCCCTCCATCATATGGGCATCGTTGTGGAGGGAATTCATATGATCTGAGACTCCTTCTATGTTGGACCAAATATTCTGTGCCCACTCCATCCCCACAGCTCTGACACCATGTTTTTCTGAGAGGCCAAGGAGAATATTCTCGCTCTCATTCTTCTTTTCATCAGGGACTGTCACGATGCCTCTCTTTGACCTTAGAGCCCTGATCACAGAGAAGAGTAACTGAGCTGGAAGAAAGCATCTTACATGGTGCTTTGGACTAGGAACATCTCAGCTAAGAAGCTGCTGAAAAGGCTTGAGCTGTACTTAAAGAGTTCTACGCCCACGTGTAGGTGACCTTCAATTATCTTTTTTCTTTTTTTTTCTTTGCACTGGGTTTATGTACAAGAATGGCCTGCCTCCTTTAGCTTATAGGCTGTCTCTGAAGATACTGAGGGAGATCTTTCTGGAATTTAACCCTTTATGGTCTAGTATGATTTGTCATTGACCTTTCTATCAGAAGTTACTAGAAAATACTGAGGCTGCTCTGCCTTTGCTGTGACTTGGAATATCTAACAGTAGATCTTCATTAATGGGTTAAGATTCCAGCACTGAAATATTTCTGGTGGTCAGGAGGATTTGTTGCTAGAACAATTTTTTTTACATAAACATGAGGTTATATAGCCTCTGATGTGGTATTGTGGCATTGAGATATATGTTATGCTGTTCACTGAAAGCTAAAGGAAATTTATCTCACTGAAAAGTCTCTAGCCTTCTTTCTCCATCTGTCTTTTTGCCTCCCTACCCTTTCAAGGAATTATGCTGTGCACAGATCTGCATTGTGAAGTTCACCAAACCGTCTTGCTAAGACCTGGTCATCGTGGATGCAGGTAGCAATCATGCAAGAAAAAAAATGACTCTGATATGCTCTAGTAATGACATCACTGAATGAATGGACAATCATGGTTGGATGTGGCATTTATTCAAAAGAGTAACAGAGATCAAACTTCTTTTCATACTTTTAAACCCTCCTGATTGAATTGTTCCCACATTTCCATTTCAGTTACTTAAGGCTAGGAAAGTGTAATAATGATTTGCTATTCAGTTAAGTGCAGTTTTATTGTTTTGTGTTTTCACTGAAGCTATAGGGATTACTTTTGTATCCGTGGTGACAAAAAAGTGTTGATGCAAACAGATATGAACCTTTCTTTGGCAGTTGTTTCATTTCAGAGTAAGTGGTTGTTGCTTTCAATTAAAGAAACAACCTCTAGATTTCAGTTACCTCTGGATGTTTGAAACGAACTTCATGCTCAGAGAAATCGTTTGTCATCCCTGAAAATCTTCTGCTAACTTTCTGTCCTTTTTTTGGAGGTACCTTCACTGAAGTAAAATGTTTTAACTGCCTGCTAAACTGAAATCTGAACATACACCAGCTGTAAAATCTTAGGTACATTTCAGGGGTGTCTGTTCTCATCACAAAAAATAGGAACTATTGTTCTTGCAACATTAGTATTTCTTTCTTGTGGAACAGAGTTGTAAGAAGATACTCTTTCAGTATAATAGAATCAAAAGGAATAACGTGGTTCCTTTGCTCTTTCACACTCCATTTAGTTTTCCTTTCCAGAGAATATGTAGATCTCTCTGCTGTTGGTCAGAACATCATACAGATTCTAAGTTACTAATTTATTTATTTTCATCTGTATGTTAAATAATAAATTTTTAAATAGCTTTTTTTTTTTTTTTTTTTTTTTTTCTGCTGTAACACAACAGTATTTCCTTGTTGGTTTATTTTTACTGCCCAAAATGGACTTTGATCACATGTGGTGAAAATGATAAGCAGGATAAGCAGGTTATATAGTCTGTGGACTTTTATCAAAGGTTTGGCACGTTTCTTTCCTCATCACTGGAGTATTCGTTGATAGCTGCAAACTATGAAGTAGATCTTTGAAAATACTGCATATGAGAAACAACCTCTTTTTTGCCTGTGGTAGTATATTTTTTCTGCAACGCTCATGGCGTATTCAAGATCTGTGGGTTTTGCATTGATTAGTTGGCTTATGTTCATCTGTCTTGATGCACAAAGTAAGTAATATCATTTTTATTAATGTCTTTGGTTCTAGTCTTGCTTTTAATGAAGTAGAACAGCTTATTACATTCACATCAATTACAATCCTTGGGGTTTAAAACTCATTTATTTTTTGGACTGATAAAATAATACCTGAACAACCAATCTTCTTGGTATCAATGGAGGTGATCTGTGGACACAAAGAAGCTCTGTAATCATGTGTTGAAAACCACTGCTCTTGAATTCTAACAAGTTCTCATTGAACTCTTAAGTTTTTAGTTTGTATCTGCAGCAGACACTGAGTAACATTTCTAGACTGAAGATAGATATGGCAACATTTAGATCTGAAGTTGGGATTGCTTGTATTTCTTTATGCTATTCTGTTAATTTAGTTGAAGTAGTTACCATTTTCATGTCTGATCTTCTTTGTACTGGTAATGACTTTAGAAATTCTCTTCCAGAAACTGAGAACGGTCATTCACTAGATAAATCTGGGCATAGAAGGAGCATTCGGGTACCTAAACATGATTTTAGTCCTTCAGACTTTCTCTGGAAATTTCACAACAGTGAAAGTGCTGAAACATCCTCCCCTGTGGAGGGGAAATTCAGGCTGCATATTTGGAAAAGCTCCTTCACCAAGAAGGTGGTTGTGCACTACTACAAGCACTCCAGGGCAGTGGCCATAGAGTTGAAGAAGCATTTGGACAATGTTCTCAGACATAGGGTTTTGGATTTGGGGTTGTTCTATGCTGGTTAAGAGCTGGAGTTGATGATTCTTATGGGTCCTTTTCCGTTCAGGATATTGTATGATTCTTTGTTTCTGCTGGCTCCAGAGAATAGCCAGGAAAATCTGAGCAAATTTTTTTCTTCTTGGAGAAGAAAAACAAGAGGTTTTGTTTAATCATTTAATTTCCTCTATTGAACTCTATTGTAATGTTTAAGCCAATTTCAAGCTTCCGCCTTTCTAATCTTCTTCAATAATACAGAACCTTCTTTTTCCAAGTAGACTTTTGAATACTTGGAGGTGGAGGCATAACCAGCAGCAGTTCACTGCAGTATTTTTTAAGAGTTACTTGTGTAAAAAATTCTCTGCTGCTTCTTTATAAATGAGATTCTGTAGGGTGGGACAAAGACAAAGACATCAGCCTCACATATAAAATTAGTTCACTATTACTTTTACCAATTTGAATATGCAGTGAGAATGAGAAGGAAAAGACTGGGACATTCTTGGCATCGATACAAACCCATGTGAGATCAAAAATGTCCGTAAGAATATGGACGTGTGTTGCATTGCGTCTGCAACAGATGTGTTCTGGTGGCTTTGCTGAGTAATTCTATTCAGGGAAGGAAGAGAAAAATCTGTGTGACTTCTCTGTGCATATTTGTAGATACAGGAAAAAAAAAAAACAACAATCTCAAAAAACCATCCCTTTTTATCATAGAGAGAAAATGTAGAGGGATGTCGCTGAGTTGTAGTGTAGAACATGAAAGCTACTACTCTGTATGAAATCACACTTTAAAATGCCAGCTCAAGTGAATATATTCAGGCAAATCAATGTGCCTGAATTGCTTAACAATTTGGTGATGAATAGATTTGTGTTTATAGCTTTCTTGAGAGTAGAAAATATTTTGCGAGGCCATGGACCTTTTGTCACGGTCTTTGCAAATGTTCAGCAGGAAATGAAAGTACAGTGATTCATGGCTATTAAGCGAGAAAGCCAAAGTTTCATTCTGATCAGGGTAGGGAGGAAGAACAATTCTGCAATTAGTCATTTTCTCAAACTTTTATCAATAGCTGCTTATAAGTTCTTCAGTGAAATAAAAGGGGGAGAAAGGACAGATTGGAACTAAGCCAGCAATCTAATCTATTTCAGGTGAAATATTGTTCTAAATCCTGAAAATTGTTTTGAGGTACCACCATAATAAATCTAATTAATTTGAATTGATGTACACGAGTTTTATATAGCGTAAGATTTTTTACTTTGTGCATTTTCTGGAAATTGCCCCTCTGATTTTCGTACATGATTTTTCATTTTCTTTTTAGAAATCACAAGCATAGACTGTGACACAACACCTACCACACTCCAGCTGTCAACCTTTTTAGATGAATATACAGGTAAATTATGATTTGATCCTAGAATTACCTGACTTACTCTTTAGTGCACATACTGCTTCAACTCTTTGCATAATCTATCTGTAATTTATAGTGGATCTGTATTATAAGTTTTTTTGTGTTTGTTTGTTTGTTTGTTTTTTTACAGTAGTTTTCATGACTGGATAAAGCAGCAACCTAAATGACAAACTGCTCCTTCTGGTGTATTTGTGCTTTTTAGCGTGTGAAATTTGAGGCAAAATTTGGTCTCTAATTTGCTCAGTAGGGTAAACAAATATGAGAAAAATATATTCACTGATCCAAAGACCTCATTAGCAGAATAGACACAGCCATAAATGGGGCTGAGTGCACCCTCAGCAAGTATGCTGATGGCCAGAGGGATGGGATGTCATCCAGAGAGACCTAGACAGGCTGAGCAGTGGGCCCATGTGAACCTCAACAAATCCAAGGGCAAGGTCTTGCAACTGGGTTGAGGCAACCCCCATTACCAATGCAAACTGGGGGGTGAAAAGATGAAGCACAGCCCTGATGAAAAGGATCTGGTGGTACTGGTGGATGGGAAGCTGGAGACGAGCCAGCAGTGTGCCCTCCCAGCCCAGAGCCAACTGTATCCTGGGCTGCATCAAAAGCAGCTCGGCCAGCAGGCTGAGGGAGGGGATCCTGCCTCTCTGCTCTGTGCTGTGAGACCTCACCTGGAGCACTGTGTCCAGATGTGGAGTGCTCAGTACAGGAGAGACGTGGGCCTCTTGGAGAGCATCCAGAGAATGGTAACGAAGATGCTCCACAGAATGGAACATCTCTCCTATGAGGACAGGCTGAGAGAGCTGGGTTCAGCATGGAGAAGAGAAGCTGTGAGGTGACCTGAGAGCGGCCTGTTGGTGTCTAACAGGGAGCAACAGGAAAGAAGGGGACAGACCTTTATCAGGGTCTGTGGTGATAGAGCAAGGGGAAATGGTTTCAAGCTCAAAAAAGGCAGATATAAGGAAAAAATCTTCTACAGTGAGGGTGGTGAGGCACTGGAACAGGTTGCCCACTGATGTGGTTGATGCCTGTCCCTGGAGACTTTCAAGGCAAGGCTGGATCAGGCCCTGAGCATCCTGATGGAGCTGTGGTGTCCCTGTGCATTGCAAAGGAGCTGGGCATGATGGCCTTCAGAAGTCCCTTCTGACTCTTAAGGATTTTATGATACTATGAAAAGGAAGCAAGTGCAGAAAAGATACAGATGGTTACAGTTCACCTTGTTCAGTTAGCCCACAAGATCTGATCTCATTCTTCCCTTCTCCATCAGGGAGAACTACTGCCACCACAGCCCTGCTGTGAGTCTGGAGCGTACTCTGCTTTAGCCTGGAGCTTTTCTGAAAGCCAATTTCTTGTGTTGTTATGGGCAGTAGAAGGAAGAAATGAGGTGCAGAACAAGCAGGCTTACACTGCAGGGAATTACAGGATTGATGCTGGCCACTCCATGTATTTGCATTTTCTATTCTGGTTTCTTTTGTTAGTATAGCACATAGTATTCCCATGATTAGTTAATTTGTGCTGCCTGACATTGATCTACCACCCACATGTGTACTTCCTTACGCTGGCTGGCAAGGTGTTATTGCTCCTGGGAGAGAAAATCACACCTGAGTGTGGACAGTGGCAGCAAGAGCGCACAGTGCAGAAGTAGACAGTACATTGGTGGTTGTTTGTGTGTTGGAGTGTGTATTTACATTGCAAATGTAGGACAGAATAACTCCTTCCTTTCTTCCTTTCCCCACTAACCAGAGAGGTTGCTGTTGTTAATTCAAAGGTAGTGCTGTTGTCTGTATGTTAGAGGCAGTCAGGATAGGCCTGACAGGAATGGAATAATTTTGCAAGGCAAGAACTAAGTTGTGGCTAGAGCATTCCCTTCAGAACAGAAAATAACCCATAGGATTTCTTGGGAGCATGCCCTAGGCACATGCTGAATGTCTAGAAGCAGGCTTAATTGCTTCTCGCTTTCAGAGAGATTCAGAAAACACCACAAAGAGTGGTACTTTTTTTTCCAGTAACTGTTTTCTGTGAGGGCATGGCAGCTGTGTACGACTAGTATTGGGACAGAAAAATAAATGCTTTTTACCTTGAATCCTCTTCATTTAATTTGTAAGCAACTAGCAAAATGTCCAGCACTTTGTGCATATCACATGTATAAGTGCATGTACACATCTGTAGCAAAGGAAGAAAAGTAAAAAACAAGGTTTTCTAAGCAGTTCCTTGGTTTTCTGTTAGACTCCGTCAGTCTCTCCTCTGGACAGAACACTGTGAGGCAGCTACATGTTGTTGCTTGTCCAGATGTGCCCATGTCTGGAAGGAAGGTTAGATGGTATATCAGCAACATGGTAGATTTTGATTTCAAAGTGCAGTTTCTTCAGCAGCTTCGACAAGATTGTACATGATGATGTGATACATCTTAGCACTTTACTCCTGAGATACAGCACAATTATTCTGTGCTCACTGCCATCTGACTGAACCTTATTCCTGCACGCAATCATAGTCTGTTATCACTGGACTCGTACCTGGGAGTATTCCAGACACTCCTTGCAGCTGGAGGAAAAGGTGTTCCCTTCATTTAGGAGCTTATGGACCAAGGCAGTGAGCCTGCACGTTGAGATAAGAGATGGGGTTGCAACACTAAGGTTTGCTAACTTAAGTTGGTAATGTTGAAATACAAAAACAATGGAGTAAGAAAGAGACTAAGTTAGTGTGCTTCCTGAGGATCATAGAAAACGTTCAAGATCTCGGGGAAGGTTTGGGAGAGCAGAGATTTTCTTGCAACCCTGATGATGTCTTCCATGAGAAGATGTATACTATTTCATGAATACAGATATCTTGATAAGTGTAAGATAACTATGTTTAATAATTATTCCAGTAACACTGCACTGGATTGTTTACAAGAACACATTTCAAACATGTTTTCAAGCATGGATTTGATGTTTAACAAAGCAAGCAACACACTTGCTACTGAAAGAGCAGCGCATTTAATCTGTTGTGATAATAACAAAGTGCAAAACTAGTATAAAATTTAACTAAACCATAACCAGTGATAATTTATCAGTACCTTTGAGATGAACCTGTGTCTTTTCCATCAAGCAATCTAATTTTACACTTTCTTTCGCAGGTGATATAGAACAGATTATAAATATCCCACCCAATGTAAATTTGAAATTAAGAGAATTTTTGTTCCCTGAACACTTAGACTATGTGGAGCTGGAGTATGATTCTAGTACTAATAATGCAACAGTGAAGACACGTAAGCCACTGGATGTTGACTCTATTGAGGTATTACTTTCACTGCATATAAAATCCAGACATAAAGGTTTTCTTGGCTAGTGAAAAAAAAGCACACTGATATACACTAAATATTTATTCTTTCATGATACAGGTTAGTACACAAAAGAGCGGCATATCAGAAGCATCAGTGTAGACTTCAGTATCCACATGTCTATAAAATCTGTGCCAAATATCTCCTATTGCCTGTAACTGAAAATTTAGCTGGGACCTTGGCAGTCAAGATGGTTCCTTAATCATGTATTATTACTCAGTAATAAAACTTGTAAATACTCTATTAATATAGGTTCCTAAAATTTATCCGCTAGTGGCATGAATTGCTTCATCGAAGTGAAATTGACTGGTTATAATTTGCTAGAAGGCAATCTTTAATCCTATGAATTATTATGTTATTGCTTAACTGCAGACATGAATTAGCCTCTGTTGGCTGAAAAGAATCAGGAGCCTTACTTCTAGGCCGTGGTTGCTCTGTAGGACTACCAGGGATCTCTAAAGCAATACTGTTTTGCCTTTGAATAGAAAAATGGTATAACTGCACAGTAATTGGAAGCCATTTTTTGTCCTTTTTCAGGGTAGCATTGTACTTGGCAGAACTGAACCACACCGATTTTAAAAAAACTCTTACAGTCAAGATTTTTGATTGATGAAAATGCAGTTCGTTTGCGCTTCACTTCCTATTTGAATATTTTTTAAAATGAATTAAAACACTTTCCTGAATATGTTATGATACTTTTTAGGCTTGTCTAATTCTCTGTCAATTGTCTATTGCAAAGAATAGCCAATATGTGGTTGGTAAAATCTGACACGTAGCAGCAGCAGAAGAGACGCAGCCAGTTAAACATTATCGTTAATAATCCGCAATAAACTTGCTATATACAGTGAACAGTGTTTTTTGGCATGAGGTGTTGAAATGACAAAGCTGAACTATGCTCCCTTTACCATGAATGTTTAACTGCCAATTCAGCATGGCACAACTGAAGTTTCGAGTACTAGAAGTTTTGCATAATTTTGCTATGTATACATTGAGATGGTGATTGTTTGACAAACATATGAAGATTATATTGATAATATTATTTACTTGCTATTCATTTTTAGAGTGACCATCTCTTTTACTCTATTGTTTGCCAAAGGTCTGGAATGGTAAGTAGATGTGTTATCAATGGTAAGCAGAGGTGTTATCAATTTTTTTGTCTAAGTTTAATTCAAATGATCATTTTCTGAAATACCAAAGATGTGATGCAGGGAGTTATGAAGATCTTATGAAAGATGTATCTGTTTAAAGAAGCCAACTGGAATGGGTGTTTTTGTTCTCAGTGAATGTAAGGTAAATTTTTAAAAAAATGTTTTTAAAATGTTTTCACAAACTCCATTGTTAAAACTGGTAGTCTGACATTAAAAATCTTTAAGAACTGAAGGGTATCTCTTTGAAGATGTCTTTTTATATGATGAAATTAAATGTTAGCATTGTGCTGCTACCTTGCTGATGTCATTTCTAATGTCTTTTGCTCCCATTGTGAAGAATGAAATAGAGAATGCACGGGATTTACAGTTAGAAGATGTAAATGACAATTCTCCAGAATTTCTACAAGCTCTCTACAACACTTCAGTATCCGAGGTGGGTTATGGCCAATGTTAATAATTTCTCATGTAGTATTTGAAATTGCTTTCTGAGGCCCAGTCATACCAGATAATCACATGCACTCTTACATGACTCTTCTACGCTTTCGAGATTGGGCTGCATGCATCCCAGCTGGAGGCACAAGGTAAAGAAGGAACATTCTGCTACCTGAACAGAAATAGAAATTAGAATTAGTTTGCTTCTTCAAAGGGACTGGTTACCTTTTCCTGCTTAGGAAGAAAGAAGCAAGACGTCAGAAGCAAGAACAAAATGGGATTGTGGCTGAGCATTTGATATTCTTTATTTCTAGGTATCTGCAATAAATTCCATAGTTATAAAAGTGGAAGCTCAAGATAAAGACCTGTCACCTTTGTTCAGCCACATTAGTTACAGCCTTTGGGTGAGTATTCTTTGTTTGCCCAAAAGTGAACACCAGTGTATATTTCATACATATCACAGCCTGTGACTGGATCCAAATGTATACTGCTGTACTGCAGTGTTGTTATTACAAACCAGCAAAGTGACCATCAGAACCATCAGAAAGATCGCTTAACGTTAGAACAGTATGATGACCATAAAAATTGTTACTACAAGACCTGTCAAGTATGCAAGAGGTGTAAATCTATTTCTTTAAGTTTGTGAAATGTTTTGCAGCATTACTAATGTGCAGCTAAGGAACCCTTTGTCTTTACTAGAAACAGGATTGAAGCAGTTTCCCCCCTTTCTAAAGATAGTACTACAAAGATTTGTTGTTGATGTTTATTTCTGTTGAGGAGTATGCATAAGCCACTGGAAGTAAGGTTATTTCAACTAACTTTAGGTATCAGCCATGGAGATCTCCGTCTTTGAGCTTGATACCTCTGTTTCTTTTACAGTCGGGAAAGGGGAAATGATGCAATTTGTGAAATCTTTAGTTTCTGACCATGTGATGAGATAAATCAGATGAAAACTCTTATGGCACTGAGAGGAGTGGCAGTCAAATGAGTAGAAAAGGACTTGCATTTTCCAGAGTTGTCATTAGGGAGATTCTCTGTCATTTTTGAATAGTCCAATAATAGAAGTGGCAAGAGAAAAGAAAATGTATTTCATTACTGACTGTGTAAAACATGTGGTTGATTCATTTTTCAGGGCCCAAACTCTGATTACTTTTATATAAGGGAAGGAGATGGAAACATCATGGTGAATAAAACTTTGGATTACAACAAGGTCAAACATTTCAATTTAACAGTCCAAGCAAAGGTATGCTATAAAATTTTTAAAAAGAGTAGGAATCAAAGCAGTTCTACAGTGATGTCTCCTTTGTTATATCTTGTCTTCTGTAAGTCTATAATCTAGGGATTCAAAACTCTAAGTTATAGAGTTTATGGACAAAAGTTCTGTCTGCATTTTGGGTCATACTGCAGGCAAAGTAGTTCATTCTTAATACTTGAGTTACTGCATTAATCTCCTCATAAAAAATCAGCCCAAGTTCCTTACTGTGTGCTTTTAAATATTTATACCGCATATTTATTCTCTGGCAGATCTAATGTCCTATTATTACTGCAGCTTACCACCCAGTCTTTTTTCTGTTTTTTTTTTGTTTTTTTTTTTTAAGATTAAGTTATGCGTTTGCCTTCTTAGGTCTAAAAAGAATAATTTAGCAACATATATTTCTAGTATTGAGCAAATAGCATGGCTACTTCAAATGCACCATTACTACATCCTGCACGCTTCTCTCTAAATACATGTCTGGTACAAAATGAGTAACTAAGAACGAGCACCTTTTGATAGTATTGTTAATAGAATTGAATGTCTTAGTGGAAGAACTGGATAAGGTAAGAGTTCTCACAGCAAGAATGTAGACATTACAAAACACAAATAATAATATTCTGCTGTATTCTGCTTGTACTCTATCTGTATTCTGTGTTTTCTGTATTCTTATATTCTATTGAAAAATGGCCCTTTCATCACAGTGTTTCTTATTTTCTTCTTGGAATGCAGGAAAGATTTGGAAACAACAGCAATATTGTATCACTAATAATTGATGTACAAGACTATGACACATTGAACCCCTATTTCAGTCAATCAGTGTACAATGGAGCAATCAGTGAAAACAAGGTAAAAGCTTTTCACTGAATGCTGTAGATGTAAGTGAACTATTCCTGTCCACAGAGCTTTTCTCTCAAGGAATGTTTCTCATTCAGCTGCTTACAATTGAGGGTTAAGGAGGGCTGCCTTGATTTGTGCCAACTGGTGGATTTTATGGTTATTGACTGCAGACCTCCAAGTACCAGGTAGGCAGGACAACCATACGAATTATGAAGCTTTCTGCCACAGAAACAGATTCTTCTCAGAAGGGAAAAGCAAACAAGCACACACAAAAGAACAACAAACACCAAAACAAAAACAGACTTAACAGGAGTTGCAGTAGGGCTTATATTGTAAACTTGGAAATGTGGTTGACTACCCATCAGTCCTTGGGTTAGCTGCATGCTGTCAGCTTTAAATACTGTAATTCCTCTTTAAGTAAGCAAAACAAGAATCTAAATTGTAAACTATGGTGTATGTTATAAGTTTTTTCTCTATGTAATTTCTGGTTTGAATGTATTTGTGTAATTCAGGCCTCTGCATCCACTGCCAAAGAAAATAACAGTGTAGCAACAATAATAATCCACTGAAGTTAAATTGGATAGTTCTCTTCCTTAACCCTATTTATCATCATCTTCATGTTAACGTGTTAAATCACCAATACTTGTGGTGTTATGCCTTTTGTATCACTTTTGTTAGAAGCTCACCTTTAATTGTCTGAAAGGAGTCCTTTAGGTCTTCTGAAATTGTTTTATCTTTAAAAAAAGTTGCTGTTTTTGTTAGGGATACAGTCTAGACTCACATGTTTTTAATAAGAAAGGAATGGAAAGAACTGAGATGTTCAGCGCTGTTACTATTAATTCCATCATGACTACTGCTTCAGAGTCTGGTGTTTCTTAAAAAAGCAGGGTATATACATAAAGTATTTTGCTCATCATTTCACTCTGTAAAGCCAGTATAGCAGACAAATATTTTTTTTCTGGATCCCAATGATTAGATTATGGATCTATAGGATGGCTTGGATTGGAAGGGGCCCTCAAAGTTCAAGTCTAACCTTCCTACTATGGGCAGGGTCAACTTTCACAAGACAAGGTTACTCAAACTCCTTTCCAAGCTGACTTTTTACAATCAGAATGGTGACTTACTTAATGAATACATTTAAGTTTGTGTATTTTCTTTCTTTTTTTTTTTTTTTTCTAGTTGGGTCCTTTGTCTATTCTTCCAGAGAAGATATTTGCTAAAGATGGAGACACTGGTATAAATGAAAAAGTATATTACAGCATCAAGCTAGGTAAGAGCTTTTATCTTCTTCTAGATGTTCAAGCAGTGACTTACGATGTCTGCCTTAGTAAGGAGAATGATGAAGTACAGTATACAGGCAGAAAATGTCTTAACTGTGTACATCTTCACTGCAGTGCTGCTCTGCAAGCTGAGTTTCAGTCATTATGGCAACTATTTAAAACTATTTTAGAAACATCTACATGTTCATAACCTCTTCAGAGTAAATTTCTGATTTAAAATGTAAGACAACTTGGAATCTTCTATTCAGGATTTTCAATCAGGGCCAGCGAGAAGTATCAGTTCCATAGGGAGACTTTCTTTCTGACAGAACTGCTAAAAGCTCCTGAGATGCTAAATTTGAGACCATTGAAATGTGACTGAATTTTCTAAAAATTGTTTTTAGAATGTGGTGTCTGAGGGACAGAAAAAAAAAAAAAAAAAAAAAAAGCCATATATTTGGAATGTCTGTGTAGTGGAAATGCACAACCTGAAACAGTGACTGAACACCTGGTGGGAACTCAGGAGCCAGGATCCACCCCTTCCCAGACCTCATTTAAGGGTTGGCAGTGGAGGTGAGGGTATCTCTTGCTAGAGATCCCTTCCTACCTGAGGCAAGCAGCTCTTCAGCTTCGTTTCTGCATCTGTGGCTGCTGGATTTGGACTCATTCACTGTGGCTTAAGACTTTGCCACCCTGCTATTGCCATCCCGTTGTAGCATTACAGTCTGTTAAATTTGCTGTGACTGAATCATAAAAAAGGACAGATTGGCCTTAATGTTATGCTTTGTTTTCATTAACCTGCAGTATTTTGTTGTTTTTTAGTGAAACCTCCAGCCTATAGCAACACCTTTTCAATCAATGCTGATGGTGGAATATTGGAAGTAAAGACTGCAATTGATAGAGAAGAATGTCCTTATCTTATTGTGGGCATTGAGGTAGTCATTGTTATCCTGTTCAAGTCTCAATTTCATAAACTAGCATAAGAGCCTATGTTGCTGTTAATAGTGCTTCTCATGCCAACGTTAAGGCACAGTTGGCATCCATTGTTTACATAATCTACAACACAGAATAAAGAGATTAAGGTGGAATGGCTTGATGTTATTGTATGTCGTATATGGAATTTACAGCTACAAACTCTGTTTTTTAGGCAGCACAGCAAGACAACATTCTGAAAACAGCTGATGCTGTAGTACTGGTTACTATTGAAGATGTAAACGACAATCTTCCAGTTTTTTCACAGTCAAGCTACAATGTCTCAATTCTAGAAAATTTCCCAAATGGAAAGGAAGTTCTTCGAGTAGAAGCTGTTGATAAAGATGAGGTAAAATGAATGCAGTTTTGGTTGTTACAAACACTGTACTTCTGAAATAAACCTTAAAGTGCATTTGCACTAAATGGGTGTGGTGAATGTTGGTATAGATATGTATTTTTTCTGAGTACCTGCATATATTTAATGATAACGAGCATAATTTCACTTCTTTGAAGAGGAATGTATTGCAGCCCAAGAGTAAATCTTTTTTCTGCCTCTGAAGCTCCTCCTGGTTTGCTGAAGGTTACTGACATGAAAGTACAGAAGTAAGAAGTAGACATAAAGCTGCAAGTAGCCGTCAGCCTCAGTGATGTATTTCTTTCAAGTTTCTCAGTCCAGTTTTTGTGGAACTAAAACATAATTACACCTGAAGCTTAAATGCTCTCCACCTGCAATAAAATATTAAGAATAAAATATCCTAATGGAATAGCTTGGTGAGTGTCCTGTTTAATAGCAAATGTAATTGATGTCATTACTGCTTGCAGGGAGGCTTCCAGGGAATGTTCAGTCTTACTCCAGCTGATAGTCCCTTCCAGATAAGTCAAGATGGGATTCTAACTGTGAGGAACTCCACACTGTTGGATAGGGAGCAAATACCATCTATTCATCTACAGGTAATAAGCCCACTTCTTTGCAAAGCAAGCTGAGACAAACAGATATCTAAGCATGGAAAGAAGTTGACTCTCTCTGAAGTGAATCAGTGAATCAGCAGCTTACTTGAAGAATCAAATCCAGACTTCAACTCTAGAACTGTCCGGAGGGAAATAACACTGCAGTGATAAGAGTTTATTCTGCTTGCAATTGCTGCTCATTCTTCCTCCTACTTATAGAACATGCATTCTAAACAAAAAGTATCTTTACTGCTTCATTTTCAGGTCACTGCCAGAGATCATTTGTCACCTTATGATGAGGCACAATCTGCAATCAACATATTGTTGCTAGATGAAAATGACAACAGCCCAACTTTTACAGAAACACGATATGAACAAGTTATTTTCATCAATATGACTGCAGGAATGCCCATTCTTCAGGTACTAGAAGTATTAAGTACAAATGACACTTTCAATTGAGTGAGTTCTTGCTTTGGTTTGTGTAATGGTCTTTCTGAATATGGAAATCTTTTCTGAACTTCCCTGATTTCAAAAACTGTCCACTGTTTTCTTTAAAACCTTGTATCTCTAGATATTCCATAAAAACAGCATCATAGATGTTCCTGTTGTATCCCAGGTCATGCATGACAAAGGATTTTTTTTTTTTCTTGATCTATCATCCTGAATTCTACGAACATGAGAGAGAAAATAGATTTCTTGGACTTGGCTGTTTGCGAGGTATTTATTGAGAACAGAATGTTGCTGGAATCCAGAAAATGATGTAATCGTAAAATTTGTTGAAAGGTTGTTTATGCTGAAGCATTGTATTTAGTTTGTATGTACAGACTTTTGTAAGAGAGATAAGAGAATGATATTAATTCATAAGTATCTGCTCCATTAATGATTTTCTCTGCAGACTACACAGGAATAAGAAATTCTGTTTTTCTTAATAATACCACAAAAATCTAGAGTAAAACTACTTATTCTGTAGGTTGCTGCTGATGATCCAGATGATGGCATGAATGGAGCAATAAGCTTTGTCTTAGCTGGTGGCAATGAAGATGGATACTTTGAATTGGATAAAGCCACGGGACAAATCAGTTTAAAAGCAGTAATCCCATTAAGAGTCAACGAGAGTAAGAACTTTGTCCTATGGGTAACAGCTACTGATGGTAAGGCAAGACTTCAGTACAGCTCAACACGACAATCTCAAATGAAAGTTTTGGGGTTTTTGTTTGTTTGTTTGTTTTGTTTTTTATTTTTTCATTTTGTTGGTGTTTTTTCTTTCCCTTCCTCTTACGGAATGTTTTCAAGATGGATGATATTTTAAAAAACAAAGTCTAGGAGCCTATTTTCACCTGTTCTTATTTGTTAAAGATGAGAAAATTTGTCATACTCATCCAAAATATTACCTCTGTAACTCTACTTTCTGATCATGCTCTTAAATCTGTTTGCTTCATATTATTTTGCAGGTTTCCATAGACATAAGTCTCATATCTACCTTTAACTTAATTATTGACTGCTTTTGCACAGGACAGTAGGCTGATACTCAGGCATATACGTTATAAATTAGAGGAATTTTAATTCCTGTAAATTCTAGAAATGTATAATTCAGTCTATTTACAGGTAGTAAAATAAAAGATCAGTGTAATGAGTAACTTGGTCTATGTTCTCACATCCATGTGGGCATGGAGAAACTAAAACGGAGATGCCGAAACCATTTTCAGGATGACTAGAACAAATGTAGTTTCCTTAAACATATTTATTGAGAGTTTCTTTGGTTTAAGAGAGTAACAAGAACTTGATGAATAGTCAATCTGAATAATGACAGAGGTAAATGTAGCCTAGGAAGGATATTCCTCTCCTGCATGAGCATCTGAAGTATTTTCATCTTTCCAGTGCTTCTCTCTCTGATTTTCTCAATATATGCTTTGTGTCTTCAAATCATGATTCTGTGGATAAAATGAATACTGGCAGAAGAATAGTTGCACAGGAGGTGCACTGGTCTATGTCTGTCTGTGCTAAATATTAAGTGTTCAAGAGTGCATTCACTTTCATGTATTGAAAGCGTAACATTCGATAAACGATCTGATCTTCATTAGGACCTCTCAGCAGTGCCGTAATACTAACAGTAAGGATGGGGGGAGGGGAGGAGAGGGGAAGCAAAACAAATCAGTACCAGTGGAAATATATATATATATATATGTGTGTGTGTATGTATGTATACTTTTAGGCAGAAGACGTTTTGTGTGTGTGTTCTTTTTTTGCTAGACAGTTTTCTTTTAATTGCAGGTGGCACAAATCCAAGAAGTTCATCGGTGCCAGTGCACATCTTTGCGGTTGGAGATTCCAGACCTCAGTTTATTCAGAAAACATATAATGTGTCTGTGAAGGAAGAGCTAGCCAGTCCTGTTGAAGTGGCAAGAGTAAGAACAACTTTATTTTATCACCTGTGTAGGATGTGGTAGTTATAAGGAAATTCTCTTTCTTACCTGCTCAAAATTTTTATATCCCCTTGAATTATGCTTTGAATCGAATTTATTTTTGAAAAAGGAATTTATTTTAAATTGAATTTATGAATTTGCTTAAGCTTCATTTCTATTACACACTGATCTTGTCTATCATTTGAAGCCTATAACCCAATGAAAATTAAAACAGTTATCTGCTACTGTCCAGCATTGGAAACAACCCCCACCACCACCATCACCACCTGTCCTCACCAGCAAGTAAAGCAAAACAAAAGAAACAAAAATTAACGATGGAACTTGTCAAAAATAAAACAGTTCAACAAATAAACCACCAAAACTCACAGCTAGAACTACTTGACACATTTAAATCTCATTCTAGCTCTTCATTGCCTTTAGACATTCTACAAAGACTCTAGTGGCCCAAAGGTAAGCTACAAGCAATTTACACTCATCCGTTTGTGATACATATGAGACCCAGAGACATGAGGTACCAGGACTCCATTTTGTAGCTATTAGAAAGCTGTCAGAAGGACATTTTCTGAGAAGGCTCTAGAGAACTTGTCTCCCATTTTGATCCAAAAATGCTATGCACTTTGATAACTCCTAGTTAGATGCAATTATGAAGACAGGTGGAAAGTTTAATACCAAATCAGAGAGAATACGGTGTGTTTCAGTGTTATATTTTTATAATATTGAGTTAGTTCATTTTTTTCACTTTTCTTTTTGAAAAGGAAGGCAGAGCTGAAAGTTAAACTGAACTCTATTGTTTTCGTTATGCATTTTATTATTTACATTTCTGTCCCAGTGATGTTCCAATAAGAGACAATGCTCTCCAGCTGTATTTTTCTGTGTATAGTGCGGCTTGATTCTTATTTTCAGTAAGTAAAACTGATAAAATGAATTTGAACATAGTTAAAGCTACAATTCTTTTTTAAGTGGTGGTTTATTGGTTTGAATTCTTTTATGGATAATATTTTATCTTACACAGGTAAAATATGAGTCTCTAAACCCCCATATACCAGTTATACTGAGCGTATTGACAGAATCAGCTACATTTGATGTTGACGTCAATGGAACCATCTGGACAAAAATCAAACTGGACTATGAATCCCAGAATAATTACACACTAAATATTTCCTTGTCAGATGGAATTACTACTGACTATGCTACTGTGTTTATCCAAGTTACCGATGTCAATGATAACAGTCCTGTGTTTGGTGTAACCAACACTACCATTAAGATTCTGGAGAACGCACCAGCTGGAACTTCTGTTACCAGTGTGCCAGCTACTGATGTGGATACTGGTTTTAATGGATTAGTGGTTTATACTCTGAAAGGTGCAGAGGAAAAAATGGATATTGATGGCTCAGGATTAATTTTGCTGAAGAAGGAATTGGACAGAGAAACGCAAGATATCTACAACTTAGAAGTGATTGCTAGTGACCAAGGCCAACCCAGACTTTCTACAGTTCTCAGTGTAACAGTTGTCATTGATGATGTGAACGACAACCCTCCAGTCTTCTCATCAAGTATATATGAAGTGAATGTCCCTGAAGACAAAGCACTTGGAAGTGAACTACTGACAGTATCTGCTACAGATTTGGATGCAGGCACCAATGCCCTCGTGAAGTACAGGATTATCAGCCAAAAACCTCTAACTTCCTCACCAGTGTTTCTTGTCAACTTGACCTCTGGACAGTTCTTCCTGAGCCAGCAACTGGATTATGAAACTGCAAAGCAATTTGAAGTAGAAGTGGAGGCATCAGATGGAGGGCAGCCAAGTCTTAACACTAGCACGCATGTTGTTATCCGTGTACTGGATGTCAATGATAATCCACCAAAATTTAATCAAGCAACTTATGATATAGCTGTGGTTGAAAACATAGAAAAGGGTAGCCCTATCTGTACATTCAGTGTTACTGATGATGATGAGGTAGGTACCAAATTAATCTCATCTTGATGAATCAGGATAGCATTTTCTTCTTTAAGAGTATTAGATGGGCTAAAGGAGATTTTCTTAAATGGTTGACAATAAATACATTCTGTGATATGAAAACATCATTCTGCTTTCTATGGAACTAGCAATAAAACGGCCCTTATCAATGGAGTTAAGACCTACAAAATAGTTTCCTGGCTATCTCAGAGAATCTAGGAAAGAATAAATGCATGTAGACTGGGACAGAAGTTGTTTTTCTGTGCATAAGTGATGAATGCATGTATGTCATACCATATAATAAGCAACAACAGAAACCTTAAATGTTATGGAAAATAATCAACTCTGTTTTAATATTGCTTGGTAACTTGTTTCTGTCTTAGAATATGTTAGCAATTTTCTGTAACGAAGTCAACTTTCTCCCTGATGAAACTCTTACTAAGAGGAAGGCAGTTCTAAAGCTGATACAGTTTACTTTTCTTTAATAGAAAATGACACTATTTCATCCTGCTTTTAAAAAAGTTGTGGTTTTTATCTCCTTTATTTATATAGAAATTTCACATGTAGTCATGGCACTGGTAACTTCGCTTGGAGGCAGAGATTTCTGATTTGCTTATGTTTTGCTATTTTGTTTTTATTTTTATTTGTTTTTATTTTTTGTTTTGCTTTTATGTTTTTGCTTATGCCATTTTTAAAGAAGTGTAAATATATCTCCCAGTTCAGACTCCACTAACTGTGTTGTTGAGGACCCTCTGTGGGGATTGGTCCTAGAAAGTTTTAGGAAAGGAATGGGTAGGTCTTAAATAGAGAATCCTACAAAAGCTTCTTACTTTCCTCCATTTCTCTTTGCCTGAGAAGTTCCATTATTCCTGTAGCTCAGGTTAGAAGGTTTCATTCATTATCCTTGCAAAACTCTTGAGCTTTTTTATAATGAGAAGTCCTATAGACAAGTCAGGTATTAATATCAATAATATATATTAAAATGAATATTAATTATTGTAATCTTACAGAAACTAATTTTCCTTTTTAGGCTGGCTTTTCTCAGGGACACTTCATTCATAACAGTACTTTTTTTACTGTGGATATTCCTGGAGTACTTTCATTAAGGAATGACACAGAATTGGACAGGGAGACTACACCTGGATTCACTTTACAAGTAAATTTGAGGGCAGATTTTGAGTTTTGGCTTATTTCTACTGTGTTCCTTTCTACCCCTTCTCACTCCTCCCCTCCCCCCCTCCCCCCCCTCCCTCCCCCTTTTTTTTTTTAATATATATCTTCATTAACTCATTAAAATGTCAGTGCAGGCAATTCTATTTTTGTTTCCCTTGGCAGGTATGGGCAGTTGATGCTGAAAAGGATGGTCTTAATTCAAGTTCCTTTTTTCACATCACAGTTTTAGATGTCAACGATAATAACCCTGAATTTCAGATGCAGTCTTACGGTTTTGCAGTTCTAGAGGGAGATTACAGGTTAGGTTCTCCCCCTGTAGTTGGACATGTAACTGCTACTGATTTGGATGAGGGAGAGAATGCACGAATTTCTTACCGCTTATCATCTGAGGATGGAGATAACCCATATGTCATCCAGCAGGTAAGGGTTTGGATATTCTGAGAAGGAAACTGCTTTTCGGCTAGTTATTTGACATAGTTACCCTCATCAGGTAAAAAGAATAGGCAGAAACTGTTCTAGTATACGTGAAACCAAAATCAAGTCACAGACAAGTTTGGAATTATAAGCCCAGGTCCAGAAGCTAAGACTTACTGGTCATACATTGCTTTTGTCCAAAGGAGAACAGAGGATTTAAGTTCTTATCTCCTTTGAGAATGTGGTTTGCAAGAGTTATCAAAATGCTCAGCGTGTTGAACTATATTACTTTCTTTAGGATGGAACCATCTTGGTTAATGGCTATGTAGATCGTGAAACCAAAGAGAAATATGAACTGCTGTTGGTGGCATCTGATAATGGAATGCCTCAAAGGCAGGTAAAGTAGAGGATCACGTTACGCTTTGTTGCAACACCCTTTTATTAACAAAAATTCAGTATTTGTGCATTTTCTGAGTCACGGTTTTCTCCTTTCATCACACCAGAATTTCACATACATCAGCATTCAAGTATTAGATGTGAATGATAATGTTCCTCTGTTTACAAAAATGCACTACTCGGCCAGCATACGTGTAGCAACAGCAAAAGAAGGAATGTTTGTACTGTCAGTGTCTGCTACTGACCTTGACATCGGGAACAATTCTGTTATTTCATACAGGTAAATTTCTATGAGGCTAATAAGTATCTTTTATTAAAGAAACAAAAGGGTGTTTTTATTTATTTTATTTTACAAAGTACTTTTACTGGTGACCTGAAAGATAAGACCTTTTACAAGTGCTGTAATCGATAATGGTTTTTAAACTTAGCAAAGAGGAGATCCATTAATTTGTGTTTTATTAATTTTTCAAATCTTGAGTACACCATAAAAAAAAAACAACAAACATTTAGAGGATAACATCAAGAACTGAAAGTCAAGGTTTATTTCCACTTCTAAAATTTTATATAAACATGTTGGAATTTGAGTGGAAAGCAAATGAATCTCCAAGAATGACTATATTTTTATACACATTCTGTTTCCTGAGAGGAGGAGATCAGGAAATATGAACATTCATAATGGGCTGTGCATAAAAATTACATAATTGAGGAAGATTCCTGGATGATCCCTGTACTATCAAAAATACCTGGATACATTCACAGGAAAATATAGATTAGGAAGTCCTTAAGATGAATGAGTCAGAAAACTGTGGTTGTTTAAAAATAGGGTCTTGAAAGGGAGGAGTTTTATCTGTGAGATGGCATTCTACCTTAAACGTATACTTGTTCTTGTGAGCAATCCACTTACCCACAAGAGTGTGCAGAAACTAGGATCTGCAGCCTTCAAGTGAAAGTCACCTCTTCTTCTTACATTGCAGAATATGCAGCTGAGTGAACAGTGTCTGCTTCTTATTTGTGGGAAGATCAAAGGCTTGAGATCTAATGGGATGTGAAGGCATGAATTCTCACTTTCTTCAATGTGGAAGACGTGCTAGGGAATAAAAAGGCAGATAGACCTAGGTTAATGTTGCTAGAGTATGTTTCTTAGACATTCTTTTAATATTTATAAATAAATGCTATTTATTGGTTCTATTTATATTTAAAAATAAATACTATTTGTTTGCTGCTTGTTACAAAAGTAATGGGAATCAGAGGATACTTCCTGTGTCACTAACATGAATATTATACTAATTTTTTTTTAAATCAGCCTAGAGAACCATTCTGATATTTTCCATATAAATAACCATACTGGAGAGATCATCCTCATCAGCAGCTTGGCCCACATCACAGCTGACACAGTTGTCACACTGACGGTTATTGCTGCTGACCATGGAGTTCCTCAGCTTGCATCAAATGGTAAATTATGTTTTCTCCTTCTGCTTTTTTTTCTTCCCACATAAATGCAATCTTTACAAACAATGAAATCAAAGCTAGTTAGGGTTAGAATCCATATTATATTTCAGGAATGATGGAAAAGTTGCTTTTTACTCTTTAATTTCCTTCCAGATGATGAACAGAGAGCTTAGTTTAATAATCCTGACCAGGATAGCACAATAGTGCTTCTAACATTAAAAAAAAAAAAAAAAAAAAAAAAAAGACTGTGTCAAATATTTCCTCTATTTTCTTAGAGCTAGAAATGTTTACACTGGCAAATATATTTTAGCACTTTCCAAAAATATTTAATAATATTTTTCATGTATTTTTAGGAAATGTTTTTGATTTTTTTGTGACCAAAAAGAACAACTGATTTTCTTAAAATAAGATGAGAAATCTAAATAGAATTTGAACTCATTGGGTTTTATGGATATCACTTTTCTTTTGTTACAATGCAATTTAAAGGGAAAAAAAATCAAATCCTGTGAACTCCTTGCTTTTCTACTTATTGAGGCAGCACTGCTGTAATCAGTGAAGTGTTGTTGCCCTGGAACTCCACTCAAGCATGAAAGGTCAGGTATAGAAGTCATTCTATCTTGTGTATCGTATATTATTCCTTTTTGCTACTGACTTTTATTTTCTTTTTGCTACTGTTTCCTACATGCCAGTTTCTGTCAATTTCTATAATTACCCCAAAAAATTAGGGAAATAGGGCTCAGGACATGATTATTTCACCAGCAGCTTTGTTATTTTAGTGCTTCTAACACTTGAATAATTTTCCCTCATTAGTCTCTGTTACTGTCTACCTGCTGGTAAATGACACTGGCTTCGGACTGGCTTTTGAAAGCTCCAGCTATGAGTTCAGCGTTCCAGAAGAGGAACCTGTTTGGACTGTTGTTGGCTCTGTGAAGGCACTGACTGGAAGCATAGCCATACAAGTAGCATACTTTCTGAGATCGCATGCTGACAAGTTCGCTATTAGTGACCAAGGAGACATTGTGACTCTTGCCACGCTAGATCGAGAAGATGATGACCTGTACAGCATTGTGGTAGAAGCTGTTGATTCTGTGGTGCCACCCAATACAGCTATCGCTTTGGTACAGTGTGTTGCATTTTTAATCATCAGTTTTTAAAACCACTAGAACATTAAATGAAAAAAAAAGTCTAGATAAGTGTCACTGATTATGTAAGAATGAGTATTTCAAGAGACTTGTTGAATTTAATTTACGTTTCTCCTGAGGAAGTACTACAATCTTGACAGCTTCTCAAACTGCATCACTTCCAGGGTGCTCCTCTATGAAGAGCTCATAACCGAAGAAACTGATGAACACTGAAACTGATTCTGTGCAGTTTTGCTAAAAAGCCCCAGATTATTAATTCTTATCATCTCTTCTGGTTAAAGTAGTTTATCTTGTAACAATTGAGAATTAAAAAAATAGAATTGCTGAGATGCTGAGGTTGTGGAAATATCCAAATGCTGAAGTTAGGAATCCTCTATGGTATTGGGTTTTTTTGTTTTGTTTTGTTTATTTTTTTCTGTAAACTTTTGTAGACTGAAATGAAAATGTTCTCCTTTGGATGCTGTTTCTACAATCAAGTTTGTTTTTAAATGCAGGTAACCGTGAGAGTAAGTGACATCAACGACAATCCTCCAGTTTTCTCAAAATCGATTCAAACAAAACTGTCTCTTCCTGAGAATGCGGCTCCTCTAGATTTGGGAACATTCTCTGCTACTGATCTGGATATAGGAGATAATGCATTTATAAGCTATTATTTGCAAGATGATTTTGCTGGAACGTTCCATATTAATACTTCCACAGGCGAGTTAACAACAGGAACATCCTTAGACAGAGAAACAATGGACAATTATGAGCTGATAATAATAGTAAGTTGAAAAATTTGTTGCAAGTTTGCAAAATTCTCAAGATAAAACTGAAAAATACTGAATAAATAAATAAGGAAAAAAACACCCAAAAAACCCCTTAGTATTCATGAATTCCATTAGAATTCATTCATCGTTTTTTGGTTGTTATATTTTTCACTGAGAACTTTGCTTCCTGCTGTTAAATTTTTATTATTGAATAAATGGCCCATGAACTTCAGATCCTAAAGATTACATTAGATGCATGGTAGCTTACTGTCAAATCTGTAAGGCATTCCTGAGCTTGTTTTAGACTGGACAGCTGCCACAACTGTATTACTTGTACTGTTTTGCCAGTCCAGTTTTGTCCGTTCCTCTCAATTTTTTCCACTCTTCAAAATGTATGTATTTAGGCATGCAATTTCTGAGATTTATATTAAAAAATGCACTTGGGCTAAATTTTACATTTTTACACTTACTTTGTAAACATCTCTGCTATTAATCAAATTAAGGTTTGCACATAAAAGTAGTTTTTCCAGCACCTGCCATTGTGTCAGAGTGTGTTTTAAAGAGTCCTTTACAGCTGGTTAAAGTACTGAGCAAAGTGAGAAGCTCTTAGAAGGTATTCAGATCAGCAAGCACAGAGTTAGACCAATATAATTGAGTGATTACTGACCCAGCAGGAAGTCTTCAGAGACAAAGATTCCTTTCTGAATTTTTATTTTGAAATAAGTTTATGTAGTGCTGTATTTAATGACTTGCTTCTTCACAGGCCATTGACTCTGGCAAACCACCACTATCAACAAGCTTAGCTCTAAGCATTGCTGTAGAAGATGTAAACGACAACCCACCTGTGTTCTCCCAGAAGTTGTACTCCGTGACTGTAAAGGAGAATGATCCTCCACACGTGGTGCGTGGCATTAGGAGTGTTCTGCTGCAGTGGTGTTCTTTATGTAAACTTGGAATTGATGCGATGATGATTGTGCATTGGTGAATGCCTGTTCAGTCTATGGAGTCTGTAAAATCAGTGTGCATTCATTTTATATGACAGTGGACTCCACTTGATCTCCCTCAAGTTCTCTTTGTGCCCCTCTCCCCACCCCTTCTACCCCAGCAGTGGTTCTGCACTGTATAGGTCTGGTTTTCAAAGGGCCTAAAGGCATCCTGTTGTAAGCCTGCTAGGTAATGTACCTAGTATCCCCTTGTTCTTAAGGTGTTCTGTCTTACCTTAATATATTGATTTCTGGCTCCACGTCTGCCTTGTGGATGTGAAGTAATGATTGGCTGGAATCAAGGAAAGGGGTAACACCCTAGATTATGACATCTGTTACTTGTCCTGCTATATGCCGTGTCAGTATTCTAGAAATGCAGTTAATGGTTTTGAGTAAATCAGACAGTGAGCATGATACAGTTTAATACTTGTGCATATGCTTTGCCGTTCTCCTCATTTCGATGTAAATGATGTAAATGTTTTTTGGTTTTTTTTTTTTTTAATTTAGATTTTAAGCGTAACAGCCACAGACAAAGACATGGGGTACAATGCCATTATTCATTACACTATTATTGAAGAGACTTCATTTCATGTTGGAGAATTTTCTGGAACTATTTCAACAGTGCAACCTCTGGACTATGAAAGTTGTGCCTATTATACATTTACACTAAAAGCTTTCAATCCTGGCGAGCCCTATCTCCAAGACATAGCAAACATTACAGGTAGCTCTAATTTATTACAAAAATTTTTCCTTGATTTCTCTTTCAGCATGTGTAATTATAATGCACAAAGGTAGTCCTCAAACACATTCAGCTAAAGTAAATTATTAGAAATAACTGTGATCTTTTAATTATGGCCAGATGAAATTTTTCTCAAAAAATGTTTAACTGCTTTGTCAGATAGGAAGGTTTTTTTTACACACTGACATTCCTTATTTCAGTTTAAGATGAGACAGACACAGGATGGAGCACAAGGAAACAACGAGGTTGTATTATTCAAGACAGATAGTAGTGACAACGTGTGAGCCAAAAGTGAAGTCATTTTGAGGAAAATATTTTCTGAACAGTAAAGAATTTAATCCACAAAGGGCAGCTGTTTTGAAGTTCAGAAAACAAAGTTGCTGTTTTCTTTATAGAATTTAAACTCAGTACAAAGGAACTGTGGAGGCTTCCATGAGCTGAAGCAATAGCCTGTAACTTCTTAAGTGAAATTCAAACACTCAGATGTGGACCTTCTTTTCTTAGTTATCGTGGAAGATGTTAATGAAGAAGGACCCATGTTTGATAAGCCCTCATATTTCCAGATCCTTCCAGACAATTCTACAGCTGGCACATTGGTGGTAGATATTGATGCAAGAGATGAAAGTAAAGGTTATGATGAAGGAATTTTCTACAATATTACAGGTATGTTAGGAAAAGCCTCGTGGGTGTTTATTACTAGAATACTGTGTATTCTAATGTGTACTACCAAACTATTAATGTTTTTGTGAAATTAAGACCCTGAAAAGTACAAAAAACTGCATCTTGAACAATTATATTCAAAATTGATAGAAATGTATGTGAGAGACAAATGTTTTAAACTATTTATGCATAAAGCTGACTTTTTTTTGGAGAGATTATACTGTTGTATTATCTAAAAACTGATCAAAATAATGGCTTCTAGTGAGTGTTTACTACAGAAACAAAGAAGGATATTCTTGTCCTGGAGAGGTAATTGGGAATTTTAGGCTTTGCTTACAACACTGCCTTGAATACAAATCCTAATGAAAAGCTGGATACAGCAGGCACATTTGTGTGGTATTGACACATGGTAGTATATCTCAGCTCCAGCAGATACCATACCTATATGGTGTCTATAGTTGTCATGCAACAAGTATGCATTGTAATCTTTAACCTGGAAGACTCAATGCCTAACATGCTCAGCTCACAGCACCATGACACTGACAAGGTATTCCAGGCCTTTGTGACTGGAGACAAGGTTCTATCTCTCTTCCTATACCTGAGAAGAGATTACTGAGAAAATGAAGCTGAACTCCTCACTGAGGTGAAGAGTTCACAACAGAAGAATTGGATATCATTGCCACAAGTTGAAGCAAAAGTTTCTGACTGCCATCGTAACATAAGGGAAAAAAACTCGTCTGTGAATGTAAGAGAGGAAAAAGTTCTCTATGAATATAACTGAGCACTGGAACAAACCGTCCCGAGAAGCCACCCTTGGAGATTTCCATCACTAGGCTGGTCAAAGTCCTATGCAATATACCATGATTTCATCCAAGATCTTGCTTTGAGTGAGAGATTGGACTACAGGCTTCACAAGGGCCCTTCCAACTGAAAGGACTCTGCGACACAAATGCAGCATCAGGGGAGAGTTCATACTGCATCTGTATGTGTTTCACATAACATGCAGAGCAGTTTTCAACTCAAGTCTTCCTAATCTTGGGTATATAGTTCAGTCACTGGTCTCTGCTGGTTCTGTTGAACATTTCCAGCATTTGTTTTTCCCTTTTCAGGTGGAAACTCCGAACGCCTCTTTAATCTTTCCAGTACCTCAGGAGTACTCACATTAACAAGAGACTTAAACAAACAGGCTCTCCCCCTGTATTACTCCTTGGCAGTCACCGCTACGGATTCAGGTCTGCCACCACTTTCAACTTCTGTAAAGGTACTAAAATTCTTACTTTAGTGTCTACTTACAAAGTTTATTCACCAAACTGCTTTATTCCAAACAGAGTTTAACTACAGGTAACAGGAATTAGTAAGACAAAAGTGTGCAAGGAGGAGTTGGAATGTCATCACTGCATGTCTGCTTTGGGAACAGGATATGCTATGATAGCTTTTAAAAAGTTATGCTGCTATAGCGGTTGCTTGGTACTTTATCTGTTTTCTATTGTTTTGATCATTCCACTTCAGAAAAGATGCAAAAATGACAGAGGCTTTGGACGGTGGGGAAAGAAGTATAGAGGAATGGAAACCTCTGTGCAAGGTCAAGAGTAAGACAGTTAGAAGGTACACAGTGGAAGTGTGTGATATAATAAACAGGAGACAGCAAATAAGGCGTCCCTGTCTATTTTCTCATGGTATGAGAAATAAGTGCATTTTAAAATGAAGGGTGAGAAATTGAAATATGACAAAGGAAACTTTTTTTTTTACACAGTGATTTTTTTTTTATTTTACTTTTTCTGCTTTTGCAACTACATATCCCAGATCAGCAAAACTCAAGAACAAGTAGAAAAGGATGAGGATAAAGATGGAAAATGATATTCAACAGAACCTAAAACAGTTAGAAGTCAGTGTTGTTCAGAGCACTGTACAGCACTGGCATTTAGAATTAAACTGTCCATATTTTTGTGAACTAGAGGCATTATTTACAGCCTTGCACAATTTTTCATAAAACCAATTATAACCATTCCTGTTCTGACTGTGCATATTACAGTGGAATAATTTGTTACAAATCCTCTTTCTGAAAGCTGTTAAGCCAAAAAAAGTCACTTGAAATTGTGAGCAACTATCCCACTCTGTATTTAGGAAAAAAATCAGCTGAAACTAAACTGGTGAGATCACTGGCTATTCTTTTTTTTAACAATTTTCACTAATGTACAGGTACTGTGTTAAACTCAGCATGCAGTAATCCTAGGATTTTTCTTACTGAAAAAGTTCCAGACTTCTGTTGTGTAATGTCTGTGCTCATGTCATCTTCCATGCAGGTGTCAGTAATTATAGCTCCCACCAACATTTCATTCCCAGTGTTCTCTGAAGCAGTCTATCAGCCTGCACCTCTGAGTGAGAAAACACTGCCAGATACATTTGTTGTACAGATCACTGCGTTGTATAAGGTCCCTGTGATATACAGCATCGTGTCTGGAGATGAAAAGGGTAAGCTTTTCACAGGAAATAACAAGGAAAAAGATGTGTTCCTGAACCCTGCATCCCTAAACCTCTAGGTGGGGATCAGGGCAGTAAATCCCACCCTCCCCCCCACTGTAAGGGCAGAGCAAGTCCAAGACTGCCTCATGAGACTGAAAGTGTACAAGTCTATGGGGCTGGATGGCGTGCATCCCAGTGCTCTGAAGGAGCTGGCTGAGGTGGTTGCTGAGCCACTCTCCATCATATCTGAAATGTCGTGGCTGTCAGGTGAGGTCCTGGATGACTGGAGGAAGGGTCACTCACTCCCATTTATAAGAAAGGGAGCAAGGAGGACTGAAGTAACTACAGACCGGTGAGTCTCACTTCTGTGCCTGGGAAGATCATGGAACAGATCCTCCTGGATGACATGCTTGATCACATGAGGAATGGGCGTGTGATCCGAGACAGCCAGCACGGCTTCACCAGGGGAAGGTCATGCCTAACCAGTCTGGTGGCCTTCTGTGATGGAGTGATGGCATTGGTGGACAAGGGAAAGGTGGCTAATGTCATTTACCTGGACTTGAGCAAGGCTTTTGATGCGGTCCCCTACAACAACCTTATCTCCAAATTGGAGGGATGTGGATTTGATGGGTGGACCACCTGATGGATAAGAAACTGGTTGAAAGGCTGCAGACAGAGGGTGGTAATTAATAGTTCTATGTCCAGGTGGTAATGAACAGTGTCCCCCAGGGCTCTGTCTTGGGACCGGTGGTCTTTAAAATCTCTATCAATGACACTGATGATGGAATTGAGCGCACCCTCAGCAAGTTTGCTGATGACACCAAGCTGAGTGGTGCAATTGACACGGTAGAAGGAAGGGAAGCCGTTCAGAGGGACCTTGACAGGCTTGAAAGGTGGAGCTGGGTGAACCTGATGAGGTTCACTCGGGCTGGAGGAGTCCAAGTATACATACAGACCAGAAGGAGAGCAGCCCTTGAGAGCAGCCCTGCAGAAGAAGGACCTGGGGGTCCTAGTGAATGAAAAACTGAACATGAACCAGCAGTGTGCTCTTGCAGCTCAGAAAGCAAATGGTATCCTGGGCTCCATCAGAAGAGGGGTGGCCAACAGGGACAGGGAGGCAATTGTCACTCTCTACTCTGCCCTCATGAGGCGCCATCTGCAGCACTGTGTCCAGGTCTGGGGCTCCCAATACAAGAAAGACAGGGAGCTGTTGGAGAAGGTCCGGAGGAGGACCACAAAGTGTTTAGAGTGCTGGAGCACCTCCTCTACAAAGACAGGCTGAGGGAGCTGGGCTTGTTCAGCCTGGAGAAAAGAAGGCTGCCTCATTGCAGCCTGTCAGTACCTAAAGGGAGCCTATAATCAGGAGGGGAATCAACTGTTTGAAAGGGTAGATAACAGCAGGACAAGGGGAAATGGTTTTAAGTTGAAGGAGAGAAGACAGGTTGGCTACTGGGGGGAAGTTCTTTACGGAGAGAGTGGTGAGGTTCTGGAACAGACTTGCCAAGGGAGGCTATAGATGCCCCATCCTGGAGGTGTTCAAGGCCAGATTGGATGAGGCTCTGGGCAAATGTGGAGGTCGATGGCCCTGCCTGTGGTGGGGAGGTTGGAGCTTGGTGATCCTTGAGGTCCTTTCCAACCCAAGCCATTCTGTGATTCTGCCTTAAACAGAAATACTGTTGCAAAAAACTTCACATTTTAGATTTTTTTTTGTAGTGGTTGTTTTTTTGCTTTTATCTCAGTTCTACAGCCATGAACATTTAGTGTATATGAACCAGATCTATAAATTCAGTATGGATCAAGTGTCCAGTATGGCAAGTGAATTTTTGCTGGATTAGTTACAGTCACATGGTAAAGACCTGACTGAACTGGCCATACGGGGCTTTTTTTTTCTGCTACGTGAGGATCAGATGGTATCTGATCAGGCATACAGGTACAGTGACTGGAGAGAGAATACTTAAATCAGCATAAAGCTTTCTGGCTGGAGCACAAACCTACCAACCAACTAACCAACCAAAAAACCTCACAGCAGCATTTTCTTAAGCATGAATGTGTAAAACAGGCTTCCATGTCATAAAGTGGATTGGTACTTAGTGTTATGTTTTGTTTTGCTTTTTAACGAATCTTAAACTTAAAGAGCTAATTTTGCTAAATCAAATGTAGCCACTTTGCATTTATCTTACTGTAAAGTTTTTGAGGCTGTCGTTCCCTTGAAGCTGTCAAGGAACTCTAATAAATGCAGAATCCCTCATCTTCACTCACAACAGAATTCATAGTGAATAAAATAACTGCTTGCTGAAGCAAGAACAAAAAATCTCTGACTCTTTCAGAGAAAGGTGAAGATCACTTGAACAGAAAGTGGTGCAGTGAACCACTGCGAAACCCCATTGGTTTGCATACTGACTTACTTTGTTAGTAGTTTTTGTTAACTGTAGGCCTGGATTTAGCTGATATTCTTATAAATCCATGCTTATTTTTTTTGTTGTTGTTGTTTTTCTTGGAAAAATACTGTAGCCTATGATAAGATATATGAATTACATATAGCTTACATTGAAGGCTATATCTTCAGTTTTAACTAAAAAAAATCAGAACAACTTCTTTTTGTTTGCTTGTTTTTAATAGGGTATTTCATTATCAATCCATCCACTGGTATCATAAGAACAGGAAAGAAATTGACAGTGGAAGATTTTCCATTCTTTTTCAATGTGAGAGCAACAGATTCATCTACTGCTAGCATATATAATGAAGTTTCTGTGTATGTGGAAGTCATTGATGAAAATGATTTCCCTCCAGTTTTCACATCCTCTCTACTGGAACAACAGCTGGAAGAGGTAAGAAAACATTATCCAGACTGAATCATAAAAATGAATCCTCAAAGTAGTAGTGAAAACAAATAATGAACTCTTATGTTGACTACATTAATAAACATCATGGAACTGAACAGGCTTTGTGTTCTACTATACAATGTTTTCAGGTTAATTTCAACCTGAAAGTCTTAATACATAGAGAATGGTCTAGAAGTGAGGACAAACTGAAGAAAAAGTGAATGTTTTACTAATAAAGGACTACATGGCAGAAAAAAAATGCCAGCCATTCCTATCTTGCATTTCTATTCATGTGCATTTACAATTTGATTCTCACTTAGCTTTTTGTAAGGGAGCTTTGAGAAAAGTAGACTGAGTGGGGGTCTTACTAATGTTAATAAGTATCTTAAGTGTGAGAGACAAGGGGGTATGTCCAACCTCTTTTCAGTGGTCTGTGGGGACAGGGGGAAATGGCTGTAAACTGCATCAATATGCAAAAGAACCTCTTCCTGGTGAGGGTGATGGAGCACTGCAGCAGGCTCCCCGGGGAGGTTGTGGAGTTGTCTTCTTTGGAGAGATTCAAGACCCATCTGGTGGCTTACCTGTGAACCCTGCTTTAGGGAGCTGCTTTGTAGGGGTTTGGACTTGATGATCTCTGGAGATCCCTTCCAATCCCTACAATGCTGTGATTTTGTGTGATTCTGTGGAGCTTCTTGCATGGAAGTGACAGAAACAAGTCTTCTCTATGTTTGCACACATCTCTCATGGAAGCAGATCTGCTATGACCCACCACTAAGTGGTGGCAGAAAGCAAGTCAGTCTGTTATGTTGCAGTGGTCTGCAATGGAAGTCACAGCATTTAGCTATGCATAAGGATCTAAGTTACATCTCACTCTTCAACACTTTCTGCACCTTAATCTGCTTCTGACTTAAAACAGCAACAACAAATAAACAAAAAATCCAGCACACTGGTGCACATACATTGGTAGCACATACATTGCCTTTGAGATTACCAGCTGATTCAGAATGTTGTCTTTAACAACCACAAATCATTTGAAATCTAGTCAATTTCTAACGTTTAACTAAATCTACATTTAATTATTATGCCTACTTTTAATATTCTCAGTTACTTCAATGTAGAAGAGTTGGAATCACATTGCCAAACCTTAAAAATGGATTTCCATATGAAACATTTACAGAGAAAAATGGTTGGATGCAGAATTGGATCGAATTACTTTAGATCAGGTTTCAAATGGCCCTAAAACTAAAATACTGATATTTAGTGCCAATCTTAATGCAAATAGCATTTTTAAAGGGATGAATTAGATCATTTATTAAAAAAAAAATAAAATTATTATTCAATTAATGTTCAAGCAGAAGAATGACTTCAAAGTTCAGAACATCTCTGTAGTTTCAAAGGAGTAGAAATTATTAATTATTAATAATTCCTTAACAGCAAGTCAGAAGCTTGAGATCAACATCTGATGGGTTTAAAAGATGGTGATTTTTTTTTCTGAAAAAAAGACATGGGCCGATGAAATTGTTCTATTCTTCAATATATGCAGTGTCTGTTTCCCCCTTTCACATATTTCAAGAAATTGCAGCTAACCAAAGACTATGAGAGCCTCAATTTGTTTTCCATTGACAGAATTTGCCTGCTACCCAGATTGTCCACCTGATAGCTCGGGATAACGACACAGGAAGAAATGGTGTCCTAACATATGGCATTCTCAGTGGAGATGGAACAAAATTCCAGATAGATGAAGCAACTGGAATTCTTTATTCCACTGTCTCCTTTGATTATGAAGAGGAACCTACAGAGTACCAGGTTTGCTTTTGTTTTCTTAAAGCTTAATTCAGAACATTTTTATTTTTTCCCTGGATATTTGATGACTTTTTTTTTTATTTGATACTGAAAAGGTGCTGGAGACAAGGCGATGGTTAATCTTCTTCCCTACTGTTTCTGCTACTGCTAGATAATTTTTATCATTTTATTTTGTTTTAAGCAAAAAAACTGGTGAATTTTTCGGTTGTTCCTATGTCAATCAGCTATTCCTGAAGTTTTCGGTAACCATTCTGAAGTGATTTCAGAATTCAAGCTTACATTTCTAAGAATACTCTGAGGTTTAAAACTTATCTAGACTTTTTAATTGTAAACTTGTATCCATTTATATGGTTTCATTTCCAATAATCATGTTACTTATAGGTTGTAATATATGCTGAAGATGATGGAATTCCTGAGAAGAAAAGGGGTTACTGCACAGTTGTCGTAAAGATCACTGATGTTAACGATTGGCCACCTGTGTTTAATCCAGTGACTCCATTCAGTGTAAACGAAAATGTGGATGTGGAATTCGTAGTTGGAAAAGTCACAGCAACAGACAGAGACACAGGAGACAATGCTTTTGTTCTTTACAGCCTTACAGGTAACTAGGGGTTCTCTTGCTGCACTGGAATAACTGTCACGTTGTTGTGTGCATTGCTAAAAGTGTAAATAGCCTTATATGTATTAGCCCCTAACTCTTTTCCACATAAGCCAAGAAGGGTCGCTTTCACTATTTTAATAATTTATGCCCTAGCTTTCAAGATTATTGAATAGCAGCTTTCATTGCAGAAACTACAATTGTTCTAAGTGCTATTAAATTAAGCCTCTCTTTAGCTTGTTGACTGTGGTCATTTTGCAGCCACTAGAAGTATCACAAGTGTGTCGGGAATGGATACACTACCATGGACTGATGGAGAGCTGTCTTCTTCACCCTTGTGCTGGACTCCTTTACCTCTGCAGTAGAAGTAGCACAACAGGCAGCATCTCCTCCGATACATCAGATTTCTGCACAAGCTGTTAACATATACTGCCTCTAATTTCATTTTAAATTAGTGCGCCAGATTGTGAACTGCAGCAGCAGAGAGCTCTGGTTTGTGCTATCACATTTTTAACTGTGGTAGCTGCTGGGATCAAGGCTGAGAAGAGCACCTCTTTTGCCATTACATTTAACGTGGCAAAACGGTGACGTAGTGCCTGCGGGCACATATAAGTTTCTGTTGTTGTTTGTACCATCAAGAGCAATGTGGATATAGTTTTTAGGATCTTTTATTTCCAGTATGCATACAAACTCTGAGGTAGTTTTGGACAAGAGCAGCCAGTAAAAATCACTCCACATCTTTTGGCAGTGACAGTTTGATTTCTCTTTACATCTATGTGCTACTTAGTCTGCCTTCCTTAGAGCCTGAATAAATTCAGTGACATCTCTTCTTACAGAACTTAGCAGGTAGGTGCACTGTCTTGTTACAGTATTGATGGCTGTTGCAACAGGCAAATGAGACTGAACACACAGGTCAGAGGACTGAAAAAGAGCCTGGGAACACCTCTGACCTCCACTAGTCTCAAAGGGATGTGCAGGCTTGGAAGAGTGTCTTTCTAGAGAAGTACTCCATGACTCCACTGTGCTGCCCATCATCATTTGCATGCCTCAAAAACTATTACTTTATGATTGAGATGGATGAATCTGCAGAACTCATTAGCCCATTCTGTTGGCTCACATTTCAAATTCCAGTCAATCTTTTATGTTTTTCTTGTACATCATCTACAGAATGGTTTTCATGAGCTCAAGACACAAATAAATGTATAATTAACTACCATTTTAAATGCTACATTTCTAAGATGTATTCATTAATAATACTGCTTTGATTGTCTCAGGTGATGGAGGAGACATATTTGAAATAGATGCAATACTTGGGAACATTAAGATAAAGAACTCTCCAGACTATGAAAATGTGAATAAGTATACCCTTACAGTGAATGCTGTCAACAATAAATCTGCCCCTTTCTATCAGGTAAAAGTGTATTGCTGTAAAAAAATGTGACACTTCCAGTCAGAGTGGATTTGAAATAGTGGGAGGAACACTTATCAGAGACATTTATTATGCAAAATATTGCAGTCTCCTAATTGTGTTTAAGGTCAGATTTTTGCCACCGATATTCATTCTGAAGAACACTGTCTACCATAATTCATTGAAATAATTTACAATCATGCAGGCTAGAATTTGACCTAAATTGTTTGCTGAGTAACCTGTGCTGGGAAGAGGAATTCTTGCCTGTTGCTTTTAGTTAGAACTACATGTACTGTGTTAATTTTTCACAGCAGGAAAAGCAATTTTCAGTAGATTGTTCCAATTCTGCTCTCTTTCTCTTATTTGAAAAGTTATTACACAATCAACAGAACTACGAAATCTGTATTTCCATTATCAGCTGCAACAGTAGGACACAGAACCTCCTATACATATCCTATTCTTACTCATTCTGAAAGCTTCCAAAAAGTAGACCCCCAATGCAAGTATGAATTCCTACATCTTTTGTATTAAAATCTTGTTATGATCTCCGATTTCAAGCTGACAAAATTAAACATTACCTGTTCTACTACAGCATTCTTAAAATCTTATTTATAATTTTTGTTACATAAGCGAATAATAACAAAATATTGCTAAATAAGACATTCCAAATATTCTAAGATTCTCTGAACTATTTTGTTTTCTAGACAACTACTAATGTCACTGTTCTAGTGGTTGATGTGAATGATAATGCTCCAGTATTTGCTCAGACTTCCTATTCCGCTTCTATAAACATGATTAATCCAGTAGGTGCTCATGTCATAACTGTGCATGCTACTGACAAAGATCAGGTAACTACTTATGTTTCATTTTGACACTGCTTTAAGTTGCAGCCCAAATATGTTTTTCTTTGTTCTTTAGGCATGAAATATCAACTCTGGCAGACAGAGAATCGTAATTTACTAGCAGTGTTGGGAATTGGAAGTTAGGATTTTGCTACTTCTGCTCTGACAACCATGTGCTCCCTATTTTTGGGCATATTTCTGCAGCTGTATTTGCTCCAGCTTTCCCCCTTATTATGTGGAGTTGTATTAGTTTTTCAAAAGTACACAGGAGCATATGCAATTTAATGAGCGTGAAATGATCTGAACTTCTGTAATGGAGGATTCTCTGAAAACTAAACAACATGTGTTTGACTTGAAGATGTAAATGTATGCTCATCAAATGCCTCTGATGAGTGGTACCCTAGCTCATTCTCTTTGTCTCCATTGTTTAAAGTAATTTTGTTTGACTGACTGACTTTGCCAGTATTGCATCTACTGCATCCACCAGGACTGTATCCAGGTAACAGGAGGTAGATCAGTCAGTTAGATCACCATGACAACATCAATATTAATTATGTCACTTAAAAGACAAACATAACATCTAGAGGTGACAGCAGAACACAAATACCAGCTACATTCCTAATATTTCATGCACTGCTTTGGTTAAAAATATCTGTAGTCATGATATATTTGCTGCAATAATCAAAAGGCCCTTTTTGCTATTTGCAATTATTTTATATAAAAAATGAAAATGCTTATGAAAATTACCATACTGAGAACCTGCACTGAGATCTAATTAAATTCTCATCTTCAGATGTGTCTGGTGATCAGCTCTGCATCCTTTCAGAATTCTGGGGCATGGCCCAGCAATGAAGTCTTTGGCTCTAGTACTTCTACAGCTTATATAGTGACAGTAGATGCATGGTTTGATCCTGGTTCTGGGGAGCTATGGAAGAAATATAGAATAAAGCTTAAGGTTTGACTGAGGAAAATGAAGTGCACACAGCTACATTAAGTCCAGCTCTCATGTGGATGTAGGCAGGCAGGAATAGGACTTACACGCACAGCAGCAAGGAGGATGCAATTCTCCTAAAGGTGCCACGAGGATCTGTGGGACTTTAGATCATTCTTGTTGATATTGCTCCTTTAGGGGACTGTTGGGTGTCCCCTTTAATATTTTTGTTCTTTTAGAGACCTTTTCCCACACTTTTGTTGTATAACTGGCAAACTGCTTCTGAATTTTCTTCCAATCTGTGTTTCCATTAACACTCATCCTAACATCACTAACTGCAAGTTTCTGAATAAATTGACTACAGACGTTAAGACCTTGTAACATCTCTTGTTTAAATGTGTGTTCTACCCTTTGAAATGTACTCGCAATGCATGTAGTTTTCTTTAGTATTGATACAGAAATTCTTCTCCTGCAAATTCATTATTACTATTTTCTTTTTTTAGTAATATATAAATACAGCTCTCAATACATCTGACAGTGTGAACAAAGCTTTATGGCACCAAAGGAAAATGAACACACTTTGACAGACAGGGAATCTGAAGTGCCTTGTCCCAAGTCACACGGGGAATCTAGAAGAAAAAAAATCTTCATTCATTAATATCCTCCTCTACTTAAAATCTAACTTAGATGTTCTAAGTTATGAATTTTGATTACAAAACTTTATTTATATATAGCATTTTTATTTATATGTAGCTCTTGAAGCATCAGAGTTAATAGAGGGGAGGCATTGACGTGATGCTGATGACTGTCCATTGGCTGCAGCTGCTCTTGTGTTACAACTTAAGTTTGAATTATCTGTGAGTCCTGATTGTTCCTATATGGTTAAAATGCCTCTGACATTCTATCAACTTAGGCAAGGAAATACTGAGATTTCAGTGAGTTTGTGCTAGGAGCTTTGCAATAACATGGTTCTGCAAGCATTAGTGACAAAATTGTGTTCCTTTCATGGCAGGGGCAAAATGGCCTTATTGAATACTACATTATCCCAGATCTAAACTTCAGTGTATTCTTCTTGATAGAAGATGAGAGTGAGGGGAAAATAATAACAACTGGAAACCTGTCTAGAGTTGAAGAGATTCGTTTAACAGTGATGGCAAAGGACAAAGGTTCTCCATCCTTAAATGGTACTGCTGTGATTACTCTTAATGTGACTGATAACCGTCCATTTGTTCCTCAGTTTATTGAGAACAAAATCAGGTGAGTTTTATAACTGGTACATATTCACCAGGTAATTGAACACACAGTAAAAAAAAGTTGAAAGTTGAAGACAACTATCCTAGCGTTTCCCTCTCACATACTAGACAGGCCTTTATTTCTCCTTCTTCTCCTTCTTCTTCTTCTTTTTTTTTTTTTTTTTAATAAGATTAAAAGTCCAGGAAGTCTTCCTATGTATGTTGGTAGTTCTGGGATGGTGATCACCTTTCATTTCTTTACCATGCAGCTTATACAAGCCAAAGTCCTTTTCCTCTTGCATGCTAGTAAAATCATTTTCGTTAGGCTTTACTCAAGGGTAAACAAATTTCTGGCTACAAAAGTAGGGCTTATGCTGCTCTCAGAAGGTCACTGAGCTCTAGCAAACAGCCAGAAGGGCCCGAGGTGGGATTACCCGTGGTAATCCCTTAGACCTTGCTATTAAGGATTTAAGTTTCAAAGCCTGTCCATGCAACTGCTGCTGGAAAGTTTGACATTAATTTATCATTTAATTATTTTTTATGCTAGCATTTCAGTTGTGGAAAACACAGGAGTGGATCATTCAATTTACACTTTTGCTGTGGCTGAAACTTCAGGAAAATCAATTGTTTACACAATTGTATCTGGCAATGAAGAAGGTGAGTGCTATTTCTTTTCTGACTTAAAAGAGCTAAGTTAACAGACTAAACTGTCTTTTGTATGGCAGATGCTTCTGTATTTAAAAGATGAAGATCGGAGATAAAAAATTGTCATTTCTTTTAATATATAAATAAATATGCACTGAACTTCTTTCAGATCTCTTAAGCTAACAGTTTGGTAACCTTTGACTAAAAAGGTGTGTATTACCTACCAAAAGATGGGTCCCTGTGGTATTAAGATACAAAAAACTGCAGGCTAAGGAAACCAAACTGAAGTCCTCATTAGCAGGTAGCTCCCTCCCTGCCAGTCACTTTCAGTGTATCATTTCCTTGCACTTGCACCTTCGTTACCAATTATCCTTCAGATTTAGCAGCCGTGAGGTAACTCCATTTGTGCACACAAAGAATAGGAACTTGGAAATCACATGCACCAAGAGACTGCAATTTTGTTTTCCAAAATTAGTTAGTTGCTCCTTTACAAGTTTCTAAAGGTGTGTGTCTGGGATAAGACCTCAGCTATAGTGCCTCTGCTGTTCAGACAGAGTAGAGATAAATTTCACATTTTTAAGAACAGAGGGCCCATAGATGCAGGAGAACTATAGGTGATATAACAACAAAAGTGCGTGCTTTTACTTTCAGGTCATTTTAGATTGGATCCAAGGAGTGGTCAGCTGAAAACAGCAATTAATTTGAACTATGAGGAAGTTTCTCAGTATGTGATTTTAGTAGAAGCAAATGAAGATGTCTCATCTGCTGCACAAGTCCAGTCTTCAGGTAACTTTCCTTCAAAGGACTTTTCAACTTGAATAAGAGCAATGAACACAGGACTTTTTTTTTGTCTTCTATATTTGCAACCAATGATGGGAATCGAGATTCTCCTTAATCTGAAAAGTCTGGCAAGGAAGACAAAAAGTGGAATGTCAAGGCTGTGCAGGCCTTCTGCACAGTAGCAGCAGCAGCCTCAGAAAAGAACTTAATACCTGAGCATTGGATTGTTAATCAGGTACAGCCAAGTGGAGAAGGCTGATCGAGAAACAGGCTTCTCACTGCCTGTTCTTACCACAGCCTCAGGAGAAGCAAAATAGCTCCTCTTCACATTTCCCTTCTACATTCCCTTACTTTTCCCTCTTCCCCGTGTGCAGCATCAATACCACTGCAAAGCTACAGCCTTGCCCAGCCTCTTTAAAAGTTGTGCTTTGTTGATGTTGCTGTTGTTGCAGACACAAGCCTGAGCAGTACCAGAAGCTGCCAGCTTCTGTGCTATTGCTGGCTTCAAAAAAGCCCTACAAAGAGCTTTTTGGTCGGCCTTTTTGCTTTAGGTCTCTTACCCAGTGCAGTCTTTTAGTGAGAACTACTGGTGATAGGTGGATGGTTGGACTGGATGATCTTGTAGGTCTTTTCCAACCTTCGTGTTTCTGTGATTCTGTGATACCAGAGATAACCTGTGTTTGCTTAACAGGACTGTTTGCTCAAAATGTGGTGATGCTGACAATCGCAGTGCAGGATGTAAATGAAAAGCCAGAATTTTTGAATAGCATGTACTCTGCTCTGATACCAAGCTCTGTACCATACAAGTACCCGGTTATTACAGTTCAGGTAGAGTATCTTTCTGTGCTCTTCAGGAGGACACAAAACTTTTCAAATATTTGATTTTTTTTTTCAACTTGTTCAAATAGATTTAAAGGAGCTGTTAATTCTGCTTTCGAAAGTCAAATTCTGCTCATCATCCAGTTTGACCATAATGCGGGTGAAGAATGGGGTGTTTAGGGGACTACTCCATACCTGTCCTGCCAGTGTTTCTTTCAGAAGAGAGATGCAGTCTGTTCTGACTCATGCTGCTGCCTAGAGCTATAGGGCTTAAAGGATTACACTCTGCACACGCTACCATTCTCTCACTGATGCTATTAACTGCTTTGTTATCTATCAAACTCAAATGGGAAATGAGCTACAAAAAGGAAAAATTATTTTCTCTTTCTGTCTAAGTTTCATGCTTCTCAGTTCCTGTAGTCTGCTTTCTTTATTCTTGCAGTTGTAGCACCTTCTTAGGCTCTCTGGGAAATGTATTTTCTCTTCTTATACACTGGGTTTGATTCTGATAACTTGCGCCCCACTTTGCTAGTGCAAAGGGAAAAAATGTGACTATCCTTGAACTTCCAAAGAGAAACTGCAGTTTTATGATCGAAGGGTAAGCACAGCCCAAAGGTCACAAACTGCTTCAAAACTGCCTTTGCTTTTTTTTCAATTTTATAAAACCAGGCCACAGATCCAGATGCAGGAGGCAATGGACTTTTGACATACAGCTTATTGAATTATCAAGAAGAATTTGATGTCAATGAAAACACAGGGCAGATTTATACAGTTTTTTTAGCAAGAAGAGCTGGATCAGTTTTTCTGGAACTCCAAGCTGCAGACCAAGGTGGACTCACAGCCCGCACAACAGTCAATGTAAGGGAGAATGCTATCTACAGTCCTAACCACTTTCTATGTCAAAACTCCATAAAATAAAGGCTAGGTTTGGTAATGACAAAACAAACAAACAAACAAACAAAAACAACAACAAAAAACACCTGCCCCAAAAAACAGTTAGTACTAGACAGTAAGACTATTGGGTATATACCAATACTCATTACGTATGTTCAGGCAAGAATTATGAGGTTGTTCTTTCTTTTAATTTATTGAAATATCTTGACATGAAAGTTGACTTTTAGAGGACATTGTTCTGCTTATGGACCAAATTAATCTCTTAACTAGCTCAGGCTATGGCTAAATCAAGATTTACCTCTACTTTGGAGCTGCTACCAGGCATTGCAAATTGGTACCACTTCCCCTCTCCTTCCTCCTTGGAGTAGTTTTTCCTAGACTATCCCCTTTATTAATGCAAGAACCTCCATGTGGCTACACAGCAGCTACACTGCATCTTTTATACATGTCCAAAACACAGACACTCCAGCAATGACTTGAAATATGAAACTAGTTAGATAATTGTCCTTTAAATGGTTCTTTTATAATAAATGCAGATCACTGACAGGTATAACTGGAGATAGTGCAGAGAAATCTGGATGAATGAGAAATTCCACAGTTTATCCATACTTTAGTTTTGGAATTTTTTTTTTTTTTTTAATCACATATATGGAAATAGAATGTAAGATAAGAAAATCTGGCAAGCTGTTTTCCCCAACACCTTGCTGACAAGCTCAGTAGATCTCTGTACTGGTTCAGTTACGATTTAATATATTCTTCAACTTTTGAATTGCTTAGAATGCTGTGTTAAAGACTGATTTCTCTTGAAATTAATGACGTAAGAAATTGATTTCTCATTCTTAGCATCACCATCAGTGTGTGTTTGTTTGTTTGTTTGTTTGTTTTTAAGTCAGTCTTGGAGAGAGATACACATGCTTCAGAAAGCCTTACATGCAATTCTTTTATTTCTTAGGCAACTATTTATGTCACCTCCAGTAGCAACATTGTGGTGTTTGTTCTTAATCAGAAGATCAACGCTGTTGAAAGAAACATTGATGAAGTAAAAAGGTATATTTTCAAACTGTGAAACCTGGTGTAATGCAGAATAATTTGGGGGAGTTCTCAGGAATCTATCAGCAGGATGCACCATTTTTACCTGTAAGAATTGGGCCTGAGTTGACAAATGTCAGTGTCGTTGGATTAGATGATTTCAAGAGATCCCTTTCTACCATAATGTTTCTGTAATTTTCAGCTACCTAGGGAAATATTTTTCCTGGTTGGTTGGCCCAATGTGCACATGTGGAGACAAATAGGATAGAAGATATAGAGATCTTTCATTCTTTGACAAGAGTCACAAGTCCACAAACCCTTTGCTACAAATGAGAAATCCCCCTTCTGGGACAACAGCAGTACTTTTCAAGGTTCAGCATCTACATCACTAGGAGATTAGTAGTATGTGGATGGCCACAGTACAGTTAAAAACTTACTTTGGCCTTTTTCCATTATTAATGAAGACACAGAATGCTTTGGTTTTACAGAATTTTAGGGGCTTTGAAGAGTGAAGAAAATAAGCTTTACCTTTATGCTATCATGCCACTGATTTATTGTTGCTAAAAATTAAATAAGAGATCCTGGAGCTGCTCTTGCTTCATTCCTGGAAGCAGCTGGTACTGATGCATATTAAGATGGTGGATTAACCAGGCCAATGTTCTGATCCAGTGTCTGGATCCAGTGTGATCCTCTCTTTAATAATGAGTTGGGAGAAAATAAAGTTTAGGAGATGAAATTTCCCTTCTTCCCTTACTGTTCATGGTACTCTGTAAGAAGTGCTGCCTGAATTTATAAGAAAAACAACAACAACAACAAAAAGAATGAAATAAACCATATGTTGATTTGATAAAGCAGGACTAGATAAATATATGATGTATCATGCAATATTGGTTATGAAGTCTAGGTATAAGGGTTTGCTAACTCTAATTGATCGATTATGGTTTTATGGCACCTATCTAAGATTTTTTGGGCTATGTACAAAGGTTATATAGCTCTTAGTAACGAAATGCATCATGTCAGAGAAAAGGACTGGACATTATTTCCCTGCTCCTCACTGATATTGGGCAAATAGCTTAATTCCTTTGCTGATGATAATCCTGCATTTTGATGCACTTAGGTTAAAATGCTAACTAGCTGCTACATATTGCACTGAATACCAGTTTTCTGTCATCCAGTTTGGAGCGTAAAAGAATTTCTCATCTCCCTGTTAATAAAAAAATGTTTTCTTAACATGATGGCAGGGTCCTGGAGGAGAAACTTGAATGGAATGTATACATTGTTGAAGTTTATTCCAATGATGTCGAAAGGACAGCAAGAAACACCATTAATGAAACCTGCATAAAAATTATTGCAATTGATAATGCAAATGGTGAAATACCTGCAGAAGATGTAAAAAGGTCTGTACAGTAAATCTTCCGCGTGTCAGAGCTAGGCAGCTAGGCTTTTTCTTTCCCTAAAATTATTTCTGTCATGATGGGACAGTTTTAGATCAAATAACAGTTTATCTGACATTTACATGCAAGCTCAAACTGAAATTTTAGAATGCAGAAAGCTTTCATTATTTATCCAAAATTAGTTTCCAGAGTTTGTAGAAAACATGAATAAGTCTTTTTAATTGTTCAAAATATGTTTAAAAGTCATCTTAGAAGAAAATGGGAGAAGAAAGAATATCACTAAAATAGATGTTGCTATGAATTACAGAATTTTGATTAAAAACTTGAATTTCAGGTATATTTTATAATACATTGCAGAGGTATAAATATATACTCATGTAAACATATTACTAAGGCTATTTAAAAGCAAGTAATTTCTAGACTCAGTACCTTTCATGAGAACTGGTTTGTGGCAAATAGGAACAATGGGGCCCATGGTCATAGGAAGCACTCTGCATGGATGATCGCTTTTCTGTAAGGAAAGCACTGTTGGTATCTACGAACTGTTTATATAGAGGACTCTGCCCTTCCAAGTTCAAATTTCCAAACTCTGCAGCATTTCAGATCATCAACACCAGGGATGGTTTCTAGAAAAAGGCATTTTTTCCCAAAAGAAAGACATGACAAGTCTGAACCTTTGGAAAAGGTAGAGCAGCGTGTGGCATTGTTATTTTCTTCACCAGTCTGCAAGCCAAAACAAAGGCCTGATAAATCATAAACACTTTGATTTTTATTTTTTTTTTGTCTTCAGAAAACTCAGAGAGCAGCAGGAGAACATTGAGATAGAGCTGGAGAAAATATTTTCAGCACCTGTCACTACTGCTGTGGAAGAGGGTCCTGCATTCTCAGTAACTCCTGAACTCATTGCAACCATTGTTCTCAGTGTTCTGCTAGCCTGCATCCTCATAGCCTTCCTGATCTACATTGTTTTTTCTATTAAAAGGAAAAGGTACAAATGTTTTTACTTCAACAATATAATTTAGACAGACAACTGGTAAGTTTACCTCAAAGGCTGGCTTTAAAAATGCCAATCTGATAAATTACTTGTATTTGGATCAAGTGTTACCTAAGTTTTGCTGTAGATCAAAGCAGTTAGGCTTTTTACTGCAGGCACTAGACACTTTAAGTGTAACTTAAATTTGATTTCTTTTGTGTTTGTTATGGAGAAACATCTGAAACAAATACTTTTAAAAATGGAGAGATGTGGATAGCTGTGAAGGGGGTGAAAAGTAGCTGTAGTGCACATGTTGAGTTGAATTTCCTCAATCTGCATTACCTTGTATTCTGAAATCCAGGGAAAGTTTGCTGCAGGGCCATATAGGTGAGGAGAAGGAATACATCTTCAAGAAGACAGTGAATGTTTACATTGCTGCAATTAATTTAGATTCAAACAGCTGTACAGAACAGTAGGCCGTTCTCAACACTAATCCCCAGAACGATATGGTAATTTTTCATTGTATTAAAATTATGACACCAGTATTTCACATTCTGTTTTTAAAACAATTGTAAAGCCAATCTTCAAAAAGAATTATATTTTAATGTAGTTATCATTTTCAGAAGGCATGGAAAGAAGCAAATGGAGATGGAGGGTGTTGATAATCCATCTAAGACTGACAAAAATGAAAGTTTGAAAAACATAGTGAAACTGGAGGGCATGAATGATGTGTAAGTAGAATGCTGATGTCACAAATTTATAAATATTAGCTAATCAAAAAATGTCCATTTTGATAATTCCAGTAACTCAGCATTTTCCTTGTGTCCTTTGATAGTGTATTCCATTAACAGGTTATGAAATCTATCCTTTGAGGAGACTAAAGCCCTTTAATCTTGAATCAAAAATCATTGCTTTTTAGCAAATCACTTAGCCTTATGCTCCTCTTTCAGGAGGCAAGGTTGTTCTTGCCTCCATGTTGTTAAAATCCCAATACTTTTGAAATCAGCACACCTATTGTTCCCTGCTTCAGCCAAGATAAGATTTTGTCACGTAGCTCTTTGAAAGATCAAGGTGTTATGAGTTCTTTTTGCTCCCTTTTAGAGGAATGGAAGCAGTTAACAACATGGAAGGCACCAGGGAAGGTGGTGTTGAAGACATACCTGAAGCCAAAGGAAAACAGAGTTTCCTTGGGATGCTACAGTTAGATTTTGACAGTGATGGTGAAGAAAATGCAGTGCTTGAAGGGGTCACTGAACCTAGAAATGTAGGTGCTGAGACCACCACTAACATCACAGCAAAACAGGTAACTGGCTTTACAATCAAAGGTATAGAATGAAAGATATTTGGTATTACTCCTCTTCCTGAAATAGTTATCCAAAAACCTGTGAACCTGTGGCTGAATCCAGCAGTGGGGAAAAAAGAAACTACGTGAAGTAATGAACATCTTTGGGCTGTTTGTCAATTCCTGGGAGTGACCTTGTCATCCAGAAAAGAAGGGTGATTCTCTTCCATCTTTGCATACAGCAAAGGCTTCTCATGTATTGTTGCTCCTGAAAATTGCAGCCTTGGAGACAATAATTTCTCTGCAAGCTTCAAAGGCAGAATATACAAGGTTATACAGCTTAATGCTTAGCATTTGTCATGGATGCGAATTCCTTTCTTACAGGACCACTCAGATCTTGGGTCAGCTCTCTCATTAGCATCCAATCCAATAAAGCATGCCCCTCAGAAGGAACTAAAAGGAGTAACATTTTCAGAAGTGGCAATTATTTTGGATGCCAAGCTTGAAAAAGATGAGGAGGAGGAGGAGGATGTTTTTCCACAATAACTATGCTTGATGAAGAGAACTATTGAAAACCACGATGACACTGTGACAAAACGGAATTAAACGTGCACTGTGATTACAGAGGGCCAGTGCCTGGAGTACGCTATCTGGGGAGCGGCGCGGGCGAACTGTGCGAGGATGGCTGTGCAGACGCCGCCCCAGGAGCGGTGCGCTGAATGTCCCGTAGCACGTATACAACGGCACGAACGCCGACTCCGCCCGCGCCGCCCCTTCCCCACTGTACCTGGGGACGCCGCGACCCTCCTCGCGGCGCCGGGAAGGGCGGGCCTCCAGCCGGGCTGCGGGCGGGGCGCTGCGGGGCGGGCGGCTGCCTCGGCCCTCCTGCGGAAGGGCGCGGGAGAACGGCGGGCGGGGCGGGGCGGCGCGGTGCGGCTTTCTCGCACCTTCCGCCGGGGCCGCCATGGCCAAGTGGGGGCAGGGGGACCCGCGCTGGATCGTAGAGGAGCGCGCGGACGGCACCAACGTCAACAACTGGCACTGGTGAGGAGAGCGGAGGGTGGCGGCAGCGCGGGGGCTGGGCTGGGGCTGCGGCTGCGGCTGCGGCTGCGCTGGGCTGGGCTGGGCTGGGCTGGGAGGCGGCCGCGCTCAGCAGTCCCGCTGGCCCGCACAGGACGGAGCGGGATGCGACCAGCTGGTCCCGGAGCAAGCTGCGGGAGGTGCTGGTGGGACTGGTGGTGGAGGGCGAGGCCGGGCGCTGCGAGATCTGCGAGCTGAAGCAGGTGGAGGGCGAGGCGTCCTGCAGCAGCCGGAAGGGGCGGCTCATCTTCTTCTACGAGTGGAACTTGCGGCTCTCCTGGAAAGGTACGGCCGGCTCGGGCTGCGGGGTCTCGCTGTGCCCTGTCCGTCTGTCTCGCCGTGCCCTGTCTGTCTCGCTGCGCGGTCTTTGCGGCCTCAGCTCTACAGGAACGAAGTTCTCAGAGCTGCGGCCGATTTTCTTTCTATTTTAATAGCCATCGTGCTGCCCCTTTAGGTGGAGCTCCTGGTTAGCGCTGAGAGGAGAGATTCAATTGCTAAACGGTAGTTTTTGTCATCGGTTCCTTTTTCAAGTCTTCTAGGTAACGGGATTCCAGCTTTCATTTAAACGTGGGTATCTCAGAGCAAAATAACATAAATCCCGAAACTTTCAGTCAGTTTGTGAAGGTCAGTTTGGGAAGAGTGTTTCTGTCAGCGATTCAGATCACTGAGCAGCAGGAGCGGGGAAAATAGCCCTGGAAATTGCCCTGCCTGGTGGCGCTGGGCTGGGCAGGAAGGCTGCTGTTTCCTTCCTTCGTTTCAGTGAGGATTTCAATGGATTATTCTACGTGGTGGTGGAAGCTTTTAAAACATAGTTTTTAAAGTAGTCTTAATGAGAAACATGCCTTCGCAGTCAGTTTTTTAAAATAGTGGCTTGATGGGAAACAAATCATTGACTCCTGACTCTGCTATCAGAGTGTTGCTGTTTTGCTTTGATAAGGGTAATCGTTCTGCTAATGTCACAGCGATAATAAAAATGCAGAGCTGTGTCATGGCTGATTAGCCCAGCTCTTTAGCTGCTGGGGCTTCCCTGCAGCACAGGAACCAGCTGTTGGACAGGCAGCTTTTTAAAGGTGTTTGTTTTCCTAAATCTAGATTTGTTGTTCTGCTCTGTGTTAGTTGAGAATCCGTATTTTAGAATTTCTTGAAGTTGGTGATAAAATCAGCGGAGTGGATAGAAGTCAGGTTTATGTTGCGCACATAAAAACATTCTTCCTACCTGCTTGCCCTTGTCTGACAATAAGACAGTAGCTGGAAACAAAATTTGCTTTACCACATTCTGCTTGTGCTAATCCTGGAAGTGGAAGAAAGCAATGAAGTGGACTCTGAGATGACTGCACATGTCTGCATTGGGTTCAGGAGCATAGCAGTGACACTGTTAAGCTAATGAGTGTATTACTTGATACTTGATTACTTGATACTTAATTACTTGAAGTTGAACTGTGTTCTCCTGGAAGACGTTGAGAAGGAGAGGACTCCCTGCTTATGTTGTGCTGTGTAGACTTGGTTGTCTTGGCAGAGGAGGGTTTGTATACTGTGCTGTGCTTCACTGAATTAAATCCTGATGGAGATCAAGCCTTTGCGCTGTGCCCTGCTGTGCACTACCGACCATTGTTAGCTCTTCTCACTCTGAAATGGTTGGGTATCCTTGCTTTGTGCTTCTCCAATGCTGGCCCGTAGCACATCAGGTTGCAGCTGTGCACGGTGGCTCCTGAAGGCTGGCACTTGTTGCAGGGTGCAGTGGAGGGAGCGTTGTGTTCAGCTGGATTTAGCTAGCTCCCACATAGCTGAGAGAGTCCAAATAAATAGGATGTTGGCCTTTATGATAATTCTCCTTGTTCAGTCATGCTAAATGCAGGGTTCTTCACGTAGACTGAACAATATGAAAATAACAGGATTTGGAGCATAACTGCATGTTTTCACCCGCTTTCCACTGAGATTTTAACATGACCTTAATGGTGAATAAATGTAAATATTAAATGATTTTGCAAGGCACAGGGAAAGAGTCTTCATTGGAATGAAAACAAAATGTTAAGTCCTTTCACAGTAAGGTCTGAGGTCAAGCAGCATGGCGCAGGACTCGTGCCACAGGACACGGTCATGGAGCCGTGCAGGTAAGTGATGTGCCTGGGCTCAGAGAGATGCAGAGCTCGTTGTGTTCTGACAAGGTTTTCTGTAATGGAGTTGGTAGCTCCCAGTAAATCAACTGAGAGTGAGAATGTGCTCAAATATCTGCAAGTGTTCTTTGTTTCACTAGTGTAACTTTCCATGATGTACACATATGTGCCTATTTGGTAGGAGCTTTCCAGGCCTTCCAGAAGAACTAGCTAGCATTCTGGGGAGCTTCCAAATAAAGGGCAGAGACATTGAAGGGAGGAAGAGGGTCATTTTCCTGCTGTTCCCTTTTTAGCTTCACATTCTGTGATAGCCGACGCATCTTTGCAGAACGAAGAGCGTTAGAACAGCAGATGATGGAAGATGGGAGTGGTGGCAGAACAGTAGTGTAAAATGAGCGTTCTATGATGGCTTATCTGTGTGCATGTACCTCATGCATCTGTACAGGAAAATAAGGTTCTGAGAATAGTTTAGTGAAAAAGGATTGTGACGCGTTTGAGACCTTTTGTTGCTCTTTAGTTCTTTTGAATTAGATTCTAGGTATCTTGCTTCAAGGAACCTGTTCCAAGTATAAAACTCTTCTGAAGGGGGAAATAGTTTTTAATAATGCATTTAAGAATTTGTTGTGTTAATACAGGTACTGTGAAAGAGTCTGGTGAGAAACATAAGGGATCTATTGAAATTCCTAACCTGTCAGAAGAAAATGAGGTAGATGATACAGAGGTAGGTGTGAAATCCTGATATGGCTATGCAGGCTCAGCGTTCTTAAAGAAAACGTTAACGCATAGGCATCGCGTTTTGATTTATGCTGTGATTAAGTGCAGTAATTACACTTTGATGGTTGACTTTGCTCTTTGTGTTTTTATTTTTTGTACTTGGGATAATACGTTATCTTTGTTCTCAGATTTTGTCTGCTAGGAATGTGCTTTGTTTTCTTTGCTAGTTTGCCAGTTTTTGACATGCATCTGAGACAAGCTCCGGTTGTTGTAGTCTTAACAAAAAAAAAAGCAACCTAAGAACTCAAGGAACATCCTCGCTGGTTGTGCAGTAATTGACACTGTGACTTCTGCAGATTCCTGCTGCTGTGCAGCATGTGCCTCTGGTTATACTTTCAGAAAGCTACTCTGGGAGGAGGGAGAGATACTTATATTTAAGTGAAAACCCCGAAACAGTTATTTTTAGCAAAGATAGGATAAACTGAGAATATAATGAACTTGAAACTGCAGCTGTCCTTTGAATAAACAAAGCCAACATTTGTTGCCAGAACCTAAAAGGCTAATGTTTAGGTGCCTCTTCGGTCTTGTCAATTTTCTACTTCTAGATTAATGTTAGCAAAAAGAAAGGAGAAGGTGATATTCTGAAGGAGCTTATGAGAACTGAAGGAACCACAAAAGTCAGAGAGGCCCTGAGAGATTACCTTAAAGCTCTTAAAACAGGTAATTTGAAGCAGTATGTCAGGTAATGTTTTTTTTTTTTATATCTTCTTTCTTGAATAGATCGGCAATGTACTGAGAATCCTTGGGTTTATTTGTTTTGATTGTTACCAGCTGGTATAAAGATTCTAGTCCTAGTAGTCTTTAACTGCTCTCAAACATGGCAATGTCCAGAAGCTCTGGTAGCGATCCAGCCTGTATTTTGTTATACAAACTCATAGAGATCAGTGCATTACCTGCAGTGCAGAGCAAAGCTCTGTTGTCAGCTTTTCATTTCTGCAGTAAGCTGTTGAGAAGTGCATGGGGATGGTATACACCTGAATAGGCAAAACTGGGTAATTTTGGGTCAGGTGACTATGAAAATCCTGTATTTTCAGTTGAAATTCCAGTTTGGCTACGTGTGTGATAAAAACATACTAGTAAGGTAAGGAAACTGGACTGGAGTTATATGTCCTATTCTGTGTGATTCCTACAAAGTTTTGGCAGCAAATCTTTATCACATATTGAAAAGTCAGGCTGGTTATTGTTGTGCAGCTCGATTTTTGAACACTGCTTTTGTTTACCGCAGAGTTCACCTTGGGAATGATTCTGCCTACAAAAGCTGCTGGTCAGGAACTGGCTGCTGAGAGAAAACTGAATGGGAACACTGCGCAGGTATGCTGTCTGTAAGTGTTGTACGAATTTGCTTCTCCCATAAATGTAGTTCCCTCAAATTTTGCTGTGCTAGCAGATCTGTATTCCTGTGGACACCTGCCAAAGTGGCAGTCTTTGGGGTGGCACTGGCCTGCCCACTTCTGTGATCAAGACTTAGCGTACAGAAATGGTCCATCACAGAACCTGGGCATGGAGCTGCCAGGTGTGGAAGAGGGCACCAGCACATACCTCGTGGTGTTTTGTTCTGCAGCGCGTGGTTTCTGTAAGGTGAAGGTAGCTGCTTCCCACAATCTGGAGTTACAAATGTCTTTGGTATGAATGACTTGGAGATATTTCATTTATTTCATTAATGTAGTGACTACGGAGGTAGATTATATAATTGTTGTATATCCATTGTATATTCACAACTCAGTATACCTAATGTTGCATAGGTAACAGCAACCCCTGTTATTTGACAGCTCATGAGTGTTTGAATTTGCTGTCGTTCACGTGAATGTGCTTGCTTTACAGGAGTCTGCTTCACCACATTTGCTGGATTTAGTGGGTGTAAAAATTCCAACAGTGAGGATACTTATGAGAGAAATATTCAGTTCTCCAGCAGATGAGCTTTACAGCATCTTCACAACTAAGGAAGTAAGTAGGCAATACTTTAGAGGTAATATAAGTGGATAATGTACTTGTAGTATATATAAGTGGATAATGACTTGTAGTATAATAATTCTGGGGACAGAGTGGCTGGCAAATTATGGAGGAAAAGGCTCTCTGGTCAGCGGAGCACGAGCCAGCACTGCCCAGGTGGCCAAGAAGGCCAGTGGCATTCTGGCTTGTTGTATCAGTGGTCGTGCTGACAGCAGGAGCAGGAGGTGACTGTCCCTCTGTTCTGGCACTGGTGAAGCTGTACCTCAAACACCGTGTTCAGTTTGGGCCCCCTGACTTCAAGAAATTTCACGGAGGCTCTAGAATGTGTCCGGAGAAGGGGAGTGGAGCCATGAGCCACCAGAATTCTTCTGGTGAAGAACTCTGGGGAGAAGTAGCTGAGGGGAAGGGTTGCTCAGCCTGGAGGAGGGTTGGGTAAGACCCTGTCAGTCTCTACAACGACCTGAAAGGAGTCCGTAGTGAGTTGGGGCTTGGCCTCTTTTCTCAACTAATAGCAATATGATAAGAGGTGAGAGAAGTTGCCCTAGAGGACATTCAGGTTGGATGCTAGGGAAAATTTCTTCTCTAAAAGAATGGTAACTTACTGGTACAGACTGCCCAGGGAAGTGGTGGTGTTATGGACCCTGAAGGTTTTCAAGAAGAGAGAACAAAATGTTGTTTTATCTGAGCAGCTGTACAAGTAGTCAGATGTGTAATGTTCATAATACCAGGTACAGATAATTTTCTTTAAGTACGTTAAATGGAGTGAGAAGATGTGACTACCCAGAAAGTAATGAACCTTATACTTTCCTTGTAACTTCGAATAGGATTTGTAGTTCTGGTGGTCATAATTCCTTCTTAAAGTTTTGCTGGGAAGCCTCACCTTTTAAGTCTCTGAGGAATTTCAGTGGAGAAACTGCAAAAAGAGTTGATAATTACTGATACTGCATGCTAGTGTGATGGCATCCTATCAGTGAACAAAGGTACAGGACCTGGTTGTCACGTATTTGAGATAGGGAACAGAAAGTGTGCTGGGGGGCAGCAGAACCATTTCTGCTTTAACAGTTTGATGCGAATGTATTAAATATAAAAATTAATTAAATAGTAACTTAGATCTTTTTGTCATTACATTTTAATAGGAAGAAAAACCAAACGAGAAATTTTATCTTTCTGTAGGTTTGTAGCAAAGCTCCCTTGTCTCATAGTATGGTCTGTTATTTATCCCTATAGTAGGTAATTGACTTGTGCTGTGTTCTCTTCTTGTTAGTTGGTGCAGAAGTTTTCTAAGTGTCCTGCTGTGATTGAAGCTGAGAAGGGAGGGAAACTCCTAATGTTTGATGGTTGCATCAGTGGTGAATACACAGAACTGGTAAGAAAGCTTCTATTTTTCACTTGAAAAATGGGGTGTTGGTGTCAGACTTAAAAGTAGCAGACATTTGTGCTTCTCCAATGCATATTCAATTCCTCTACAACAAAGCAAAAATGACAGCTGTTATGTGATGTTCTTTGGTGATTGGGACTAGATTATCTTAGTGACCTTCTCCAACCTTAATAATTCTATGATTCCTCATCAAAAGAGCAGGCATCAATTACTAATGACCTTCACTGGCAGAGAAAACTTTGAGCACCATCATTTTTATTGAGGAGCTGTAAAGCAGTTTAAACTCCTATTCCAGACAAATGTGTCACTGCTCCCAGCTGAGTGCTGGGTACAAGAGGTACTCAAGAAAAAAATGATGTTCAGAGCTCAGCTTTTTTTCTTGAAACTTCTGGAAGCCATTTACACAGTTGCTGAGGTTAGACTTGGTATCTTACTCCCTGCAGTCTGGGTGGATTAAGCTACCATACAGTACCGGTGTGAAAACATTACTTGCTCTCATTATAAGGTCTGCAATAAGGTCAGTATTTCTTATCAATAACTGATCAGCATAACCTTTTTTTCCATGGAAATAACAAAACAGTGTTATAGTAGCAAGCTAAACGTTTAATGAAAAGTTTATTTAAAAACATTCAGCCTAAAAGCAATCCTCTGTTGTTTGTGTTGCTCTATCTACTTGTATGTTAAGATAATCCTCTTCTCCTTACTCTTGGGGGAGAGTTAGCATTCAGTAGTCGGAATGTGAATTATCCAGAAAGCAAAGGAATGTGTTAATGGGAGGAATCTTCTTATCTTTGTACAGGTCCCAGGTCAAAGACTTGTCTTGAAGTGGAGGTGTAGAAACTGGCCTGATGGTGAGTCTTTCTGAGGGCCTCTAATAGAGGCTGCACTTTGCCTGGAAGAAGAAAAACAGTGTGACTGTTACTGGTATTGCTGACTGGAAGCTATTTTGGATAATAGCAGGATGTTCTTTGAAGTTGACATCCATGAAAACGGGCCGCACCCGCAAGCAAGAGTAGATACCAAGTTAGCTGCTGTATATTTAACCTTTTGAAAAACACTTTATTGAAATGTCACCTTTTCTTCCTTCAGAGCATTATGCAACAGTTGCCCTGAATTTCAAGGATATGGCTGCTGAAACAGAACTGCAGGTAGAGTGCAAAGGAGTTCCTGTTTCTAATGAAGATAGTACAAGACAATGGTGGAAGAAGCAGTATTTTGAAGAGATACATAATTTACTACAGCAATCCAGAGACAACATGGACTGATAACAGCACTGTAGTTTAGTTAGGGCATTACTTTTTTATACGTTGTTAACATTAAAAAAAATAAATTATTTGTGGCAAGAATAAAGACCCACTTCTATGATACTGTATATTTTAAGCTTTATTTATGTTTTTTTAATGAGTGAGGTGGCCTGTAAGTTAGACTATGTATGGAAACAGCTTTACTTGGGAAAATCATTTGTTCACTTAGTACAGCTTCACTTGAGAGAGAAACTATGATTTAGACACAGTATAGTAGTGCCACCAGAGGTAGGAAAGCTACATTAATCAGTAGAAAGCTTTTGCCATTCTTTAATATTCAGTGTATCAAGTGGCAAAACTGTCATGTTAGAAAAGGGGATGTTCATGAGAGTTCAACTGGAAGATTATAAAAGGGATGATAAAGAAATGTGGGGAACGTTACAGCCTCCTTGTGTATGTTTTTGAAACTTGCTTAACTGCAGGCCCATTTCTAATGCTGTAGAAAGGAAAGATAATTAAAAATGTTACATTATTCTGGATGGTACAATGCTTACCACTTGTTAAGTCTTCTGCATGCACCCTACTGCCTTACTTAACCTTATTGTGAAATTTATTACTGTTCATTTCTTCCAAAATAATGCTTTCTTGCAGTTCTGTAAATCTTTCTCTTGATTTCTGGCCCTTCACAATTCTGTAGCTCAAAATAAAGCAAAAAAGTGTTAGATAAAATTTGATAAGATGAACAATTGTTTCAGTATCCTACTTATAACCACATTGAGGTTTGCAAGGATAACTTAACTCTCAAATGAGTCAAGTATGCAGTTTGAAACAAATTTACCAAGAATAGCTGAGTTGCCTGGGGAAAACACTGCTGATTAATAAAATACTTTTGCATGAAATTTGTTTTCTCAACTAATTTCTATACAAACTGGTTAGTTTGTCAGATAAGTCCTATATACTTTATCTTATAGTATGACAACATACAGCAATTTCATCAACAAACTTAAATAATGCAGAAGACTAAGCAGAAGGGATGTTGCTTTTCTCCTCCAGGAGCAGCTTTCCATTACGAGTTTGCAGTTGGTTATATCCCCTTTGCACTTCTGTGAGGTCTGTTTTAACAAGCACAGACACCTAACACCAACAGGATAAAAGTACAAATTCTGTTAACCGAGCTGTCACACTCCTTCTGTTTCCTTCTGTCCATAGAGAGAGAACAACCTCTCAAGAAATGCTGTTTTAGCAGACTGGGTTTATCTTTTTCTAAATGCTTAAAGTCTAGGTACTCTTTTATTCCTAGATATTCAAGCAAAAGCACATTTTTAATACAGAAATGGTTGCCAGAGATTTTGTTATATTTTGGATGTGCCAACTACTCTTAGATACAGAAGTCTTAGTTATTAGAGGGAAAAAATAATAATTATAGGTCTTTCCAAGCAGCGTATCTTACAGACCCAGTGCTTTCCTGGAAAGCGTGACTTTTCCCTGCTGACTAAAGAAAGAATTTCAGTTTTACAATCACAAGTGCTCACCACTACTTGCACGTTTTGCTAGCCTGAATTTTCTTGGCTACTACTGCTAGTGGAACAAGGCATCATCTGAACAAATAGCAGCGTTTAAAGAAAAAGACTGACGTGTGCTCCAGCGTTGCACCGCTCATTTCTAGGTATGGGACAAACACCCCAGAAAAGGTTTGCTGTTCCAACAATGTAGAAGGAGGGCTCCAGCCAGCCCTCATTTCCTCTAGTAAAATGTGCAGTGAACTCAACACTTTTCAGAATCCTTGTTCTCTCAGCTGACAACTGTAGCTGTCAGTTTGATGATATGTTTAAGCTTCCTTAGAAATGGGCAATGATTGCCTCTCTCCTCCCCAGAGTACCTGGTTGACTGTCCTTACATTAAAAAAATAAATAAATAAAAGGTTTTCATGGAATCACAGAATCATTTGAATTGGAAGGTCATCCAGCCCATTTGCCCTGCAATGAACTGGGACATCTACAGCTCCCAGCAGGTGCTCAGAGCCCCATTCCAGCCTGACCTTGAATATCTCCACAGAGAGCATCCACCACATCTAGGCAATCTGTGCCTCACTTCCTTTATTGTAAAAAAAAAAAACTTCTCCTGCCCAACCTACATCTTCCCTGTTTTAGGTTGAAACCATTTCCCCTTGTCCTGTCACAACAGACCCTGCCTAAGAGTCTGTCCCTACTTTCTTTCAGCCCCATTCAGATACTGAAAGGCTGCTATCAGGTCTGGGCAAAGCATTCTCCGAGTTCTTTTTGGCAGGGCCATGCTGTTGTCTTTCCGTCCCCCAGCTTGTATGGGTAGTGAGGGATTGTTGTGACCCAGGTGCAAGACCTTGCACTTGGCTTTGCTGAACCTCATAACCATTGTCACAGGACAGAACTGTAACTCTTCAGTGACAATTACAGTATGATTTAGTCATGTACAAGAAGCCAAAGGCCCCTGACCTGCTAGCCAGAAGCTTAAGTCTAACAAAAATCAGACGTGTATTTTTAGTAAGAGTAATTAATAAGACTACTTACTGAGGAGCTAATGCCTTCTTTATCTACTGCAGATTTTAAACTGAGAGGTGTCTTCCCAAACGTCTTAACCCATCCACAAATTCCTATATGTGGTAGAAAACTCGACAGATCAGTTCTGATATTCATTAATGTACAAGTTTTAAGTAGAAGCTGTTGATTTCTCTAAATTTATACAATCTACACAGAAGCTGATCAGAAGGGGTAATAAAGTTTTTTTCCAAAGAGAACAAAAAATGTAATTACACAACTGAAAAATGACATGGCAAAGCCCTCAGCAGGGTTTCTAATGCAGGAATAAAAGTGCTAATGGAAGGGGTTATGGAGCATAAACCTTGAGACAGAAATGCTTGACCAAAGAACATTTTTTTTAAAAGTGACGAAGAGATGAAGAGACAAACAAAAGCACCATACAATAAAATTGCAGACGTGAAAATGATGCTGAACTACATTAAATGGTAGACAGAATTAAGGAGCACAGAAGAAAAAATACAGATGTGTTATGAAGACAAAAACCCAAATGAACTAAGCTACTGGAAGATCAATGTGAAAACGGATTTTAATTAGATGTCAAAATCAGAATCACTGACAATCCAGAAGGTAACTAGGAAATGCATATTACTTAGAAATAACATGAGGAAATGGAACAAAATAGATGGTGAAGTCAGTCCTGCATTTGAGCAAGCAGAGAAGGTTCTGAGAAAGCGAGAGAGCATGCCTCAAGGCAGCATGCATAGAAGGTCAAAGGAAGACAGCAAGTGGAATAGGAGAAAAAGGAAGGAGTAGCCTCAGACAGGTTAAGTTAGAAATGGACAAAATGAAAAAAGTTCGACTAGTTTCTTCCACCACATCATGTTCTTAGCTGCTGAAAAAAAGTAAACAACAAATCTTTCTCAATTGTGATTCATGCATAGTAAACAAAAGAACCCTAAAATTTATAGAAATTGCTTAGCATACTCTGCACTTGTTTAAGTTTTTATGTTATCTTTGATGATAAATCCAAAGAGTGAAGCAATAACATATATAAACAAATGAAAAGTCATCACAATCAGTTTAATGAAGTGCACAGAATAGCAATTGATCATGTCAATAAAAATAAAACAATTATTTTTACATCAAGTGTGCTTTATTTCCTCCACAGGTATTCTGTTAAATAAAGCACCATATATATACTGCCAGGCCACAGCTAAAGAGGATTCTTTACAGAATCAAATTTCTTGTGGTTGTTTAGTATACAAGTAAACTTAATTTTGATAATAAGAACCACAGCGATCTGAGGCAATCTGCCTCTATTATAAGGTACAAAACTGGCACAGAGGACACCATATTATACACAGTAAAAATGCCATAAGTTTAAATTACATCATACAGGGCAAGGAGGCCCTGTTCTCCCAGACAGCCATATTAAATGAAAGCCACTACAGTGAATTTTTAATTACATAAAACATATCCATTATCTGATTGCCCTTTAAGAAAGTGTATGGTAGATGCAAAAAAGAAATCCAAAAACAAACAAAAAATAAAACTGGAGATCTGCCTGACCAAGAATTAAGCATATAAGTCTATCTTGCCATTCAAGCAGAGAGCACTGGACAAACTGAAGCACAGAACAGAAATAAGCAAAACTTAGGCAACAGCATTTTTGGGGGAGGGAAGGAAAAAAAAGACTTAGAAGCAGACATGCTTCATCTAATGTCAAGAAGCAGCTTGATTTCCTTTTCCAGATATCCTTGTAACCACATGAATTGTAGACTCAATGGTCCTACACAGGATGTCTAAAATGTCATGCTGCTGCATAAGACTAAAAAGTCCTCTGGAATGGCCACAAGTGATTGATAAACTAGTTTCAGGGTCCTGGGATGATAAGGCTTGACTATCACAGCCTCTCAAATCTGCGAGGTCAGATAAAACTGCTGAAATCGATGTGGAAGGAAACTCTGAGTCCTCCTCTGCTACAGCGGAATCCTTGGAAGTCTGCAGGTCTTTAAATTCTTTGCATTCTTGAAATTTACCGTTTCCTGACTGCTCTTCTGTATGCTGTGACCTCATTGTCAGCATTATGTCTTCTGAAAATGAAGATGGAACTTCCATTCTGTACTCTTTGACAGAATTATTTTCAGGGGAAGGAAGATCTTGTTCAGTGCCTGGATCAATGATCGAAGAGTCCCGTGTCTCATTATCTGAAGTGCTTGTTGGGGTCAATGCTTCCTGGGGTTCAGTTTTTATGTCACTGATACAACTGTCTACAGTGTGCTCCTCATCACTGCTGACCCGTCTTCTTTTTACAGGAGTAGCTTCTTCGTCATCTGTAAGGAAAAAAAGAAAACTCTATAAAGGAAACATTGCTTTCACACCATACACCCAAGCAGCAGGACATTCCTTTCACTTTTTTTTTTTTTTTTTTTTTTTTACTTTTCTGTATTAAACACAGTATATTTCAAGAAATACCTATTTCCTTAACAACAATTCATGTAACTGTCTTAGCCCCATAATAATACAGAATGTCTTGTGTAGTGTTAAGGACGGGAACCAAGAAATGGCTTGATTTCTGTGGTAAGAAAGCCACATGTTATGTTAATTTTGTAAAACTTTGCAAAATCAGAGCATTGTTTGACTGACACCATTACAGAAGGCAAACCTTTAATTTTTCTTTCTTTGGCTTCTTGTTCTTGTAGTGAATTCCTCTGTTGTTGACATGCTCTACACTTGTTTAAAAGTTCTTGTAAAGTTGGAATCAGGGCTGAATTGAGCTGTTTAGGAGTATGCACTGAAAGCAGCAAGGCAAGTGCTCGGAGGTCCTAAAAAAATAAACAAACAACCTTAATCGGCCTTATTTCAAACTCTTTTGATTAAAGCTACACAGAGACTGTAAGTAGAGGCTTCAAGATGTTCTGAACATCTGAAAGATCAAATTGTAAATATACTCACGCCACTAAAATTTCTTAGCCACTGCTAACACGCTGACCTGAACCCATATCTGTCCTGCACTGCCCACGGTAAGCACTGCTGGGTTAAAACATAGCAGTGATTCCTGCACTTCGTGTTGCTCTTTTTCCTGCTACTAGCCCACCTTTCAAGTCTTATGATACCCACCATCTGCTTGGAGACTCAAGCATGCACTCTGTGCATACTGAAACAATGCATGCACGCTGATCTTGCATGCGTTAATTAACTCGTCCAGCCAGACAACTCAGCTAACCATACCTATCTCTTTAGAAGCTGACAAATGGTGCTGAAGAGCTTCCATAAAAGTAAGCTGCCTCTTAATGATGCTGATTATTGAATGGCTTAGAAAAGACTCACCCCATTTAAAGCAGAGCTTGCTTTGGAGATTTCAACTCTCTGGCTGCTGAAATCAGATTCTAGGCTTTGATACTGATTTATTAGATTTGTAATTAGAGTATTGATTAAATTGGCACAGTTTGCTTCAGAAAACACCTGCCCTTGGACCTGTAAAATAACAGATTCTTTTAAACCACAAAAAATGGAACTGTGAAAACAGTATCTTAAGCTGAAAGAACATACACCAGACTACAATTCTTGGAACTTCCAATAAAAGATCACTCACCTTCAGAAGAAAATGCGTCAAAAAGGTGTACACAATGTTGTTGTTAAGAAAGGTCCTTTCATCCATTAAAATACATTTTATATATTCTGCAAAAACTGGATCTTCACAGAGGAGCTTTACGCTGTTCTTTGACATTGCAGACTGGTAAAGAAAGAAAGCACACTTCAAGCCACTACTGAAAGTAAATCACTGCAGCAGCGCAATTTTCAGTAGTTTAGGTGAAGAAATATCTGTGGGCTTGGTTATGTTTTTAATTCATACAGGAGGAATCTCACTGATAAAAGCATTTTGATCAGCTATGAGTAAACTGTACAAATTAAGTGCTGTCAATTATTTCACATTTTCCCTTTATGAAGTTTATTCTGAAGGAATGCAGGTTTATCACGACCGGGATGTAATTGAAGGGCCAGAGTCTCCTAACCTGAGTCAACTACAGCACCCTCTTGCAAAGGTGCAAAAGTGGGCATGTTATCACAGAATCACATTATGTTCTATTCCAGAAGGAAGACCTCAGAGTTAGAGATCTCTCCATTTTCATTCAATCATACTTGTGATTATAAGACATAAAAAGCTGGAAAGCAGGCTACTGTGGAGACTACTACCATCATGTACTGCATAACTGCATCAGTTACTGCATAACTGTACTATCATATACACTGCATAAGTTTCTGCAGTACCTAGGGCATACTTCAGTTTGCTACATTTTTAAACTTCATTCACTTAGTTTTATCAGATGTCAGATAACACAAGTAGGGGTATTTTTTATTCAAAACAGAATTAATATTTAATATTTTGAAAGACTGAGCAAGACCCACTGGTTAAGATGTACAGGTTAAAATTTGTTTTACGGCTGTTGTGTTTTGCTTTTATTTTCATCCTGTTAGTTCTCCAGTACACTGACTCTTACCTGAGTCTGACAAAGCTCAGTCCAAAGCTTGGGGAACAATGCAAGATGAAGTGGTAAACCTTCATATGCAACAAGAACACCTGAAATTTTGAGAAAATAAAAGTTACTTTGTGAATAATGGCAAGTTCACCTTCCTTGGAGATGCTCACTTATACGAACAGGAACAAAGTGCCATAACATTTGCTATGAGCACGTCCTAAGTTTTTTGTTTAATCTATAATTAGAAAGACCTCCGGTCTGTGAAGTTTTTACAGTATCTTTAATAAATGCATGTATCCCTTTAGTACTTCTGGGAAATGTAAAAATAAAGAGCAGAGCTGGCTTTAGTTTCACATTTGTAACCAGATTTTTTCATTATTTTTAAGTTACTCATTATATTCATTACTTTCAAGTCTTTTTATGTTTTCAGCTGGTCAGCTACAACATTCAGAAAGTTTAAATTTTCTCAAAAATAGCACATAAATTTTTAAGTGTCATTCTCATTATTTCCCAAGCACCAACAGCAAAGAGACATATTTCCAGTGAACTGTTTTAACTAACACAATCTATAGTAAACAATAATGCAAGAGTTACAATCACAGCAGTACGATAAAAAATGTGCAGTTGGGTGATTTGAGGATCAAAAGAACATTCTATTACCATTCTTGTTTGAAGGTAACTTAATTTTGTATCCTTTTATCTACAAGTTTGGCATTTAATCTTAGCTAGCTATTTGGCTTCAACAGAAAAAACAAGCTGGCGTCTTTGGAAGGTGGTTCATGCTGCTCAAGGTGTCTAAGAATCAATAGAATACTTTTTCTTGGATGTAATCTACTTCTCTTGAGCGACTACACAAGGAAATCTGGCAAGATGCCTAATTTTAATAACTGAATTGAAGAGACAGCTCCTGAAATGTTTATCTACGCAATAACTGTATTTGTGTGACTGCAATGTTTCTGTATCTTCACTACAACGCTTGAAAGTGGAGCTCATCTTGGGGTCATTGGTGGGAAAAAGATAACAAAACACGCACCATAATGTGCCTTCAAAGTAACACATGCACTTAATGGGCAGTTCATGGCAGGATGCTCTTCTGCAGTGACGCAGGCAGAATGCTTGGAGCAATTCAGACAGATAAAGCCAGCAACACCTTTGCTAACACATGTTAAAGAGTAGGTTTATACTGTGATAAGAAAAAATGCCACACAGTGGTAATACTTAGTTGTGGAGCTTAAACAACATCTCTGTTTTCAGGTACAAATGACATGACTGGATGGTTGTTAATCTGGGTTAACTGTTGTGATGGGCTCCCAAAAGGAGTAAGATAAACAAACCCACGTTCTACTACAAAGCCAACGCTGTCAGTGACAGGATAAATGGTCTCACATGCTCCTGAGAAGACAAAATAAGTGCCAGAAATTACACTGTCTGGCAGAGGTGATGAGGATTTTGGAGCTGACACAAAGCTCTGTGTGAAACCTATTTACAAGTAGAATGAATTCTCACTGACTGTCACATGTCCATTCTGCAGAAGCCTGAAGCATAAAAGTCATGTGGGTAAGAATGTACTGCATTATACTGTTTGGTAGATTATGGGAAACTGATTTCCACAGTAATTAGTACAGCAAGTTCCGCAAGTGTAGCTACTTCTTAAGAATACTGAACACAAAGCTTGCTGGAGAAGTGCTCACAATTATCACAATTAAAAAAACCAACATCCTTAAGCTGTTTAACTTTCATACTTACTCATTTTAACTAATGTTTCAGTAAACTTTTCACAGCTGATTGCAACTCGGCACAGTAGATGGATGAACTGATGATAAGAAAAGAAGTAGTCTAGCAGCATACGATCATAAACATCATCTTTTCCCTGGAGATTTAAGAGAACTTCATTTAAACTACGTAAGCAGCTCAACCACTACCAGATTTTCCAAGCACCTAGCCTGATTTCCCTGCACTTCTTGCCCTAAAACATGTCATCAAATACTACAGGAATACAGCAGGGGGATTTCCAAGTCTCACTCAGTCCAGATGTGTCTCACCACTGTGTCCTTGTTAAGCACAACGTCGAGAATGGCACAGGGATGGCACATAATGTTCCCTGGCAGTAAAAATGTAGGATTCTGAATAAACTGACTGAGAAGATGTGAAGCTGCATGAATACCTTACCTTGAAGAGAATGAGAATACAGTAATTTCCTACCATAACAGATACCTAAATATATACACTACTACTTTGCAAATCATAATTTGTCAGTTACTATGTGCAGAAGTCAGAATTTTCTCAAGATAAAGCTTCACAAGCTCTCAAAGCAGTATTTTCAGGAATATCCCAAACCAAATGGTAAACGTGCCAAGGGCTTTGTATGCCAGTATTTAATATATTTTGGATATATGTACTCAAAATGGGCTTCTGTAGGCCAGATAGCCGAAAGGAAATCTCAAACATTCAAGCAAAGAAAATGCCATCTTTTACAAAACGAACAAATTAAAAATAGCATACAACAAAAAACCAACAGGTAAAACATAATTGCGATGGGGTTCTAGAGGCTCACAAACCTTCCAGTTCTTACGGTATATGGATTAAGTATAACTTGTGAAATACTGTGTCATATGACTTTTCAGTTCAAATATTTACATTATTTTCTGTTGTATCCACTGCTGCTGGATATGAGATGGAAAAACATGAGTAATTTCCTGTTCTATGCCTTTTTTTTAAAAAAACATACAGTAAATTTGATGGTGCACAAATACACAAAGCATCATTTTGAAAGCTTTAAAAAAGAAGGGTTACTTACCCTACAGTAACCGTGCTTCTTCGAAATGTGTTGCCCACACAGATTCCCATCTACGTGCACACACACCCCATGTGCAGGAGACTGGATTCTTTCTGAATAGCAGTGTCCACTGGGGCAGTGCCTGCACTCAGTGTGTCCTTGCGACCACTGTACCTGAGGGCATAAGGGGTATGGCGGCTTCAACCACCACTCAATCCTTCACGGGTAAGAATTCCCCTAGGGCTCTGCATTAGCACAGGAGGAAGATCACAATCTGTGTGGACAAAGCATCTTGAAGAACTACGGTTACCTTACAGCGAGTAACCAGCTTTCCTTCTTCAAATGGTTGTCCATACATATTCATTTAAGGGTGGGATTCATCTTACCTGACTTTAGCTATCTAAAATCTACTCATTTGAATATGCTCTGCTGCCCAGGCTCAGGTGCCTAATACATGAAGGATCAACCTCCTGATGGTGCAATTCTCCATTAGCCACAGGAAGGGCAGAACAACAATCTTCAGATAGTCAAAGTTTGGTAAGCTGAATCCCACCATTGTTCAACTGTAATATCGGGACATGGCAAGTGACTGTGATGTCACCCCACCAGAGCTGGCATCCCATAAGGGAAGCCCACAGAAGGAAAAGTAGAAAGGAAAAGATCCAGAGCACTATAAAACTGCCCTATGTATGTCAAGTACTGGTATTTTACCCAAACAATAAGTAGATTGTGCTTCAGTTCTCTTGGAATGGACCCTTAATGAAATGTGGAGGACCTACTTAACTGTTAATAAACCTTAACATGGTTTCAAACCCATCTGGACCAATGCCTGGGCTGTTCCTGAATTTTCTTTATAAATACTCCAAACAGACTGGAAAACTATCAAATATGGGCTTTTTTTGGCTTTTTTTTTTTTTTTTTTTGGTAGCTTTTCATTTGGTAGTTTTTACCTTGAATACAAGGTTTCAACTCTTATCGTATCTGGAATAATGAAGCTATGTATCACCAAAGGCAGGAAAATGGTGTTTCTGGAGTGCACATCTAGAATGGAGTATATGAGGACAACACATCTTGAAGAAGAATTATGCTTCGTTTACAAAGAAAATGAAAATAATACACTAATGGATTCTTACCATACTTTTTATAGAAAGGAAAAATCACTGAAAATAGAATAAAGACTATGCTTACGTACCTTGCTGGCTTCTACCATAGTAGGCAGGAGGCACATATTGAGCTCGGGACGTGGAGGACGAATATTGCTTTTTCCCCCTATTAATTTCAAGTTTTCACGACATGGAAAGTAAGGTCCAAGAGACACTGTAGTACAAGGTAGGATAAAATAGATATGAAAAGGTCAGTATCTAACATCAATGAGAAACATGACAGAGTAATAACAGATTAACAGAACTTCAAAATACAATCACTGAAATACGTACTTGGGATATTACTGTGGTGGTATGTACAATGATTGTGCTGTAGAAATGGAACCAGAGTATGTAGGAAATCATGAGGACTTAAAAGTACAAGCTCCTTGAGGACATCTACAAACAAAAAGGTTTTTTCTATTATATATTGTTATTTCTTAGCAAAAAACAGTTCAACTTATGGCTCATGCATTTTCACTCTTTCATCTCTCTTTTGCTAGTGTGCACTGTGGAGGTAGCTTTACTGTGAACAACACGCGAAGTGAATAGACCTGAATAATTAGTCAGGACTCCCTTCACCTCTGCCAACTGTAGAAAAACCTGCTCAACAGTGAATGTACAACCAATGAGAGGGGTGCCAGCTTGCAGAAAGTAGAAGCTCAATAAAATTACCCTCTTTCCTTCTTCTTTAACATATCAGGTTTGATACCTGGAAAATGTAACCAGCAGCAGTCAGAAGGACAATTAGAAAGGCACTCAAAATAATGGGAAAATGCATGCAGATCACACAAATAAAGTTTAATGTGGACAAGGTTCTGGGCCATCATTAGCATGCCAAAAAATGCAGACTGCATCCATTAAAATTTATTTTGAAAATCTGTTTCCAAAAAAGCTTCTGGAATAGGCCTTGTAGCACAAACTAGACACATTACATACAACATCTATGCATACAATTTTAGAAAACTAATCATTCACTGCTACAAGTTCTTAAACTTTATTTATATTATACTTTGCATAAAATGGATCATAAAGGTAGATGCTAAAGTTGTAATGCAGATGAACTTGGTCAGCACGTTCCCCTTTGAGATTTTAAGTTAGTATCAGAATTTTAATGAAAGATCTGGGATCTGATTCTGAACTGTCTTAATACTTGAGTTATTGAGTTATTCCTTAATCCTGCATCTGACTTTTACTAAGTCAGGTTTGCAAATTTGCCTCTCAAGATGGATGATGACTTTCTGTGCACAGTCTGCACACCTAGCAATGAATATTAACTGCAGCCTAATGAAAACAGAATTATTTATTATTGGAATGATGGCAACAATGATACATTGTCAACAATAATATCAAGAATTCAAATCCATAGATTATCTAGTAAGCATGTGCTCTTGCAAAAATAGAATTTAAATTTCAAATCAGGTAACTACATAAAGCAGGTTCTTCTTAACTGCATTCATAATATTATGACTTACCAATACAAGCATTTCTAAGTTCCGGAGGACTGTAGGAATTTAGCAAAGTTAAAAGTTTATGGGCAAATTCAATTCGCTCCTGCCATTGAATGAGAGCTTGCTTCACATCTGTGAATGCAAAAAAACACAGAAATCTGCTAATTTAATTTCACGAGAGATCTATAAATCAAGTATGGAATTTTACTGCTGAAGAATTTGCCTTTTTTCTTCTAACGTTACTTTTTCTCATTCTAGAAATCTAATAAATCTCAAACTAAATCTAGTTTCAGTTTATGTACACAGTAATTTAATAAGAAACAATCTAGTAATCACATCTATGGAAAGTTTAAATTTAAATACAAATATTGAGCAAGACAGAATACGAGGTTTTGGGTCACAAAAACTAATTAGTAGACAAAAAACATAAACCTTTGAGGAGTTGTAACCAAACCTTTTCTTTGAAGATATGGACGTGTCGATTTAAGAACTGAAAGGAATATAGACAGAAGTTCTACCAGGTCTCCAGTCACGTGGCAAGCCGTAGCCTCATGGTACATCATGTGTAATGTGTTAAATGACTAAAAGAAAAAATGCACAACTTCATGTTGCCAAACAACACATCATTATCATTTCTATTTCTATCCTGCAAATACCACTTTTACATTTATTTCATGTATGAGAAATCAAAGTAAGTATCAATGTCAGCTGTAATCAAAAGTTACTAGAAACATAACGTTTAAAACAAGAGCAATGTTTTTTACACAATTAGAATGCGACAGAGAAAGAAGGAGGGAGGGATGGGGAGAAATGACTGGGTATCTTTTATGACAACTAAATATGATTCTTAGGGCATACAGTATTTGTAAGAATGAACTGTAAGTAATCCACGGAGGTTAAACTGAAACTTGCTCTTGGTCATAAGGCTGAACTGTGTTTTTCTCACCTAACCCAAAAAACAGAGTCATATACAGTGTTTCACATATGCATGCCAGAGGGACACTGACCTTGTAAAATTTACCATAACAACAACCTCCATACCCTTCATCTCTGCTCAAGAAGAAAGCAGTTTTGTGACACACAAAGCAACTCCTACAGATACCCATTTATAAACATTCCAAATCTGACTTCAACCTAGCTTTATATTAGTGAGAGTTACGCAGACTACAATCACTTTGACACAAAATAATGACAAAGTTTTCAAAAACAAAATCTATCTAAAACACAATAAACAAAACATAACTTGAGGTACAATATTTTTACATATCTATAAGCTTTATCTTTTTGCCAACATTCCAAGTGATATTAGAAATGTATAAAGAAAGGCATGGGTATACTAATTTTTGGTAAAAAACAGAAAACAATCTACAAGACTGATACAGATACTTTTTTCCAAGTGCTGCTTAAGGACTTAATGCTCATACGACTGTACATACGTTAGATGAATTACTTAGCTTTTTTCTAACAAAAATATCTTCTAAAATAACTTTTATAGAAACGTTGATAAGGAAAACTAATTTCCAGCAGCACAACAATTGTAGCACAAGATGTAACAAATGTTATTTAATTTGTTGAGGGTATTTTGAAGAAAGAAACAATCTCATTCCACATAGTGCAAAAAACTTGGCATTTTTGTATCATAATGATAAGATACATGGCAAACCCTTTGAGCCTGAACCCTCTGATTGATCACCTGAGGCGAGCACTGAGCCAGCCACAGGAGCACAGGCGAAGGCAATTCACTGGTGCTACTGGAAGGGGTGGAGCCTGGCTGCACCTCTCCCAGCTCCCATTTAAGGGCTGACTGCCACTGAGGAAGGATCTCTTTCTGGAGATTGCTCCTCGTGGAGTTTATGGTGAGCCTACAACATCAATGAGCATTTTCCATTTATTATCTTTCCACCGTGATAATCCTACTTAGCCTAACTTCTGTACACCTATTGACTATACACCTTGCTAGAATGGAAAACTGTTCTGCACATGATAAATGTTTGCAGTAACTTTCATGATGCAAAACATTTTCAGTGAACAAGGGAAGAGATAAGGCCTGGGACTTTCAAGTCATAAAGCAACTCAATTGAAAGTTTTATCCCAATTCTAGCGATATCTTACAAGGGACAAACTGTACTTTGTATTACACATTCTTTATAAATTAATATCAATTGTTTGTAGGAATCAAAGTTAATCAAGGTTAGTTCTTTTTGTACATGAGTACCTTAGTTTACTTACCAGTTTCAGAAACAAACAAATCAAGTTATAACTCAGTTCCTGTATTTTTATCCCAAGTTTATGGAATGCAAATGTTTACAAGACAGAAAGGAACATATTCCAGGGAAACTAATTATAGCTAGTTAAAACACTTCTATTTGTAAGAAGCTTGGGAAAAATGAATTTTCAAACAGTACTGCAGTGTCTTTATTTGTGCCACTTCTGATTTGGTAATTCCAGCTTTTTCTATTATGTGATTGAGAAAACACAAAGTAGTGACATCAAAAGGTTAAGAAGAACCAATCTCAAAGCACCACCTAATCCACCTACATGCCTTAAGGCAGGCTGAATGTCTTCATATCCTTCACTACAAATGTTTGCTTGAAGAACATCTGGAGACTTCCACTTGTGCTGCTGACCCCCTTCTGTAGCAACCTATTCCAATACCTCATTTACTGTACAGCTTAAACTACCTCCTACCCAGTTGTTTTCTACCATGCATTTATATCAGTTTATTATCACAGAATCGTTCCAGGACCCTAAAAGGTCACCCAGTCCAACTCTCCTGGAATGAAAAGGGACATCTACAGGTCAATCAGGTGCTCAGAGCCCCATCCAGCCTGACCTTGAATGTCTGCAGGGACACAGCTTCCACGACCTCTCTGGGCAACCAGTTCTAGTATCTCACCACCCTTACTGTAGAAAACTTCTTTCTTTTATCCAATCTAAACTGCCCCTCTTTCACTTTGAAACCATTTCCCCTTGTCCTACCATAAAAGACCCTGCCTATACAGTCTGTTCCCTTCTTTCTTACAGCCCTCTTTTAGATACTGAAAGGCTGTTATAAGGTCTCCCCAGAGCCTTCTCTTTTCCAGGCTAAACAGCCCCAGCTCTCTCAGCTTGTTCTCACTGGGGAGCTGTTTTATCCCTAATGATAACAGTCTGCCAAGAATAAATTTCATCTTATTTTTACTATGCATCTCCAACACATCTAGATTATCCAGAATTTTATTCCTGTACTCCAAACTACCTAACATCCCTGCCCATTTTGTGTTGCCAGTGTATCTCATAAACAATTACTAGTCTATGATCAAATTCAATAATGGAAGCATTGAATAGAATCCAAGCTCTTTCACTCACCTCGAGGGAAAAAAACACACCAAAACCACATGAGTAATCAACTTTTTTCTTCTTCTCATTTTTATCATATCTCACTCACTTCGAAAAGTAGCCACTAACAGTCCAGAAATCTCTTTCAGGCTTCTTCTGCATTAATGCAGGACAGTACAAATAGCTTTGTAGAATGAAACTCTTGATGGTGGGAGGCTTGACATCCAACTGCACTCATTTCAGGATGTCATTATATTATCAATCCTGTATTTTGAACCAACTCTGATATGATCATGGACCAAATATCCATTTACACCGTAATACACTGTGTGCTCCAGAAACGGATGTTTTAAGATTAGTTTCATCTTAAAGAAATCTAGATTATGCATTTTTTAACCACTCCTTCCTGCAAACAGAAGCAGAATGGGCATAGGGAACCTGAAGAGAATTGCCTCAAAAGTGCCTCAAGGCTTGTTCAAAATTATTAATCGCAATTGCCATCTGAGAATGGTATAAGCTCTTATTTCTGTATTCTAACATCTCTTTTTACTCCAAATTTACAGAAGACCTAAGTCACTTCCTTTACTGGTTTGTGATCTATAGTAGACTAAACTACAATAGCTCCTGATTTACTCTCCACTGTGAACTTCAGAGCAAGTGCTCCACACATCTGAGATATCAGCCTTACTATTTCTTGCCCATCTTTCCTATTTAAGCTACATTTTTCATAATTACCCTACCAAATCACTAATCTAGTAAGCTCTTATTTTTATCTAATATGAAGATCTTTATTGCCTCAAATTTACTCATTTAAATTTGTACATGATAGCTCAGGCATGTCTGGTAAATCTTTTGTCTTTCCTATGAGCCTAAAAAGTAAGGTTTTACACATCAGTAATTCATCCACATAGTTCATCTGCATTTTAAATGATACCACACTAAAACAATTTAAAGTGAATGCTGAGATGGGAATGATGTACTGGATTGGTAAAAAAAGCAAGCTGTTCATCAAAATTAATAACAAAAATACCTCAGTCATCAGAATCAATCCTCTGTTAAACACAACAAGAAGCCTGTCTTCATCAGACTCCAATAATATTCTGAAGGCACTAGGAGAAAAAAGCAAACATTGAGATATTCTTGCAATATTCTTGCAATATTCTTGCAAATTCTTATACGTATTCGTATATATGCTTAGAATTATCATGCTCATCTCTGACAGGATTATGCACAGTCATTCATCTCAGCACTGCATTTGGGAAAATCTGATGGCATCCCGTGACAGATGACCTACGTAAACCTTTCAAGTAACAGAGGCCATTTTCCTTTTTACACAGCTGTTTAAATATATCAGCTGTTGTATTTAAAACCCCAGTACCTGACCTACATATCCGGACAATGTGCAGTTACATTGAAGGAAAACAACCCCAAGCAGCTGTTTCAGACGTGCTAGATATACTAGATAGTAAGATATACTAGAAAAAAAAAAAAACAACCATTGGAGATTTGAACAATAAAATTCCATCCCACAAATACAATTTCTAAATAACTTTTCTGCCCCAAGATAACAAATGTTACCGATGGCAAATGAAATTACTGTTTTGTCAATCTAGACAAATAATGGTAGGCTGAGAATGGAATTTCAGCTTATATGCTCACTTACAGCATTTAAATGATTCTTCCCCCTATGGGCTCTAGTAGTTTTGTCATGGTGATTCTTTTTGAACCATAGCAATATATATCTTGTTTACTGTACATATCTTCTATATATCTTGTTTATATCTGCTTATTGTACAGTGTTTGTTTAGTTTCTGAATTTTTAGATGCTGAAATCTTCTAAAATACATTACATCCACAACTTTGGATTTTGGAAAAAAATGTAATTTGATCTGGTTGTTTACTTCTGCATAAAAGCAACCTTAAAATTAAAAAAAAGTATAGAATGACCTACACTAAGTTTTATTGTACTTCACATTCTACAAAATACCATTCTTGTTCAAGCTATGCCACAACTTCAATGCTAATGTACCTTATTAAAGTAGTCCAACAAGATCGTCCATCCAAGCAGCGCAGATAACAGCTTATGGTGGTTTTCTTAAACTGCTTTATGTCTTCTATCTCTTCCTCTCTCATGTCTGGTCTCTGAGCTACAAAAAGTTGCATGAGGTTAAACAGTTCTTCTACTGCCTGAAACACAAAAATATTAAGTTAGTGAAATCTCCCTCAGTATACTATGGTTTACATCTAATTTTTAAATTCCTTTGTTCCTCCTATTAATTCATAAATTCCTCCTAAATTCCTCCTATTAATTCATAAATAAAATCTAAAATAGCATTTAAATAATGTATTTAAAACTGCAGATGTGATAAAATTTTAACCTGTCAGAAAAGCAGCAGACATTTTAAACTTAAAAAATTAAAGCTAAATAGTAACTAAAAACTAAAATTCTGACATAGAAGCTGTAGACCTCATATCTATGTTCAATGCCGTTTGGTTTTAGTCTTTACTATTTACTATGTGCATTATGACATAGACATTTGAGATAAATCTTTCTGAACCTTGAATGCATGCTTTGATGCTTTTTAACAGCTCATTGCTACATCTGCATAGACAAAAGTATCTGAGAAACCTTGATCCAAGTGCTCAATCTTCCTGTCTTCTATTGTGCAGTTTAAGGTCATTCTTTTGCAGCACAATTACACATAAACTGCAGCACAATTACACATAAACTCTGATGATGTCTATATTCCAAATAACAGGGTTCAGGAAACTGCTAAATTCGCTGAACTTTTTTTATTCGCTAAACATGCCAAAGTAACTAATGTCCCTTCTGATGGAGATGCAAACAGTAAGACCATTTACATGACTGCTACAGTACACCTGTAGTCAGAGAGCTGAACTAGACTGAAGTTCAGTGTAGAAGATTCCACATATCCTCCTCCCCTATGCAGGGATGAAAATCTCCAGATTATTTTTTTCTAACCTTGCATACCACTAAAAGATCCTAAAGCAATACTAAATAAGCAGTCATAGAAAACTGCATGCTTCCCCTCTTTAAAAATTTCTAAGCTTGGCTTCCCACAATGACACCAGTATCTGTTTTTACTGTGATATAACGTTGCAGAGGCAGCAGAATTCACAGAGTACCAACACTTTAAAAAAGGCACCACCAGGCCATCCAATCTTGGCCATGTACCAGAAACTGAAAGCCATCAAGAAGCTCACTGGGAATTCCTCCAACACAGGGTGTTACAATGTAAGACCACTTAAAAGGTCTTTCCCTGTTTCCTACAACTACACAGAATTTTCTGAAAACATCAGTGGCTGCTTCCAGAAAAAACATCTGCTCTTCAACCGCTACACAGCAAGGAAAAAATCCAAAACAATCCCTCCCTGACAGTAATCAGATCTGAACACACACCAGTAAATAAAAATAGAATAATTTTTCCATTGAATATATTCATCTTTTTAACTCCTTCAATAAAGGAGACGTTCTGTAAAGGAGGAAACATCGACAGCAAAATTCCACTTTTTGGCACTGATCTACTTACTCCTGGGTACTGACTGGCATGTGGCGTGAGATTCTTGAAGGCCCACTGGATGTTCTGGTGAGAAGCCAACTGCCTCGTGAACACAGGGGACTGCTCACAGCAGAGACGCAGGATGCCATAATAGGCAGGCAGCATCCCACGGTTGAAGAGCACTACATCCTGATCATCGTGGTCAGCAAGGATGTAATTGAAGGCAATGTTCTTTGTCACCACAGGGTTCTGTACAATAAGGCGCACGTTCTCTGGACAGTCAACACAGACGTTATACCAAAAAGACAACAAAGCCTGTTTATTGTGGTTGGTGGCTATAGCTGGCTCAGAAAGTTTAGGCTGGAAAAGGTTCCATAAGTCCATGAAGTAAGTAGAAAACATGAGTTTCTCAGTTTTTGAGATCAAGCAGTATGTCATAAAACTGAAGTAGGGCACAAGTTTTGTTGTGCCATGAACAGCAGCATCAACATATAACTTAGCTCTTGAAAGAAGGCCAAGAAGCACGTTGTAGACTTGATGAAGAACTACTGTAGTATCTGGACTAAGAGGCAGATCACGTGTAGGGATGTGCAAAGAGCGGGTTGATCGGAACATCTGACGGAAGGAATTGCTTGGAATAAGCGACACCAAGAGATAGGCTGCAGCTTCAAATAAAAACAGATGTGTTACACTTTCAAAAATGATGTAAATGTTCAACAGCCAATAAACAGAAGTTAAATTATGTTGTATGCCTCATTCACAGATTTTAGAGTATTTTAGAGAATCTGGTGTGACGATATTTCCTCTAGAGATGAACAAAACAGTAGAAAAGACTAGCACATAGCAAGTTAAAAGAGGTGTTGAGTTAGCTTTCAGTCCTACTCAGCCTCTATTTCTGTCTGCTGCTTGATTCTCACTATTGTAATAATATGCGTTCCATCACAGAAATGCACAGAAATGCTTTCTATGACTATTTCCTACTGCTTGATTGAAGCTGCTGCAAAGCTGTACCTCCAAGATTCCACATCTCCTTCCACCACAGAAACAGTATTGAACTTCAGCGTGGCTTATTACTATCAAATCTTCTATACAACAAAAGTTAGACATGGGAAAGGCTCAACATTTGAATGTGACAAATGTTGGCAGTGTGATCCTGACAGAACAACTTACAGAGGCAGTACATGTTAGAGCTGGGCAGAAGCAAAAACTTATTTTCAATCCAAAAGTTCAAAGGATTCAATTCAACTAAAGATTACTTTGTGATAACTGAAAGAAGAGCAAGAACCTACAATGCAACTATGTGATGCAAACTACAGAGAACAACTTTGCTTAGTTGCTTTTCTTCACCGGGTTTTCCTGGACACGTGGATTAATTAAGGAAGGTAAAGAACCTACTAATGTACTCTTTCATTAATGAAATAAAAATACGGCTTTCACCTATAACAGCTGCCTCTTGACGAGGCACATTTACAGCAATACTTTAAAAAACAGAGCAACTGTAAAACAGTTGGAAAGATGAAGAAAATACATGCACAAGATCATATATTTGTCACAGGAATACCATATGCATAATAACTTGCAACAACAGCACAATTATTTTCTTTAATTTAAATTAACTTACAAGTTCTCACTCTAGGATAGTTATGCGCCAGAAGAAAACGTTCAACCCAGTTTTCCATGTTTTGTAGCACCCAGCTGTGCGCTAGTTTATTTCGAGGTGTTTGCACAGCCAGCCAATCCAGGCACTGAGATGGGTTGTATTCAATGACCTGAAAGAATAACGGAAAAATCAAGAGGAACACATTAACCCTAGTAATATTTATTAATTAAGAAAAAACTAAAAATAGCTATAATGACTCTCAAGGTACTTTTAAAACTAAGTGGAGCTACTGAAGTACATACCACATGCGAGGACTATGGCAGACAGAGAAAACGCTTGTTAAATTTCAGTGTGCTCTGCACTTCTGAATTGTATTCAGAGCTTTTGAAAATCAAGTCCAGGTAGTTCCTCTACATTCTGTACATTTTAAGAACTTTCAATGTTGAAATGTTAAGCACTTTTAAAACTGAAAAATCTTGTTTTTACAAAACAGATAAAAAACATTTAAAATAACACTAAGATAACACAAAGCTTTAATACCAAATCAGTTTTTACTGCAGTTATATGTGAAGAATATATATGGGAATTATATTTGGGAAGTTATATGGGAAGAATATAAACGGCATGCAAATTAGTCGATCTGGCTTTATGCTGTTACTCATCATCCAACTACACAACTTGAAGGAATACATTCACTTGCTGTTTTTGACAGGTAATGAAAAGCCCATGGAGTGCTGTTGTTCAATTACAAGAGCCTTACAAATACAACATAATTTCCTGTGCCTTTCTAGTTCTACAAGGTTGGAAATTTACCAATGCGTTATCAAGCTAATAAACCAAGTTCTTTTATTTTAAAGGTGTTTTTAAAACTGTTTTCTGTTAACTTTAAGGTATAGCTACCTGGATAAGAAAAAAAGGATCTCCTAGGAAAACACAAGCAGTAACTGCATTGCCAAAGGTGCTCCCAACTACTACAATCCACCTGAAGAATATAAGCAGCTAACAAGATCGATGCTCTGCTTATAAAATTTTAATCAACATTAAAAAAATAAACTTATCAGGAGCAATCTCCTCTTTTTTTTTTCCTTAAGTTTTAAAAGAGAAAGAATGTTCAATAGCTTTCCCTTGTAGTCTTCAGACTGTAATAAGTAAACTCAAACAGCAGTTTAACTGAACCTAGGCTTTAATTCCTGATCTATTTCGTTATTTCTCAATTAACTGGTGCCACTTAGTTAAAAAATGTCTTTCTCTTTAGAAATGTGAGTGAGAATGCTCCAACACCACAGTAATTATTCATTAGATTCCAATTAGCACTTATTTTATGGGTTAGACAATTCACCACTATTTTACAAAGAACAAAAAATGTCAACCCGATATTCACTTAACCAGCACATATCAGGCAAAAAAGAAAACAACTAAGAATAGTCCTCAAACCAGCTTACAGTCTTTCTAAAACAATAATTCAGAAAAATTAGTGGAATTTGCTCAGAAGCTATCCAGACCCCTATTATGCATTCATTTCTCATTAAACTAAAAGTTAACCTGAAATACCAGCTAACCAGAATGCTATTGAAACAACAGTAAAGGTTAGAATAGAACTTAACATTTATAAACCATCGCTTTTTCTCTGAAAGAAAAAGGCTCTTGAAAAGTTCATGAATTGATGCAAAGGAGGATGACAGTAAAATGTAACACCCTTTCACGTACATAAAAAAAAAAGTAAGCATGACAATTCAGCTCCTGATTTTATTTTTTTTTAAAACAGGTTGTACCTCCCAAATCCTCTGCAGAATGTAAGAAGCAAAAGGTGGCATTCCTGGGGGTCCACCAGCAAATTCCATTAGCATAGTCAACAATTTGAAAAAAGGATTGGCTGCCTGTAATGCATAAAAATAAAAATTGCCATTTTTACCTACTTCATTCAATCCATTAATATTTTTAGAGACTTTAAACCATTCCAAATAATTGCTTAATTTCTGCTAACTTCAGAACTTAACATTTTAATTACTTCTAATCCCTTATTATTTAATCTCTAAATCAACCGATTATCTGAATTTATATCTTAATTCTGCTATATCCACATACAGATTTAAACCAGTGGTTACAATGAAGATAGCACTATCTAGACAGAACTAGACAGGATCAATCTACTAGAAATATATAGTTACAAGGAAATAACATTAATATTTAAAATCAGACATTACTCTGAACAAAGGGAATAAAATCAAGCTGGACAGCATTTAAAAATTCAAAAGTTTCCCATTAGTATAGATAACACTATCTCAGAAATGTCGTTTTTAAGTGTATTTGCATAACAGGTAACACGTAGCCCCAAGAGTTTATCCAAAACATCACTTTATTTTTTAGGTTTTACACTGATCGTTATTTCTGGCCCATGGTTTCCCTCTGAAACCACCAACGTCTACTCTCATGAAATGCATCATTATTTTAAGTTTGCCAAGACTCATCTAGCTTTTAACAGCACTTCAGTAATGTGTTTACTATTATTTAATATTTCGCACCTCAGCAAAAGCATCTTTTGTGCATGTGCATTTGTGCAAAGCAAAAAAAGGAAAAGCAGTAAAATGCAGTAATAGCATGATGGGAGGGAAGTAGACTGTCATCTGATAGTGCCCATTCTATCACGCAAAGCAAAGCTGTCATGAGAATGGTTTCATACGTGTTTCTTTCCAACTATGATCATGTCTCCTCTCTTTGACATACCTTCAATTTTTCCTGATTGTTTTTAGTTTTCTGACAGCAATATACAAGAATGTCCTTGCATGAGCTCCACTCTATATTTTATCATGTGGAATCCATTTAGAACTCTCAGTATTTTTGTTACCAGGGCAGGAATTTATTCCGTCTGAGAAAAGTGTTTGCATGCACAGAACTGCAAAATAGTCTGCCAAAACTTGAACAACAAAAAGATAACTCCTTATCTCCACTTATTCTAGTGTTCATGTTTTATTTTTTTATCAATCTTACGAAAATGACATAGGTGGCGAGTCTAGAAACAAGTTATTTGGTTTTCATCTGAAATCGCATACCAGATTTCTGCTTCAGAAAACTTAATACACAGTGAAGATAGGCTTTATTTTATGTCACAAAAACTTTCATGGACCATCTTCCATGCAATATTTTTAATGAGCGAAGTATTATTTAAGTAATTTAAAACAGAAAAGAGTTCAAACAAATTATTTAATATGCAGGTTTACATACCTCAGGAGTCAACTTTGCTATTGATGTGAAAAGCATGGACACAATCTTGAAAGAAACAAACAAAACTCACTTAGACTTTTGCTTATTCAGCTAAAATAACAAATCATTCCATTACACTTATTAGACAACATTTTCAACAACCAGCTGCAGTTGCTGATACTTACATGTTCTGCAAGTCTATTATTGTACCGACACAAACTGAAGATCAGATTGCAAGTTTGCCTGATGTTGATACCATCACGGATATGTTGAAACAAAAAAGGAAATCCCTAAAACAAATAATTAGACATTAGTACATTGTTTACAATTATACATGCTGATACCTGTTGTTTTTTTTTAAAGGTTTACATTTGTATTTAAATCAGTTACCTTTCCTCCTGTTAATGCTGCCATGTCATTCTGTGATAAAGTCAAATGCCTAAAATACAAGAAAACTTTGATCATTTTACTTCTGTGATTTTTAAGTTAGGTTAAAGAGACATTTATGACTGTGAGTGCTAGTTTATAATCTTCGCTATCATAGCATACTTGAAAATAAGGGTACTGACATAAAACAAAAAGAAATATTTTTTATTAGATAGACTGAGAGAAAAAAAATGCAAATCAGAGCAATTGAATGGATTCGAGACTTTAGTCTCTATCTTTATTTGGTCACTTATTTTAAAATGGTTAAAAATATCATGGACCAACAGCAAGCTCATTTATGCTTTTAAGAGATCAGCTTAAACAAAAATGAAACAAAAACCTCTAACCCCATTTCCAAGTAGCATACTAAAATTTGATTTTGGGTTTTCAGAATCTCTTGCCTTTCAGAGCGAGACTGTTCAACTAGGAGAGCAATCAGAGCAACCATCTTCTCAAGAGCAGCAGGCCTATATTTTTCTTCTGCTAAAGAAAGTATATCTTCCTCCTCCTCCTCCTCCTCCCCTTCTTCCTCAGAAAGTACTTCAACCTGTGGCTGAAGGAAAAAAAAGAAATTTCAATGTGGACATTTAGTGCTTTAACTACAGAAAGCCTGTATGTTCACAGAATCACAGAATCACCTGGGTTGGAAGGGACCTCAAGGATCATGTAGTTCCAACCCCCCTGCCTAGCAGGGCCACCAAACGTACACATTCAGATCAGGTTGCCCAGGACCCCGTCCAACCTGGCCTTGAACACGTCCAAGGACGGGGCATCCACAACCTCCCTGGGCAGCCCGTTCCAGGGCCTAACCACTCTCCTTGTAAAGAACTTCCCCCTAACATCCAACCTAAATCTTCCCTCCTTCAACTTGGATCCATTTCCCCTAGTCCTGCTGTTGTCAGCCCTTTTGAAGAGTTTACTCCCCTCCTGGCTGTAGGTTCCCTTCAGGTATTGATAGGCTGCAATGAGGTCACCCCGCAGCCTTCTCTTCTCCAGGCTGAACAAGCCCAACTCCCTCAGCCTGTCCTCATAGGGGAGGTGCTCCAGCCCTCTGATCATCTTAGTCGCCCTCCTCTGGACCCTTTCCAAAATCTCAATGTCTTTCTTGTACTGAGGGCTCCACACCTGGACACAGTACTCCAGGTGGGGCCTCACAAGAGCCGAGTAGGGAGGGACAATCACCTCCCTCTCCCTGCTGACCACCCCTCTCCTGATGGAGCCCAGGATCCCATTTGTCTTTCGAGCTGCCAGAGCGCACTGCTGGCTCATGTTCAGTCTCTCGTCCATCAGGACCCCCAGGTCCTTCTCTGCCGAGCTGCTCTCAAGGCCCACTCCTCCCAGCCTGTACGGGTGCCTGGGGTTCTTCTGGCCCAAATGCAAAACCTTGCACTTTGCCATGTTGAACCTCATTAGGTTCACCTGAGCCCAGCCCTCCAGCCTGTCGAGGTCCCTCTGAATGGCATCCCTTCCTTCCACCGTATCAACCGCACCACTCAGCTTGGTGTCGTCAGCAAACTTGCTGAGGGTGCACTCAATTCCCTCATCGATGTCATTAATAAAGATGTTAAAGAGCACCGGTCCCAAGACAGACCCTTGGGGGACACCACTTGTTACCAGCCTCCACCTGGACACAGAGCCATTAACCACCACCCTCTGTCTGCGGCCTTTCAACCAATTGCTTATCCATCGGGTCGTTGTTTTTACATACACTGTCATCTTTCATTCATAAAATGGCTTAGGTTGGAAGGGATCTCAAAGATCATTTAGTTCCAACCCCATTGCTGCAGGCGGGGTTGCCAACCACTAAATATCAGGCAGTAGATCAAGATGTGTGAGGCCCCATCCAACCTGGCCTTAAACACCTCCAAAGACAGAGATCCACAGCTTCTATGGGCCAGCATCTCACCACCTTCTGAGTAGAAAATTTTTCCCCTGGCATCTAATCCAAATCTCTATTCTCTTCCTCTCTTGTCCTGTCCATCACTCTCTACTCATGTAGAAAATCGATTTCCCTTCTGTTCAGAAGCTCCATTTAAGTTCTGGAAGGCCACCATGAGGTCTCTCCTTCTAAAACACCTTAATAAATCTGCATGAGTCAAATCAGGTAAATATCTAATGTTTCACGTTTAAATACTCACAAGCTAAATAGTATTTACAAATGCAAAAGCAAGGCTGAATCACTACAGAGAGTGGTATGGTGCTGTATTTAAGAAAAAATGCAAGTTTGTAAGTCAGAGTTGTACCAAAAATATGGAACCATCTGTTATTAATAGAGTCATGAGTGCAATTTTAATAGATTCTTCTTAATTTTTATTTCTATATTAAATATAGAACCATAGACAACTACGGTTTATAGTATAGTTAATTCGGTATATATTTAAAACATAAAACTGAACATCGAAAAGAGACTGTAATATGGAAGTAAAATTTTAACATCTGAAAGATAGTTCAAGAGACATAGCACCAATGATCTCACATACGAAAAAGGAAAGACTAGTTCTTGTTATCAAAGACATTCCAACTTACATTTTCAGGTCCTTTAGTTCCCATGTAGAAGTGAACCATTGTTGATATGGCTTGCAGTGAAAGCAAGAACTGGCTCTGAAATACACAGATGTTGAATTACTTGAAGATACACACACAGATATACATACACAATTCCTAAAGCTACAAAGCTATACTCACTTCCTCTTCACCCATTTTGGCAAATTCATAAAGAAAGGCAAAGTATTCTGTGAGATGTTTACTGTGTGGCTTAACGCCATGCTCCATAATAGACAAGAGAGTCTTCACAAAACGTGTCACACAGGAGCGACTGCCGATGTCTTCCACAGGACCATCCATGTCATCCGAACTGAAAACAGAAACCCAGTCAGACGTTTCACGCAATGCCTGGAGCACACATTCACCTCAGTCTAGTCATTTTCAGAAAACCCTACACTATTTCACTTTCTCCTAGTATGATATTCAGATCTCCAGAAAAAAACTGAGTTCTGTATTTTGACATAAAAACTCTCTTTCCACATCCTGAATTTTATAGCAGCAATATAGTTATTACTTGGGAAAAAGTTAACAGGATCACAAGCTTAAACCAAAACATCAAAGAAAAAGCACTGTCTTCTCACTATGCATCAAAAAGAATAAATGCTTCATAATTGCAGACAGAGCAATGATTTTGCCAGTAATTAGCAGAACAAAAAATAGAACCTGTTTTGTTCTTTTTTTCCTACTTTGTGATGACAGCTGATTTAGCTATACAATACAGAATTGGACTTTTAATTTCCTGTTTTGGATAATACAATGTATTATCAGATTCTCATGTGTAAGTAGTAAGATGTATAGTCGCAGGTTATTATTGTCAATGAAAGAAAGATCACACTGAAAAAATCTATTCTAGCAGAACAAATACTTAAAAAAATTCTATCTACAGTATTGGCTTCCACAAACACAATAGAATTTTAAGTGAATCAGAGCATTTAGGGTAGAATAATAAACAACTGAAATCAAACAATTTTATGCTTACAAGACCATTTAGAATAATTCATTAAACAAAAAATGGTTGCTGTAATGTAAGTAATAAATAGAAGTTTTCAGGTGTTAGTATTTTACCAGTCTTCCACCCCTGGCTGAAGATAAAGATGTGCATGCACTGGTCTCAGTCGCTGTATCACATGAATGCACAAACGCTGGAACATCTGCAAATGATAAAATATATGAACTCTGCATGTTCATTCTTTTCCGTACATGTCAATACATATCTACAACAATGAATATTCAGTCTAATACTTCTTTCAGCTCTAATTCATTCAAAGGTTATAGCTGAGATTGATGCACCCACATTCCAATCATTTAAGAGAATAGTCAAACCTGACTTCTTATAAACAGATCTCATTAAGAAGCCCTAAAACCAGTTTTTAATATTAGCATGCTACTTGAACAGGACTTAGGACCTCTGCTCATAAACATTTTCTCTTCAATCTCTATTTTCTGAAACGTCTATGGACATTTTTAGCAATTTTTTTTTTCATACAGCCTCTATCTATAGTGAGAAATTTTGTGTACGTTTTAAGGAAATTCCTTCCAGTCATTTCATTTATAAAAATTCACAAAGGATTAGAGCTTCACCTAAGATTCTGCATAGTGATTATCCACGAAAATACAATGCTTTAATGATGGGTCGCATAAAGAAACTCTGTATGGTTCTATATGGAAAAATTAATAATAATTCGAAGTTAAAACAGTTCAGGTGAGAAAGTAATTGCAGAAGCTCTTACCTGAACAACTGGCAATGTAAATACACGTGTAAGTTAAACTATTAATATTAACTGTGAATATCCAAATGCTGCTAACACACGTTTTGTGTTTTTGCATTCTTCAATTTTAAACGTTCCAGAAAGGTAAACAACAAAAACCTGTGACATAACGTACATAGTTTTCTGAATGTATATCTTTAAACTTTGGTTTTGAATCAATTCAGAAAGAAAACATTTTAATGTAAAATATTTTAAACGTTCAGTTTTGTAGAGATCATGTGGGAGCTGTAGAAATGTTAGTATCTGCTGTGACATTTTGTGACACTAACTACATACATGGCACGATATTAAAATATATTTTGCTTCAAACCATAGCTAAGTATATCCTGTAAACCATAAACAGGAACGAAAAAGAAAACAATTATAGATATTAATGTAGCCTTTCCAAATCACTGTACTTGTCATAAAATTTGTCCATTTCTGCTTACTGATCAAGTAATCACCTGATTAATAAAGGAGCATTTTTTCTGTCTCACCTGTCTCACAATCTGATTGGGACACTTTATTAGAATCTGCATTGGCCACCAATCATCATCTGCCATACGATCCAAAAACCACTGCAGAAAACACATATTTTGTTAGTTTTGTTTCAAACTGGTCCTAGCCTGATCTTCTTTTTGCAAAATACTAAGTTTGAAGAGAAACTGGCGTTACGATTATTAAGGAATAAGGAATTATTAATACAAGGGAAATGTAAAGATCTTCTGTGCATGAAAAACAAGGAGTAAGAATCAACAGAAACAAACAAAATTAAATCCAGTATCTTCTTATCCCTGTGTTCGTCACACCATTATGCAATTATCTGGAAGGAAATGCTTCTCCTAAAAACTCAGTTGAAGAATCTTGCTGAGTAGGGACAGGCTTAAACAAGAACAAGTTCCTGGTTAAATCCCTTTTGCATTTTAAAATGTAGAAAAGTCTTACTATTTCTAGAGATAACAATAGAGTACGATACATTCAAAGTTAGACTTTGCAAATAGTACTTTGATTTCCATAAATTTATTTACAGGAAAATAATCTTGAAACAAAGAATTCAAGTTGCTGATATTTTATTTCAAATTCACTCAAATATTCATTACTATATTAAATTTACTCACCCATTTTAATCATCACAAGCCTACATCATACTATGATTTTACTTTGTCTATACTGAATAAAGTATGCAACTAGGATACAGTATGCAACTAGTATCTTTCTATATTCAAACTATCACAATAAATCTATCACAAACTTTCCTCCAGTATCTCAAAAACAGTTTTCACCACCACAGTGAATTAGTGAATTCTTTGTCTGTGGTTTCTCATTTTTCCTCCGCACTTTTGCCCAAACTCTCTTCAGTCAGCTTCTGCATTTTTTTCCCTAAAGATTATATATATATAACACATATATATTAACACATTGAGTTGAAGGGCCTCAGTTTTTTAAGAAAGGCATTGCATAAATTTCCACCTACATCTGACAAATACCTGCTTTTAACTGCCTTTTAAGCCGCAGCCTTTCTTCACATCCCCCTGGATTCAGTTCCACTTCCTTCCACTCTACTCACTAAGATTTACTCTGTCTTTCCAAATTCATTTTAATGCCTCTTCATTATACAATATACATCATACAATAATCAAACACAAAAGCTGCAATACCACATGGTCTGTCTTCCCAGTGACAAAAGGATTTTGACCTGTTGTCTCATTGCAGGTTTCCAAAAACAAAAGTAATTCCCCAGAATCTGCATTACCAAAGAGGTGGATTTCAGTTCATAGTGCGCAAATACGCCAACTGTGATACTTCATAGTCCAAAACATTCCAGAGATATGAATCTCCAAGAAAGTTAAACAATGTATAGAAAGTTGGTTTGTACTTTGCTGAGTTCTAAGTCACTTACTTCACAAGCTGCCTGACTGTTATTAAACTGCTTTGTTAAAAGCTCAATCCACTGAAGCATTGTAGGCTGTAAAAAGAAATACAGAAAAAATCTTTAACTTAAAAATCTCTAGACACTCAGTTAGAACACTGAATTTTAAGCATATAGCATACATGCATGCAGCTACAAACCACTATACATATTGAAACCAATGTAAGTCACACAATGCTTAACTATCCACATATTTCCATTTTGTCATCATATTGGAATCTCATTCTTACAATGTGAGGCACTCTAGAATTAGTAATATGTCATAAAACACAGGCGAGAAAATTAAAAGCCTACTGAGAATAAAAGTAGTTCAGAATAAAGCTTCCTTGCTGCTAACTACTAGTTGTAACTAGCGTTTACAACTGCTGTTCAATGGCAAACAATGTCCTCTACATCAGACTTTAACAAGTACTTGCTAAATCATGAATCATCTATGAATTTACAAATGAAAAGAACACAAGGTCTGTTGTTCCCAATGCTTTGCTGAGGCAAAGTAACCTAAATCCAGATCACACATTCTTCCACCGTGCAATGTTAATTATGTTACACATTTTGTTTATAATAAAATGTGTTGAATGACAGTCTTTAAACATTTTTTGTCCACTGTACTCAGTACATCTCAGTATCACACTTTTACAGTGAAAAAGTACACTTTTCAGTATGTTCATGCATCTACTTCAAAAGAATTTGCAAGTAAACAGAATACCTTTTCCTTTGAATGAATAAATGTCTCTAGTACAAAAGAAGTGCTTAACTGTGGGAGGAAAAAAGAACCATTAATCACAGAACACCCAAATTAAAATATAAACGGTATTCATTTTAAATAAGCAAAATAAACTTTTGAAGTATTTACCTTTGCTGTCATCAGGGAAACTGCTTTTGGATCTGGTAGCGTGCTTGGGATGCTACTACACAAATGCCACATAAACCTAGAGTCAGTAATTTTATTTGTTAATTTTAAAAAATAATGAAAATCTGCAAGAAGAAAAGAAGCATTAATATTACATTTTTAAAGAAAACTTACCCAAAATATGTATGTTCAAAAATGTTCTTGTCTTGAAGAAACTGCATGTTATCATGCCATATCCACTGAAGAAAAAATGCTAACATCAGATACAAGAAAGCAGTTTATTTCACTACATTAAGACTGATTCTAAGAATATTTAAATGTTTCCTGTGGATAAGAAATCAGTATTTTTTAAATGAAAAACTATTTTTAGAATAATTTATTCTATTTCAAAGGACTTGTTCAAAGTTGTTCTGTTTACACTACACCAAACAGTAGTTCTGCCTGCTCACTGACTGCAGAACAGAGCTCAGGATCTTTCCCTTGCTGTGATCTCATTTTCCCAACTAAGTTACATTTTTAGGATGCATTTTTCAGAAGTGATCCAGCATCTTCATGAAGAACCACATCTCAAAACCGTATCTTGATATCTATGTTCATATAACAACTTAACAATAAAATTCCCTTAGATATGTAGTTTCACTAACTGAAATAAACTTGACATTCTAGTAGCTTAATCAGAACTCTGAGTAAAAATCTGACTCATCATTAACAGCAGAGATTTTTACAGTATGCCTGTTTCACACTCAGAAATGATGTTTTTGACCAAATCTGTTTGTAGCATTTTTCACGTTCAAATGGTTTTAAAGTTTAAACCTGTTAAAATCTGTTACTGCTTTGAAGACTGAGAAACACGTCATGATTTTTTGGCTAACAATGAAGAATCTTTCGAAGTTTTGAATTAAACAGAATAAATGATATATCAATACTTCTGGCAAGAGCATGCAGGGAATCTGATTTGCCTTTCAAGTGATAAAAAAGTAGAAGAATCCCTTTCAATTCCACACTGATGATAAACCTAGCACAGTGAGGTACCCAGTATAGTACCTTGCCCTTCTGCGCTGTCTTTTCCAGTTCCCCAGGCTATACATGAATAAATAGTGTCCTCATATTTATAACCAGGTATCCTAAGTTTGAGCAGTACTCAACACTAAGGAGAACAGGTAGATGTACCTCAGGAAGACGTTTCTCCTACTCATTTTATTCATACCTGGGCTACCTTCTCCATGACTATGTGTAAGAAAGGAACCTTTTCTAGCTGATGCTCCTTTACCTTAAACACAGTCTACCAATATTTTACAACCCACTATGAAAAAGTGTGAGGAAACAGCTGGAACTACTCTTGGAACTAATTACTGTTATGTCCTTCCTGAAAGCAGTTATTTGCTGAAAAACTGTAAGATAAAAAGGATGGTGGTTAATGAGAATACTTTCTGTACTGCTGTAAGTATTGAGGGAACACTGATATAAGCTCACAAAAACCAAACAGTAACAAAAAGCGTTTCACTTTTTTTTTTTTTTTTTAGAAATATGAAGAACAATATACATGCTTGAATTGAAATTTACATGGCAGAATGAGAAAGCACCTGAAATTTATATACAGCGTGAACTTTCATTTACTTCCAATTCAACAGCATTCTACTGAGGACTACATCTAAATAAAAGGATCACCATTTTTCTGATTCCAATTATATTTGTTTTCATGTTTTTACTCAGATTCCTGATTTGTTTAGGATTTCTTGTAGCATTTTAAAATTGGTGTCAAAAAAAATCAACTTGTACCTCCAGCAATTCCGAAGAAACATCAAATTTGTAGTCTTTGCCATTTTCCTCTTCCAGCTCCATCCGTTTGTAAAACAGCATGTAAGCACTGTGTGTCTTTAAGAAAAAAACATCTGTATAATTTTTGTTTTCAGAGAAATTATGGAAGTATAAATGTGATCATATAATGCGTATGGAAGAGAAATACCTTTTCAAAGGAGAAGTCCATAAATTTATCAGTAACAGAATCATATGTTTTTGTCTGCAAAGGAGAAAGTAACATTATTAAATACAAGCTTCTTTGATGATCTGGTCAATGACAGTCCATGTAAATATGCACATGAACTACTTCAAGACAGCTGTAGAGGTGATGATGACAGTTTATTTCTTGCACCAAGTAGTCATTTCTCTTTTTCTTCCATTGTGATCTACTATTTACTATGACTTTCAAAATTGCTATGCAATATTTTGGCTTTTTCAATGCAACTGTCTTATCCATCTCACTGACTCCTCTTCCTTCCTGATTCCTAAAAGGTATTTAATCCCTTTGCCAAATCAAAACAATTTTTTTCTTAAATTTATTTATTTCAGCATACTGTTTTTATACAGAAAGAGGATTCTGAACTGTTTTAATAAGACACTGCATTATTAACGCTTTTATATAATTATATATAGAAATTTAATTTTAAAAGTTATCAATTCAAGCTGACTCTGAGAATCAGTGTTGTTTTACAGTTCTCTGCATTACTATGTAAAAATACTTAGGCTTATGTCAAAAGGTGGTGAACTGATGCAAAATACAAAGCTGTTACTGTATTAAGAAACCTTGAACTACTGAAAGCAAATACCAACTTAAGACATTTTATCTTCTTGCAATGAAAGGAACAAATAAAATCACTTAAACTTGCGGATCCACCAGTTTGAAGATCACTTAATATTAAAACACTTAATAGAGTTCAAACTTTCCAATCAAACAACAGTATGGCTATACAGAATTCCAAAAGATTTTTCAGCTCTATCATTAATTAAGAAGGATCTGATTGCGAGAGGTTTACAGATAAGAATTTGGAAATTAATGAAACAAGGCACACACAAAGACAAAAAGCCTTGCTTTTCCAGTAACTATTCCTTCAGTTAATAGGCTGAGTAACAAAACCACACTGGAGAAGAATTCCTGAATTAGCTGCATACTCACCTTTTTTAACAAGCAAATAAATAATATGATAAAAGTGGATACAGTAGAAGAAATAGCTAAATTCTCTTCTTTGGAGAGAGATTTCACTAATTCATTTTGATTAATGAGTAATACATTCACAAATTCAGTAAGATATTTATGGGAGGAATTAAGACCCTTCTCCTTTATTGGTTTAACTTCAGTCATACAGAAAGGGAAGAAAAAGGAGAGAACTTGCATGACTAGCCTGCAAGTATTCTGAAAAGCTTTTCATTTCTGAAAGAAGGACACCCTTTGAAGAGATCAGCAGTGAAAGAACAACTGATATAAACAAGCATAACTTAGTATCACTTGCACAACAAAGATGTCAAAAGTTTTAACACAACTCAGCTTAAACCTCTAAATTTTTCTCATACATTCAGAACAGATGGCAAACCAGAGATGAACACTACAGATTATTTCATGAAAGTCCTCAGAACAGACATTCTAATGGTTGAACATGACAAAGACAGAAGTCATAACTTACAGTCATTTCTCCACCAAAACATTCTGAGGCAAGCTGTGTTGAATCAAATGGTTTTACTTCAGCATCGTTGAAAAGATACCTATAAGAACAGCAAGCTTTTGAAACAACTGTTGTCTGTTTCTCAGGGCAAATGAGAGTACAACAAAGAAAGTGATTCTTCAGATTAAGCATTTTTCTTAATTTCTACTACTTTGCTCAAATCACAGCAAACTAATAAGTGATTCCCAAAGTGACCTTTTTTCAGTAAGGGCAGGAAGTCAGTATTTCAACAGATGTATTTATTTAACTCCAGAAACACATTATTTTCCACTTTTTCCGAGTATGACTGGTAGAAATAAAGATCTCACGCAGTCAAAATTTGCCCTTACTTTTTCAGTTTGAGCAAAATGGAAATAAAAAGAAGAGAATCATAGAATTTATCAGTATAACTCTAACTAGAAGGTGGCAAAGAAAGACTGTACAGAATTATGGATAGCCTTTTGAGCAGACATTAGCCACCGTCTGGAAATTTTTCAAGAAATGTTCCAGTCAGTTATTAAAGAGAACAGGAAAAGAAGAAGTCTCGTCTTTTGTTGCAGGGCCGCAGCTGAGAGTCTGAGATATGAACATAAGCATCTTCCATACAAGATGCAGCAAGTTTAAAGGGAAGAAAAATTAAAATTGTTGTTTTAAACTACAGAAAATGGACAAATTAAAAGGAACAAAGACTGCAATCATTAATACTGCTATACATTCAGAGATAACCCCTTTTATGATGAAGGGTTATCTATTAAATCTTACTGTTCACACACACTGAAATAGATAAAATAGTCATCGATACTCATGTGAAAAACCAAGCACTGGCTATACTGCAAGCCCTAGCCTGGTATTCTCTTGCTGCCTGTGGCCAAGGATCACCACAGTTGCTTCCACTACAGCACACAAACATGTATATGTAAATCAATATACAAATAACCTAGCAAATTCTAAAAACTTGTGCTCTTGAAAAGATCCACAGCACACAGAACACCGTTGACAAAGTTAATAATTTTTAATCACTTCAACATACAAAACAATGAAATTTTGCTTTGCATAACTCACCATTTGTTGTTTTTGTAAGCATGGGGATTTACTATATCTCTGATGAAACTGTAATAATGTCCACCATCTGCTGTTCCTGTATGAACTGTTACACCGATGAGATCATACTCATAACTCTCTGTTTCTTTCAAATATTCACCATCTTCCTTAAAACCTTAAGTAATACAACACCAAGTATTATTTCCTAAGCATATGAGTTTCCATGTTAGTATCTTCCATAAACATGTCCCGCAGTTAACTTAAAACTCGTCCTAACCTTTCAGCAGGGTACAATGACAGCCAGAAAATCCATATCCAGAACAAAGAGTATAGATCTCAACTCCTTTAAAACAAGTTTTTTTTTTGCAAAGCATCACTATACTAAAGAGATTGGAACTAACAAGTTCGCACACCATGATTACAATGGTATCAGTCAGCCCTTTCCTGAAGTTCAACCATTACTCTTAAAAATCAAAATAGGCCAGCAATAAACTGAGCACATATATTTGTAACCATCCCATATTTTAAAACTGAACTTAATAGTTCAAACTGAACTGCACACAAAAGCAAAAATAATTAACCAGTCCTTTTGTACCAAAGAAAATGTGTGCCTTTCAGAATATAGGTCAATAAAAAAACTTCTGATTTTCTTTTAAAACATCTCAATTGTCCACAAACATTACAATTGTAGGAGGCATACCTTCTTTCCTGTCATTTTTTCCCATGAGGAAATCTTCAGTATAAGGTGTCATATCCAAACGCAGAGGGAATGAAAAATGAGTGTTCACTTTCTCCTTCATCATAGTTACCATATTAAATGTATATCTCATAGTGTTGAAGCTTAAGATACGAGGTAGTTTCTTAAAACATGCCCTAAATGATTTAAAGCAGTTGTGATTTAGTTGGTTGAACTGTATTTCCACAAAGATTTTCAACACATTTATTTCAAACATGAAATTGGAAATCTGTTAAGAAAATCACGTAAAGTTCAGCAATTTTAACGCCTTACAGTAGGGCAGTAACTGGCAGCAGAAAAGTCAAATTGAGCTTACTGAACAATTTCATTTAGCACTGTGCTTTGGAAAAGGGATTGAATTTGCTCATTGTGTGTTTTCTAAAACAATATAGTAAAAGGAGCCATGAAAGAATTTAGCAGTGCAAATCTCCCTACCAGATGGAATTACTATCCTGCCACTGACAAGTTTCAACAAAGAACATAGCTTCTATTATACCTCATAAACTTTTCATTACTGATTTCTAAGCAGGTCACTTTCACTTATAACAGCTACAAAATCAACTATGAGTTTTTTCATCTCGAAGAATTAAATTTTGTTAGTTGCAGTGAAAGGACAAGGCTACATTTTTATCTCCCTGTTCATTAGTAGACTGTAAAAATTTTTTATACATTTTAGAATACCTGTTTTAAACTAAGAAATACAGGGCTACTATGAAACTGCATAATGAATAACACAAACACTTTTCAACAAGAAATGCTGAAATAATTCATCTTCTAAAAACTGGAAAAGATTTAAAAGTTACTGATGTGACATATTTAGAATCATAGAACAGTTTGAGTTGGAAGAGACCCTTTAAAGATCATCTAGTCCAACTCCCTTGCAATGAACAGAGACACATGCAGTTCCATCACGTTGTTCAGAGCTCCATTCAGTCTGACCCTGAGTATCTCCAAGAATGGGCATCCACCTCTCTGGTCAACCTGTTCCAAAGCCCTTACTGTACAAAACTTGTTTCTTATCTCATGTCTAAATCTCCCCTAGAGAGTTTTTCTTTTGATAAGCCCATACCCTTGGATTTTGTACCATTCTAACAGTCTCGTATTGCTGCTTTTAAAAAACAATTCTTTGGATATGCTTCATACTTTTCTGGTGTATTTTAGAGTATAACCTGCAAACACTTTGTCTGAGCTCCTTTTCTTCCCCCTCAGCCAATTAGACACAATGCTGGGAGTTCTGGCCTAGAGCTTTTGCAATTCACAAAGCAGTCAGTTAATATTTCCTGAGCACACACTTCCAGTAATCTCATTCTATTCCACAAAGGTCTTGAACATTTTGCTGTCTAGCAGATCATCTTATAAGATGCTTCGGTTTTGAAAATTTGATTTCTTAGGTTCGTTCTCATTTTGCACAAGGAGCACATCCTTACAGGCCTTCACATTAGTAAAATGAGTGAAACCACTGTCCTGTTTCATCTGAAGAATTAATCTAACAGGAATGGTAATCTCTGCAATTTACTAAAAAGAAACATTAGGACTATTTTTCTTAATCTTACCTTTTTTCAGCCCGCACTTTTTTCCCACAATGAGAACAGGTATACATGTTATCACCTTCCAAGGTATCTTTAATAGTTACTTCATCAAGAGATTCCTACATATAACAACAAATTCAGAAGGAGTTTATGTTTATTTCAGATATTATCTCTTGCGCTTACGTGACCTGCTTTTCAAAACCTCTCTCCTAGTCTTAAAGCAAGTTTAATCAACATATCGACAAGTCATGAAATAAACTCATCATATGCAACAAAAAAGGAAGAAGAAAAAGCATGCGACTGAACTTTTCTGAAGAGTATGACATTATTATAGGAAGATCAGTTCCTCAAAACCCAAATACAAATTTCAGGAGAAAATTCAAATAAATGGTACTCAATATTCTGAGCTTTCCCAAAGAATTCAGGCGCTCTAACTCCAAATTCCAAGTGTAAGGATTAAAATAGTTATTTAAAAACCCCAATAACCTAAGATTATATTGGTATAAATTCTCAATTAGCTTAATAAACAGCAGAACATACTAATACAATCTTTTGACATTTACAATTCTCATACATTTTTCAAACACAGAAGAAAGCATTGCCAGTAACACAGTCTTTATTCCATTCCATGAGCACACTGCACTGAACACATGAAACAATTTGACTGACTCACCTCCACATATCAACCTAGAAACACCTAAACTACAGCACAGAAAAAGAAATCATCCACATGTCCAATATGAAGTTTTCTATTACGCTTTTACACTTGCCATCTATTTCAATCCATCTGAACCTGACATTACTTACGTAAATATTCTTCATATCTGCTACCTGGCATCTTACTGTATAGAACTCTTCAGCAGTCTGGCTTACATGTTCACAGTCCTAAATCACAGCAATGCAAGAGCAACACATGAAATAACTGTATTGAGAGGCTAAAAGTATCTTGAAAACATATGGACAGGGAAGGATTACTTACCAAGGAAACAACATTGTTTGTGATAACACCTCCAAACAAACTTTTCACTGTGTTTTTCTGTGAATGAATTAATAAAATCTGTTAAGGATATTTGAACAAATCCGTAACTTTTTAAGTGCTCTTTTGCTACCTCTCAATAACTCACCAGTTCTGGAGACATCTCTTCTATTTTTGTGATCAGGTCAGTGAAGAATTCAGTCATATCTTTTTGCTCTCCAGTGTTCAGTGGCTGCTTATCCATGGTATAAGTTTTACAAAAAGGCCGTGGATTATATGCTTTACATTCACTTTCCTTTAGGTAAAAAAAATATTAAACAAATCAATCACAAATCCTCGTACTTTCACATTACACAGATATACCAAACACATGCATACAAATGTCAGTGTACATCTCATAGACAACAAAGTTATCTAAACGTTTAAATGCATCCGACAAATGGTAAAACAATTTTAAACTATCATCATTATGATATTCATTATGAATAAAAATAGTATCAGTAAAATATAATCTAAAATACTTAATAAAGGAAGTCACCATTAAAAAATCCAGACTGAAGACACGGCATGTTCAGGTCTTTATCTATGTGCTCAGATACAATAAATGGTACTATAAGCATCAGACAGTACCTATGGATTTCAGAACACTGGACTTAGATCTTGACAGATATTTAATTCTCATTCAGCTGTTTCCATAATACAAACTACATCTAGTTATCCAGTGCAAGAGATCAGTTAGAGAAAAAAACTTGAATTCCAAAAAGTTGTTCTATAATGCATTACCCATTCCAATGTCTTGCATGCTGCAGATACAGAACCAAATTACAGCAGATTATTATCCTTGCAAACCTGACAGACCTATTATTTTTGTTAAATCACATGTGGCCATATGGTGTTTCCTGTTAATATTACCAGGTTCAAACTAAGTCCTTTGTAAAGATATAAATAATAAATCCTCAGCAATCTAGGCATGTACGATGGAGTAATGGCATCAGTAGACAAAGCAGAATGAGGAAGAGCAACTGACGTCATCATCCTGGACTTGTGCAAGGCCTCTGACATGCATCACATCCTTATCCCTAAACTGGAGGACTTGGCAGGACTATTTGGTGCATAAAGAGTTGGCTGGATGGGGGCAGCCAGAGGACTGTGGACAACGCATCTATAACCAGGAGGAGGCTGCTCACAAGCCGCCTCTGCCACGGGTCAGTCTCAGGACCAGCACTCTTTCACTCTATGTCAGTGACTTCAGACAGCCAGAAGAACTGCACCCTTGGCAAGTTTGCTGATGGCACTAAGCTGAATTGATGCAACAGAAGGTAGAAACGCTATCCAAGGGGACTTGAACAGGCTTGAGGAGTGGACCCACGAGAACCTAATGAGACTCAACAAGGCCAAGTGAAAGGTGGTGCTGCACCCGAGCTAGGACAATCCCAGATACGTGTCCAGACTGAGTGAGGAAATCCTAAAGAGCAGTCCTGGAGAAAAGGACTTAAGAAGTCCTGGTGGACGACAACTCGGACGTGAGCCAGCAGCGTGCGCTTACGGCCTCCCCTTTTGTGCAGCATCAAAACACAGCTGGCTAGCAAGGCAAAGGAAGTGACTGTCCCCTTCTACTCAGAGCACTGCGTCCAGGCTGGAGCTCCCATCACAAGAAGGACGTGGAAGTGTTGGAGCAGGTCCAGACGAAGGCCACAAAGATGATCCGAGAACTGGAACACCTTGCCTATGAAGAAAGGTTGAGGGAACTGGGCCTGTTTAGCTTGGAGAAAAGAAGGCTCCTGTGGGTCCTGGGCAGCCTGATCTAGTGGGTGGCAACCAGTCCATGGACCTGAGCGTGACAATCCCATCTGTTCGCTTTTCAACCATTTTTTAAACAATACAGAAGACAGTCTAGCATTCTAGAGCTTGTGCTTGCTCATTATAGATGGGGTTTACAATTGGAGACTAACTGTGATTAGTATTCGCACTGCCTCTTAACAGAAAAGTATTATGCCATTTTCTGCTAAACTGATTTGCTGAATTACAGCTTTCAAGTGGGTAAAAACTATTTCAGTTAAGACAATCAACTTAGGATTTAATACTACCAAGAATTCCTACACAGTGGTAACTACTTTTTTTTTTTTTTAAAAAAAAAAGAAAGTAGGATACTTCATAAAATATCCTCTTTCACACCTACCATTAAGTATGTAAACATTTTCTGGAGTTCTAGTAGAGTGGTCTTGTGTTTCATATCTTCTGAATACTGAAAGAAAGTGACAAAAGAAGCCTTTATCTTTTTGCTTATAACTTCCCAAAGTAGCCCTTAAGATGATGAATAAATAATATTTTAAATTAATAAAAAGCAAACAAACAACAAAACAAACTAGCCCACCTCTACTGTGATCAAAAAAATAATAGTGCGTATGAACACTGTACATTATTTTACACCTATATATAGCAGTTCCTGCATATTTTTTGGCATGACAACATTAGCAGTGTGTCAAAAGGTAACTCAATTTTCTAAAAATTTACTTCAATTGCCAGCTTTTTGAATTTATTAGAAAAGACTACGGTGATTTTTGATTTTTTTTTTCACAATTCATTGATGCGGATGGGAGTTCTGATCAATTCTCTATGGAGTACCTTTCACTTGCAGACCACTAGCTTCCTTTTTTAGTTTACTTCATATTTTTATATATAAACGGCTAGTAATAGATGAAGTTAAGTTACAACGAACAATAAGTTAATGATAATGAAAAATGATGAGTTCACCACCAATTTGGGTCTTTCACAAATTATACATACCCTGTTTTTGTTAGGGACCAAATGAAACTTTCTCTGTCAAAAAAACTAACTACAACTAATACCACATTTCCAGAGCGCATAATAATTTATGAAACTTGCATTACTTTTGGTAGCACAGCAAGCATGCTAAGGGGTTTTAAAAATATTTTAAAATGACATTTATTTTGGGAAACTAAGATAAGAAGCAACACACAACTCACATAAAAACAAGCACAGTTGTTGACAGCAACAGAAACGTGAGTTTGAGTGTATGCTTTCTTATAATGCCACCTTAAGAATACAGTGCATTACAAACACATATTTTTTAGAATCTCTTCACCTTAGACATCAGCAAAAGAATCCAACCAAAAGATAAACAAAAGTGTTGAAGAGATATTTGTTTGCAAGCAATAAGTCATAAATCTATACTTCATCAGCCTTTGCATTGATATTACATTTCAACTTCTAACACAATCCAAATATGGAATGTAAGATCCCAACCATACCTTTGCAGTAAAGATTGCTTGTCTGGCTTCTGGTATCATATATAGTTGCTGAATAGTTGATGCCAAGTAACAGGTTGCTCCCAGATTAGTCAGACCCACAAATCGACATTCAGCTCGAACATCATCATGAGGCCAATAATCCCACTTGTAAGGTGCATGGGAAGCTGAAAAGTATGAATTACAGATGCACAAAAAAAACATTCAAAGCTAACTTCCAAAGATAGTAATTAAAAACTTTATGCTTACGTTAATAAAATACATTCAGTTTCTACATTCTGCATTATCAAATATGAGTCAGACTGCATCTTAAGAAAATGCATTATGGATATACATCAGGAATGTAATTTTACTATTTCAGTACATGAGCCAGCATGAAGCATCTAGAAAGGTGAAAGACCACCAAGAAGTTAGATGTAAGACTCTGAAATGCAGCTCTATATGTTTAATTGCTAATCACTGGGTAAGAAGAAGTGTAGCAGCACACAGAGTATATTTTACTTGCAAGTGATTTGGTACTTTTACATGAGTCTGCTGTTTTCTCCAAAGAGAGAATGCAGCAAGTGTGAGCTCTTACAGTTGTTCTAGGGTAGTATTACATGAAGTAATGGTCTTCTAGTCTCTGACTTTAAAATAACAGTCATTAAAAATCATGATGCTTTCATCATCAAGAGCATCCATACATTCTAAATAGTAGTTACTATACATTTTTATAAGAAAGCTGTTGTCATACTTGATTCTGGATATTTTTTTTAAAGTTATCATTATTTATACCTCTTGCTGTGTAACAACTTCAAGGCAACGCTGTTACCCACACAATAATCTAGAATTCTTTCTCCTGACCACTGACAACGAACAGGAGATATGAAAAATGATGCCCAGGCTCTTTCCTTAGCTTTTCATTAAATGCACTGCATTGATAATAAGTGCTGCTGTTAAGAGAATCATGCAAAAACTTTAACTAAAATGGAAGCAAACCAGCTCCTCAGCCAACCATAGCACATGCTATGTTTTAAGGAACAGCAGGATTTTGAGTTGAGGGACATAGTTTAGTGAGTACTATTGGTAATACGTAGATGATCTCAAAGGTCCCTTCCAGCCTAAGCCATTCTATGGTTCTATGAGAATGCTGTTCTGAAACCTGCTTCTCTTCTGAAAATAAAGATCTTGCTTCATGTGGGGTTAGTAAAATGCAGATATATATTTTGCTCGCTATATTTGGGTGTGGAAACAATGTTTTGTTTTCTTTCAGTGTGACTACACAGTACATGTGAAGGGGTAGTAGAAATAAATTTGTGTCTATGGGAATGACTGATGAATGACTTTGGGTGTCTGCGTTGTACATTACCAATTCCCATCACGTTGTCAGTGCTGCTGGTTTAGGCAGTGTATGCGTTGTGAGAAAAAGAGCATATCACAGAATCACAGAATCACCAAGGTTGGAAAAGAACTTCAAGACCATCCAGTCCCAGCCCCCCCTGCTACGTGCAGGGACACCTCCCTCTACAACAGGTTGCTCGCAACCCCATCCAGCCTGGCCTTGAATGCTTCCAGGAAGGGAGTATTCAAAACCTCAGTGGGCAACCTGTGCCAGTGTTTCACCACCCTCACAAGACGGTAAAGACGGTAAAATTTCTTCCTAATATCTAGTTTAAATCTACCCTTTTCCAGTTTAAAACCACTTCCCCTTGTCCTGTTGCTACCTGCCATAATAAAAAGTCCCTCCCCAGCTTTCAGGTAGGGCCCCTTCAGGTATTGGAAGGCTGCTATAAGGTCTCATCAGAGCCTCCTTTTCTCCAGGCTGAAGCGCCCCAGCTGGGAGGTGCTCCAGCCTCTGATTATCTTTGTGGCCCTTCTCTGAACCCACTCCAACAACTCCATGTTCTTCTTGTGTTGGGGGCTCCATAACAGGGCACAGTACTTCAGATGGGGTCTCACGAGAGAAGAGTAGAGAGGCAGAACCACCTCCCTTGACCTGCTGGTCTCATTTCTCTTGACGCAGCCCAGGATGCAGCTGGCCTTCTGGGCTGCAGGTACACGTTGCTGGCTCATGCTGAATCTCTCATCAACTGACACTCCCAAATGCATATGTATGTGACAAAGGGCTTTCAGGAATTTTAGAAGAAGTTTCTCACAAGAAATTATTTTGTCCCAGGGAACATAAACTAGATAACGTTTAACAAGGTGCATTTTCAAAACTGTACTATATTGCAGCATTAAATTTTAAGAGCATCCTAGCTTCAGTTGGTTAGAGTATGACAAAAAAAGCTGCAGAATAGAAAGGACAACAACTGATCAGACCACATGATGACAAGCTGTAGGACTGAAAATTTCTCCACTGAACAGCAAAATGAAAATGTTATAACCAACAACAGGATGGAAATTAGGAGAAGCATTAAGGAAGATCTTACTAAGCAGTTAAGTGAAAATAAGTAGGTGAAAATAACAACTGCAATAATCGTTACAGAAAACTTTAGTTGCTAGAAATTACTGGAATCTGGGTTGTAAAAAATATATCTCCAAAAAAATGAATGACTGCAAGAACTTGACAAGTTCAACAGCAGCAGATATACTTCCAGCAACCAGAAATAATGGGTAATTTGACAAATCATACTCTCCATAGTTTTTCCCCTAAATACAGACATATTGGAGGTTTCTGAGAAGGCTTTAGGCATACGAGTACAGGACACAGCACATTCTCAACATCAGATTTCCCTTTAGCTTTCTGAACTGTAAGGCACTGAAATCAATTCCACAGATAATAATACATAAAAAATCCTCAGTTTACTGAAATTTAAGCTGGGCATATGAAAGGAACTCTATCAAGCTAGAAATGCACAATAAAAATTTGCAAGTAAAAACCAAAACATTATCTAACTTTAGATTTTTGTTATCTGCTTGTTATGCACAGAAACTGAGTTTTTAAAACATAGGAAGCAGGAAAGCTAAGAGGAGTAACAAAACTGTATTAACACTGTACGCAGACATCTGAGTGCAGATGAAATTCAACTATAAAGATATGAGGGACTCCAAAAATGACAGTGCTGTTAATAGTCAATCCATTTGCTGTATCTTGGTCAGTGTGTTTATGTATTTTGGTTCAGGTATAGATTTTATTTCTTCACGATAAAAAGGCAAGACAAATGAATGTCCAGCAGAAGACAGTGAAGCATGTGAAACCCACTCCAGCAATGCTACCTATCTATTCGTACCATTTAAGAGGACTGCATCCTTTAATTAACCAGAATTTAGGAACGGATAATAAAAAAATTATACATGTGATTAAAGCCACTCTTTTGTTAAGCAAACAAAAGATGCCTACGTCTGTTAAGTGACACTACTGCAAGTAATGATGGATAACTAGTAGCACTACAAAGGGAAATTTTAAAAGAAGTGTTAGTGGCAGCAATGTCTTACTTTATTACTACTTTTGGAAAGTACAAATATCTAGATTAACCTAAAAAAAAACCACAAAAAACAAACAACCATGCAGTGTTGCCTTTAAATTTCCTTGTTTCCACCTAAGCATTCTCAACAAGCAGTTATTCTTAGTCATTACACAAAGACACTTATGTACTTCAGGAGAAAACAAACTCCATGATCACAGCACTTTTCACAGTGTTGGCTCACCATCACGAACGTGCAGAGTCTCCAGAATAGGAGTTCATATACCAAGTACAGTCCCATTTTCTTCAAAGTACTTGATAAATTCAGAAATTGAAAACAAAACCAAACAGAAAATGCAAAAGAGCAGCCTTCCCACAAAATACTTGAAAACTATGTATGAATGAAGGTTCTTACACTGCATATGTTGTGCCATAACCCAGTTGTGGAGTAGCCTGTAGTTTTCAACGGACCCCTTTACCATTTCTACCAACAAGTCATATGCAGCAGCCCTTGAAGAATGTGACTTGCATTTTGGCTGTTGTCTATCTTTTAAACTTGGCAGCAAGAACAAAAGATTGAAGATGTCTCTCAGAAACTCCTGTAAAACAATTCAGTCAGCAGACTTAATAGTGTGGATACAATCTTAAAAGAAGATAGCCATTACCAACATTCTAGAAATTTCTGTAGACTTTCTGGACTCTATCACATACAGAAATTCTGACAAGTTCTGAACTGCAAATTAGAACAATTTTCTTTGCATCACATAAATTTCTTTATATTACATAACATACTTACAATATAGCCTAAAGAGAAACATTTCCACTGGAAAAGATTGATAGAATATGCTTATTTCATGACTGATAAGTCAGTTTGACAAACAGCATACACGCATTTTCAGTACCTTTTAAGATTAGTTTGTTGTAGACAGCATGTAAACTTACTTGCTCTGCTAGTTTGAGTTTTATGAACCACTAATTAACCATAAAACAAGCACTGAATTCTACAAAATATGTACAGCAAGCTTATTTTTGCATTCTTACTTACCTGGAATTTTAACTAAATAAATGAATAAATTTGATCACAACTTAGTCTACTGGAAACGCCGAATTGTTTTAGACAAGCTTGTTCTGTGCATATTATGCACAGAACATGCTGTTGACACTCATCCATTCTTAAAAGCAAATTTTTGGCCTTCCTATGATATATTACACACAAGCAATGTTTTTTAAGATTCTATACAGCATACTCCTCTCTACTAGGCTTCCATTTTGTATTCTTCTCATACTCTTCACATATAAATCTCATCTTTGCCCACCTCTTCTATTTAGTTTCTACATAATCCTCCCCTTCAAATTTCAAGTTCTATGAACTAAATTTAATGCTCTAATTTAATTTGTAACCTCTCCATTTTTGGAACACACTAATTCTAAGAGCAACACATAGTAGTCTTTTAAAGCTTTAACAACTTCCAGACAGTAATAGCACTTTTGGAATCATTTTATGATAAGAGAAGTAAATAGACAAGGCACGCCATGTAATGTAGTGTAACAAGGGACTGTTCTGCTGGTGACAGCTCACTAAAGGTCTTATCACAAACACAGTATAGTCTACAGAAAAACATGTCAGTTGAAGTCAGCTTTTACAGCTGGCCTTACGTGCAAGTATCTGTTTATCCAAGGGACTTGGCAAAGTCACTTCAATATTCAGACAACAATTTCTCTTCAACAATAGCGTGGCCCCACAATACAAAGCAGGAAGTTTAACAGCTTCTACTGCCTGACCACTCTCCTACCTTACAGTGACAGGTAGAATGTAGCATTCCTATAACAGACATTTGCCACTAAATATAGAGCTTCAAAACTATTTTTAGATCAGAACTACCTCAGGATACAGTTAAAAAGCAGCTGTTAAAGATTTTTAAGATAGTTAATATCTAAAATCACTAAGATAAAAACTCTATCCTGAAATGAAATATATTTAGAAAGGGAAGAGAGTAAATGTTCTACATATAAATATAAGAACGAGAGATATGTCCTAATCAATTATCCCCCAGACTAGAAATATGACACCTTCAAATAAAAAGCCCTGCAACCAAGATAGAGAGAAAAAAAGGTGACGTTAAGAAAGTGCAGTAAGATAATGCTATCTTTAAGTCTTCACAATTTGTCACTGTTTTTTTCTTACCTGCCCTTCACGAGAAAACTTAAAGGGTGGCTTGTGCTTAATAACACTTGTAGCAAGACGAAGCAGTCCTGTAAGTCCATCATCTTCTATACTGCCATCTTGATGGTCAAGAATTTCTCTGCTATACATATACAAATATAAAAGAAATGTTAAAACTCTGTTTCTTTCACTAACAATACGTATAATACAATTTATAAAAGAAACTACTGCAGCCAAACCATACCTCCGAATGCAGTCAGCAAGATGTCTTGCTAGTGCATCTAGATCAAGCAGCGTGGTCTGATTAAAAAATAAACAAAATGGAATTTAACGGGAAGAGAATTATGTACTTTAAGAGTTATAACTTGCAAGCTTGGTCTGAAACTATGATTATGCTTTTGGATAAAAATGTGTTAATGCACATAGAATATCAGGAACAGTGAAAACTCATCTTTTAAATGTTTTTTGTAACAACATTTTAATACACTTTTAGAAACATGATACAATTGTTTTTTTTACATCAGTGATGTGCAGTTGAAATTATTCTGTCAAGATCTTGAAAATATACTCTCTATCACAATGAAAAAAAAATAAAACAACCACTGAGTAGTACTACTTTGAAGAAAAATGTTTGTTATTTCTCACAGGGATATACATTTTGTCATTTGAAGTTTCAAAAGACCAATTACCATTTTGTGGTTAAGAAAAATACGGAGAGGTATGCAGAACCACAGCTTAGCTAAGAGATTAAATTTCTGAAATGGAAGGCAACTGAGTGGATGAAAGCCAGAGGACAGAAAATTTTTGCCTCCAGTTGGATGAAGTATTAGAGGAAGGTAAGATTTTTTTCAACCCTACAGAAAAGGGGATTGAGGCATTATCTTGCCTTTCTTCCCAGAATGCAGTCAGAGCACTGAGAATAAATTAGAGATTTATGCAGTACCAGCAGCTAGCAAAAACAACTGCAGAAGGTGCCTAAAAAGATAACTTCAACCCTTATTGAAATTTCAAAAGATATGAATAGCTTTCCTGACCTTAACAGCTAAATGGCTGTTAACTAAAATTTTTTCTCTTGTATTTCTGCCTCTCTAGACTGTACTGAAATTATCAACAACCAATCTCTCCTAAGTAATTACCATATTCACTATGTCTCTGATTCACACAGTTCACATTCCTTATGTATTCTACCCAATCCCCTCTTCTCAACTCTGCAACGCATGTACCTTGCAGCTTCCTTTGGTCAAGAGCTGCTAAATATACATCAGAAAGTAGAGAAAGGAATGACCCAAGAGCTGTTCCTCAAAATTCACCATATCTTCAGTAAAAACATCTAACACTCATGTAAAAGTAATCTAAATACCCAAATTAAAAAAAGCAAACATTTTTATGACTGCAAAGCAAAACCTACCTGACTTGCATCTTTGACATGTATGTTATCGATCAGTTTGCACAGCAGCCAAAAATATTCCTTACAACCTGGTCGTAGCACTGGTTCTTCTTCATAGTCTTCAATCTGTGAAAAAAAAAATAAAATAGCTTTTCAAGAATCTATTACCAACTGCTAGTATTAACTCTGTCCTCATATTTCACTACCATACAAGGCCAAGGAGAGACTACCCTTCTAATGAAGTAGAAAAGAGGCCACAATGGACCTCTCATTGTGGATACTGAACAAGATCTTTGCCTCAGTCTTCACTGGCATTCAGTCTTCCCCTGCCTCTCAAGTCCTTAAACCTCTACATGGGAGCTGGAAAACCAAAAGATCTCCCACTTAAAGAAGGAAGCACGATCAAGACTGAATGTGACCAAGCCCGAGGCCCAATGACATGCATCACAGACTCCTGAAAGAACTGATTGATGTAGTAACCAAGTCACTCTCTAACATACTCAAAAAAAATTCCCAGCTTTCAGAAGAAGTCTCTGCTGACAGGAATAAAAACTTCTTTTCAAGTTTTAATAGAGAGAGAAAGGAAGAACTGGAGAACTGTAAGATGGTGAGCCTTATGTGTGCATATGGCAAGATTGTGGAACACATCCTCCTGGAAGCCTTATTAAGATACATGTGAGACAAGAAGTTGATGCAAAACAGCCAGAATGGCTTCATCAAGGGCAAGTTTATGCGTGACCTGATCTGGTGGCCTTCTATGATGGAGTAATGGCATCAGTAGACAAAGCAGAATGAGGAAGAGCAACTGACGTCATCATCCTGGACTTGTGCAAGGCCTCTGACATGCATCACATCCTTATCCCTAAACTGGAGGACTTGGCAGGACTATTTGGTGCATAAAGAGTTGGCTGGATGGGGGCAGCCAGAGGACTGTGGACAACGCATCTATAACCAGGAGGAGGCTGCTCACAAGCCGCCTCTGCCACGGGTCAGTCTCAGGACCAGCACTCTTTCACTCTATGTCAGTGACTTCAGACAGCCAGAAGAACTGCACCCTTGGCAAGTTTGCTGATGGCACTAAGCTGAATTGATGCAACAGAAGGTAGAAACGCTATCCAAGGGGACTTGAACAGGCTTGAGGAGTGGACCCACGAGAACCTAATGAGACTCAACAAGGCCAAGTGAAAGGTGGTGCTGCACCCGAGCTAGGACAATCCCAGATACGTGTCCAGACTGAGTGAGGAAATCCTAAAGAGCAGTCCTGGAGAAAAGGACTTAAGAAGTCCTGGTGGACGACAACTCGGACGTGAGCCAGCAGCGTGCGCTTACGGCCTCCCCTTTTGTGCAGCATCAAAACACAGCTGGCTAGCAAGGCAAAGGAAGTGACTGTCCCCTTCTACTCAGAGCACTGCGTCCAGGCTGGAGCTCCCAGCACAAGAAGGACGTGGAAGTGTTGGAGCAGGTCCAGACGAAGGCCACAAAGATGATCCGAGAACTGGAACACCTTGCCTATGAAGAAAGGTTGAGGGAACTGGGCCTGTTTAGCTTGGAGAAAAGAAGGCTCCTGTGGGTCCTGGGCAGCCTGATCTAGTGGGCGGCAACCAGTCCACAGTGGAAGATCTAGATGATTTTTAAGGTCCCTTACAATCCAAGCTACTCCATGACATGCTCTCCTTTGGATTTACATCAGATGAAGTGAGCCGAGCCCTCCCTGATACACGTGTCTGTAAGGATAGGCGGCAGCAGAAAGGCAGACCTCTGCCTTCATCCAAGAAAGGCAGAGGTCACCATCCGGTAAATAAAGAAGGAATTGCTTACTCCTTTCCAAGGATCAGGGCTCACCAAATACTCCAAAGGAGGCAATCTCCAAGTAGAGATGCTTCCCTTGCAGCTGCCAGCCCTCAGATGAGGTTAGGGAGGAGTGGAGCCTGGCTCCACCCATCCAGTCCCATGGGTGAACTGCTTGCACCTATGCTCCCAGGGCGGCTGCACCCCTTCACCAGGTGCTCAATCACTGGTTTAAGTCCTGACCTAACAGTTTCCATGCAATGCCTGACTGACTTAAGGAAGAATCATGAAGATTATTTCAACTATGAATCTGCATACATTAGCAGTCAGAGTTCTTCCTAAAATGAAGAAACCATCCAGAATATCTCTTCTATGTAGCGCAGCTGTGAGAACAATACAATAGTAAAAAAAAAGCAGCAATTAATGGAAGAAGATTTAACTGCAACAACAAAGTGCACCTATATAAATATATAACTATGCACTGTTTTATTTCTGGATTTATCTATGTTTTAAAGTAAAATGGAACACATATTGAAAACACAACTATTATTATTGAGATATATACCATCTCATGTGGATGACAGATTCCTAGAAGAAAAGCATCTTCCAAGTGCTGTTCTACATTTCTCCAAGAACAAGCAAGGTCTACATTATTGCAGTGTCACAGTTTTAACTACACAACCTGTTAAGTTTCTGAAAGTGTATAAAGCAAAGGTCTTAATATCTTAGTGTATCTAAAATAGTATGTCAGAGATAACAATGGTGTGTTCTACCATTTTTCTCTTTCTATATAAACAAATGCAAGTTTAGATACATCTTTGATAAAAATCTCGTAATTCCTTAAAATTCTTACCTGGATAGGTTTCAGAGATTGAGCATCAGGAAGAAATTTTAATAACGTTGATGCAGCCAGCAGCAGAAAGGACCGATTAATTGAGTCTCCTCCATCGAGACCAGAGAGAGACAACTTGTATAAACCATTGCATGACTCATGACGAACAGCAGTCTTTGTCAAAAGTAAATAAATGAACTCATTACATACATTTAGAACATTGTCTCTTTTTTAGATTTCCAAAAATTTATAATTAAGTTTCTCTTATAATACCTATCGGGTTATGAAGACAGTATTCTTTCTAAAAACAACTGAACAAAAGACATCCTTGCAATTAAAAAGCCAATCTATCTGTGCCCTCTGTCTCCTGACAATGTTGTTTTTTCTTATTGTTTTTTTTTTATAGTGAAGATTATAACCAGCTCCTGAAATAGGTAATGTCACACCTCCATAAAGTATGAACATTGGTGTGCTACTGTAACCTATACTTACTCATACCAAATTACACTGTTAAGTTGTGAAGTGTCACTAAAAAGTTTTTTTTATTTCTTTCATTTTTACTTATGAAAAATAAAAAAAAATCCGTAGACTATCTTTAATCCAGTTTTGGAAGCTTGCACTCACTTTTTACCAAGGTTTTTGAATGAGAGTATAGAAGATTTTTTCAGAGGTTGAGTAATAAAGTAGAAGACAATAAATCACCCCATCATGTCTACATTGAAACTTTAAGCAATCATGAGTGTATACAGACGTCTTATATCAGAGAAAATTACTTAAGGTTAAACAAAGATTTGTTGATGACAAACATTTTTATATCAACTCTCATTCACTTTATTTTGTGATAGCTGAAAAAAAAAGGCAGAATTTCATTTAGATTAATCCATGTTAGAGGGCAATACCCAGAAATCTTTGATGAATTGCAACAAATGAATTAACTTCAAACAGAAGCGAAGAACAAAGATAGGAGTTTACACTATATTTTAATTACAAATTATTACCTCTTCAACAGGACTAAAAGTAATTGAGTCAGTTTCTGCTCTCCCAACTTTCAGTGGGAAACAACATTTTGAATTTAATGGAAGCTTGATCCATATCATGCACTAATTAGTAATATAATAATCTCTTCTTTAACTTACCTCTGGAATAAGAAGAGTAAGTTTCTTTAGCCAGTCTTGCAAATAATCACTGTCTGCCAGACTTGATTTCACTGAGGAACAGCAGTGAGCCCAACTCACCAAGAGCCACATTGAATAATGTGTGACTAGAAGAAAATCAGATGAAAGTAAATCATACAGAATAAGCTTTTTATATTGAAGAATTACATAGAACCAGCACATATGACATTTACCTCAATCATATTAACATATGAGGCTAAACCCTTATTGGCATGTAAGATACTATCTCAGATCAGAATTTTACCAGTATGCCTACTGAAGACTGCTCATACTTATCACAGTCAAATTTGATTAGGTATTACCAGTCTGGGGCACAACCCCTCCCTGCATCTCTACTTCTTAAGTAGTGATGAGCTGGTACTTCACTGAGGGTCTGCATCCGGTCTTAACATGAACACTGCCCTGAACTAAAAGATCTTAGTACATCACATAGCATTTACTGAGAATTCAGGTTACAAGATAAAGATCTATCTATAGGACAGAACAAAATGAAAACATCAAAGGCAATGTATAAGCCTAGGAGGATCTACCTGTATTTATGCAGTGACTTGGTATTTGGTGTGATTACTCTAAAACAGACTTAATCTAGCACAGGCCATTTAGACCGTTTCTGGGAATCCTCCACAAGAAGGCTAGATAGGGCAGCTTTAAGGAATTCTGGGCTCAAATGTTTTCTGTAAACCAGATGATGACCTTTGGTGACTATATTATGGCACTACGTATATTCTGCTCTGTGGAAGAATACAGAGGATTTTCCCATCAAAACCCACTTTTCTTGAGATGAAGTTATAGCTATCATACAAAATTTCAACTGTGTAAACAACTTCTAGAGAAGGAAAGACATGCAGGCTTTCTTGGACCTCTGTTTTCTCACTCAGATTGTAACTACCCTCATGCTTTCGAGGAACACAATTTTACAGCACACTAATGGTGGAACAAAGAAGACAATCTGTTGATCTTGATTATATTTTCATTATTGGTTCATGGCATATATCTAATTTGCAACACTGACCTTCATGTCTTGATCTGTGATCTGACTGAGCTTTCAACACCCTGGACAGGAAGAAGAAAGCCATTTGAACTTCATCAAAGATCATAACATACTTAGAAATGTAAGCACGTAGGAAAAACACTGTTATTACTTGTACATGAAGAAAACCAATACTTTAATCCTAAAAAGATTAATTTCTTGCAGTATTCAATATCAGCAGTAATAATAAAGCTATCAGGATCTACAAATACAAATCACTCCCTTAAAGCTTTACTGACTACAAGAAAAAGAAACAACAAACTACAACCCCTTTAACCAAGAAAGAAAGGATATAAAACAGAACACACCCACACACAAGAAAGCTAGTGTTTATCATGGGGATCCACATATTGAACAAATCTTTTTGAACTTCAGACAAATTTAAATGCTTATATTTACTTATATTTTTAAAAATTGCAGCAAAAGGTTGCAAATTAGAAAACATAATGTATGTACTTAAAACTACTATTTTAGCTCATCTAGGTTAAACTTAGGCTGAAATGCTCCAAATATCCTTATTAATCCTTTAAAAACATGGTAAAGCACACGTCATGTTATGTGGACTCAAGTAAGTAATTTTATACTGAATTTGTCAAAAATGTGATATCCTCAGCATCAGTCCAACTCTGTCACTGCACGGTCTTACAGAGACTTGCTTTGCCTATTCTGAGGGTAAAATTTTACATTCCACGCATATACACTCATTAAAATAACAACAGGAATTTGAACGGTAATAAGCTAATGTCATCAGAACGGGAAAAATAAATCAAAGCCAGCAAATGAAGGAGCAGCTTAAAAGTGAATTCACTCCTTTATAATCTCTTGGAATTGAGAATGCTAACTGCTACAGAGAGAACAAATACACGTGTTTGGCTTTAGAATTTATGACAGTGTCCTGTACATATTTTGTAGCATCATGTCATATACCCTGGAGAACAACTGGTTAAACAAGGAATTCTGTAGTTGCTTAGTTACTTTTTCCTCCATTATTTTTGAAAATTTGCTTGGTTCAGTGATTGTTCCATTGCTGATGGCCATTGAGAGTTCTCTCCACTTGAGAGTACTTGACATTAACTGTACAAAGAAGTGACTAAGAAAAGCAAATTAATAACTGCAAATTTAAATTTCTGATACATGCTTTAACTGGAACTACCACTAGAAATGCTAATTGTTTCATTTAACACAATCAAGGAAAATGTGCACACTTTCACTTTATAACAAAAATAAATAGATATTGTACCTGGGTGCCAAGTTGTCATACGTATAAGCAACTGACATAAGTCGTTGAATCAGACTGGTTCCCTGGACAAGTACAAGAAACACCTTTAAAAATTGAAGTCAAAAGAAAAAAAAACAGTTAATATAACAACAAGTTTTTTTATCTGTTTTTAAATTATACAGTGTGAATTTAAAAAACAACAACGTAAACACCTGCAGAGAAGGAGGAACAGCAAGAGAAACTGCAACACTTCCACAGTTAGTAGTCATATTCTATTCTTTATTAAAGCAGATCTAAAACCTTGCATTTCACTGTGTACATCTAGATGCTAAACTTTCATTCTGTAACTCAAAGGGGCAACGTAACTGAGTAGAAAAATTGCTTATTCAGTCCTTTTGGTAAAAAAACAGTGTAGTTCTTTAAATCACAGTAACTTCATTTTAAAGATCCTAGGCTTAAGGAAACAGCATCAAGAGTAAAGTTGGATATGTAAATTTCTCTTGTAGCAACACACTGACCACATGTCCTTTTAAATTATTAATCTTTAAAGCGCTTCCAATAGGCTGCAGAGAATTTTAAAATCAAACTCTGAAAAGAAGTCTTTTAATGTATTTAGATAGCACAACTTCTGCAATCAAAAATATTCATCAATGACAATTACAAATTTAAACCTAATTTTAGATACTGGTAACAGCATTAATACCCATGTCCAATTCTAAAAAAGTTAATACATTCAATAATTTCCATGTACAATAGCAGCTTTGGCAACTTAGGTATCTATTTTATTAAAATTATTTCAGCTCTATAGAATAATTAAGGTCTTTTCATGTTTAACAATGACAAATGGGAAGTTAGGCTACAGGTCAAAATTCCATCTACTCATCTTGCAACCACAGTTGACTAAGAGCAACCCATTAACAGCAGCTGCATCTCTAGCCATCTGACACCAAAATACTGTTGATTAAGTATCAGGCTTGGCCTAAATTTCGAAATTAGCTGGCAAAAATCTACGAGGAAGATTTACAGGTTTAGGTAAATTTATCATACATTTGCTCAGATATCCTTAGTAGAAGTTACTCTACACTTAGCTTGCACTAAAGGAAGCTGAAATGCATTTGCTGAGGATAAGGATGGCATGTTTGAAAGGCTACCAGGAAAACAGGAGCAATTAATTTTGAAAATAAAATCCAAGAAATAGGTGTATAGCACTGAAATTCTGAAATTCTCATTTCACATATTCACCAATCATCAAAAAACCTTTTGATTCCAGCTTTTAGAACTGGCAGGTTTAAAACAAATAAAATCAAATGACTACAGTTTAAAGGGGAACAGTATGTAGGATATAGCTAAGCTTTAGTAACTTTTTCACTACATTATTTTATTACAAAAAAAACAAACCCCAAGGCTTCTCACAACAAGGAAGTCATCCAAAGTTCACAAAACAGCTGCAATATTTATCCTTTACCTCTGTTAAGCGAGGTATGTGAAGACCCTTCACATGGTCACTTGCAGCCTTCCTTGATTTGCCAGGCCATGTTCTTTTTCTGTGACTCTCTGCTACACCAGACCAGGCAAAGACATCATGGTAAGCTAAATCCAGATCTGAAGGATCAACTGCAAACTGGCATATCAGCTTCAGCAAGCAAGCAAGGCAGTCCAGTTGCCACTGTGAATAAGAAAGTGAATTTTTCTTTTTTCAGTATTTTACCAACAATTTTATTCCTACCACAGAATTAGAAATGAAAAACTTAAGCAAGCTATAAAGGTCAAAGAGCTAGAACTTTAACTGGCAAAACCTCATAAGAATAGACAATAAAGAAGGGTATTAAAAAGAAATTAAATTTAAAACTTTTTACAATGAGAACTTTTTCACGATCCAGTCTTATTAACAATTGCACTGAAGACATTCGATTACTTTATCCATGAAATAACATGGAGGAAATAATACACTGCGTTCAATTAAAGCAAGGGGTGTGGCACACTGAAGTGCTTTCCAATAGAATACATTTCATCACAAATACACAGTTCATAGTATTTCAATATGCCATTTTGTATTGTAACATCACTTGATAGAGATGAAAACCACCAATCTATCTAGTAACTTGAGATCAGTACATGGCTTTGTGCTGTGCAGCTGTGGGCAAACGGCACGCTGTCAGCTCCACCAGGGAAAAGTGCATTGTGAAAGGAAAATTAACAAAAAAAGAGCAGTTTCACAGTAATACATCGAGTACACCTCAGCTGTCTAGCATGTACACATAGCAGTGAACAACACCTGTGTAAGTTCAAGAATCTGTATTTGGCACTTTGCTGAAGAATGTGTTATTTTCACAGAGAATGTGCATTTTTCCTGGACAGACCAACAAAAGCCATCATACAATCTTTTAAAGAAGAGATAATGACTGTTTGTTTTTGTTTCTAACACTGAAACAACTCTAGAACAATACATCAAAGTCTTTTTATAATTTCTTAACTGCTGTTACCAAACTGTGAATCTTATATACATATGTCTATTGCACTAGTGTCTGTGCTCATTTCCTATTTTATAGGAAATTTCATATAAGTTTTAGCTTAGTACAGAAAAGTAAATGTAACACAGGCTGATATTAATTGAAGCCTTATAAATGACAGATATCCTATTCTGGAGAACAAGGGTGAATAATCACCTACCACAGTCCACGACTCCCGTTCTTTAGGTTCTAAGATTCCAGAATTAAAAATTTCTAGTAATTGTTGGAGTCCTCCAGCAGCAACAAACTGTAAGAATAATATGGTACCAATGTGAGAAAAATCAAATACAGAAATACCACCAACTCCACTTAGACACCAATCTAGGCTTTAAAAATAAAGGAAAAAATCTGATCAAATACTCAGAGAAACAAAAGAAACCCTTACACTCAATTATGACAAATTTACAGGCCTGATCATACAGAAAAACTTTAAAATGTTATACATAAATTTCAACTAAGGAACTCCAAAATAATGTTTCAAGTGACTTTTCGTTTTACATCTTTTCAAAAAACAACATTATTTATCACAGAATACTGTAGAAAAATCAAACCTTGCAGCTCCATGTGTTTTTACTATTTTCTATTTGATCTTCACTTGAATCATCTGAGTCTGGATAAAGATCACTATAACTTCCCTAAAGACAAACAAGTAACAAGTCACTACAAAAATAGTTAAAGATCCAAAATATTATAAAATGACTCATGAATATACACTTGGATTCAGAGGGAAAAATGTATTTTGTGCAAGAAAATATATTACCGTAGATTCACGTCTTATTCTTCTGTTGGGCTTTCCCAGAGCTTCAATAATTTCCAAGGCATACAAAAGTTTATGGGCACTTTTTATTCGCAAAAGATCCTTCCAGCTAAAGCCATCATTACCCTTAGAAAATAAAGACAAGAAATAACACAGTTACACTTAATATGGATGTACGAAATGCAACGAAAGGATTTTTCAAGTGAAAGATATGTCCTCAATTTTTATTTTAATCTACTATTTGAAATTATACAATTTAAAGCATATTTCTATGCATGATTAAGAATTTGAATAACAAAAATATAGAAGTGAAATTTGAATAAACATGCAAGATTATTAAAAGTGTGCACAATTTTGAAGTACAAGAACCAAATGCTTCTTGACTGAGTTACAACTTCCGCCAAGTTTTCCATGAGAGCGCCTATAAAGAACTGTAATACCTAAGAAAAACAATATATGACTTCAAGATCTTTAATACAGGAAAACTGTTCATCTAGTGGACTAGAAAGATACTCTGTAAGTAGCCATGTTTTAAACTTGTACAACAGGCCACAGAAAAAGGATTACTACCACAACAATCATGATGTTAAAATTAACAGTAGATTTGAAACATTTTAAACACACTAGGCAGCAGATGAAAAACTACTATTTCAGTTCAAACAAAAAAACTGTGACAACTCGTACTCACTATTCACTTCTTTTAAGAAATCATAAAAACAAATTTTGTTTACTAAAACAATGTGTCTAATTTCAGAATAACAATTAGGGTGTACTTGTGTCTGAATGTATCTTGCATACATATTTTGGAGAAAATTCAACTAAAACACTAAACACTAAAATATCCCTGTACAATAAAGACAAACATACAGAAGCAGCACTTGTTGTATACCTGTTCATCTGAAATATTCTGGAATGCCTGCAACATATTAGGGCATGTTGGTAGAAGCATTAACAGTTCCCAAACACGTCTGGATAAGTTTTCTGCGTGGAGATGAAGCTCTTCACATTTTGCACTCTGAAAAAAACATAGAACAATGACTCTTACTGTGAAATTACTTGTGAAAATGGCCTTAACTAAAATTTCAAAGTCCAAAAAGTATTTTTTTCTTAATTAAAAAGTTATCTCTTTTCTATGTAATGTAAATTCACTATTCAATCAGAGAAGCTGAAATCTCACTAACACGAGTGAAAATTTAAGTTGCGTTATCTTGACACCATGCCGTATATTGTGAGATACTTGAGTACAAATAAAATTGAAAAACAGACTACCAGTTTGAATATACTAATGGTTATTTCATTTCACACAAGCTGGTGATGGCATGTAAAACACAAAACTTTAGGTTTTGTAATAGGACTGTACTAACCTTCCTTCAAGCCAATTTCCATGTTTAGACACAAAAACTAATTAATCAATATTTGTTCTTATAGTTCTTATTATTTTTAATTGTGCTTAATTTTGCCTATTGTTATTATTTTCAGAGTGTCTCCAGTGCACAGGACACTTTAAAAAATATTAGGAAAAATATGAAAACCAATAATAGCGAGCTTAACATGTGAAATAGCAAAAACATCAAAATACAATAACTATGTATGACAAGCATATAGGAGACAAGAAATATGCTTGATAGGAAAACTGGATCCACTAAATAAGACTTAAATGCAAATATTATAAAAAAAATTGCTCTAAATTACCTCACTGTCTTCCATAGATGTTTCTCCAGAAGGAGGTTTAAAGGAGGCTAGCATCTCCAACAGATCAAAAAGTGTGGTAAGATGAGGCTCTTGCAAGAGTAAAAGCATTGGAATGTTGTCCTTTTGAGGAGGAGGTAGGCAAGATGCTGGAAGCTGAACGCCATCACCTTTACGTTCTCTCCTTGGTGCTCCCAGGGATACAAATACCATCTAGAAACAGCGAGAAACAACTTCAAAACGCATACACAGCATCAGAATTAGGAACTTAACATTAAGATACATCAATATCCTTAGCATCAAAGACTTATCAGCACCTGCCGTAAGTACTCTTTAACATCTTTATCAATGACACAGATGATGGAATCGAGTGCACCCTCAGCAAGCTTACTGATGACACCAAGCTGAGTGGTGCGGTTGATGCAGTGGAAGGAAGGGATGCCATTCAGAGGGACCTGAGCAGGTTTGAAAGGTGGGCGTGGATGAACCTAATGAAGTTCAACAAGGCAAAGTGCAAGGTTTGGCACCTGGGCCAGAGAAATCCCAGGCATATATAGACTTGAAGGAGAAACCCCTGAGAGCAGCCTTGCAGAGAAGGACCTGGGGTTCTGATGGATGAAAAACTGAACATGAAACAGCAGTGTGCTCTTGCAGCTCAGAAAGCAAATAGGATCCTGGGTTCCTTCAGAAAATGGGTGGCCAGCAGGGACAGGGAGGTGATTGTCCCCCTCTAGTCTGCTCTTGCGAGGCCCCATCTGGAGTACTGCATCCAGATCTGTGGCCCCCAATACAAGAAAGACAAAGAGCTGTTGGAGAGGGTCCAGAGGAGAGCCACAAATACGATCAGAATGCTGGAGCACCTCCCCTACAAAGACAGACTGAGAGAGCTCGGTTTGTTCAGCCTGGAGAAAAGAAGGCTGCAGGGTGACCTCATGGCAGCCTTCAGTACCTAAAGGGAGCCTACAAACAGGAGGGGAGTCAACTCTTTGAAAGGGGAGATAACAGCAGGACAAGGGGAAATGGTTTTAAGTTGAAAGAGGGAAGATTTAGGTTGGATGTCAGGGGGAAGTTCTTTACTATGAGAGTGGTGAGGTGCTGGAACAACTGCCCAGAGAGGCTACAGATGCCCCATCCCTGGACGTGCTGAAGGCCAGGTTGGATGGGGCCCTGGGCAGCCTGGTCTAGCATTAAATGTGGAGGTTGGTGGTCCTGCCTATGGCAGATGGACTGGAGAATCACGATCCTTGAGGTCCCTTTCAACCCAGTCCATTCTGTGATTCTGTGATAAGTAAAGCTTGGTTCTGCTTTCACTTAAGGCACTTACGGTACAGTAGCGTACTCTGCTTCCTGTTGCAAGAACAGGTGGTTCTTATCCCTTACTTTTGTAGTCAGGATGACAAGATCGGTACCAATCCTACTTGACAAGTACGCTAATAAAAACTAAATCAGAAGAAAAAGAAAATAAATTGTCTCAAATGAGCAGACAAACGTTAGCCAGAGTTTAGCTGCACAAACAGAACTGTTTCTAGAAAAACTGAGATTAGTTCTAAACGCATAATCACACTCAAGAAAGCCTCCTCCAGATGAAATGTTCCTGCTGACCAGCTACCACCTCCATATATTGATCACGCACAGACACTCAAACTATATTACAAAATTATAGACTATTCTGAGTTGGAAAGGACACACAAGGATCGTCAGGTTCAGATCCTGGTAATACAAAGGACCACCCAAACCCTATGTCTGAAAGCTGAATCAAGAGAACAGCTTTCCCATATTCTGAGAAACAGACTTTTCCCAAAACTTGACAGATACAAACTGAAGGACTAGATGCCTGAGTACACATAAGCTCCAGCATAGAAGGCAGAGAGTCTGTGGAAACTCTCTGCCAAACAACGCTAAGAAGAACAGATGCCATTTTGTTGAAGATAGGACAATGAAACAGATGCCTCAGCTCAACACAACACAGTACGAGCTGGTTTGGGCTACCCCCCACTTAAAAGGCTGGAAGTTCAGAGCGAGGTAAACTACTAGCCTTCATTCAATGACCACCAGAGACCCCCACTACATTTTTAGGACACATGCACAAGAGGGTGAGACAATATGTTAATGATTTCTTGGAATTCTGGCCCATTTTCTTGGAATGTAATGAATATGTATACGTTATGTCTTTAAATATGTAACCATTGCTTTTCCCAGTGTGCAAGTTAGGAGATACTCCCCTCACACCTGGTGACGTAATAAATATACCTGCTTTATAACCTTACGTGGGTTATAGTTTGATTCTGCATATCAGAGCACTGTACAAACACTCCTTGAACTCCATCAGCTTGTGACCAGGCCCACCGCTCTCTGGTGAAGAACCTTTCCCTTAACACCCAACCTGATTCTCCCCAGTGCAGCTCCATGCCATTCTTTTAGGCCCTGTTGCTGCCCCCAGAGAGCAGAGATCTGCTCCTGTCCTTCACTGTCCCTGTACTCTCCGTAAGGCCTCTCTGCCCTTGAGAGATTCAACAGCTCCTTTCAATTTAGTGTCATCCACAAGTCCTCTATCCACGACACTGATGAGAAGTTAAAGGGAACTGGCCTAAAATGAAGCCTCACAGAAATCTGAGCGCCTGGCTGCCAGTCTGATTTAACCCAATTTATATAACCTTTTGGGCCAGACTCATCAGCCATGTTCTATTTTTGTCTTGTGGTAGAAGGATGCCATGAGAAACAGCATCGAAAGCGTTGCTGAAATTCAGAAATTACATCAACTGGCTTCCCTTGGGAATCTTGTCATAAAAGGAGCTGAACTTGGCAAGGGACATTAAAAACAATATGAAGGCATTCCACAGGTATATAGGCCAGAAAACAAAGGCCAAAGCGAGTATATCTCCTCATAACATAACATAAAACATAAAAGGAGAGCTGGCTTCAACAGATGAGAAGGCTGAGGTACTGAATGAGTTCTTTGCCTCTGTCTTCACTAGCAGCCAGGATTCTAATATTTCTCACGTCCTGAACACCGCATCTCTAAACCTCTAGGTGGGGATCAGGGCAGTAAATCCCCTTTCCCCCCCACAGTAAGGGCAGAGCAAGTCTGAAACTCCCTCATGAGACTGAATGTGTACAAGTCTATGGACCGGATGGGTGCATCCCAGGGTTCTGAAGGAGCTGGCTGAGGTGGCTGCTGAGTTGCTCTCCATTGCATTTGAGTCTAAATTACCGAAAAAGGATGATGATTGCAATCCAGTTAAAGAAACATTACCCATCCAAAGATCAGGGCTCACCAAATACTCCAAAGGAAGCAATCTCCAAGTAGAGATGCTTCCCTTGTGGCAGCCAGCCTTTAAATGAGGTTTAGGAACCTGGTTTTAGTCACACAGATGAATTGCTTTCACTTGTGCACCCAGAGCTGGCTGTGTCCCTTCACCAGGGGCTCAATCGTTGGTTCAGACTGTGACTTAGCAATTACCATACATGCTCCCAAAGAAAAAAATACCTTCCATCATCACCACAATATATATCAGCTGTGTAACAAAGAGTGAACAACGTATCAAGCAATCTCTTTAAGTGATTGATTTCTATACACTTGTAATACCTGCATATCCTTAAAACCCAATTCATGAAGAGTTTTTTCATCATAATCAGTTGTCAGCTCATGCCCAGATGAGATCATTCTCACAGGTCCCATGAGGCCACCTAAGATATTTTAAAAAAAAAAACAAAACAAAAAGCAAACAAACAAAAAAACAAAAAGCAAACAAAAACAAAAACAAAAACCACAGCAAATTTTTGGAGTCAGTTTTGTTTTCTAATGATAGTGCTAAGACTCATTTTTAATAGTATACCCTTCAGCAGCAATTAACATTAAAAAGTCATGGCAATTTCCTTACAAAAACAGATTCTTAAAGTACATTTTTCTACCTGTGTTTGGAAATAGCATTTTCAGTAAGAGCTCAACCCAATCTTGCAGTAAAGTGTCCACACTACAGATGAAAAACATGACTCCCATAATTTGCAGTAAGTTACACCATTTCCCTGAAAAGAATTCTGGGAAATAATTGTGCTCATCTCTTCATATTATGTGTCTGTGATCAAGTCAGCAAAAACAAATAAGCAATAACTAATCTTACTTAAGTTGTAAATGAAGATATTCTGTACTTCTTAAGTACAGAAAAAACAAAAGCATCCTCCAGAGAATTGTAAGCACTGAAGAAATGTGAACAATTAAAAGATTAAGATTTCAATTTGGGTGCAAGCAATCTATGATTCCATAAACAATAAATCAAGAAACCTTGTTATCATTTATATAAATTAATTTTGCATTTTAAAATGAATTTATCATCTCTGATTACTTATGTAGTTCTAACCACCAACTCCACTACACAAATATATTTTTCATGGATTAAAATCTGGTTTTCCAGTGTTAGGCTCTGGTCCCCCAGAGAAGTGAAGAGCAGCCCTACACTGTACTTCTTCAGGAATTTGGTTAATAAGAGATGTAGCTAATTCCAGCATTCTATCAATTTATCAGTCAATCCAGATCACAAGACTACTTAGAGACATTACTACGGATTTTAAAACTAGCAAAGGACACTGGTTCTATGGTTCTCCAATTTCCCACAGTTATGGTATGTTAATTAGTAGCAAATGAAACAAATTCCATAAAATGTTAAGTGTACATAATTATGGATATCAGCACATTATTAAATTAAAAAGTACATATATTAAAATGACTAAATTGCATCTGGTGTAGGACTGCTACTCTGAATCTTCAGTTTCTGAACTCCTAGATAGAACAAAAATAAAAAAAGATCTGCTACCTGCCAATACTTGGTGGAAAACAATACAGTCTCTTTGCTAGAAGAGCTTCTAAGAAGTGACTGAAAAGACAGACTTCACGAAAAAATTAAATTAAAATATCTAATGTTTGAAGTCTGGTACACTGACAGTGCATCTCATTAAAATATACATTTATAAATATGTATACTTTTTTTAAAAGACATAAAACTACACAGTCAGACTAACGTTCATACATTTACCAGTGGCCATCAGTGTAAGAAAAGGATGACTGTGGACAGAACTTGTTCAGATAATACGCCCTACGTTTTAACTTCCTCACAACGAATACACAAAACATGAAAACATTCAGGAGAAAAAGAAGGGCCACTCTGAAAGTAAAGCCTCCTATTTTTTGATGTTGCTGCGTGAAATCAGAGGTGGATGTTGATGGTATGGTGGTAGAGGCTGAACCTCCTCTATAATCTTTCGTTTTATTGCCATGTGACAGATGGCAGCAGAAGAGTAGTCTGCCAAAACGGCATCTGACGTAGAAGTGTGTATGAAGCAAAGATGTGTCACCGAATTCCTCCAAGCAGAAGAAATGGCACCCACTGACATTCTTAATCGCTTGCTGAAGGTTTAATGGAGAGCAAACAATATATGTGAGCACCATGAGGTACAGGGTGGTACATGTTAGCAGTGGCGACATGGTGCATGTTTTTCTAAGTATGGCATGCAAATTCTAGTTGACCAGGGGCAAAAATTCATAGTTAATGGTGACAACTATACAGAAAAATAGTGTTTTGTAGCTGAGAATTTTTCTATCAAGTAGTGTTATTGTACTTTTAGTATCTGTTGTAGTTTCCATGGAATTAAACAGGAAGCATTACTTTCACAGCAACCTACGTAATTCAAAGAACAAGAATATTCCGAGCAGCGACAGCAGCTAAGAATGCTGTAATATACAGAAACAAGAGGATTCAGAAAATGTCCTTCTCCATCTAAAGGATGCAGAAAAAAATTCATTCACTCAGAAACACATAAAGAAAGGTAACAAGTGGAAATTTCTTCATCAGGCTTGCAAGCAGACAACCTCAGAAACAAGGTAACATTTCAAATTCGTTACAGAATGATCACAAATTAAAAACCATTACAGAATTAAGAAAAATACAACTGACTGGAATATATATAGGAAGGGTATAATACGATTATGAGTCTGAATTAATTCAAATTATGAACCAAATGCAGAGTCATAAAAGGTATACATATCACAAAGTAAAGTATTATATAAGAAATCTGTAAGTGACATAATGACATGATTAATTATAACTACAATGAAAATGAAAAAACTCAGGGGAACTCTATTCGATTTATTAGACATATTGGATTTTGCCAGTTCAGCAATTTATTTGCAATTTCAAGTAACAGATAGTACTTATATGTGCCATTACTGAATGTTATTAATGAAAAGTGAGAGAGATGCTAACTGTAACTACAGACAGTATCAGTATCATAATCTTTCCTTACTTGAGATGCCTGGGAAAGAAGGAAAAGAAAAAAAAAGTAATCTTTTAAGCTATGAACGGATGAACCTTCAAAATGGCAAAAAACACAGGTATGAGTACTAAACCTTACCAGGAAAATCCCCTTTTCGACTGCTTTGGCCAAACTCCTGAAGCTGTGCTTGTTGATTTATCTGCTCTTTCTGCAAATTTTCGTACCAGTGGGTGACTTCAGCTCGTAGATCTGCCACTTGATCGCTAGGATACATTTCTATAGTCATCTGAAATTAAATACATTTTTTTTTCTTTTTGAAGTGAAAAATGGAGTTACTAAAATTTAACAAAGTAGGGTGTACTTGGGAAAGGGCTTTTTAACTACCTTGTCAGGAAGTCCAGCTGGCTGACATACAATTCTTAATGGTAGGGACTGTTTGTCACTCAGTGCTTTCAAATGACTGCTGATGCCAGTACCTTCAATCTGCCACTGTCTCAGATGATACGCAAACCTTAAGAAGCAAGTAAAAACTTGACAAGGTGTTTTTATTAAAACCTGTTTAACTTAGACATTCAATAAACAAGCAACACTTGACCCTTTGTTCTGTTTGTTCAAAATAAGAAGAAATGATCAATATATTCTCAGTATTATTCAATTTTGGGCGAGGAATGGGTAAACGTAAACTACATCCATCCACACTTCTTTACAAAGACAAGGGTCAACTTTTTAAACTGTTTAAATCTTCTACCTTTAAACATCATCCACTGTTGTCTTTACTTTACACAAAGAAAAAGAAAGAAGCTATTACTTATAATAATGAATTCATCACTCATAACTCATTCATCATTACTGTAAGAGAAATAGAAACAAATTCTGCATCCGAATATACCGTGGTGCTATTTACCTTCTCCTAAAAGCTTCCAGATGTGTCTTTAGCATCAAGAGTCCTCTTTCAATAATTGTCAGACTTGAATGAGAGTCTTGTTCAAGATTACTAGAAGCTATCATCAGACTTTCCATACATTTACTAATAAATTCCTGCTCTTTTTCAAGCCCATTTTTACCTGTAATATCAACATCCAAGTAAATTATTTAAGCACATATTTAAGATCATGTATTTTAATATTAAAAATAAAGAGGGTAACATTAATATTCTTTAGAACATATTAACAGAAAACAAACTTTGAAATGAAAATTCATACCATTGATATAATAGGAGTTGATGTACTGGATAGCTGCTCGACTGACATCACCAGACTGTGCTCTTAGAGCAATACCCCAGAACTGGTCCATGCCACACAACTGTTAGGACAAAAGGAAAACAAAGAAAGAAACAAAACATTGCCTCATTATTTTACTGGAAGTTTAACCCTTCTGATATGAGAAGTTTTATTTGTTCTTGATGCAAATACTAAAAATACCTCCTTTGCTCAGCCTCTCATCACTTTAAATACCAACTGTTGTAAAATCCTAACACTGACAGGAATATTTTTGTACTTTGAAGGATAATTGGTTAAAATTCAAAAAAGTGTTTTTTATTTTTGACAAGCAGAAGTAAATTTAAATGAAGACTTAAAACCACAACCATTATTTGCATTCATTGTAAGAACACATATTTTAATCTCCACTGCATCAAATCAACGCACAGAAAAATACCCTACATATCATCTTACTTCTAAGACAGTGAAAAAAAAGCACGTAAGAAAAACCTGTAAAGTACATCACAAATAAATTGAGCCAAATTTTAACAAATATTAGTAGACAGAATGAAATACGCTTAATTCATGTAAAAGTTTTCATATAGTTTAAACGTTACTACTTACAAGTGAAATTTTCAAACCTATTCTTTAAACACAACAGCTAACAGTTCAAGTATGCAAAGAGTATGATAAACTGCACTTTCTTTATAGCTTCCTACATATTTTTCTCTATAAATAAGATGACCAAAGTCATGAGGACAGGTAAGGATTGCAGGCCTCTCAATTCCACGCCTACATTTTACACACTCAAATATGAAACTTCTGAGAAAGATGGTTCCAGGATTCTCTCAATGCAGAAATTCATACTGCCTTGATGATAACGGACTGTAACATAATGCTTCAAACCAATAACCAGTTTTCAAACCAGTATGTTCTCAAGATAAGTACAGCTGCGGATAAGCAAAGTAAGTTTTCCCTTTCCTCAGAAAGAAGAAAAACAGAATCTAGGCTTACCTCTGAGTTTGAGCCACCATCATATGTACTAGTAGCCAATCGAGCCAAATTGCACAAATGCTGGAAGAGATTCAGTCCAGTCATACTAATAGTTTCAGGTTTTAGCTGTGGCATCTAAATAAAATAAATACACTTTAGTATGGAAAATAATGAAATGTATTATCATTAAAGATGACACTGAATTTTATATACAGTACAAGTAATTGACTATAATCACTGTTAAGAATCCCGTTTCCTCTATCACTGAATTGGACTGTAACAGTACTGAAGGAACAAGAATCACTACTGCAACATTAGTTGCTTAACGTATCAACAGCAGATCAACTTGATAGCACACATGAAACTTCAGTGAAAAAAATCATACAGTTACAAAAAGTAGAACTTAAACTGTGTAATATTGAAAAAGAGCTGGAATACATTATTTACTGTACAACCTGCCTCAACAGACTATAGATCTGTTAAAATGAATGGGATCCACTGCAATTAGCTCTACTACAGCATGTTTGTATTTTCAGTGAGTATGTGGATGAGATTTAAGTGCCCCTCCCAAAGAGAAGAAAATCTTGACTGCTTGTTTTTGGTCAGATGCCTGTACATCACATGGGAAATTATAATTTTTGGTGGCTTTAAATTAAAAAAAAAAAAAAGAAAAAAAGAAATGCTACCTAGCTTCAGATAAAACACACAATCTATTTACGAAGAAGCACAGCAGTAAGTATTAGCACAAAAACAATTCATGCCAATCCCCCCCACCTTCTGTTCAATTAGGAAAAAAAAAAAAGCATTTGCATAGCAAGTAGGATCCTCTGATAGTACTGAAGATATATATGTCATAGTAACCATTAACAATATTTTAAACAGCGCTGATATGGAAAGAAACATTAGAATTATCAAGGTTGCAATTAACTCTCTGCGTACCTTTTCCAAGAAAAGATGTTTGTAAGTTTCCATACCCATAGCATGCTGATCTTTACTTCGTACTTGATTCAAGAACCAGTGTAGTGCATCATCGTAACATTCAGAATCTTCAACTAAGCAGTGCCACAATATGTCCACTTGTTCTAAACTCAACCCTAAAATCAAGGGAGCATTATCAACTATTCCAGTACAAAAATCAAACACCCAAATATTCTACAAAACCCAAAAAAGCCAGAAAAATCAGAACAGGTTTTGTCAAGACAAGTTGTTTCCAGAAACCGCAGAAGAAAAATGCACCACATACCAATGAGAAACCATACGTTTTCCCTTTTCAGATCTGGTGATCAGACAAACCTTTTAGTCATTAATTCCATCAGTTTCTACCAATCCACTGAATAGTATGAGCTGACCTGGTATCTTCTACTAATTAGCAGGTTGTTTCTCAGTTCATAAATGATTACTGAACACAAGCTTTGAGTCGGGTATTGAGCCAGTGGCTGGAAAGAGTACCTCTGTAACTATTTCATGTAAAGTCAGGAAAAAAGTAGGTTTATTTTCCTACATCATATATAGATGCTTGTGATACTAAAAGAGCTCAAAATACTTTCAATATACAATAACAAATGTATTACTACAACTGGTATTTTATTTTATTTTCTCTTGGCTACAGATACTCTCACTCCTTCCTGCACTCTGTATTCTAATGACCAGAGGGACAAGCCAAGCAATGGATGCTGACTTTGCTACCCATTATGAGACTACTTAAATGATCCTCATTTATTCAAATGAATCACCTAAATATACAATCAACTCAACCTATACAGAGCTGATGCTGAGACAATACTAAATGCTACTACTTTACAAGAGCTTAAGAAGAGAACGGCTGAACAAGTTTAGGAGTAAGGGTAAGACTCCGAGGCTTAATAGAACAAAAAATTATGTTCAGATTCTAATTCCATCAGGCACACAAAGAAAAAATAAATGTCAAAAAAATAAAATCAGTCACAACAACAACAACAACAACTTAGTTTTATCCTTATTGAATGAAAAGATTTCAGTGTATGTTCACTATCACATGGATTACCACTTTTGCAAAGGATCCTACAAGGAGCATGATGTTTTGGACAGTACTAAAACATTAATTAAAAAATCTCTTTTTGGTATTACAACTTACATAAAGTGTTCTTCAGTACAAAACCTCTGAAAACACTATGGACATGAATATAAACTCACAAATGCAGCATATGTTCTCTTCATTTCAGTAACTATTATAATCCTTTTATTCAGAAAACTAAGATGTAAGAGAATGAAACACCTTGCTCTCGCGGACCAGCAAGACAATCTAAATCCTAATGTTGGTTCTGTATATCAGCAAAAGAAACAAAATCTTCTTTTGAAGCAATATTGTACATTACTTAGAAGTGTACCGTTAACAATGTCATTTTTATTTAAAATATCAATGACTATTAAGAAGTGTGCAAGCCTTATTGCAAGGTGCTTCTCTGACAAGGTAAGCTAAAATACTTACTGAAATGATCTGGTGATCCTAGAGTTGAAAACACACAAGTCAGGAACTGAAGACGAACTTGAACTTCTGCACTGTGGCTGTATCTAAAATTTATATTGGTATACGAAAGATAGGTTATTTAACTTAGTTACCAACATATAATTGCTTGTCGTAACCTTTTCCCCACTAATGCATATTCCTCTGAAGTATAGTTTTTTCCTTACAAACCTCTTCTGAACTTCCAACTTAGACTTCCATTAAAGAAATTACCAAACAAGAAACACTAGGGGTTTTAAGACTTTTATTATGTCTTTATGTTATTCTCTTTTTTTTGTCTGATTTACTATTGTTTTTCATACAGTCCAACTAAAATGCATCATTTTATCATTACCACCTTGAAGGAGCTTACCTTAATTTTTTTTGCAGCTTTAAAAAGCTGATATTTACACAATGAAGCCCTGATTACATCCAGTACATATGCTTTATAAAAATATTTTTATAACCTACATAAAAATACTGACTTTATTTCAATTTACAAGCTATAAACTAATAGTTAAAGGAGTAGAACAACGTACTATCTAGCCTGAATTTAAAGCAGTTCACCTCACTTTCAAACAGCTTTGGAATTAATTTCTCATTAGTGAAATATCCAATATAACGGTACATAAAGGACTAAAAAGTTGTCAAAACTGAAACAGTCTAGTCCTCTGGAAGCTAGAAATTATTATCACTCGTGTTTATACACCTAATTTTAAGCATATACACTAGAAAGTGTGGATGAGTGTGTTAAAACACAAGAACTATTGTAAAGGTTAACAATAACAAAATAGAAATATTTGAATAGATTTATAATATGACACCCATTTAAATTCCTTTGCATTTCTAAAATCCTGATTTCACTTGTAAGTAAACAATCAAAATCAAAATCATGTCTAACAAAATGACAGAAGTTGCTGGTTTTTTTGGTTTTTTTTGTTTTTTTAAAGACATATTTTAAATCTAATTATTTTTTATAGATCTTTCCCTGTCTAAGCATTTTAAAGTCACTACTGAACCATAGAAGTTTGGGCTTCATACAGTTTTAGTCAGTTCTATATGTCCTGCAAATTTTACATGCCAGGTTATGTACATAATAACATTGCATCATATACAAATGATACAATATAGAATCACAAAATCATAGAATGGTTTTGGCTGGAAGGCACCTAGTCATCATCAAGTTCCAGCCCCCTGCTACAAGCAGGGACACCTCCCTCTAGATGTCAAGGCTCCATCCAGCCCGGCCCTGAATACTTCCAGGGAGGGGGCATTCAAAACCTCACTGGAGAACCTGTGCCAGTGTCTCTACATCCTCACTGTAAAGAATTTCCTCCTATCTAATACCTAGATATTAGATACTTATTCTTATTTACTTAAGAAAAAAAAAAAAAAAGTTCTCAAAAACATCAGAAGAAAAGCAGTAAAAAATGTTTAAAATCATAAAATACCAAACACAGTCATTTGTGTACTTACAATGCATATTTATGTCGTCCCTCCCTGACTGCCTGGATGTAGTGTACCAAATTATCAAAGAAAAGTTTCATCATGTTAAGTTCCTTTTCTGCCCACCTGTGTAAATTTAGAGGGCAGAAAGTGTTACGGCCTGCTAAAAATTACCAGAATAGCTACAGAAAATAGACAGCTTTTCAAAAACATGCACATACACAAGAACAAATTTAATTTTGCATTCTCCATCTACCGTCAATTAAAAAGTTTTTTTCACTAAAGCACTGTATTTTTCCTTCTCATCCATAAAGCTCCATAACAAAGTTATTGAGGTCAGGCACAGGTTTGACAGAAAACAGTCCTTCTTCCTTGTCCTCTTTTCAGCCCTTGTTCCTAAACTGTTCCTGAAGGCCTGTATTCAGCAGAAGTCTAAGCCAGAAACCAGAACTGGACAGATATTTCAATGCCATGTCAAAAATACCAAGAAATAATGCTGACAGAAGGAGTAGTATTACCCAGTCATTCTCAATAGTTGGACTAGCTGTTTGTCCTAATAAGGAATGCTACATGACATACTTTCACACTTCAAAGACCTTCTTACAAACCACTTTAATATTCAGAAGCATTTGATATACAATCACAACAGAACCATACATTCATAGAATATCCTTAATTTGGAAAGGACCTACAAGGATGAATCACTGAGTTCAACTCCTGGCTCCACACAGCACCAGTTAAAACCCAAACTCTACACATGAGAACCTTCTCCCGATGCTCCTGAGCTCCAGCAGCTCAGGGCTGTGCCCATTGCCCTGGGGCCTGTTCCATGCCCCTGCCCCCTGAAGCAGAGCCTTTCCTTCACTTTCCCTTCTGCTCCCTGTAGGAGCTACAGCTGCCCTGAGACCTCCCCTTAGCCTGCTCTGCTCTGTGTGCCCAAACCTGCACGCAGTGCTGCAGGTAAGGCCATCCAGCACAGAGCAGAGGTGACAGCTCCTCCACTCATCTGGCTGGCAGTGCTGGGCCTGGTGCCCCCCAGGGTATGGGAAGTCATTGTGACTCACATTCAACTTGCCATCAACTGTAACCCCCCAGATCCCTTTCTGCAGGACTGCTCTCCAGCCTCTCATCCCCCAGTGTGCATGCACATTCAGAACGATCCTGTCCCAGATGCAGAATAAGACTTCATGTGGCTGGTGACTGCCCAGTCCTTTATTCTGTCAAGACCTCTCTGCCCCTGAGGGATTCAAGGGCTCATCATGCTCATCAAGTTACTACAACATTTTACATACACTGTTACTGTATGTCCAGATAAGATTTTGACTGAGCTTGGGGGAAAATAGTAAAATGAATAAATAAATTAGTCTTCATCTTAGTTGAAACAGCGGAACTTAATGAGGAATAAAACTAGACCTGATTAGACAAATTTATACAGCTATGCTAGATATCTGACACATTTTCATCTTAGGTCATTACCAATTTGGACCAACTAGAAGAGCAAGCCTCAAAGCAGCCACCTAAATGTTATTGCTACTGTTGTTTTATTGTGTTTGTAAGGAATCTACTCACATTGTTATCCAGTGTGTATCGTAACTGCTCCCAAACTGCTGAAACGTACCAAATAACTTTGGAAGAAGACGAAGTGAAACTACTACTGATCTAAAGGAGAGAGAAAGAATGACTCTAATATGGCTGTTATGGAATTAAAGTAGCATTAGAATTACTTTGTGAAACTCCTGTTTCCTAACTGAAAGTATTTGAAAATACCAGCATGAAGTTTTCCCAGTTTTCTGTATCTGAACTTCAAATTGTTTATGTATCATACCTTACACAGAGCTGTCAGAGAAGTATTGACATAAAACATTCAAAAGTGTCTGAATTTCAGAAGGTAAATTCTTATTTTTGAGTTTCATAATATATATCTTTGAAAATTTCAGCAAAATGAATACTTTTCTACAAACAGATGAAGGAGCAGAAATCAATCTCCCTTAAAAGGTCGAAGCAGATTAACAATGGTGTGTACTTTAGGACAAATGTCTGCAAAAACTCAAGAAGTGCATAAACAGTATGTAGATGTCAACTTTCATGCCTGTAATTCATATCTTCACAAGGCTATTAGTGTCTCCGTATATTTATATATTATCTCACAAACACAGTTCTTAGAGAAAAGGTAAGAAGAAACGCTGCAGGTGCTTATCCAGCAGCTAACTAACAGAATCAACAGAATTACCCTTTTGCCAGTCTATCCGTACAATCTTACAATTCTGGCTGGTATTAAAAGAATTAAGGCCAAGGTACATCTTCATCCTCTAGCTGCTTCTTCACAGAAATTAAATCCCATAACAGACTTGGTGTATAAAATCTTGTCTGCTCACCAGTCACTTAAATGCAAAAATTTAAATATTCAGTTCCAAATGCTTACACTAAGGCATCTGACTTTGTACTCAACTGCTTAAGATGTGGACTTGATTTTACCAATTGGTAGAAAGGCAGTGACCTCTGCTAGAAGGGAGAATAGACAAATGCAAGAATTGAGAAATTCAGGATGCTGACACAATAGAAAAATGGGACATTAGACTTATTTGTAGCACTTCAGAAAAAATACATTTATATTTCCACTTCTGTTTCAACTTGCCTTCCTGCAAAATTAAGTAACTGATATATTCAACTTGGATTTCCCACATATGTTGAAAAAAAAAATATAAATGTAAAAAAAAATAATTTCAGTTACCTGTTGTTTGCTAAATTTTCTAAGCAGCCTTCAATAAATCTCATTCGAATCTGTCTGTCAGTGAACCAGCATACTAAAGAACAGAGCAGCTTCTCTGCTTCATTTATTAACCCTTCCGAAAGATGAATCTACAGCAAGTAGAAAGAAAGGTCACTGAATAACATATATCTATTTTCTTTAAAAAAGTACTCTTTTCTGGTATTCAACTTACTGCATCTTCATCCTGGACCAGATCCCACAAAAGGGTATTTCCTTTCTTACAAACATTATCCAAATTAATGTCCGTCACTGCACTGCTATTATATTGATGTTTATGAACTGCTGGTCCTGAACAAAATATAAAGACCATTACTGAACAACTAGAAGGAACTATCTAAACATTATTCCCTCGGTGCATGAACAACATGCTTTATTTGTACATTTGGCTATTTTAAAGTCCATACAGCAACATAACAATCACAGCCTTTTTTGTCATATGATTTCTTAGAAGACAAAACATCATGACAGCGCAAGAAGTCAGTAGGGCAGTTAAGATAATATTTACATGCAACAAAATAGTGCATGTACAACAAAAACACTACTTAGCAGATACAGGTGCATTTCCTTTTTCATTTAATTAGATTTAATTAATTTAATTAGATTTAATTCATATCAACATTTCTTAAGCTTTTCTGTAGCCTGTGCGCTAACAGAAGGCATCTTTTTAACTACTACTGTTGGAAAGCAAAAAAAAAAAAGCAGCACATTTCAACAAATTGCTTTCACACTGATATATCCTATATCTAACTAAAAACAGGAAAACAAACAAATTTTATACTACAGAGTATTACAGCTTATTATTTTAGAAACTGGTCATATTTTCATAAGCAGTGATAGATGCTTCTTTCTTGCATGTGGTCACAGCTGGCATCATTCACTTATCTGCTACTTAATATTATTTCTGTTCAACAGCAAATCAAGTTGGAATTTTAGATTGTGCATAGAACGTTAATTATATGTGAAAAACTGTGTGTCAGAAATAACCTGCACTGAAGACTTCATGCTCAAATAATAATTTGAATCTTCAGTAAAATGCACAATATGTATGGAAAAAAATTGCCAGTTTAGAACATGTTTTAACTAGGAAGTTTTGGCAGCATATCTCATTATGTCACTCCAAAACAGGCATCTTTCTTAATTTTCAGGGTCTAAAATTTTAGTTCAGTTTCAGATAACAAGAAATACTATGCCTACAAAAGAAACACTCAACCATGTTTCAGGAAAATACACAAACAGTACAGCTCTTCCTGACTGCTGGAAGAAAGCAGACTTGGTTCTGTCGAATCAGTGAAAAACAGCAGAAGATTTCAAACCCTTCACTAACCATATCCTTCTCCATTATGTTTAAGAGGTGGATAAAACAATAAAAAAAGCTGCCACAAAAGCATATGTAAAGATAACACAATTCTTGCAAAGCTGCTTAAATGGTATCTGAAACTACACCATGAAGAACAGTAAAAGGTTTGCCAGTGAAAGCTAAAATAGCATAAAATGCCCTTTCATGAAAGCTCCTCTAGATAGCAAGTTGTATTTTAACTCATTTTGCAGAAATTATCCTTTCAGAGTCCATCATGGTTAATTCACTTAAGATGATAAATGTATAAAATCATGGAAAGATTCACCCACCACAAGAAAAGTCAGGTTTCAGGGGAAAAAATGTCTTTTCAGTAGCACTTTCCTGTAATAAAACCTGTCATGCCTCTTAGTGCCCTTGTTTAAACTTGTATGAAAAGCTCCAGTAGATATTTAAAAAAGGAAGAAAAGAAAAAAAAGAAAAGCTAAACACAGTTGTATCTAACACGATACAAAAACGAATTTAAGAAGAAACTGTTTTCTTTGGAAAACTATTTTTTTATACACAATAACACACATGTATGATTAAAACAATTTAAATATTAAATTTATCGGAGACTAATTTGAAATTATACAAAACTGAGCTGGAAGTTTTGTTTGTTTTTTTTATTACTCTTACCTTGACTAAGATGTTCATGATAGATAGAGGCCAGGTTGGGAAGATGCTGCTGAAGATGAGATGTTAGCTCTGCATGTGAATTAATCTGTACAAGCTCTTCTTCACAGCCAGATTCTTCCCCATCAAAGTCAGCCATATTTTTCTCTGATTTTGCACTGACTTGAGAACTACTGCAACTGACATCATCTGCACTGAGCATATCATCAACCATATGCCTGTAAAAGAGGAACATTAGAACTGACAATATCAAGTAAGTTCTTCACAGCAGACTAACCAGATGAGAGTTAAAGCATCTTCTGGAAGAAAACTGAAGCATTACTATGTGATCAACTTATACAACACATAGCTTATACATGTACTGCAATACACAACTGAAGTAATTTAAGTGAACTGTTATCTCTCTACAGCCAACATCAGCCTGAATCATCTGAATAACAGACTTTCATACAAATTTGAGAAACAACTAAATTTGAGAAACAAATTAAAAGTCTCTCCATCATCATGACTCTGTTGGCTTCTTTAATTTTAGTTAAATAACAGCATTCTACAGAACAACTTCAACATGATATTCAATATTACTCTACTTATTTAATACAAAGACTTGATAAAAAACTAGTCACATTAACAAAACAGACTACTATATAACTATCTGTGATAAGTACCACTCCTGGCAAACAAAATTATCCTGGAGTATAGCAAAACAACCACTCAAATTTCAAATTTGAATATTTTGCCAACATCTTTATTTCTTTTAGTGGAGAAATCAGGAGAAATGTCAAGCTACCTACCCGTCATGATGATGATGGTGATGGTGATGATGGTGGTGATGCTGGGGACCAATGAACTGTCGACAGTTAAATAATTCATTTCCAATAGTTTCTCCAAGGAAGTCTCCTGTATGTGTTATACAAGAATCTTGAGACCCTTGCGAAATGCGAGCAGTGCTCATTTCCCCTGTCATGTCGTGGTCTGCATCCTCAGCATGGGAACAGGCATCCAGTATTCTAATTCGATTATCCACAGGAGTTACAGGGTCAGCATTAAAAACATGGTCCTTTCCTGTCCCATTATTTGTACTGCTCCTCTCCGATGCCCCCTGTGAATCTCCCAGACAAATGTCTGTTTGTGATTCCAGTTTCCTGCTTCGTATATCTGTGCTCCTACTGTTTTTCTGGGGATTATGATTCCTATCCTCTTCTTCTTCATCCTCCTCCTCTTTGAGAGCTTCAATATCTGCAATGTCTTCAGACTGCACTTCGCTGCCAGGGCTTTCAGCAGACTGACTTGCATGACTGGAGTTGGCCTCATTACTGGATCCATCACTGTGGCCACTGCTACTACCAGGGCCACTACTGCCATCCTCACCGCTGTTTGCTGTCTCATCAGAGCTTCCTTGCATGGATTCCTGATTTTATTTTATTTTTCCAGATTGGTGGGAAAACAAAACACGATTGAAAATACAAAATTGACAATCATCATCCAAGTATTATTCTTCCTTTACATGCGTCAGACCTAAAGTTTTCTTTCATTTTTTTCAGTTTTTTGTTGTTGTTGTTGTTTGGTTTTTTGTCAGTTCCATTGCCAATAACAAAATGCTTTGTGAAAAATCCAGATTTAAGAACTTAATTTCTGTATGATAGAATTCATAATAGGCTGTGGCCATTGCACAGAATCACAGAATCACCAAGTTTGGAAAAGACCTTCAAGATCATCCAGTCCAACTGTCCACCTACCACCCATATTTCCCACTAAACAATGTCCTCAATAAGACATCTAAATGTTTCTGGAACACCTCCAGGGACAGCGACCCCACCACCTCCCTGGTCAGCACATTACAGCATCTGACCAAGAAGATTTGGATTACAACTAAAAGTTCCCCACTTATGCACACAAAGCCACATCAGAACATTTTTTCACTCAAAGAACTCAAAACTGTTCAATTTCTGGAAAAAAGTACAGAAAAAAAAAAGATATTTCCATAGCTTGTAACAGGCAATTCAAAAACAAAATTCACAGACTAAACTTTAACATGCTTACCTCTGTATCTGAAAGTCGCTGCTGTACATGTTTTGTTCTGTTAATAAGCTGCTCCTCCATTTCAATATCACTACCTCCACTCTGATGGGTGTCACTGTTGTCGCTACTTTGAGGGCTAGCTGCTGGTGACCCTAGTTCAAAATCATGTTTCCTAGTTAATCTGCAGTATGTATTAATTGGAATGTATATATTCATAAATCTGCTTCATATGTTGAAATGAAAAACATTCTAGCCACAAACATTTGAACAAGGAAGACAACCCAAACATCCTGAATGCCTCAGCACTAAAAATTCTTTTCAGAACACTATGCATTTTATAACAAAATTTGTATTCAGATAATTTCTTGTGCCAGTATGTAAAGCAGCTACATCACTTGATTAGATTCTACACTAAATATAATTTGCATTTAATTTTCATAGAATACATTTTCAAACTTGTACCAGCTTTTCTTCTACCCAAATAGCTCTATAAGAAACATAGCATGAAATATACAAAACATGGTGTTCTGCTAAATCTATACTTACAAGGCGAAGGGGCTGCTCTTCTGAGATCCTCCTCTGAAGAGAAAAACAGAACGGAAAATCAATAACTAAAATTCTTTTTGCCAGTCTATAGCTGTCCATCATTCATAAAAATCAGAAGTAAGAAAAGTTAGTTGAACTACAGTATAATGCTTTGGAAGCACCCTTAGTAATGACTGCAGGAAAATACACACTCAAATAGAGAAAAAAACACAGAAATAGCAAGTAATATCAGCAACAAGGTAAAAAACAGATAAACTTTTGTAACATTTGATGTAGCTATAAAATTACAGCTGTTCACCAGAACAGAAGTAGTTAACCGGTAAGCTGAACTATCCTTTGAATTAAAATACAAACAAAAGAAAAATAAATACTACGTGACGTGATATATAGAGCAGAGTTTGTTCATAGTGTCTGGTATGATAATATGTTTTGGTCTGGGAGATAAATACTGTTAATAACAAACAAATGTTTCAGTTGTTGCTGAACAGTACTGTACTTAGAGAGCCAAGGACATTTCAGCTTCTTGAATTATCTTGCCAGAAAGGATACTGGGGAGGACCAAGCTGACCAAACCGGGTCAGCTGATCTAAAGGGTCAAAGGGATATCGCACACAATACTGACATTGATTGGAAAAAACAATCAAACTGAGGGAAACTGAGTGGGGAAGGCAGCCTCTGCTCAGAAACTGGCTGGGCATCAGCCAGTGGTGAGCAATTATGGATTGCTTGCTTCATAAATATAAATAAATAAATACACACATACGTACATATGTATGTATGTACTATTATTTCTCTCTTCCTTTTAGATTAGGAAAAGTTTTTATCTCAACTAATTAATTCTACTAATTCTACTTCTTCCTCTCTCTTTCCCCTGTCCCAGGCTGGAGGAGTGAGCAACAGCTCCATAGTACTTAGCTGCCTGCTGGGTTAAACCACAACTTGATGACGAATGCCTTCATCATTATTCTTTATTTTATTTTATTTTCTGTTTGAAAAATATGCCAGCAGGACCTTTCATTTATTTATTTATTTTAATACTTCAAGTAAAAAATGGGGGATACATAAATTAAAACTTTAACTACCAGATTGAATGGGATAAATACATACCTTTTTTGTTTCCTATTGGTAGATTAGTACTGAGTAAAGATGCAAAAGAGCTTTGTTTTGACAGCTGAGCTTTAGCTGCTAGTGCATTGTTCCACAGTGCTTTTATAAGCATTGATGCCAAATACAATGTCTACAAAGAAAATCAGGTAACAGTGCCATGAAGAAGCAGCAGGTTTTGTATGCAAAGATATATTGTTAATCTTTCAGTATGCCAATGCTACAAAATAAATGCATCAAAATAAACAAATGGAGAAAAAGAAGAAATATAGTATGGAACATGTTTTAACTTCATGTATAGTATAGACTATTATATCTACTTAATATATTTAATATTTTTATAATATATAAAACTATGATTATGCAGACTTTAAAAGCCTCTGAAAAAAACTGCAGTTGTGAAGCAAGAAAAGCATACAGAAACATGACAGTTTTACTCATGTACATTCTTCTTTTATGCATTAGTGAATATTACTTTCATGCTTTCTTTTTGAATGATAAACACATAACTGCTAATTAAAATACTAACATAATTTCTTGTTGCAGTAATTTTGTTCATCTTTACCTGTTCAGTGTGAGCGCTTGGATGAAGAGTCGAGACTAGGTTAAGGAGATGCCTAAGTGGGACAGGGTCCAAGTTTTTGATCAAAGAAGGGAACAAATCGTGTATGTAACGACTGCAATGCTTTAGCTACAATGTACAAACAGAGAATATAACAAGTTTTACTGCAAGAAAAAAATATGGATAAAACTGAAACCTTTGCACAAATTCTTAATAAATGTTAGGCCAACAGCTCTAAACATCAGACTTGCAATTTTGACTGAATTTTTACATTCCATGGCAGGCTAAGTTAAGTGATATCAGATGTAATATTACCACATATCTTCTTCAGTTTTAGATCCAGTAGGAGCTTTGGGCAAAAGAACAAGTTATGCTTGCAGGTTAATTTAAAGAAAACACCTGAAATATTAGTTAATATGTTAAATCTTGAGGAGAATAGTATTTACTGTTAGTATTATTTACTATTCAGTAAAAAGGATTAACTGACAAGCAAGTGTTAAGTAATATAAGTCAGAGAGAACTGTCGTGTTTAGGACTTCATGGTAATGCCAAAAAATACAACAGCTAACTACATATTTAAGGATATATGGTGACAGTACACATAAATACTTCTTAGGTTAAACGCTGCTCAAAGTAAAAGAGTTTCATTATGTTCAGAAGGATGTTGGTAACTCTAAAATAATGTCCAAAGATATTCTTGGAAAAAAATCAAACAAACACTGCTAATGTTGGTTATCACAAACACTACAAAAAGGGTGTTTTTCTCCTCATTTATTCATTTTACTTTTCCTTCCTGTAGTATACAATATCTATGTAAGGAGTTCATGGGGTACATGTATTTACTGAAACTAGAATGAAATCACGTGGGACCTACACAAGGTTGCATTTAAACATAATGAATATCAGGAACGTTCTTAGATAATCTGCTTTAATTCAGAGAATTTTTTTGCCAAAACATTAGTTAAAAGAACAAAAAGCAAACAGTTCAAGGTTTTGGACTATATGACCTTTAAAGGTCCCTTCCAACTCTAAGAGCTTCTTCCATGATTCTTTTAGTCCATAGCTGTCACCCTTTCAGATGTTAGAGGTTTAAACTTTTTACATAAAGCAATCCAGGCGTAACTTAATTCAGATATGAAACACATTTTGAAAATATCAACGTATTAAAATGGGCATCCGATCTTTAAAATAAATATCATAATATGGACAATTATATTTTAAAAACAACGTAAGAGAAAAACGTAGAGTGCCAACAGTAGTATGAACTAGCGTATGTGTGAGAATAGCAAAGTTGATTAAGTACCCGCAAGTGCTCTGAAAGTAATGCCTCCTATTTATTTCCACAGAAACAACAACAGATAAAAAGAGAACAGCACTATTTGATAGAGAAAATTCCCAGCTGCAAAACACTATTCTTCAACATAATCACAATTAGCTGTGCACTTTCACCACAAATGAACAAAAGCCTGCATGTCACACTTGTAATAATCTGCACAGCTATCTAGAACATGGATTGTCTTTCATGTTGTCACTGCTGCAGACACTCACCACCCCATGCCTCATGGTGTCTACATGCACTGTTTGGTCTCTATTAAACCTTCAGTGAGTGTCAATGAATGTCAATGGGGGCCATTTTTTATGCCTGGAGGAATTCAGTGACACAATCTTGCATCATACACACTTCCACATCAGATGTGATATTGTCAGATTACCCCTCTGCTGCCATCTGCCACATGACAATAAAAGGTAACAGAAAACAGTCAAGAAGGTTAAGCCTCTACTGCCATATCATCAACATCCTCCTCTGACATTGTGAGCCAACATCATAAAACTGAAATAATTAACCTGACACAGAAAAATGTTGAAGCCTGTTACAGTGAATATTATAACAAGCACAATGACATTTTGGCTGAATTTCATAATGACAATGGACTACAAAGTTTACAGAATGTTTACAGCAGTATTTGAATCTAAATAGACACTAATATACTGCTGAACAGAGGAAAAAGAAAAAAACTGTAACTCATGTAAAAGTAAGTTCCAAAGTTCCATGTATCTGTTCTGTCCTTCGTTTTGTGTGTATTTTTTTTCTGGAAAACCAACAGTGAAAACTTAAAGTTTCTTTTTTTTGTGTGGACCTCTTTTTTTTTTTTTTTTTTTTACCTTAACACATTATAAAGGTAGAATGAAACCATGGAAAAAGTTCGTACAACAGGTTATCAGAATGTCTGATAACTGTATTCAGATGTCCTAAGGAAAAAGAAGCCATCCGTAATTTAAAAGAAACAGCATAATAATAAATGCAAATTAGTAAAATAATGTATTTTTCTGAAGGAAAAAAAAGCTTATCAGAGTTTCCAGTCTACCAAGCAAAAAGTAAAATCTTACTGCGTTCTGTAGACTTCAGCACCAGCACTGAAGTACACTTGTGAACTTCACTGTTGCAATTTTCATCATTGATATCTCACCAAGTAGTGAAGTGCAAGTTATATGAAGAAGGAGCAAGGCAACTTACCACAACAGTAATAATATAATCTTATATTATATAATCTTATAATCTTTGTCCCTATTCTTGGTTAAAACACTATGACTTCAATAAACATAGAAACAGCTTAGTAAAATCTGAGCAACTAATGAAAAAAATTAATTGTGGAAGTTTTCTAAATCAAAATGTGGTAAGCCAAACATTCCAATAAACAAAGAAAAATCCAAGGAACTCAACTTTATGCATGTAAAATAAAATTACCTTCCCATTTTCCGATTTTTGTATTGCTTCTGCAATTATTAAACAAAATCATAATTAAATAAATAAAAACATATACCTGTGCTGCAGCCCAAATACAGTCTATATGTTGAGTACTAAGTCTCCCTTCGGCTGCAAGGAAATTCAGAATCACTTGGCACTGTTTGATGATCTGCAAAGTGAAAACATATTGAGGAAAGATATACTAGAACAAGTTAGGCCTTGATATCCACACCAAAAATGACAGACATAATTTTATACAAACCTCAATGTGTATGTTTGGTCCAAAAATGTGTTCAACTACATTGTTGTTGATAAGCCAGTCTGCAAGCTCTTTTGCAATTGACCTAGAGATGGGAGGGGAGGAAAAAAAAAGAAAGAAAGAAAAAAAAAAAAAAAAAAAAGGAGGGGAGGAAATATATGTAAAAACTAACTTTCTATAATAAATATCCAGTATTCTTCCCTAGCACACAATTTCATTTAAATTAACATCTATAATTACGGTAAGCATAAAAAAATGTTTCTGAACACAGTACATTCATTCACTGTTCTCTGTAGTTTTACTTCAGTAGGAAGACCAATGCCAAACATCAACATTTCCCATTTATCCCTCTAGATTGACAGCAAACATGTAAACAACAATTATACCAATTTTTTTTACTGCTTAAGAGTTCAAAGATCACTGGAAGACTACTTTCAGAGACTTTACAGGAAGTTTTTGATTTAAAAAAGCTGCTACTTCATCTGAGTTTATAATAAAATTCCAAAACAACTACTGAGTTTGCAAATGTAACTAAAGCTAGGAGTGATGTAAATGATTTTTATAAGAAAAGCCCTTAAACATTTTTTAGATTTTCCAGAGTAAACAGCAATTCATACAGTTTCAAAAACCTATGTATTTACATTGCCAAACTTACAGATACAGACAGCACACAGATATTTTAAAATCTTCATCTTGTTCCATCCACAGCAATGGACAGTCATTGACAATCCATAATGAAATATTCAAACAGAACAAGACAAGGAATCTGAATTTTCCAAAATAAAAGTTATAAATAAAAATTCCAAAACTAACTGCCCAGCCTGGAAACTAGTGTATAAGCTCCTTTTTATGCATTGTACATTGAAGCGTTTGTTATTCCAGATTTTGGCAATTAAAGTACTTAAAGTACATTCCCTTAAGTACATTTCAGTACTTAAAGTACAGTCTCTAGTTTAAATGATGCTGAAATAAAAGTGCTCTGTCACACAAACAAGAGAGAAGGGGAGAGAATGGGTTTCTCAGAGGAGTACAGGAATAATTATCTTTTACCACTATTACCTGTGCTGCAAATACAGCCACTATTATTGTGGATTGCAAAGATTGTCAGTCTTAGAACTACAATAAAACTGGTTTTTTAGGTAAAAAAGGATTTCCTTGCAGGCAATTGAAAATCAAATTCACCTTTTTGCAGCATACTGCCAATTCCACGGTTGTTCTGAACTGCCTGATTGCTGCAGATGAATTCCTACACTGCCTCATTCCATTCTAAAGTTCTTTGAAATATGATTTGAAAAAAGTAAGGTCCCCCAGACAGTTATGAACTAACTGGTTTGCAAGATCTGACAATTTAACAACGCTATCATTTGTGACTTGCTAATAAACCAAGGTAGAGGTAGAGTATCTGCTCAGAAAAGAGCTTAAAAAAGGTACATTGGGTCTATTTTGTTTTTTAACTTCCAACAGCCTCATTAAATAAATAAAAAAATAAAATTAACCACTACTCATAAAACTTCAGACACCAATCCCAAGCCAAACTTCAGAGTATGCATTTTACATATGCATTCAGAAATCGGTTTGTAACAAAATATGAAGAAACGTTCTCATGTGGGATCTTACAGATTTTACAGCTGAAGCGGTTGTTCGATTGAATATATCTACCAGTATCCCTTGAAGACCAAAATGGCTCTGAACAACACTCTTATCCATCTGCCTCCATGCTGACAAGCAGAAGTGAGTACAGTGGCACTGTCCACATAGCTCAAGAGCTTGTAGCCCTGTGACTTTTCATGCCGTTAGATCACTAGTCTTGGCATTAGCCTCAAGATCAGAATAATAGAAAACAGAGTTCTCACAGATTTACTTGTGAAATGTGAGCAATCAGTTTAATTTCTTATGTGAGAAAAATGGTCTTTACTCTTGTTTCATATGCAAACTGCATGGTAGCAAAATAAATGAATTTGTTACTGATGAAGAGCCAACCAACATAAGGACTACAATGTAAGTGTTCTGGGAAGTAATAAACCTACAGTGTATACACACTCATAAGGAGAAGTGATGGAATTCAAAATCAAAAATCACCATCTGTCTTACATTACAGTTTCCCAGCCCCACATTCTTGAACACTGAATGTCACTCCCTCCTTTACAGTCAGTTTGCTTCCTACTTAACTCTTACTGCTTTGTACTGCTTTTGTCCTACTGTGGTTGAAAGGATCCTGCTACATGACACAGCCAAAAAGCTTTAGTTTTCATTCTCATATAAAAGGTAGACAGACCTGGTGACACGACTGAACATACACCCACTGGGTGCAGGAGATCTGAACGGAGACATTTCTGACTATGAAATTTGAAGAAACATAACATGTCTGAAAAACACTTCAGAGTTAACACCAGAGTTATAAGTCAACTGAAGTAATTTTCTTCCAGCACCACTTAGTTTCTTCTGGGATCTGGATTGTTGGATCTGTATCAGTGACAACAAACCCCAGGTAAACACTGCCAGATTCACTGTTATTGCTAATCCGTAAGGACACAAGACACAGTGCTCAGTATGACACAATAGCCATTAGATGCTGTACTCAGAGTTATATGTTGTATTCTGGCTACCTCAAAGAAAAGAAAGAGAACTCTTTCCTGAGTTGGCTCCTACGCCATCTTATTAAAGAAGTATAACAACTCTTCATCTCTAGTCTTCAAGTTTTCTTCTGAGAAATAATGGATTACTCTTCTGAAGGAATGCCCTTTTTTAATACATGTACTCTCAAAGATAAGATTTTTTTGCCTAGCGGTTTTCCTTGAATGTTTCTTCACACTTGAAAACAGACTGAACACCTTAACTCACAAGCAATTTCAGAACCTCACACAAACAAAAAAGCAGAGCAATCTTGAACAACTTTTTACAACAAACCTAGTAAGTATAATCTTCAGTATTTTCACAGATTTCATTCTGATTTATAGCTATATTAACATTCCTGTATATATAGTCTGTATTCTTCAAAAGAAAGAAGTACTCTTTCACAGAATGATTTGCAAATTATTATATGATTACTAGTATGTGATACCACTATATGTCAGATAATCCATAGAGGTATGCTCTTCCCTCTAATATGAAAGCAGCTGTACAAAGATCTGTTCTACAAACAACATATTTAAGCCCTCAACACTTAAGATTTGAGAACATTCACCTTTGAAATAACACGTATCAGCTCTCTGTGGTAGATTTAGTAAAGGCAAAAGGAGAAAATGAAGTGAGGGGAGCAGACATGCTAGTTTAATTGTCTCTAAATCTCTCTCTGGCTGGAAATCTACACAAAATATTGGGCTAGACAACCTCTAGGCTTCATTAATTTCTCCCTAAACTTTTAATAGAATTCACAATCAATTAATATCTTTTGAAAACAGATGTTCTAGTTCCAAGAAATTAAACTCAACCACTTTTAACATTGATTTGTCTATATTCCACAAGACTGGAAAAAAGAGCAGAAGTGTCTGTTTCTGATAAAACCTGATGTTTCTGAACTGCATTTACAAAAGGTATTTCATTCATTGCTGTGAATAAATCCAGAAAGTAACTATTGTGTATACGTTTCCTGGTAGCTCTTAAAGAATGCCTCCCTAAAGGAAGACTGTGTTAAAATCCTAGAAAGATTTTAAGCTAAGGCTGAGGTGGGATACGTAATAACCACAGGAACATCCAGATTCAGGAACCAATCCCACACCGAAGTAACCCCCCAAAACAAAATCTTATTTACCCAACCAGTCTATTCCCATTACAATCCACCATGCAGCTACAGAAACACATTAGCTCAGTACCAGATAAAATCCAGCAATGTTTCTGAAAAAAACGTAATTCAAAAACTCAAAAAAACAAACAAACAAAAAAAAACCCATAGCAAAAACAAGTAGCTTGCAAAGAACGAACACTAACATTTCTTGACTAGATCACTGAAATATAGCCTATGAAAATAATCACAAACAGGAAGAGTTGATCTTAACTTTTTAGGGTCAAAAATGTGAACAGCACATAGTAGCCACTTTCCCAACAAACATTCAAGTTCTTTTGTTGTTTTTTTTTTTTTATTATTATTTTAATCAGCATACATCTCCCTATTTGACAGGCACCAGAAGTATAACACAGTTGAACTACAATGTATGCCACTAGAAAGAAATACTAGAGAGCTGAGTGAGTAACTACAGTATTCTGTTTTTGGAGAAAACCTGGGAAGATCCATATGAATGTGGAAATAGAGAGAGGGGGAAGAGGCTTTTAAAATCAAGTTGCTATAAACTCATTTGGTGAGTCAAGGCAAAATACAAGAATGTACTCAACAAACTAACAAAACAGTAGTGAAGGAAAAAACCAACACAAAACTTGCAGCTTAATATCTGCTTAAGAGAGAAGAGAAAGAAGAAACAATTTAGATCCCTATGTTGACAGGTGATGTGAATTTTTAGTGAGGTCAGTCAGGTTCTAAAAATGAGGAGAGAAGTCATCTCAGCTTCAGCCTGAACTCCAAACCTCAAATTCCTGGCCTGCCAAGTGCTGATATTGCTGTTTTCACAAACCAACAGTTCCTCATTAAGGAAATGAAGAATACTTTCTCCTCTTACAGTCCATATAGGAAAAAAATCATTCTCTCCATTAAGAAAATGACCAGTTTTCAGAAAGTGACCTCAGTCAAATAGTTTTAGATATCACTATTCAAAACCAAGAAGACTCTTCTTTTCAATCTCATTGCTTTACCTCTGGTAAATTTCACATTCCTCAAAACCCATATTCCTCAATACCTTAGATAGTGCCTTAGATATTGGTATTATTTTATTATTTTGATATCAAAAATTAGATTCTATCTTAAAAACCAGGAACACCAAAATTACAGGTATCATTCTGATGGATAAAGTTGAGTCAGCAAGACACAGCACGCGGCTGGACAGTATCAATCAGCACGAACCCTCAACCCTGCAGAAGACAAGTCAAGTATACTGAATGTAAAAAGACGTGCAAATATCTACAGCTAGAGAACAGATTTCCCTTAGCTTTCTGCTGCTTCCCAGTGAAAGCTGTGAAATCCAACATTCTCCCTAGGCAAAAAATACTTCAGCTTGTCTTACAGAAAAATCTGCAATCCATGCAGATAAAGGTGGGAAGCTACTGTTGCAAAATATTTGCGAAAAAAAATCTGATACTTCCATACAGGAGGAAGAGCTAGAACTACCTTGTAGCTCTTAAAAGGAAAAAAAAAAAAAAAAAAAAAAAAAAAAAAAAAGATACCTCCCACAAACCCACCTTATAAAGATATAGAAGCAGAAACTGCAAAGGTTGACAGTTCCAAATGCATCTGAAAAAGTCAAAAGACATAAGTGGGAAGACCACAAATAATGGAAAACATCTTTCTTTGATAAATCTGCAGAGGCTACAAAGGTACAAAATAAATAAGACTTCTCCTATGACCAAGGAAAAAAAATAGGATTGAAGTGCTTTCCTTTTGCTGTCAATTCCACAAGCACTTTCTGATCCAAAAATTTCTCATGAATTAAGTCTAGTGAGATCTCTAGCTTTGTACTGAAAGAACTGCAGAAGAAAGACATTTTTCCCCATCCTTCTGTGTCAAACTTTCGTGATTATTTGGCCTGCAAAATAATAGGATACGTGATTCCAAAATGTGAATACAAGTAGCAACACTTGGTATTGATTTGTACCCAATTTGTCAGGTAAAATATCAGAATGACTGGAATTCAGATTAGAAAAAAAATCACATACTACAAACATGGGAAAAAAAGGTATTCTGTTAACAATGCATTCCTTTCAAATGACATGCTTACAGATGCCCTTGCCAAGAAAGTAATATCCCAGAGGAGAACTTGACAATTTCCTTTAGCTTTAAGATAACTGATCTTTTTCCACAGTACATTTGCTCTTCTTCAGGGAAATTTAACACCCTCTTTTTTGTGCTCCTCAATTTGTTACTACTTGTTAAACAATTCACTCACAATGTATTTCACAAAATAAACCAAGAAACACCTCAGTTTCAGATTCATAGCATGAAGCAAGGAGGAGAAAGAACGGATAAAACATGTTTGCCCGTCCCAGAGTAACAATACACCATGAACTGCCAGTACAAGACTGAAAACACCCCAGTCAACCAAGCCACCTCACTTAAAATCTTTCTACTGCATAACCTAAAAGCTAGTTTTATTCCTGCAGTATTTGCTTCTACTGATATCGAACAAAAGACTTTGGAAAAAAACCACACCTGCTAGGGCACAAATAATTTATTAGAATACTGCAAATATTGAGAAATGTACATTTGCTTAGTGAAATTGCGTTCAGGTTTCACTAGATTATAGTGAGATATTTACATCACACTCGAAGGTAATTCTATTTATTTTTTTTCCTGATACTATGTATCAAAATTCACTTCTAAATAAATGGATGTCATGTTCCAATAAACAGACTCATGCCCACCTATTCATTTAATGATGAATGACTTGAACAAAAAGACTGCAAGCAGTCTTCGGTTTGTATTCTCAAGGTATTTCCACATTTTTCTGGAAGCAAAAATATCATAGATTCTCATTCTTTTTAGAGTACCAACTTATTAACACAAATTCCACAAAGCATTTAAGTTGCTATTCCCATGAACTTTACAACATTGCAATCAAAAACTGAAATAGGACTGCTGCTAGAGCTAAATAAGCAAGTGTTAAAGAAAACCAACTAACTACATAAAAAAAGGAAGCCAACTGCTGCTGTCATACACACTGCTAACCCGGAAAAGATACTGGAGGTTGTGTGTATCTAGTGAAACAAGATAAACATGTGGATACAATTCCTAAGATATGAGGAAAGTACATATTTTAAGTAAAATCCTACATTTTAGAGAATTTGTCTAGGAATTCAAAAGAATGCTTATTTCACCCACCTAAATACAAAATTTTGTCTAAATCATAAACAGTTCTAATGTTAAGTTTAAAGCTGTCCAAACATCATACATTTCCTTAATGGAATACAATCCCACGCATTAAACTTCACAAAGATTTATAGGAGTCGTGTTTAAAATTGTTACACTCACCTGAAAGGGATTTTGGAAAAAAAAAAAAAAGAAAAAGAAAAAACAAGCAACAAAAACCTGTTCTAAAAGCACTTTCTCACAAAATTTGGAAAACTAGTAACAAGAATGGGTGCCAGTGACAGAAAAACAAGTCTTAGTTAACTACAGTATTAGAAGCAATGAAATGACAGCAAAAATATTACTTGGATGTGAGTTAGCTAGTTCATATTTATACTTCATAGCTGTTACAGGAATTTATTATTTCATAATCTACATTTTCCTAAAGGTTACCATATCTCCTTCAAAAAAACAGTAAAAAAATCCACAAATATTTAGTAATACTTCAGAAATAACCATTTAAAAACATTTATTACACCCCAATAAAAATATTTCTCACAAACAGCTCAGATGATCAGATTCCCAATGTTTTAAATCTACAACAATACAGAACTGCAATTATACAGAGCAGTTGAAGTATGTAATATTCCTACTTACGTTTCTGTGTCTGAAACTAATGACTCATTATTACAGACATCATTGAAGGTATGAAGTTGATTCTATAGTTAGAAAAAGGAAGAAGAAAATAAAATGTTATCTAAATATGTTGTAAAGTAGTTCTGCTATATTTATAAATAATATTAGTAACAGAAAAGACGTCTTTATAGTCCTTGCAGTGATTTTAAGTAAACTCAAAAATTTAAACATGCACTCTAGCAGGCAAGCAGGATTGATCTTACTTATTTGTTCATTCTTTTAAATCAACAATTCTTTTACTAAACCAGTTAAACAGTGTTAGAAAACTGTCCTCAACAGAAATCAAATGAAGGCATCTGGTAGTATCGTTGCACATAGCTCTTCATGAGTAATGAAACACACACTCTTAACAGAGGCTTCAGGATGAGTTTCTGTATCATTACAGAACTTACTACAACAATAAAGACCTCATTATTGGTAATGTGGCAAAAAAAAAAAGTCTACAAAGTGAGTTAAAATTTCAATATTCATAAAAATAGTGGAGGTTTTTTTAAAATTTTTAACAAGATGTCTTAAAGAAATCAACCTGTTAAAAGATCACGTCTCTCATGTTCTTTCTCACATTTATAAAACACCTCAGTAAATATGTCCATGAACCAAAACCTTTTCTGATTGTATACTAATCTTAATTTTGTTCAGGTTGCTAAAATTTATTGTTAATACCCTCAAAAGCCAAGAATTCTGAAAAGCTATATTTGATAGTGGGTTTAGTTAGTTTGTTGTCAAATTGTAATGCCTTTCTCTATTTACAGGAAAGCAATTTTATTTGTTACAAAAGTGTATTAACTCCATGCTCTGAAACTACAAATAAACTTATTCACAGAACTGCCTCATTTCACTATCAAGTTATTTCAACCTTCTCCTATTGTTAATTTAAGGAGATTGGAATAACTTGGTGCAGAATAGCTTGCATTATTGCCATCTATAAGAAGATAAAGCTGTCTTCAGAAGCATAAGCCCACTACCATGATCTAAAACTTAGTTCAATGCTGCATGAGAAAAGTGAATCGTTTCAATACCTGAATGTTATGATAGAGGAGGATGACAAGAGTACACTAGCAGAACTGGAATTTTAACATAAAAAATACACACAGATTTGACAAGTATGTTTTGCAGAAACTACAGATTGCAAATCCCAAGGCTGTCAATTATACAGACTAAACAATTTTTTTATGCACCTTTAAACATTTGGAATTTCTCTAGTATTTAGAAAGGCTTTCCATAAGAAATTCCCCTGGAGAAGTGCTCTCAAAGAAAATAATGAGATAGCTTTAATTATCTATTGTACAACTTGACATTATTGGATGAAACCATACTGGTTTTCCTCTGTGTTTGCAAGTTAAGGACTTTTAATAAAAAATACTCATTTCAAATGAAAAGAATAAAATTCCCATGAGCTTTCTCTTTCCCTCAGCTTCAACCTTCCAGAAACACAGGTGGCTCTGCGACCAATTATTTACATGAACATATTTTCAACATTTAAAGTTACGTAATAAAGCTTATTTTTTGTTTTGTCATTTTTAAAAAAAGGCATTGCAATGAAATTTTTGAAATTCCGATCAAATTTGTCACTTCTCTTCATCAAAAGAGTTATTCTTTTCTTCCTTGCAACAACTCAAGTTCATGCACTCCATAATTCTGTTGACAGTTCATCTCCTTCAAACTGTACACAAATATTTATACCTAATCTCAAAAATTTTAAGAGGGGAAAAAATGTGTTTTTTAAGAAACAAAATTGAATATGAGTAAAAATTAGTGAGACATGCAAGCTAGATTATGCAACGATTAACAAATAAGTTATTAATAGTAATTTTCAACGAAACACAGGATATGTTGGTTTTTTTTTTCCAGTGAAACACGGAACAGAACTTAACAAACAAGTTGACTGATTAGAACAGGGTCAAATAAAGTGAAAGGTAACTGGAGTTTCTGAATACGTTTTCAAATTGATCAGAAAGTGAGCGTATCGAAGTATGACTATTACCAATTTTAAATCTATGGTCACATGTTGACTCAAATTTCCCATACAGAATCCTTATCCAAAGGAATTTTGTCAAAAGGTGGCATTTATTATATTTGCAGGTTCATATGATTTCAACAACTAAAGACTTAGATTTTTGACATAACAGTGCAATACAAAGTACATATGGGAAAGTGATGCACCACCTTGTTCTCACTCACCTGGTAAAAATTTTCACTTCATGATATGTTATCAATAAATATCAAAGACAATAACATTTTTCAATTTTTTGTGATACATATGAAAGACTTCAAGAAACTGAAGACACCTCTGCCCAGACACTCAATCCATCTAATAAAGATGTTCTGGTTACTGAGTACAACAGAAGGAAAACAAAGAAAGCTAAGAATGGAAAGCAATCTCCCTAGCTACTCGTGTGTCATGGTCCAGTCATCGAGGGAAATTAAACTTTCTACACAGGAAACCAATGCAGGAAGAAATAAATGTGCACTGTCTAATTTCTGTACTGATTTTTATTTTTTCCTGGGAAAATCCTATAACGCTACATTTCTATCTTCACTAAAAACCTGGAAAAAAAAAAAGAATGCCCAGATAAGTTATGAATATTTATTCCTACATATTTAAGTTAATTTCTAACTAACTAGAAGAATTTGGAAATGAAAAAAGAAAAGAATCCTATCTGTGATACAATAGCAGACACAGAAAAGGGAACTTAGGAACTGAATGACAGGGAAATGAAACTGAAGTGGGACAAGGTAAAAACTTCTGGTGTATCTTAGTTTTCTATAGCTATTTCCAATTTGATATTCAATCACTCAAGCTTCATCTTTGCTAAAATTAACCTGCAAGTGTCTATCTCCAACCTTGTTTTGTAAATAAGAACTTAAGTCAGATGATATGACACATTATGTATACACTACTCCTCAAGAGAGGTAAGTCTGTATTTGGTGGTAAGCAGACACAATCCTCGTACGCCATACAGCACATATTCTGCGAGTCTCAAGAGTTTCCATGGAACTGAAAGGTTTAATTTTAGAACTGGTCATGTCAGACCAAATAGACCAAGACCAAATCCTCAGTTTTAGACAAATAAAAGTTGAAGAATGGAAAATATTTTGCGGTTTTCTTTATTCTAAAGTCTTGAATACAAAATGGAAGGCTGAAATTGCATTGGTTGGGTAGAATAATTCAATGAAATTACTTTGACAAATTCTAGCCACCAAAGTCATGAGTAGAAAAGAAAACTTCATAAAAGTAATCAAGAGAGCATATCAATAAAAGACAAGATTGTGTGAAAACACTAAGTGGTTTCATGATATTTTTGCAAACAGATCCTTGTTTGCAGTAAAACTTCCTGTAAATTTTGGCTCAAATTTCACAGATCTGGCAATTAAAACTGCTCCTGGCAAAACAAATAAACTAAATGAACCAAAGCTCAAAAGTCAAGAAAAAGTGTTAGATGCCTCCAAAGATTCTTCCATGAGATCTTTAAAAATAGAACCAAAAAAGAAAATTCCCCATGATTTGAATGAAAAAGAATAATGACTTGTCTCTGAGTTCCAAGTAGTTTTATAGACTATTTATATAAAAAAAGACTCAATAATTTATTAAAAAACAACATAACAGGGTTGTTTTTTTTCACATGCTGAAACCTATTTGCTTTAGTCGAAAAATACTGCAAAATGTTGCTTTTGATAATATCTGTTGCTAAAAATCTCACTTCGTCACTCAACAACCATTGATTGCAACATGTCAAAGCGTAACTATTTAAAGAGACACAATTTAACATTCCCCTAAAAGAACAAAATGCATAAAGATTAAATTCATGCATTCGTTTTGCATATGGATATGCACAAAGTAGCTGACAAAATCAACCGCTCAAAACTGAAGTGCTGCGGTAATAAAAACACAATGTAACTCAAACACTGGAAATTTACTCTTAAACCAGTGATACTAGAAATTACATTTTCCAAATCAATACTGAATAAAATAAAATTTCAAAAAGTGTGGCAGAGGGAAATTCCTTCTACATCCAAGCAATGACCATATTTTTAAATATATCTACGAGGTATGTTAAGAGATCTGTAACTCTACAAACATGAATGTAAATGGCAATGAAAAATCCAAACAAAAACAGACGCTGTATTTTCAGCCTAGGACTTCACAATCCTCCCAAGTTTTTGCACTATACAAAACAAACCTGAAAATTCACTTTATACTAATGAAGACAGAAAATCAGAATTCAAGCATCATGCATACTATGAATAGCATTTATGCAAAGTCAAAAATTATCTATGCATATAAACAGTAACAAATACACACTATCATTATTTCTTCTAACGGTTAAATTTCTCTGTAGTTTGCTTTACTATCTCTATTGAGTTAACTGTCTTAATGTTTTCCATTATATAAGTGCAAAACTAAATGACAATGGATTTGGGTACAAAAAGTACAGAATCTCTTAAAATAGCATTTAATACTTCATGGATATAATTTACATATTTTTTTTAAATGTAGGAGGTCATGTGTCAATGCAAATTAATTATTGGTATTTTTAAACAAAAATACATATATTCTAATGGAAAACACAGGTTTTTTTAAATTTTAAATTAACATTGTTATTTTAAATATTTAAATTGGTCAAAAATGCAACTGCAAATAATTCTACATATAACTACAGCAAAAAGTAAAATGAAATCTACGTAAACCTGTCTTGTATTTACTGACACTCAGTGACGAACAGAATAATTGAGTGATACTTTGTAATCTACTAGAGGAGAAGTTAAATGTGTCCAGAAAAGACTGCAAATCGTTCAACCATTCTATAATATTTTGTCTCTATTCATCGTTTTTTGTATTAAGGCGAACACGACAATAAGTCCTATAAATCTTATATTTAAGATTGTCAAACAAACCCAAAAACTGAAAAGACTCAGATTAGTAACGTTCACTTCTGTCCCAGTATGACTTGAATGCATATGTTGGAAACAATGACTGACAAAGGATTCACAATGTACACTGACTAGTGATGTGCACAACATTTCCATGGGAAAGACAAAACTGAGGATTTTTGTTTTAAATGTACTTATATTTTTTGCTGTATATATAGATCTTCTCAATTCAATTTCTGTTAATTGATGCAGAAATGCACTCTCTTGAGAAAGAGACTATACAAAACAAACAGGAAAACGGTACATATGATACAGAGAAGCAGCCAATCACAGTAATCAAAACAGTGTGAAGATGAAAATCAAAACATTGCTTTGTGGTAAGCAACAAATATAGCCATGTCAAGGGATTTAATTTCACACAGCTGACACAAAACATATTTAAAACACAGTTGTGTTTAGGATGGTAAATTGTTCAGGGAATATGTTACACTCATATCTCTCAGTGAACCATTCACAACCACGACTGTAATTTCCTAATATTGCATAGATTAGGGTTCTGCTGTTTTCACACATTAAAAAAAAAAAACAACCTGAAAAACAAGTCAGAAATTTGTAAGGCACAAAAAGACATTTTCTTCTAAAAATTATTATATTTTTAAAAGAGTTCTTACTGTTATTTGACTCAGCCCAGCCAATCTCATTGTTAGAGTTGGAGACATAAAGTATTTAAACGCAAGATCAAGACTTTCTTTATCAAAGCACAAAGCAGTATCCAGTGGCTCTTTAACTGTGCTCCACATTAAATCTGCCATGTTCCGGGCTGCAGTCTGTCGTAACTCCTGGTCTGATAGTTTGCATAAATACCTAGAATAAATTACAAAAGGAAGAATAGAAAAAAGAGTGTGATTCAAACTAGAACACTCCTGAAATACATCTGGATTACAGCAAGTATGTATTTCCAACAGCCCTAAGAGTACTAAGCCTTAAAATACCATTATCAATAGTCTATCAAAAGTTGACAACAATGAAAAAAACACTATGGAATTAGATAAAATATTATAAAAAATAAATACATTTCTTATTTTAAACCTCTTCAAATTTATTTTCAGAAGAAACAGATTTATGTAGAATGGCACAAATCTCATGCAGTTCTTTGGAGAGGCAGATTAGAAGCCTTCAGTATTTCAACTCCATCCAAACTAGATTTAAATACACAAAAATATAGTATAAATACGTTTGACAGTCTTGAATCTGGACCCATCCTGGGAAGACTTGACAAATATAAGAGAATATTATAAAATGCAAAAGAGATATTAAACTGCACTTAATTACACTTGCACACTATTCTTTCGCACTGCTGTATAAACATCAGTAAATTTAAAAAACAACAACAAAAAACCTACAGGCCTTCTTTCTTAGACTGAGGTCCTTTCTCGTAGCTCTTGTGTAGAGGCCTTAAAATAAACACGCTCCAGTGATACTTAACATTGTTAAACACAAAAAAGATGCTCTAGTGCAAATGATCAGAGACTACATCCATAACAGAAATCGTGGCTAAGTTAAAGAAAGACAAGATAAGGACCACTGAGGGTCCTTATTAATTATGAAATTTACTTCTTACACAGAGCAGTGTAAGTCAGATAATGGTATGCTTCTGTGCTATGATTTCTAAACAAAACTGACAATGAAAAGGCACAACTCACTTGAAAGAGTTCAGCAGCAAACCAGAGCCAGTAAACTACATCAAATCTACAGACAGGTGACAGGAGCTGCACTCTGACAAAATAAATTAACTGGTCCATGGTACAAAATGTAATCATTTCAACTCTCAGCAACTTTTGATCAATTTTACCTCCACATTTTTATATGCAAACTATAATCAGCCCTTGTTCCCAAAGTTCTTCAATCATAATATGCATTGTCATATTTTAGACAAGAAATCCGAAAGACCAAAGATCTTAAAAGAAATTATATGTAGAATGAAAAAAATTGTGTAAGTTTCCTGGTTTCAGCTAGGACAGTTGTTTTTTTTCCCCTCATCCTGTCTGGTTTGATACTACGTCTACATAGTACACTGATACATAGTACACTGATGCTTTAGATGTTGCTGAGCAGTGCTGTACAGAGAGCAAAGGACATTTCATTTCCTTGTACTGTCCTGCCAGAGGGGGCTGAGGATGTCCAAGGAGCTGGGAGATCTGGACAGCTGGCCTAAACAGGCCAAAAGAATATTTTATGTCATATGATATCATGTGAAAAAAAGATAACATTGACATGACCTGGCTAGGGCGGCAGCTGCTGCTCAGGGACTGACTGGGCACTGGTCAGCAAGTGGCGAGTAATTGTGTTGTGCTTCACATGTTTTGTAAATACACATAATTATCATTCCTGTTATTTCTCTCTTCCTTTCCTACCATATTAAATAGCTTTTCTCTCAACCCACAAATCAACCTTTTTCGTCCCCCCCTCCTCCCCCCCCAGTTCTCTCCCATCACACTGGAAAGAACAGAGAGTGAATGACTGTGTGGTGCTGCCGGTTTAAACTACAACAGACAGATAACGAGCGACTGTTGAAATAGGCAGGAAAAAACACAGTCTTTTTATACAGAAAGAAGGGTGTACTTGTGGCCTCACTAGATGTCACTAGCAGGGCTTTCACTGAAAATTCTGCTTACACTCAAAAGCTTGAAGCAATTATGCTGATCTAGTTAACAAAACAGATCTTTTTTTATCAAAATGCAACAGTATCGGTATATATTTATACACAAAGCTCACAGAACAACAATATCCTCAGGACTCTCTTAGCTCATTTACTGTATCTAGCCCTAGCTTGCATCAACTGCACCACATTTTTTAATTCATAGTACTGAGATAACATTTTTAAAATTCCCGCTTTCATAACGGAACTACCGCATATGTTTCATGCGGCCAGATATCCATGCTAGGGTTCCGAAAGAGATGGCTGATGTGGTCACCGAGCCGCTCTCCATCAATTTGAAAAATCATGCCCAGCCACTGGAAAAAGGGAATATTACTCCCATTTTTAAGAAAGGAAGACCCAGGTAACTACAGGCCAGTGAGCCCCACCTCTGTGCCTGGGAAGATCATGGAGCAGAACCTCCTGATTACCATGCTTAGGCACATACAAGACGAAGGGTGATCCAAGACAGTGTGGCTGCACCAAGCCACCACTGTGCCTGACCAATCTGGTGGCCTTCTGCGATGGAGTGATGGCTTCAGCGGATGGGTGAAGGGTGATGGATGTCATCTTCCTGGACTTTTGCAAAGCCTCTGACATGGCCCCTCACCACATCCTTCTCTCTAAATTGGAGAGGTGTGGATTTAAAGGGTGAAGTGCTTGATGGGTTAGGAATTGGCTGGCTGGTCGCAGCGGAAGGACTGTGATCAGTGATTCTATGTCTGGGCAGAGGTTGATCACAAATGGGAACTCCCCCAGGAGCTGATCTTGGAACCAGTGCTCTTCAACATCTTCATCAGTGACACAGATGATGAAATCAAGTGCATCCTCAGCAAGTTGAATGGTGCAGTTGATACGTTAGAGGGAGGGAAGCCATCCAGATAAACCTGGACAGGCTGGAGAAGTGGACCCATGAAATCCTAATGAGGTCCAATGAGGCCAAGTGCAGGGTGCTGCACCTGGGGCCGGAGCAATCCCAGGTGTTTATACAGAGTGGGGGGAGAAGTCCTTGAGAGCAGCCCTGCGCAGAAGGACCTGGGGGTCCTGGTGGACGAGAAGCTGGCCATGAGGCAGCAGTGTGCGCCTGCAGCCCGGAAGGCCAGCTGTGTTCTGGGCTGCATGAAAAAGGGGCGGCCAGCAGGAGAGGGAGGTGATCGTCCCCCTCTGCTCGGCTCCTGTGAGGCCCCATCTGCAGCGCTGTGTCCAGGCCTGGGGCCCCCAGCACAGCAAGGACATGGAGCTCTTGGAATGGGTCCCTAAGATGATCAGAGGGCTGGAGCACCTCTCCTATGGAGAAAGGTTGGGGGGACTGGGCTCGTTTAGCTTGGAGAAGAGACGGCTCCGGGGAGACCTCATTGTGGTCTTCCAGTACTTGAAGGAAGCGTGTAAAGAGGAGGGGGAACGGCTGTTTCCATGGGTTGATAGTGACAGGACAAGGAGGAATGTCTTCAACTGAGGTTCAGGTTGGATATGAGGAGGAAGTTTTTCACCCAGACGGTGGTGAGGCACTGGAACAGGTTGCCCAAGGAGGCTGTGGATGCCCCATCCCTGCAGGCATTCAAGGCCAGGCTGGATGTGGCTCTGGGCAGCCTGGGCTGCTGGTTGGTGACCCTGCACATAGCAGGGGGGTTGAAACCAGATGCTCCTTTTCAACCCAGGCCATCCTATGATTCCATAATTCATTTTCAGAGCTACAGAAATACTAAGCTACAAAGAACACTTTAAGTCAGTGTTAATTAAGAGTTTTCAATGTAGCAGGGTTATTGTAATACCTAAGCACAGTATAAACATTAAAAAATCACAGAATAACAGACTGTTAGAGGTTGGACCATCTGGTCCAACACCTGTTCAAGAAGGGCCACCCAGAGCATGCTGCCAGGACTACATCCAGGTGGCTTCTGAAGGCACCACATACGCCTTTATGAGTAAAATTGCATCTACATTAGAAAACTTATCAGCCCTACAGTGCTGATCATAGATCAAACATGATCATATTTCCACCACCAAGACTAAAGCTACTCAAATTTAGAATCACAGAATTGCTTGGTCAGGAAGGGACCTTAAAGATTACCTAGTTACAACCCCTGTCCATGGGCAGGATTGCCAACCACTTGGTCAGAAACTTGGAGAATAGGTTAAATCTCTTTCTGAAAGTGGAAAGATAGAGTGGCCTAAGCCATTTAATGTTTTTTGCCATTTTAACAAATTATGAAATATTTAGTTAGCACTGGCAATTAACACAAACTTTTCTTTATTCCTTACACTGACTAACTGTAAATTTGCTGCACTGCCTTGCATAACAAGAGTGTCATTGGAGCAAGGTCTAGTCAGCCCAAAATAGACTTTCTAAAAGCAGATGAAAGATTTATCCCATACATAAATAAAAGATGAACCTATGTGCTACTGTGAAATCATTTCTCTCCTATCTGTACTCTTAACTTTCTCATTAACATGTGGCAGTTAGTTTCACAACTGTGACTGCAGGAAAGCCAGTCCCCTTTCATTTAAGCCTGCAACCTAATGACTATTGGATTTTCTGTTGTTTTGAAAAACTGGAAATCATTCCCTACTTATTGCCTTCATGTCACTCGTAACAGCCATTTTCGTGGAAAAAACACAAAAACAACCAACCACCATCCCCAGCATGTGCCTTTTAATGTTTTAAAAAAAAAAAAAATCTCCTACCTTCTTTATCACCCTTACTATCATCTCAGTAGTACTTGTTACCATGTCACGGATTTATGATTTTTATTATCAGTATTCCACACCTTAACATTTTGTGGTGCACTGGGAGTTAAAGACTTAATTCTTCAGTTCCATGGATTGCTGATATTTCCAGCTACCTGGTTCTCAGGAGAAAAGAACTACATATCCCAGAAGACTTTTACTGCTCCGTTTCTGTTTTCTGTTTAGAGGGAAAGATAAAATTGCTCACAAGTCACAAGACTGCCTCTTCTTTTACCACTTGACTCTTCGGTGTGTGCTCCATCACCACCTTGCATTAGAGGAGGGCCCTCAGGTTTCAGATAGTCACTCTCTCTTTCCCAATCATTTATTTGATTTATTAGCTTCAATTCCAATTGTATTATATTGTATTATCTCCTATTTCACTATCATATTTGGTAAATTAGTTTTCTCCCTTAGCTTGTTGCTGTTGTTTTTGTTTTTAAGCCCATGTTGGTGGTCTTGGTAGGCACTCTAATAAAACTCAAATTCTTAAGAAAAATACTTTTGAGCAGAAGAGTAATTTAAATTTTTTCAGCTCTGTTCTTTCTTGTTGTATTGCACAGGAAACACTGCGGATCAAGAATTCTGATCAGAGCTTCCACTTCCTCTGCACATACCAGGACTGCGTTTGTGACTTGTACCAAGACTGACAGGCTAGTACTCTTCTGTCCGCTGGTATCATTTTGATAGAAAGCATGTTACAATGGGGTAGGTCTGTATCCAAACAAATAATTTTCATGCTGCTAAAATTAATTACAATTAAAGCCAGAACATTTTAATACACGAAACCTATTTCTCAGCCTCATTAAGTGTAATTTTCTGTTGCCCATCTTTTTAAATTGTTTTTATACTATTATAGTTAAGACAATACAATCTGCAAGAGCATATTTATTGATATTAAGAAAATCAGCTTTGACCATAATAAGCACATTTCTGAAAGTACAGTTACAGGAAATTCAAAGTCTGGAGAAGTTTTTGGGCCAATGCAAGAAAAGTTACTTTTAAGGTCAGAACACTGAAGAACTAGCAGTGACCAGTATATAGCAGTACTGAAATCTCAGTGCTTACATATTACTCTCCCACTTCCATCACCTCATTGCAAATTTTCTTTAAAGTTCTAAGAAAATTGTTTTATGATTGATCCTGATGTGCCAGCATAGGGCTGAATGTCATATGAAAAATATTATTCTCAAGATTGATCCAATCCACATTGAAATCAGGTAGGTGGAACAAGCTGCCTTAACTACCTCTAAATGTTACCATCACTCACCTTATTAAAGTAATGCAGAAAAAGCAACAACTTGAATGATTAGAAAGTACATGTAAGTAGGTATTCAAAATGCCCTCAAGAACAAATTCTTAAATTAAACATTTACCTGATAACGTAAGTCCTAAAGGGTATAATGTGCTGCATGACAGCAGGGATGTGTAGCCATATTCTGATCTATAACGTAAAAATATACATAGATAAAAATTTGATTAATGACATTTAATAAGAGTGTTAAAGAATGAAATATTGCTGGTACATTTGCGCATGCAACCCCCACTCTGAAAATGGCTTTGTTGTTTTTTCCATATCAATCATTTCAACTTGCTAATTTTCTGATTTTCAAGGCTAGGTGAAGAACATTCCTGTGACTTTTAACATTTTTCTCATCTAGTCAAATAGGAAATAAAAGATCTCTGTGTAAGATCTCAGGGTAGTATGATTTGTGAATTTTCTGCAGCTTGTCCTGTAGGAATAACTACTGCTCAGCCATGTGTTGGTCTTGTTTTGTGGGATTTTTTTGTTTGTTTTTTTAAAAGTCCACATTAGAAATTCTGTTCCTTACAAAAGACTTCAAAATCATGAAAAATGACTTTACTTGTGTTGACTTTTTGCTTCTTAGAGTTTATACACCCTATGAAATAAAACTATGTTTTATAACCAGCAAGAAAAAGCAGACCTTTTCAAATACTGTCTTTGCATCCCTGTGTTCACCACACTGCCTTTACCACTTTTACACAGCTGTACACAGTAAGAAAATACATGCAGAAAAGAAACCTGAAACAGCTTTTTAGCACTGCTGTGAGGAAAAGAGGACCAACCAAACTACTTAACTGGATAACGTACAAGTTCCATCTGCATTTCAAAAAGGAATGCTGAGCCTGTTAAACCTGTTACAGAAAGACAACTAGGTACCAGGTAAGGGATCTAGCACAGATGCAGTGTTAGCAGCTGTTACTACTACTGATATAATTTAAATAACACGTGCACAGTACACAGCTCTTCCCAATAGATAACAGTGACAGTCACTCAAAGTGACATGTCAGTTTACATCTCCATGCTTGTTCTCAGAAGAAAGTTTAATTGTTGCAAGTGACACAATAAATTCTGGCTAAGAACTAAATTTTCACAAGTATTTTGGTAAATTATACATGCAGAAAATGCTACATTCCTCTTCTGGCTAGGAGAAAAAAAAGACTAAGCAAAAAAAAACTGTATGATAGTTATTTTAAATGTTTGTGGAATCAGCCAAATCACACGCGAGTCAGCTCCAAAAAATATTTTTAGACTTACTTTTTATAATGTAACTAATACAACAGCAATACCAAACTATTTCACAAGTCAAACATGCCAGATCTTTACACTGCAAAAAAGATCACATTTGGAATAAAACACTGAATCTACCTGCTGCCTCAATAAGAAGGAAAAAAAAAAGAAAAAAAGAAAGAAAAAAAAAAAAAAGACCAGCACACTAAATACATAAAGTTTGACTAGAAGATGCTTGGACTAGAAACAAAAATTAAATATTTTGTCAGAAAATTGCAAGACTGACAAACATATTGTTGCATTCAAACTATCAGATTTATAACATGATCTGTACTGATTTCCACACTCAAGCATGAAGGGTCACAAGGAAATACATTTCCTTATGGAATAAAGGTAGCAAAGGATTTTTATCATTTTGTTTCATTGTTTGTAGCAATTTCCACTCTGTATTAATTCAAACTTCTACAGCCATTTCAGTCATCTGGATGTCTGCATTACATTACAAACTTCATTCATAGAATTAAGTTAATTATCCTGTTATAAATGAAAGCAGTTTTCATTGTGAAACCAAACAAAGTTTTATATTATAATAGATAACAATAATGCAAAAACAAATACACTCTTTTATGTTACATGTTCTTTATCACAGGCAATTCATTTCTAAAAGATAGTGCCTCGCTCAATTAGAATGATTTTCGGTGGCGTTTAAACTCCCCACAGAAGCTCCAGGTCATGGATTTCTCTGCATCTCTTAGTTCTTTCAGGAGACCAACATTACATTGGGTGCAAATACCACAAAATATGAAATAAGGGAAGGAAGGTGGAACAAAATATGCCTAAAATATGACTAAAAATGCCACAAAATATTTTAAGACAGAATAGTGCTGCTGCAATGTATGTTGCTATGAAAACATTTTGCAGAGCTGCAAGTTGGAGAAAAATAAGACTGCCAACTAGTCAGATCCCTTATGGATGCCTTGTCCCTAGAGGTCTTCAAGGCCAGGTTGGATGGGGCCCTGGGCAGCCTGGTCTGGTATTAAATTCAGAGGTTGGTGGCCCTGCCTGTGGCAGGGGAGTTGAGGTCCCTTCCAACCCTGGCCATTCTGTGATTCTGTAATACTGCATTATATTGTATTTGCTGGCTTCATTACAGAAGTAAGGTAGTCTGATTAAGACTTCGAGTGAAAGAAAATTTACCGTACAAAACATTTCAAGAAAACATCTTTTCAGTATTTTTTTCTGTCCTCTGTGTATAGGAAACACAAGTAACCATCACCAAGCAGTTGTTCAGTTGTCCTGAACAACTTACTAACTCGTTCTGGTGGCCTTCTCTTGAATGCATCTTTACAGCACACCTGATGAGATTCGCACCTTCCTTTTAGAAAAAACAGTGCAAATCCTTCCCACAGCACGATGTAGCTTTATCTACTAGGAGCTTAATGCTACAGGTTATTAGGAGAGTCATTTGTTTTCAGTTTATTATTTCCAAATTTAATTCCTGAAGATCACTAGATCTATCTTTTTAATGAAAAACAATTGGTCCATCTACATTAAAATCTTACTTAAAAATATTTTTTGAAACATTCAAGATAGTAGCTAAACAACTCATTCTTCTCACAGATTTTAATTCCAGCATTACTATTTCTAGGAATCTTCTAAACGATGGCTACTGAAATGCAATTCTTGAGAGCTTATATTACTGTGAAAATGTATTTAACAATAACCATACACTATTGTTCCTGCTTTATATATTGGTACCACGTAACACTTGGTCTGCTCTCAAGTTTGTACCAGAACCTATTTCACTATAAACATGAAAATCAGGTACAACAATTCAACTTGCTGTTTTCTCTCTCTGCTTATTTTAATATAATGGGGTTAGGAGCAACTCAGCTGCTATACTGGAGCAAGACACATCAGCAGGTTGCTCTGACAGCTGCTAGAGGTGAAGAGCTTATCAGATCCTACAGAAAGGGGCAGAAGAGAATGCAGCAGTGTAACACATGGAGGTCCTCTAGCAGTCCTCCTGCATAACATTACATGAACTGATTGCATCATGCTTTACCAATCTGTTTTCTGACCTACAAGTCAAGAATCATTACATTGGAAGGGTAAGGAGTAGGAAATACAGATCACAAACACTGGCTTTATTTCAGTAATTGGTTCTCTCAATGAAAACATATTTCAGTACTCATTTATAACATCATCCTGGATGTTCAGTAACAGCAAGGAAAAGGTGCGTGGAAACAAGGATCTGATTTTAAACATTTAACATTGTTGCAATCAACATAAAAATTATGGTAAACTCACTTCTCAGAAGGCACAGCAAACTACTGTTTTCCCTTATACCCTTATGCAATATCCACAAGACAGGTCACAACTTAAAATTCACGTTATACTAACTTCACTAATCCTTTTTCAGAAATAAGTTTTCATTTCTCTTACCAATCTCCTTCAGATTTCCACCAAAGTTAATTCATAACTTTGGAGGAAAACACTGCTATTATTCCAAAATGAACAAACAATGAAGGGTGCTTACTTTAAAACTAAGTAATAATAAAACACGGCTCCCTCTACATTTCAAATGTGCATAAACGATAAAACCACAGAAAACCGAAAGGAAAATAAACCCACAGGCTTCCCCTTTGTGCCAAACAGGGAATATATAAAAAGTTAATATATCCTAAAAAGCAGCTTAAAATATTTTCACAACACAACTTCAGGGACAGAAACAACATCCAAAAATGTTCCTACAGGTAACTTCTGAGGCTCTTACAAGACTGATGTCTAGGGCTGATGAAATGATTTAAATCTGCCACGTTAGTTATGTGCCTCAAGGGGATATATAAAGGACTCCAATAGTGAAAAGCTGCCTCAGTGAACCAGGAATGTATTCCCCACAAGGAAAATTTTAGTGTTTTTCTTCCTTCCCTGCTCCTATGGAATTTTTCCAGACTTCAGAACTGTTTACTTTGTACTCCACCTAAAATCAACATCAAGACACTTGTACTTACGTTAGACACCACTGTGATAAATGCATGCGCTATAAGAAATGGCAGTGTCTCAGGAGTTCCATATTCAAAGCAATCCTTCATGAGGGAAAGGCCATTTTTTCCACAAAATAGACAAACATAACGAAGCAAGTGCAGTGGTACTTCTACATCCTAGAGAAATTGAAATATTTATTTAAAAAAGCAGAAGAATTTGAACAATCAATACTAGAGTGATTCAGTCACACAGGTAATTTGAAATAAAATACATTATCGTAACAGCAATCTACACAGAGGAGAGAACACAGCTACCGCAAGGTTCTGAGAAATGTGCACCTATCAAAAAAATGGACAACTTACATTCATGTCACAGAACGCTCCTAGTATATTGCTTTCTTGAGCAGAAATATCCTGTTTAAAAAGAGAAAAAAAATACATCTCACTAACATAAGCAACAGCAACATACTTTTAGAATAAAACACAAGTGACCATTAACAGATGTTACAGTCAATCAGAAAAACAAAACACCTAATTTAGAGGAAGCCAGCCTAGTCTTTCCTCTTTCACACTGGAAAACACTCATGAATTTATTTTTGTTAAAACCTAAGTACACAAACATACATTAAGGGTAACATACCAGCTGTGGCTCTCAGTGGCTGAGATCAAAAGATAATTCTTCAACCCTCCCCTCCTTTTCACCTGCCTCGAGATCACCAATTTTTCAACAGAAATGCTACACAGGAGAGTCTAGCACACTGGTTGCAGACTTGTATGAGAATTACAGGACAGAATTAATCTCAGTGCTTCTGAACACATTTTTACGTAAAAATGAGACATATAACCAAACACATTAAGTTAGATGAAATATAGAATAGTCTACAGTCCTACATTTAGTAATCTAAGTGATAAACTATCAAATTATTTGCACCCATCAGAATGTTATAAATCCCTAACTTCAACTACTATATTATTTTATGTTTAACAAAATATCCCTTATAAAATAAGGACCTAAATACTCTTCACAGGTTAAAGAGAATACACCTATAGCCCTATCAATCTGTAAGCTATCTGTTGTGAAGACAAAAATATTTCCCAGAAATTCTAAACTAAAGAGAATTTAGAAAGATATCTTTTCTTTACTTGTTAATAACACCCACTTGCTGGACAGCTAGAATTTCCCTTATTAGGATTGCTACGTACATTGCCTAGATCTTGCATACAGCTAAAGGCAGTCAAACTATAGTAAAACATGACTGTAATACCACAATATTGCCAGGGAATTGCAGTACACATTCTTCCCCTTCCTATCCTTATGTACCAAACATCCAGTTGTAATATTTGCAACCAAAATGCAAGTTTAAGATAAAGCTGTTTTGAAATTAAGTTTCCTGAGTATATTTCAAATACCTCTGCAGAAGTAAGCTCCTTTAACTATACCATAGGATGCTGGAGGCAAGTGATTTCAGATGGATGAAGTGTGATACAAACATTTTGAATTAGAAGCATATTGGACATATTTAAGCACTGATTTTCCTTCTGATTATGATACACTTATAGATATTTTTAAAACAGCTCTGAAGGCACTAAGTGGTATACAAGAAGTATTCAGTACTCCTATTGTGAAAAACTCAGAAATAATATGAGAAATTTCATTAGTTTTCTGGAACAAAGAACTGTCAAGTGACCTACATTACTTAGAAACTAGAAGTCAGAAATTTATGTCTGTTGCGTGAGTCCTGCTAAGATTACTGAAAGCATCATCACTAGGAGACTGAGTCTGGAAACCTGATTTCTGTATTTGCAGGCACGAAACAGAACAGAGAAATCCCTAAGATCAACTTCATAAGGAAACAGTAGAAACATCCTTATGGGAAACTAACATAACATTAAAAAACACCACAACTTCAGAAGAAATACATTAACTGAAGTCTGTCCACCTTGGGTGGAGAACACTTGATTAGGGTTAGCTTTCCAGAAAAGATTTACCTGAAAACAAAAAGCAGAAATAGCCATATCCCAAAGCATTAGGGAACTAAGGACACCCAAATAACTGTTCTTTTTCCCCTTTTTCATCTTCTGTCAGGAACTGCTTAGCACACTCCCTTAAGATTTATTATTCATTCATGTCTGGAAGAATTTTTAGACACTGAAAGTTCAGGAGTGCATTTCATGCATTTCATGCTACAGGATTTTAAGTGTCTCCCTTTTAAAAACTTTCTTCCCCCTCTGAATTCCTCATATATAAATCTGCTGCATCAAATATAAACTAAAGAACAGAGCACATTGTTTTGAACTACCCTGTATGCGTGGTATCTATAAGGATACTGAATTGCCCAAACCCCAAAAAAGTGTAATTTATACAAGCAGAGTGAATTTAATGATGAAAAATACACACAAAGATCTTCCTGCACACCAAAAACACTGGTAGATTTCAACAGACGTAAACAGTCTGCTTCCAGATTTTATCTTCACAGAAGTTCTGTTCTTCAGTGTTGATGACCTGAGATTAAGTGTCCTCTAACAAATCACAATCAGTTGCACTCTTCTGGAAAATCAAACTTAGCAGAAATGCAATGAAAAGCGCCTTTCTACCAAGTGTAAGAAAAGTTGAGGCACACATTCTGTCTGTACTGACCTACATTCTTTTTATATGGGTTAAGAGTATGTATTCATCAATTCTCATGTAGCGTAAGCCACATTTATACCACGTAACGTAGTGCCACTATCCTATGTCCAGCACATTTCTAAGTTTCTTCCCCCTGCAAGGCCATGTTAACTTTGCTGTCAGAAATGAACTGTTCATGGAGTTTCTGCTGTTAATATGCAGCCCTTCTGGCTACCAACTTATCTTCGTTTTATGATACTTTTGAACTGAGAAATGTGTAAAAGACAAAAATTAATTTTTTATCCATATTATTCAAGAGCAGTCTATAGGATTAACTATGGGCCGATACCCTAAATTTTATTGTTCTAAATTTTATTGTTCTTTTTTTATCCAACTCAGACTATCTAAAATAGGGAAAACCTGCTACTTTCATATCAAAGTTTTTCTCTTCTGCTAGATGGTCAAGTTTAAAAACTGCTTTGGAATCTAATCTAATCCTCTTACTTACTAAGAGGATTAGACTTCAGGAACTCTTCTGTCATTAAACAGAAAGATTCTGGATGTGTACGCAGAGCGAAGACTAACAGTAAATATTTTTGTCCAAAAATATTTTGTCCAGAAGATGATACCATGTAAAAGCATTACATAGGAAATTTTTAAATGACAGCCCTGTTAATTATTTCCAGGCAAAGTGAAACCTTACTGGACTCGATGACTCAAACTGTGCAAGTTAAACTCAAAAATCTGGAACAAAAAATTTCTAAAGTGGAGACTGGAGTTTATTTTCCATCAGAAATTTTCCCTCTTGCCAGAACAAAGGACAACAAAGAACTTAGACAAGAGAGCTACGCTGGCTCTTCCCACCAACACCTGGCAGAACTAGTCTGTCCAGGAATCTGTTTAGCTTACAAGAACAAACAGCGCACTCAAAACACATACTTTTTTTGTTATGAGTTCTTGAAGCCTGCTTTAAAACAAAGCATACCAAAAAAAAAAAAAAAAAAAAAAAAACTTCCATTATCCAGGATTAATAATTTGCTTCTCAATTCAATTAAGAAGTGTTCTATACTGAAATCTGACGTTAAATTCTAAACATCAAGAAGTACCAGAAAGTTTTGGTATTAAAACAGCTATCACTACTATGAGTTTCTTAAATATAGAAATATCTCAGTTTGTGAGAAAAACAATTAATGCTGGAACCTTTAAAAGAAAACACTCCAATAAAGAGGAAGAATGTATCTAAGTATGGCAGGCTAACAAACCTTTATAATGCTTTTGTGGGTACACAAAAGTTGAGCAGAAAAGGAAGAAGCACTTTTTCCTCACTCGCCTGCATCCCCATTAGAGTGTTTCTTAGTCTCTGCTTCCTTTCAAACCATATGTTTTTAACATAGCTAATCAATAAATACATTCAATAACTCAAGTGATCCACACAACATATATACTGCCTAGTGTGACAGCTGCTCACAATCCCACAATCTACCATGTATCTATGGCCAACCATTTAAAGTGAAGAAGAAATCCCTCCAAGCATTTCACTATTTTCTTTTTGTCATTTGGAAGTGAAATTAAGGAAGAAAAAATATACATAAAAGAGTCATTTAAAAGAAACAAGTGCATTCATACATAGAGAACTTGTTTTAAAATTCTTCATTGTATATTCCCACAAAAGTTTTTGTAAGAAGTCATTGACTTTTTAATTTTAATTTTCAACTGAGAAAATAGATCAGTTGTCTTCAGTTTCTACTTGCTAAGGCTGACCTACAGATATACTTTTGTAAGGTTAAGGTTTAAAAGGCAAACCAAGGCAAATGATGGGAAATCTGAAAATCCTAGATTATGCCTCCTTTTCCTATTCACGTATATCTGTGAAATAACCTATGTTAACTTATACCCATGCTTTCATAAGAGCTCACTGAAAAGAACGGCTGTGTTGCCCATCTAACTACATCACATATTAGCTAGATTTATCGTCAGATGTGGAAGGATCTGTTCAAGAACTGGTTTTATTTTGTGATCACACTAGCTTACACAAACAAAAATGATGCATGATTTCTTCTCAATTTGAACTCAAGTTTAAAATGCAAGCTTAACTACTCAGAGCTCTAGAGCTCCAAAAGTATGAATAAAAAAAAAATTAAGACTAGCTTAACTGTACTTTAATTCCACACTTTGACTCTTTCAGAAGTTTATTGGATAGAAGCTTTGTTTATATAGCTAAATATACATAACTAAACCTTTCCATTTTCCAAGGAGATGCTAACAGGTAAATACCTATTCCGGAACACTTCCAAGAGTCTGAAAGTGTTTTATGTTTGCTGTTGTCGTTTTGCATTCAGAATAAAATACAGAAAAAGTTAGCAGTAGAGACTCCTAAAATACCTTAGAGAAAAATCACACCTACAGAACAAACTACTTGTACAAAACTTTGTTATTCCAGTCAACTAAACAGCTATTCTAACAAGTAAGTCTGGGCTTGCACAGAGTTTAGTTTACAACAGTCTGCTTTTAGAAGCATAGATTATAACGAAAACTATTAATAGGTTACCTGCTGGAAGAAAGGCTTCACTACAGTTCCCTTTTTGCCTTTCTGTTATTTAAACAGCACAATAACTCAGTGTACAATTCCATACAACACTTACCAATATGTTACCTATAACAATCAGGCACATTTTAAAGAAAGTGCAAGGGTATGTCATTTAAAAATTTTTTCTTGTAAGTCCTACTGAAGTAAACAGGAGACCTGAATTTGCTCATTCTCTGCAAAAGTAGCTATCGGCACACAGACTGGTAAGAACACACACTCTATCACAAGATAATTAAATACACATATCAAGATAAAACATACCTCTATTGTAGGATGAGTATTATGCTTATAAGCAGTGTACAAAGGAAACTGAATCTGAAAGATTTTTGCCACACACAGCAACAACTTCTCCTTCTCATCAGTGCTCCAGCTAAAACCATCAATGCTCTTCGTAGATGACTCCTCAGTCAGGATACAAGTTCTTGCAGAATCTATTTTTTTCTCTATAGATCTTTGCCGTTCTCTATCTTCTTCGTCATGAGAGTCTCTTTCTACATTCAGGGGTTCATCAGCACAATTACTATGATCTTGCCATGCTGAATCTATATTAATAGTGCAATGTTTACAGAGCTGGTCCCGCAGAGCTTGAACTTCAGCAATCACCAAGTTAATAAGCGCACATACTACTTGGTTAAAGATCTCCAAATGTTTATATTCCTTGAAACAGCACAGACATTGCCTGTAATAAGAGAGAAAAAATAAAATAAAATCTCCTGAAATAGCTGAAAAAATCTCATTCGGACTGAACTCTATCAAAATTGAGTTAAAAGTAAGAAAAAAAAAAAAAAAAAAAAAAGAAGGACAAATTGGAACATTCAGATGACTGACAAAAAGGAGTCTATACATTAAGACTGTTTTAACAACAAAATATTTGACTGACCCATAAAGGCAATATTACAGTCAGAAAGATTACTGTGGTGGAAAAGCAATACAGGAATGGAACTCAACTCTTGGAAAGGGTAGATAACAGCAGGACAAGGGGGGGGTTTCAAGTTGAGAGAGGGAAGATTTAGGTTGGTTGTCAGGGGGAAGTTCTTTACTAGGAGAGTGGTGAGGTGCTGGAACAGCTGCCCAGAGAGGCTGTGGATGCCCCGTCCATCCCTGGAGGTGTTCAAGGCCAGGTTGGATGGGACCCTGGGCTGGTATTAAACAGGGAGGCTGGTGGCCCTGCGCATGGCGGGGGGGGTGGAGATTCACGATCCATGAGGTCCCTTCCAACACTGGCCATTCTGTGATTCTGTGAACATCAAAAGGGACAAAGAGGAAAGGAACGCTCACCCATTCCCAAGGATCTAAGCTTGTGGGGAAAAACTCTGCAAGGAAGGGATCACCAACCAGAGATCCTTCCCCACTGGCAATCAGCCCTTAAATAGGGCCTTCTCGTCACACAGCTAAATTGCCTTCACCTGTGCTCCCAGGGCTGACCCAGTCCTTTCCCCATATTATTAATCAGTGGTTCAGGCTGTGACTCAACAGTTCCCATACAGGCAATAAAGTCCAAATGAAGCTAGTGCTACCCAGAAGCAAGTTGGAATCACAAAGCTCTCCTTAAATCCTGTAAACACACCGCTATTCTCAAATTACATATATATATGTATATAAAAAAGATATCTTACAGGTAAGCTCACTGAACTACTAAAGAAGCAACATTCTTGACAATGTTCCCAAATCCATTCCTCACCTAGTTTTCCCTATCAGTACTGCTGCATTAAACCACAAGACATGCATGTTAGCTGAGCAAGAATTGTTTTTTAATTAGTAGAGTCACAAAACGATTTTTGAGTATTTAAGTTCACTTCCTTTATCTGCATTTGGGTAGATAAAAACCCTATCCACGTTAGTACCCTTTAACCATATGGGAAAAAGCAGTATCTGCTATCTTCATTTCTTCCTTTACTTGGTAGACAGAGAGATTACTCTGAATATCTACTGACATACTGTAAGCTGAAAAGAACAATGGGGAAACTACACATCATTGTTCTAACAATACAACAGGAAAGACAATCCACTTATCAATCTGTATTACAATTGTAGGTGTGGGCTAAGATAGCTAGATATACGGAAGACATTCAAAGTGCATAAACACCCGAGATATAAACTCAGAACTTAGTCTGGGAACATTTGTTTCTTCCATAGAAAAGAAAAGGTGTTCAATAAAAGGATTGTAATCCTGGAGAAAGTAGAAAAAACTGTAATCAATAAGCAAAGGAGCTTCAATGAAGATAAAAATTCAAGGTTATTTGCTTGTAACACAGTCTTTGAGATGGATTCATTTCTCTCTCATTCAAACTCTAAGAAATGATGCAGCTCTTATAAAATGTGATTATCTTCCAGTAGACCTCTCTCCTACTGTATACAGTGCAACAGACTTCAGTTCATAACCAGAGCTCTCAGCTACTAAAATAATACAAAAATTACATGTTCTGTTTCTGAAAAATAAGCAGGTAGAAGACGGGGGAAGAAAACATCAAGAAGAGATTACTCAGAATTATGATGGGTAGAGAGTGGTGCCTCTCTGAGGAAATACAAAGATAGCCTTGAGCTACAGCACCTGAAAATACCTCTGTACACAGTTGTGTGTTTTTTGTTTCAGTGAGTTAAACATATTTCAGTACAGAATATTCAGTACAGATATTCAGTACAGAATATTCAGTATTCCCTACTGCCAGCACAGGAATAGTGATGGATGCACCTAAAATTTCTGATGCAAAGCAGAAAGAAAAAACTTTTTAGTATCATGCAAGCAGAGTGTCTTCACCTATTTAAACACATTCTCATGATTCACAATTAAATGAGCACTTTAATTTACTGTATAGTATGTACTTTATGAGATGCATTATCATCAACACAATCTCATTAAAAAGAAAAAAAATACCTTTGTGTCCAGGAATTGATATAAGCAAATATCTTGAGCACATGTTCCTTTCTGAGCTGCAATCCATCAGCACCTTCAACATCAGATACTGAAGGAAAAAAAGAACATATTAGTGCCAAAAAACCTCATGTAATTGCTATACTTTTATTACAAATTATCTTTACGGTTTTAATAGAATCCAAAGCACAGCTTGAAAAATTATAAAAAATACTCTGTAATAATAAACACCAATCAAGTTACAGTAACTTTATATCAAAGGTCTTTCAAGATGAAAATGCATAACATCCAAATAAATTAACTTTTCGTATTAGAAAATAGTCAAACCAAATCCATCCACTTTTTCAGACATAAGGTTTAAAATGCAACTAACTTTACACCAGAAATTGCATAGTAATAGTGGAAACTGCTGTTCAAGTTAGTCACTCAGAACAGCCTTTTCTTCTACTCCAATACCCCACATGCAAACTGATTAATGGCAATCTCTCAAGCAGAGAAAATGAATCTTAAAAATCACAGAAGATGTCCCTAGTTATTAGCATTCCTAACTCCACACACTTGTACTGTAGAAACAAAGATTTCCTGCTCCATAAACATACACTTCTGATTAAAAATCCCACTCCTTAGCTGCAAGGGGTAGGCAAGTGTTTCAGAACAGGATGCTTGTAAAAATATTTTAAAGGAATCAAAAATAGCTAAAATTAAAAAGACAGCTCAACATGAAGTACACTTCATACACTCCACTGGGAACTACTGACAGACCTGTATTTTCAAATACACATCTTCAATAATTTCACTCTTTAGCCAGTTTTCTGCTTTCTTTTTTCCCCTCCAGATTTTAAAAACATGCATTTTGAGATGAATTTGAGACCTTAACTCCCTTCTCCTAGTCAGACAAAGCTTGGAAAAAAGAGACTATCAAACTAAGAATAGACGTGCGAACTACAAGAAAGTTATTTCAGACTAGTAGATGATTACTAGCAAATATAAACATGTCTATATTATTTAATGATAATGAATCCCCAAGTGGCAAAATGAAAAATATTTGCACTTATTAGAGCCAGATATCAGAACGGTTATGAGTCAAATTCAAAAGCAACAACTACGAATGAGGTATTATCACGTGCCCCGTTCTCATCTAATAAAATGCTGAGGCACTTGAATAAGCCAAACATCAGCAGTAGTTGAAGACGCATCCATATCAACAATGGATTTTGTTTACTGTTTGTATACCATTCTCCAAATATTCTCCAAATATCAGTGCACAACTGTCATGGCCTCCTTAGCCTAAACTTCCATTTTTCTCTGCCTATTATCTTACATACGTATTCTTACATTAACAATGTTTGCCTCCTTGCCACCTATCCCCACTTAAAAATGAATCCTACAAAGTAGGTCAGTAACACCTAACTTCCAGAGCAGCCATTTGACTTTGAAACACACTCAAGATTTCCATTCTTTTAAGAATAAGGTACTGAAATTTAAGTAAATGGATCGCTCTTTTGAGCCAAAGCTACAACACAGTCTAGTGTACAGTCTAGAGTACACAGTCTAGAAATGATTGAATACTGAAGCTTGTGTTATTGGGTCAAAAACAAGCAAACAGGTATATGCATTATATGCACCAGTTGGAGAAACATAGAATGGCCTGGGTTGAAAAGGAGCTCAAAAGATCATCTGGTTTCAACCCCCCTGCTATGTGCAGGGTCACCAACCAGCAGCCCAGGCTGCCCAGAGCCACATCCAGCCTGGCCTTGAATGCCTGCAGGGATGGGGCATCCACAGCCTCCTTGGGCAACCTGTTCCAGTGCCTCACCACCGTCTGGGTGAAAAACTTCCTCCTCATATCCAACCTGAACCTCAGTTGAAGACATTCCTCCTTGTCCTGTCACTATCAACCCATGGAAACAGCCGTTCCCCCTCCTCTTTACACGCTTCCTTCAAGTACTGGAAGACCACAATGAGGTCTCCCCGGAGCCGTCTCTTCTCCAAGCTAAACGAGCCCAGTCCCCCCAACCTTTCTCCATAGGAGAGGTGCTCCAGCCCTCTGATCATCTTAGGGACCCATTCCAAGAGCTCCATGTCCTTGCTGTGCTGGGGGCCCCAGGCCTGGACACAGCGCTGCAGATGGGGCCTCACAGGAGCCGAGCAGAGGGGGACGATCACCTCCCTCTCCTGCTGGCCGCCCCTTTTTCATGCAGCCCAGAACACAGCTGGCCTTCCGGGCTGCAGGCGCACACTGCTGCCTCATGGCCAGCTTCTCGTCCACCAGGACCCCCAGGTCCTTCTGCGCAGGGCTGCTCTCAAGGACTTCTCCCCCCACTCTGTATAAACACCTGGGATTGCTCCGGCCCCAGGTGCAGCACCCTGCACTTGGCCTCATTGGACCTCATTAGGATTTCATGGGTCCACTTCTCCAGCCTGTCCAGGTTTATCTGGATGGCTTCCCTCCCTCTAACGTATCAACTGCACCATTCAACTTGCTGAGGATGCACTTGATTTCATCATCTGTGTCACTGATGAAGATGCTGAAGAGCACTGGTTCCAAGATCAGCTCCTGGGGGAGTTCCCATTTGTGATCAACCTCTGCCCAGACATAGAATCACTGATCACAGTCTTTCCGCTGCGACCAGCCAGCCAATTCCTAACCCATCAAGCACTTCACCCTTTAAATCCACACCTCTCCAATTTAGAGAGAAGGATGTGGTGAGGGGCCATGTCAGAGGCTTTGCAAAAGTCCAGGAAGATGACATCCATCACCCTTCACCCATCCGCTGAAGCCATCACTCCATCGCAGAAGGCCACCAGATTGGTCAGGCACAGTGGTGGCTTGGTGCAGCCACACTGTCTTGGATCACCCTTCGTCTTGTATGTGCCTAAGCATGGTAATCAGGAGGTTCTGCTCCATGATCTTCCCAGGCACAGAGGTGGGGCTCACTGGCCTGTAGTTACCTGGGTCTTCCTTTCTTAAAAATGGGAGTAATATTCCCTTTTTCCAGTGGCTGGGCATGATTTTTCAAATTGATGGAGAGCGGCTCGGTGACCACATCAGCCATCTCTTTCGGAACCCTAGCATGGATATCTGGCCCCATGGATTTATATACCTTCAGTTTAATGATGGGGTCTTCGACTTGTTCTGCTATTACAGTGGGATGGAATCTGCTCCTATCACCCTCACCTAGAGGCTCATGGTCCTGACAGACATGGGGAACCTGACCAGTGAACACTGCGGCAAAGCGCTCACTGAGTACCTCAGCTTTTTCCATGTCTGAGGAAGCCAGTTCTCCATTCTCATTTATCAGAGGACAAACACTCTCCTTGGCCTGTCTCCTCCTGCCTTGTGCCTGTAGAAACCCTACTTGTTATTTTTCACATCCCTTGCCAAGTTCATCTCCATCTGTGTCTTGGCTTTCCTGACTGTATCTCTACATATGCAGACAGCATCCCTGTATTCTTCCCAGGCTACACAAACCTGCTTCCATTTCCTGTACATTTTTCTCTTCTCCCTCAGTTTAAGCTGCAGGTCCTTGCTCAGTCACACCAGCTGCCCATCTCCTATGCCTGATTTCTTCTGCTGGGGTATGGAGAGCCCTTGCACAGAAAGGTGTCCTTAAAGAGCTGCCAGTTCTGTTCTGTTCCTTTACCCTTATGGACGATTTCCCAGGGATCCCATCCAGCAGTTAAACTTGCTATTTCCCTGTTCACATACTCTACACCCCACATGTAGACCAAACCCAATTTGTCTAATTTACTAATCATTGTGAAATAATATGGTGGCAACATTTTTTTTCTTTTAGAAAAAAGCACCTAGAAATAACATTACTCTTGTTCTTGAAAGTACTCAAGCTTAAAACAGAAGCAACCATACAGAGGCTTCAGTTTCCCAGTGGATTTAAGATGATCTATTCAGTAAAAAAGTAAGGCCCCCTATTTGTTTCCATGGAAACTACAACAGATACAAAGACTACAATAACACTATTTGATAAATTCTCAGCTGCAAAACACTACACCATAATCACCACTGTTGTCTATGCATCCTCTGCCAGCAATGAACAAATGCCCACATGCTGTGCTCAAAAGAATCTGCAATAGTGGAGGTGACCCACTGTCACCACTGCTGAAACACCCATCACCTCATCATGCCTCCATCAACATTCAGTAAGTGTTGATGAGTGTCACTGCATGATTTTTCCCACATGGAGGAATTTAAAGACACACCTTTGCATCATACACACTGCCATGTCAGATACTGTTTTGACAGACTGTCCCCCTGCTAATATCTGCCACATGACAACAAAATTTAACAGAATATTGGTGGGAAGGTTCAACCTCAACGGCCATACCACCAACATCCACCCCTGACATTGTGGGCCAATGCCATAAAACAGGAGGTATTACTTTCAGAGCAGGCCATTTACGAGGTGGCAGGCACATCCATACATCTGTGCCACTGACTGCCAAAAGGGGCAGCTGCACATCCTGCAGGGCTTCTCCTGATGAATCTTAACTGAAACCCACCTATCCCTTAGTAGAAATTCAATTTTTCAACACAGCTGATTTAAATTCTCACAGTCAGGACTTTAGTCTTAAGCATTTACAGTTCTTATTGTGAGTATCAACTCTGTGGATACTCTTAATTTACAGCCCCCCTCTTTAAGGCCACACAGAGCTTTAAGTACAGCAATAATTGCTTATGAAGCCTTTCCAAAAATTCCTAGTTGAAAAAAAAAAAAAAAAACCAACATGACTACAAAGCAGAAAAGCAACAGCAGCAATTTCACTCATCATTCCTGTGCATTTTTTGATTTTCAACAGTTGTGTAAGGACTCCCTTACTGCATACAACTTCACTTTCAGATCTCTCTCTCATCTTTCATTCTGTTCTTCTTCCACCTTGAATGGATCAGTAGTTAAAACAGACATTTAAATGAAATACATCTTTTTATTCACTGCCATATTCAAGCATCTTGTATGCCTCGGGTCTTCCTTAAGCTGCTGTCTCCCAGTGTCTCGCACTTTCAGAGGTTCAAATCCAGCACTGACAGCCACGTAGAACTTTTTGAAAAGCTTTTCTTAAGAAAACCCCCCTTGCAAATTTATTTGGTCGTTAAGATTTTTCCTTGTCTTTCATATCTAAAGAAGCAATTCCAGCAGAATGCGCTAACGCATACTTGCTTGCTGTTAGAGCAAGAAGAAGCATGCACCCATCATGTGCCTTTAGCAGCCAACTTTTGCGGACTAGAAGAAATAAGCAGAGATGCACCGTGTAACAGAGCTACAGGCAGAGAAACTGATGATACTACTAGAAAAGGAACACAGAAAGAAAAGAACTCCAGATGTCAAAAGAAGATCCATCCAAGACCAGTGGAAAAATAAAAAAAAAGACTGGCCTGAGGGAAATTCCAGCCAGACGTTCTACAGATACAATTAAGGAAATGAACTCTTTTTACATACTAGCCACATCTCATTTCACTGATTCCTTGTAATAAGATAGTTTAGAGAACTTTTTGCTGCAGCAACACCACTCAAGAAAGGGCTGAGCTACTTACTCAAAATAACTATTAATTACTTGGGTGCTGGTTTTATTATTAGTTTTGCGTTGCTTTCTTAAATCATTTTCTAAGCTGTAAGTTTTCAGGTGTTTCATTTTCAAATGTAATGAAGTAGCTCACAAGAGGCCAAAGCAAGTGACAAGTGAAAACAGAACAAGAAAACAGAAAAAAAAACAACAAAAAAAAAAAAAAAAAAAAAAAAAAAACCATTCCTTGCTGTTATTTCCTTTTTTACTTAAAAATTTGAGGGATAATCTCACCTTCAACAAAAGGCTGATTTGTTCAGGGTATTTTACAGTACTAAAAACAACGCAATCACCTAAACTAAGAAAAAGTCTATTAATGAAGTTACTAAAGCCTAACAGTAACAAAAGATGAGAAAAACACTGATCAACTGCACAAGGCACCACATAATTTTAACTCTGAATAAATGAAACTCACATCACAAGTGTATTTTTAGCAAGAACTTCAGAGCTGGATGAATAGACTTCAATTAGACCTCAAGGACAACTATTCATACTAAGACTTGTGCGGAATATGTCATACACAAACTTCACTTATCTCACTAAATATAAAATTCAAACGGCAAGTAAAAACGATCTTGTTAGAGAGTATATTTCCTCGACTTTCAAACAACATAAAACACCAGGCAATAAACAGAAAACAATAAATAAAACTAATTTCTGTATATTCAAAACTAGGACAAGTTCACAAGTTCTGGTAGCATGCAGATTCTCCTTCCTTTCCCTTTTCTCTCCCAAACCTCAAGTTCTCACGGGAAAGAATAGATCACTTTCAAAATGCAGCTTAATCTCAGAAGAAATAAAAAAAGAACAGTGCAAAACAAAATACTAGTCACAGCAACACTAATCTTAAGCAACACTTAATCTTACATAACCTTGTGTGTAATTACCGTTGCCCAAAGTGAAACATACGCACTGAGATGTTTTCTGTTATTTGTACAGGTTTTTCTTTACAACAAATACTAAATAATACAACAACCATACAGCTTAACCTTCACATTCGCTTTTTCCTTCATCTTTTTTTTTAAAAAAAGTAAGTAATAATAATCAAAATAGATTCATGGTTGCCTCAGGTTTATTCACTGGAGTTCTTCCAGATCCTTACAATATCAACGAGGACAGCATCAACTTAAAGTTCAATGACAACAGTTTAAACTGTTAAAGCTTCCCTATTAATTTTCAATGAGGAAAAAATTATTTCTCCTCCCCAGTCTCCACTGAACAAAAATGCTACAGCATACTGACTAGATATACACCACCGGAAAGTGCTGGGGCACTACGCAGAACACGCTGTCATTCTGCAAAGACTCTTCAGTTCTTCCCTACTACAAATACTGTTCAAGAGCCAGTTTAATGTACGAAAACAATCAGGTCCATCACTCAAAATACTGCAGTGATAGAACTATATGATCATACAGTTAAGGTGCTTCCGAGTACCTTTATGATGGTACTCAGTTGTCCATGCCCACTCTCATCACAGCAGAATGATGTCTACAAACGCTTCCATTACGTCCTTTTAAGACTAAATCTGGAGTTAGATTTCTCACATTTACAAATGCTCCAACTTGGTAAATCTATTTATTTCCTAAAAACTTGTAATCACAAAGTATACAGTGGTTACAAAGCAAATGTTACAGATACAGCACAACAGCTTAAAGATGGGAATTATCAAATCTTTTAAGTCTCATTTCCTTAGTAAAACCAGTCACAACCAAGTTAACGATCTCTGTCAGAAACAAACTTCTGGATATAGAAGCAATTTCAATAAATCTGACAAATTTTTGCAGTTCTAAACAATACTGTGTTGGGCTTTTTTTTGTTGTTTTGTTTTTTTTTTAATGGAAACAGAGAAGCTAAACAAAAGCGTAAGGTAGAACCAGTCCCCCAGTGAACCCCTAAAGCAGCCATGTGCTGGTCACTTCGCATCTGCACAGCTCCTCATAGCCAGCACGACATCAAAAGGGCCTGAGGACTTTTATTTTCATTCAGGGTTTCGACAAACAGCACAGGGACACACACTAGCCACGGCATATTCAGACAGTGCTTGTAACATACAGCTCCACCAGAACTGGGCAGGACAGCTGATCTTAGGTGATTTTCATCTTTGCGCATCTCCATTTCCCAGAAAACACCACAAAATGTTTTCTTTTTGAACCTCACTCTCATTACTGAGCATGCACTTTTCTTTCAATTCTAACACCCTCATCTTCTCCACGAAACACCTATTATCCTCTTCTACCATAAGATGCTACAGCAGTATGGAGCAAAACAGCAGAAGCTGACACTGAGAAGATATACAAAATTTAAGTCTCATCTTTCAAAAGCATTGCCAACCTGAAGCTTTCACTGTGCTAGCATCAGTTACTCTGGATTAAAAAGTGCCTTTGAAATAGCCATAGATGTTACTTAAACAATCATGATTGTTAAGAGTATGATCGCATGACCCTTACCATCCAGAAGAGAGCGTGCCACAGCAACTGCTCCCAATGAGGACCCTTCCATGACATTGCTTTAAACGCAGCTATATGTTGATTAACAATGGATAATTTACACAGAACATTGAAGCTGGTTCTACCCAGAATTGCTCAAATGAATTATCACCTAGATAAGGTCTTCGATATCTACCTGAAATACGAAACACAACTACGCTGCTTAAATCAGATCAGGTCACGAGCAGCACTGCAACTTTCAGACAGAGCAAGTTTTAAGACATCGTGCTGCAGTGAACCCAAACAGTTCATAGAGCAGGCCACAGTTCAGATTCTGAATCCACGCAATATCACCATACAACAGACATATGGCCTGGATTAGGTAGAAGCAGGAAATTCACAATCCATGTTTAGTTATGTCGATGGTGGGAGAACCACAGCACCACTAAAGGTCTGCTCGAATTCAGTGCGATGCCTGAGCTGTGCCATTTCCATGGAAGCCTAAGATAGAATCCCGATGGTGCAGGAGGGCAGGCCCGGGTGCAGAAGGGTTTGTCAGCTCAGGTTTAACATGAGCTGTCTCAGACGCAAGGTGGCTACAGATACAGGGTATTTTTGCACTGCACTTCTGCTACCCAGGGATTTCCATTTGCTGAGATACTGCGTATCTGCTTCTCTAGAGAAGTCACTTTGCTAAGGTAAAAATCTATTATTGTTGAATTGATTTATAAAGTTCTATTTCAGATTCCTGCTTTAACTCAGTTTCATAAATTGATTTTGATTCCAAGATAAGATGTTATGAATCTGGGAAGCATGCATCTTCACATTAAATTTGTTGTATCTCTTCTTTTAATAGAAAAAAAAAAAATCCAACTCAGTTTAAGTAATGTTCCCACACAATCAACTCTGCTTTACATCACTTCAGTGTACACTACATGCTCATCCTAAGCATTTCACAACGGCTACTGCCAGGATGCCTAAGGAATTAATTTGGGATTGGACAATTATTATATAAAAATCAGTCTTTCTTACCATATCCCTAGTTACCCAACAAACTTCAAGCCTAGGGTTCACACTGTCAGTGCTGAAATGACTACTCCGTTACAGATTGCTTACCTTCAGTTTAAAATAAAGTACTTATTTTCACTCTTACTTTTTAATAGCATAAACTTAGAAAATAATAAATCACAACCTGAATGACTCTGGTTTTGAATGACTTCTCCATGTATTCCGGCTCTGAAACTTCTTAAAATACTGATTTAAGGTGAAGACATAGAATTCTAATTTTATCGAACTGTTTTATAAGTAGAGTCTAATGAACAAGGTTTGAAAAACCAAAGAGGCTTTCTATTAGTCTTAATTGAAAGTATCAAGGAATGCAAAAATTAAAGTTAAAACTCAGGGAAACATTCTGTTTTGAAGAGGTGATCTTGCAAAGTAGTTGAGCTGTACTACTTCACTGAATCAGTAACAGGAAACAACAATAGCTTCTTTCCCACAAGAACAGAGTAAGGCCAGAGCCTGTGACTGCATTCATCTAAGGCACTAGAAAGCAACAGATTACCAGCAAATTTATAACAAAATCATCTAATGACTGTTCTTAATTTTTTAGGGACAAAATCTGAGAAAAACAGCTATTAATTTCTTACAAAGTATATTTGAGTCTGCTTAAACAAGGAGAAAAGAAAGATAAATTGGCAGCAGGTCAACAAATGGAGCATCAGGCAGTTCTCCTGAAAGTACAAGAGCAGCTTGCTGAATAGTTGAACCTCAAGGCATTACTTGTTTCTTCAAAACAGACACGATCAACCCTCCAAATGGGAGAATAAAATTCAGAGAAGGGGCATAAAAGAAAGTTGATCTCTCAACTTTCGAACATATGGACTTAAGTTTTGCATTTGTTTCACTAAATAATCAGTATTTAATAATTCACTGAAACACATGGTGTATTCAGTAATTTATTCACTAGTGCATAAAAACACTTTTTTTTTCCCCCTTGAAACAGACTAATAGAAATAAAAGGCTGTTAAGGCAATGTCTGCTGTTGACACAAGCATCTCCAGTACTGCAGTCTCATTACAAGAATAGTCAACATCACACTTACAGATACACACGTGCTATCCATAAATATTTTCTAAGTCAAGTACCAGAACTGCACGCACATCAAAATCCATACCTATGGCTAAGCACAACTTCAAAGCCAGCTCACTTCGAAAAGCATCAAACCCACACTGTTCTTAAGAGAGCTTTCAGTTGGCGATAAAAACTGATGTCAAAAATTGATCCAACTAGATCAGACCGCACCTGATTTAAATACTACACCAACAGAACAACGAGACTTACAATGTGTGGTGTAAATTTAATTTAATTAGTTGTTATTCAAGTAAAAAAGGCAGCTCAAAGGAAAACAACAACACTGTTTAATACGCTAAGAAATACTGTATTCCAACCCACGACAGATTGGTCAATGCAGCAAAAAAAAAATGCAGGCCATCCTAAAACCAAGAAAACAAACTTACTGTATTGAGTTTCTGAGCTTACATTCCCCAGTACTATTCTACAACAGTTTCAAGAAAAACAAACAAACAAAAAATCCAAAATCTTTGCTCAGATTTGTGTCAGCTGATGACACGATGACAGCTAGGCTAGAGTACAATTCCATCATACACCTCCTGACTGAAACATCAGGTGACTAAAAAGATTGGCTAAATATATTAGGTAACCGTTTTGCAGACAAATGATTTCACAATGCAGATTTTGATATTCTGGTTCTTATATTGCTTTTCTGGACTTGTTCTTCTCTGCAAATGTGCCACTGTTCACTTCTAGCAATGTTCACAGCTTTTCTGAGCAGAAAACAGGGTGGACAGGAAAGAACTGTCAGTTTTGTTGATAACCAGAAAATTTAGAATTAAAAAACTGATTACTGGATTTGCAAAAAGCAGGGACTGTCAACAGAGAGATCTCTGGAAAAGTTTAGTTTTTCAGCCCAGTTCCCCAGACTCACAACTTTAAAAAAAAAAATTCATTATTATTATAATGGTGGTAAAAAACTCGAAACAACTTTATAGTTACGTGTCATAGATTAACACACAGGCAACGGGCTGTTTCCTGAAATTGAAATTAAGCTCTCATGAAAGATTATCAAGTTCCCCAAATGGTTTGGGAAGCACAGATATCAAAATACCAGAGATACCAAGACAGTCAATGCCGCAAAACACAGCATAAAGCACACAGATCACTATGCGACTTTTTGAGCCCACTATTTCTGTGCAGGGGTACTCTCACATGGTTAACTGACTGCCTTATCAAAGAAAATCCTCTTGCAGCTTAAGAGGTGGAACTAAGCATAAAGAAATACTTCATGTTTTGAGAGCTGGCTTTAAAAAATGAGAAAGTGGAAGTGATATGCTCCCACTGTTGGACAAAAACACTTTTCCAAGGCTTGCAGAAGCCTCTAGTGCTTCAGTTGTTCTTCACAAACCTGCCAAAAAGCATCTGCAAGCGTGGATGCAGATCTAGAAATCGCACCTCAATGGTCTTGTCCTTTCAGTCATTCACACACCTTCCACAAATTAGCTAAAATAAGGTGAACACTCAAAGGCACTTCTTCCACAAGGACTTCTGACAAGCTTCATCTTCAAACAGTTGCTCCAGAACCAAATCTCCCAGAGGACTTCTTTAGGCATGCAAACAACTCCAAACAGATAAACAGCCTACATCTTTACTCTTATATTATCCCAAAATAATAGTAATGCCTTTACTTTCTTCCTCAAGAAGTCGACCTTTCATCAAACATTTCAGATCTGGAAAATTCCAGAAGTATATCCATCTAAAACTACAAATAAGGTGGATATTTCAATAAAGCATTAAGAAAACCAGAGATCCTGACAGTTGTATGTTCATGTTGAGCATTCAGATTGCAAATCAATTTCCATGCAAGAAACAAAACAAAAAGAACAGCCACTGGTGTCACTAGTACAGGCAACATTCAATAACCAGTGGAACCGCTTGCTTCTGAAGACTGCAGTGTTTTTGTTCTGGTTGTCCCAGCATCTTCCTGACTGTAACTGCATGTCTTAGCCTGCAAAAATCCTTATTTACTTTCTACTTGTGCTGGTAAAACTAAAATTAAATAACAAAGAAAATGAACTTTTCTGCCTTAATGGTCTTTTGTTGCCTTGTTTTTAAACACAAGTACATCACTCAGGTAGAGAATCTCTGTCTCCCTCACTAACAAGCTCCCCTCTGTACAGTGGCAGACTTAATGGGATTTGCTGAAAGCAGAAACACACATCTGTACCATCAAGCACAGGCAAGTTCTGGACTGATCTCTAATCTTTTCTGAATCAGTATCCAAGAAAACACGGGAAAGAAAAAGAATAACAGGGTTCCATAACAGCTATATAAAGGATACATGTGTATGTAGTAATATGAAGGTACATAACTATGGATACAGCAATACTGAATAATAAAGTAAAGTGAAGGACAGAAAAGACCAGAAAGTGCATACAAACAAGTAGAACGCAAACTGAGAAATAGAAGAAATTATGAGCACAAAAATTTAACTTTGAAAGAACAGCTAATAGAAGAGTTGTAAGAAAGAAGAGGTACAGGATAGAGTATGAATGTTATCAAGTATTTAAATGAAGCTAAATAGCCAAAGCAGAAAATACAAGAACAGGAACTGAGTAAACACAGCTCTTCCCTTCCAATTTCTAAAATGCCAAATCGTAGACTGTTCATCACTTGTCTACAGAACATGATCCTAGGAAGAAAGGCTGGCTTTTCTCACTCAATGCTACTTGAATGCTGGCAGACAGAAGTAAACTGCAGTTGACATGAAAAATCGAAGTCACAAGAAATCAAAATCCCGAAGTTAAAAAACTGTATTAACAAATGAAGAAAAGTATCTTACAGTTCAACACAGGAGAAAAATAAGCAAAAAGTAATTCTACAAAGTTAAAGAAAGGGTGAGTCTCCTAATTCCCCAAGGCTGCACAAGTTCCTCTGCAAACAAGGAAACCCCTGGTCTCCCAGAAGCCAGGGCAACTAACTCAGCTCCAGGCAGGGAAGCAGGGCCAGCCTCTGCTCTCCAAGGTCCTGTCCTTCAGCCACAGCATTGCACCAGCCCCACGTTTTCCTCACCACCAGAGTGCTGGGGCTCCTGCCAGCAAGAGTGGCCACATCATGCCTCTGAGGCAGCGGCACTGACCACACAACTGTTAAAACACAACAACTTGGGCATGTCTCAGGAATAATTTGCGATTTCTGCATCTTGAAAGCTATCCTTGCAGAGGAAAAGTTGTACAGCAACAAAAGATACTTAGAAAAAAAACATGAAAAGGAAGTTTTCCTACACAGGGATTAAAAAGACTTCAAAGTCTACAACATTCAAATACTAAAGAAAGATGAAATGCAGCAAAGCATGTTTTTCTTTCTTGAATTTCATTAAAGTCACTTACATAAATAAGCAGGAATAACTATAAAATTTATGTGTGCCCTTCAATAGGAAAGTAGAGAGTATTCACAGCAAAATAATTGAGAATCTTAACTGCAATCAAAATTTCCTTAATATCTCGTGGTAGAAAAAGTGAGGAAGTTAGTTTCTACGGCTGACCTAAGCTTTAAGCACACTGTAAGCAAATGTGCTACCAACATGAGATTTCACTATTTACAAAGAGAAAAATCTCAACAAACACATTCCAATGGTCCGTAACTCACAACAAAACTCAGCAGAATGGGATTTATGTAACTAATCTTCAGCATCAGTGATCAAGTTGCTCAAGCAGTGAGAGAACCAATCTTCTGGAGCCGTAACAGGAAAAGTATCTGGACAAAATCATTTTTAATCACATCAGGTAACACAAACCAAAGTCAAAAAAGCTGAAATACCTTTCTAAAAAAAGAAGCCTTTCAGCTATGAAAAATCACACTTTCAATTGTTTCGCAATTACGAACAAGTTAAAAGTACTCTATCTTAACATCACCTTCCCGTTTTCTTTAGAAAGTTCACAGTTTTAAAGGATGTAAGTTCCCCCTCCCATTTTCTTCTTTTCTGATTATTCTGATTCATCTGGAGTAACACTTTAACACAGCCCACAATAACTACAATTTGGGAAATACCACTACAAAGCAAGAGTTATTTCAATTTTCCTTTAAATCTGGCTGTTCATCCCCTTAAATGTGTCTAAAACAAAATCAAACATGAAAGTCACTGAATTTGAATTTTACTAAAAGAAAAAAAAAAAAAAAAGCTTATTTTATTGAATGGGACAAAGCAAAGATCTAGGTTAGTGTAATAAAATTACACTCCTCCACAGAGTCACTATCTATATCTCGTTACCCAGGGCCCTACAGGCATGCCAGCCTGACCTCCATACCAGAGAAAGAGGGAAAGTTACAGAGCAAATCATTTTGGGTGAGATCACACAGCACGTGTGTGGCATCCTGGGGATCAGGCCCAGCCAGCACGGGCTCATGAAAGGCAGATCGTTCTTGACCAACCTCATCTCCTTCTACGACTGGGTGACCAGACTGACAGACGAGGCTGCCAATGTAGTCTGTCTAGACTTCAGCAAAGCCTTTGACACAGTCTCTCTCAATAGTCTCCTGGGGAAACTGGCTGCCCATGGCCTGGACAGGTGCACCCTTCTTTGGGAAAGGAACTGGCTGGAGGGCCATGCCCAAGGGGTAGTGGTTAACGGAGCTAAGTCCAGCTGGAGACACATTTCAAGTGATGCCTCCTGGGGTCAGTACTGGGGCCCATCTTGTGCTTGTGTTTGATCTAAATGAGGGCATTGAGTGCACCCTCAGTAAGTTTGCAGATGACACCAAGTTGGGAAGTGCTGTCCATCTGCCTGAGGATAGGGAGGCCCTTCAGATGGATCTGGATAAGCTGGATCGCTGGGCTGAGGTGAATGGGATGATGTTCAACAAGGCTGAGTGCCAAATCCTGAACTTTGGCCACAACAACCCCATGCAGCGCTATGGGCTTGGGGATGAGTGGCTGGATGATTGTGAGGAGAAAAGGGACGTGGGGGTGTTGGCTGGTGCTTGGCTGAACATGAGCCCACAGTGTGCCCAGGTGGCCAAGACGGCCGACGGCATCCTGGCCTGCATTAGAAATAGTGTGGCCAGCAGGAGCAGGGAGGTGATCATCCCCTGTACTCAGCACTGGTGAGGCTGCACCTCAAATGCTGTGTTCAGTCTTGGGCCCCTCACTACAGGAAAGACATTGAGGCCCTGGAGCGTGTGCAGAGAAGGGCAAGGAAACTGGTGAGGGGTCTGGAGCACAAGTCTTAAGAGGAGCAGCTGAGGGAGCTGGGATTGTTTGGTCTGGAGAAGAGAAGGCTCAGGGGAGACCTCACTGCACTCTACAGCTTCCTGAAGGAGGCTGTGATGAGGAGGGGTTTGGCCTCTTCTCCCAGGCAACAAACAGGACTCGAGGAAATGGCCACAAGTTGTACCAGAGGAGGTTTAGGTTGGACATAAGGAAGAACTTTTTCTCTCAGAGAGTGGTCAGGCATGGAATGGCTGCACAGGAGGTAGTGGAGCCACCATCCCTGGCAGTGTTCAAGAGGCATCTACAAGATACGACTTAGTAGTTTGTGGTAGCAATGGTAGTGGGAGAATGGTTGAACTAGATCTTGTAGGTTCTTTCCAACCTTGTGATTCTATGATTCTCAATGCAAAAGATGCGAACAGGAAAATACCACGAATATCATGGAAGTGGAAATTTAAAAAACAAAAAACAAAAAAGCACCATACAGCAGAGACAACTATAAAGTCTCACACAAGAGGAACAGTCAAATGAAATGAAATTCTAGATCTACACAAAAACCTACAGGTAGTCAAACAATCAATACTACTGTTCAAAGGCAACCACCATAACAGCAGCTCCTACAGACAGAGTGAAGCTAATTACGCAACATTTATAGTATTCTTATCATAAAACATACTCAATATCCCAAATAATATCTGAATATTTACCATACTAAATATTCATCCTCCCCAGACAGCAAAGATCAAACTGAACAACGCACTGCTATGAATACCTTTATTTCTTTTCTACCTTAATGTAGATAGCTTTGCTCAACCTTTGTACTTTCTACACACCAGAATTGTAGGACAAGCCAAACATCTTCAGCACCCAAATTAAGGGCTCTCCTAAATCTACAAACATAGCAACAAAACACTCCGTATCTGAAATGTTTTATGGACCTGATCATACTAGAGTAAGTTCTGCAAGCCAGCAGACAGTGATAACAGACAGAAAACTATTAGTCTACACCCATCTCTTGTGCCTGAATAAGCCTTGTTGTGATTTTCAAAGTACTAAAAAAAAAAGAGAGAGAAATACAGCCTGAAACCTTGTGTAAAAGAATGATAACTAGACAACTAATTACTGTGAACTGATTTTGTAAGTCCTCAGAGCTGCTAGACAAAAAAAATTGTGCTAAAGAGCCAAACACTGAAAAAAGCAAAGCGGAATGTTGGGAAGAAAACAAACCCAGTTTCAGAAATGCAAACAACACAGACCTACCACCACTACCTGAAATCATGACTGCTGCTGTATACTGAAACCTACTTTTCTAAATTTGGTTGTTGGCTTCATTTTTTTTTTTCCCTTAACTTTTATAAAAGCTACAGCAAAGAAAAAAAAAAAACAAGTGTAGACCAAAACACTTGTTTTGTATCAGCATACACGAACATCATCTGCAGAGTTTTGTATCAACATACACGAACACCAACTGCAAAGGAAGCCTTTTATGCATCCAAGCTGGCCAGGCTCTCTGGGACAGATCACAACCAGGATTGCAAGTGCAGCTGACTCAGGACCAGTAGGAGAACTGATTTCCACTTTGGGCTACAAGAAGCCCAGGGACACAACAGCAATCTTTGTCACACCAGGAGCATCATGCACTCTGCATTCTTAAGACAGGACACAGCATCAGCAGCCAGTGATCGTGTGGTTCTGCAGATAACTGGAAACCATTACTGCAGTCTCATTTGACATAGTCACCTGCAAAACTGAGGTGTAAGAGACTGGAAACAGGACAGTACTTGATTACAATACTTTAATTTTTTTTTTTATTATTTAAATTATGGGTTAGACTATCTGAATATCTGCTCAATAATTAGCAAAAAAGTACTACCCTGATTAGGCCTCTGGACAGCACAGCAATGTAAGTATTACCAATGAACAAATGAAACTATATATAACCCCTCATAGATTGACAAGAACTGGCATCCAAAGAAACCAAGGACTGTTGATATTAGGGTTCACATTAGGATACAGAATGTATTAACATGAAATCATATAATGTCCTCTAAGTTTTTCCTGCAGAAAGCATGTATATTTAATTAAGTCCCTACAATTACACAAGAATCTGCTTTTACATCTTTTGTAAGTACACCAACCTTATAGAGTAAAGGTCAGATTTTTCAGTTTAAATGTAAGGCTACTTAAAATGTTCATGCTGAGATTAATTCCGAACTTGGACTAACATTTAAAGAGACTTCATTAAAACTTTGCCTGGGAAAAGATAAGTGATGCTAAAATACCTAGAACACTCAGCAAGAAATTAAACTGTTTACTCAAAATGAGCAGCAGACTGTTCTGCTACACAGGAACTACTTCAAAGCCCGGGCACGTTCATGGAGGATTTTGTCTTTTATTGAGTTTCTAGATCAGATAACAACTGAAACTTTTACTGCTACTTATGAAATTCCCTCAAGATCAGCGAGCTTACAGTGTTTCACACTTCAATCAGATGCTGACAATAAAGAACTGTTGCTCACTGTGCATATAGTTAGCAATGAAACTACCTGAAGTATATATGTACCCATACACTCAGTCAAAAAAAAAGTTGTTTTTTTAATTAGTCTTCCAATTCCACAAGAATTGTGGAATTCATCTCACACTTAAAAATGCCAGAGAAGCAGCCTCAGCAACAGGCCTAAGGCCCTAGAATCTCGTAATGAGTTTCCACCAGATATAAGCCTAGGCCTACACCAAGGCCACTGCTAGACAAAACTCCAGCTCTGCACACTGTTTGGGGGTTTAAAATTAATATTTTCACAGTTTAGAGAGACTAATACCCTTATATTAAAAATATGCCCAGTTGTTTGTAGAACCACAAAGTTCCATCCTTCTTTAAGTTGGTAACTTTTCTTTTTATACAGAATACATTGAGATGATAGTCAGTTCAACTTTTAAGTGACTGGTCATGTAACAGACACCAAATAATTATTTGGTAAACGCTGGGATAAACAAAGATAAGGGCAGTACATGTTCTCAGTAAAAATGTTTAGTTTACCAATAAATTTCTAAAACAAACAAGATGTTTCCTGGACCTCCTTCAAAACACTGTTTCAGTGAAAAGGCAATCCCAAATGCTCAGCAGGAAGAAAAAGAAACTGCTTGCAGTCTCTGGCTCACACATTTTGGGCATGATCTCATTCTTTACTACCACTTTTCATTTCTGCTGCAGCATTTTATAAACCAAGGCTTGACGTTATTCTTGCACATTATGATTAAATACTACATACCAAATGCATATGAATGCAGCTTAAAGTTATAAAAGAAATGAAAAAGCATCAAAGTGTATCCCTTATAACTCCTCACACAGTAAGAACTTATTTGGCGTGCACAAGGCACCATCATATATATTAGCCTCCAAACATAAAAATAGGTATGTCAAGATTTATTTAACCAGAATTTCTGCAAGTTTGCTATACAACAGTGACATACAACTATCTCCTCAAATTTAACTAGAAAAGCCAAATTTCCTTTTCAAAAATTGCAGGTTTGGATCATAACTTACAGGGAGCTGTTAAGTTATCCATACTCTACTTATCGAAGCCCCACTATTAAAGCAATCTAATATCCCACTTTACTTACAAGGAAGCACCTACATGCTTATATCCCAAATGCCTTGAAATGGTTCTAACAATAAGCTCACACTGGAAATTCAGCAATTTCTTGAAATATCAAATATCCGGCTTAACGTTGCCTTTTTTCTCTTTCCTATTTGATCATATCAATCAAGCTTAAACAATGATTATGTATCAGTCCATTGAAACTAAACAGTTACCACTTACAATACAACTGTCATCAGTGCACCACTGGTAACACAGTTCTGTTTAGTGCCAGGTACTTAAATAAGCACTCAGCCTTCTGTACCAACCTGTTTCCAACCTCTGCAGTTAAGAAAGCTAAGGTACACAGGCTAAATTAAGCAAACATCCCAACAATTGCTCAAAACAAGATATGAAAATTATACGCTTGGCAAATAACTTTAAAAACTCTCTGACATTAACCTTTTAACCCGATCTATTCATACCATCAAGCTTTCCTGAAAGATAGTTTTACACACCCGTTTTTGCTTTTTTAATTAATTTTTTGCTGACCACCACGGAATAGCGTATTTTAAGAAAGTGGCCAACATTCACCCACCGTAGCAGTAACTGTTTTATCAATGAAGAACAAATACCACAGGTAACGAGGCCTCGTCAGTTAGAATAAAAAGGAAAAAAGAGGAAAAATAAAAGAAAGCTCTACCCAAGCACCGTTCTAGGAAGCGTTCAGCATTTCGGTTTATCGGAGGCCGAACCGCTCCTAAACTGATTGTGGCATACGAGGAGGAAAACGTTTAGCCGAAAGATTCCAGCTCCCCCAGGCTCGGCCTCCAGCGGCTCGGCAGCTCGAGGCACGGCGCGGAGCAGCTAGGCCCCGCCGCGCCGGGCAGGATGCGCGGCCGGCAGCGGCAGTTCGTCACGTCCCGCCCGGCCCCGCGCGCCCGGCGGCTCCTCGGAAGGCCCCGAGGGGCCGAGCCTCCCCAGGCCGCGGGCGGAGAGGAGGGAAAGGAGCCGCGGAGCGGGGCGGGCTCCGCCGTTATGGCCGCCCCGGCACCCGGGAGGCCCGAGCCGGGCGGAGGCGGAAGGCGGCGCGGGGTTACGGCCCGGTCCGCGGGGAGCGGGAGCGCGGCGCGGGGCGAGGACTGCCGGAGAAGGGCAGCGGAGAGGGCAGCCGCACTTACTCTCGTTTAACACCTCCAGCAGCTCGGCGCAGCTCTCACACATTGTTCATTAACAGCAGCAGCCGCCGCCACCGCCTCCTCCCAACCATTGATTGATCCGCGCGGGGCCGCCGATCGGTGATTGATGGGGGCCGGGGCGGGGGTCAGCGGATGGGGGGGGGGGGGGGGGGATGGGGGGAGGGGAGAGAAGGAGGGGCGGGAGGGCGGGGGCCGGTCCGGGGCGGGGGGGATGGGGCGGCCGAGCGATGCCAATAAGCCCGCGGCGGCGGCGGTGGCGGGAGGGGAAGCCGAGTCACTCACTGGCTGCCGGCGGCTCCGCGCGCCGCCATTTTGGCGAGGGGGAAGGAGGAGGAGGAGGGAACGGCAGCGAGGGAGACGGAGCGCTCGGGCTCCGCTCGGCGGTTTCCGACGAGACGAGAGACGAAGGCGGCCGAGTCCCTCCTCCCTTTCGCCCCGCCTTTCCCAGCCCAGGCCGGGCGGCAGGCCGGCGAGCGGGGAGGGAGAAGGGGGCGGGCCGGCAGCGGGGCCTGGAGGGCAAGATGGCGGCTAAGGCGGCTAAGGCGGCGCGCTGACGGGTGAGGCGCGAAGCGGCAGTCGCGGCCCCAGTCCCGCCCCCTGCCGGGAAGGACCTCCCCGGTGCCGCGCGGGGCGGGAGGGCCACTCCCGCTATAAGCGAGCGCGGCGCGTGGCGCGCCGCTTTGCGCTCTCCGGCGCTCCTCTGAGAGTTAGGAACGAGTTCGGCGTGCCGCCGGTTCCCTTCTCGCCGTCCCCAGGACGCGTCCCCGCCTGTCGGCAGCCGGCGCCTACTCGTGCAGCGGCGCTGCGGGGACGGCCGGCCGCAGTGAGCGCCCGTCAGGCCACGCGCGAACCCTGCCCGCTTCCGGGGCTCGCGTCTCGCGTTTGATTGGCGCTTTCCTCCTGCGTAAGTCCGGGATCGGTCTTCGTTTACTTGTTTTTCCTAGCGCTATCGGTATTGAAGTTCTTGAAATTCAAAGCCGAAAAGCGTGGTAGGCGTCTTCGGCGTGGTTGTCGTACTTAACTAACGCGAACACCGTTACTGCAATAAATTGGTTTGCTTCCTTCCTCGACCTTTACCATCATTTTGCACAGGTATTCCTTCTAGTGAGGAGCGATCGGTGGCCGAACAACCTGAGTGTGTCAGCTGCGTTTGCAAAAAGAGAGCGTTGTTAACAGAAAATACAGTTCCATTCTGTGTATAATCAGAGTTGAGCTTGTGTTTGTTTCTCTTTGCCCTCTTCCTTACTTAGACCCGGCAATCCCTTTGATCGTAAATCCAAAATTAACTGCCAGGGCATCAGAAGTTTACTTTTCTGACAAATCGGCTCTTACAAGAGGGGGTCTTTTGAATCACAACATCATGTGCTAAGGTCAATATATACGAGAGGAATATGAGTGACCTTGTTCCTAACTGTGCAGACTAGAATATTTTGAAGTGCATTTTATGACATGCAATCTTATTTTTGTTAAAGAAAAATGACATTACAGTTTTAAAATGGAATGCAAGCTTCCAAACAGAAGGCAGCAGGACCTACAGCAGTGGCCTACAGTTTTCATGATAGTGATCATCAGCTAGTCTTTCTTCTATCCACTGCTTGTCTTCTCTTGTCTTCTCTCCTCATGTGGCATCACTGCAATGTGGTTTGATCCCCAGGAGGCCCTTTTCCTTCCCCTGACTGTGATACTGCTTTTAATCAGGAGATGCTTCCTTTGGTAAGCTGACAGTACAGTTGTGAAGTAGTAATTGAAGAGAAACGTGAGACTTGAGCAAAAGTAAAACGCTGTATCCAAATGTTGTACAAGGTGAATAGTCTGAGATCCATACGTACGCTTACAGTGTCAGCGTCCCAAGACCAAACGAGTAACTCAGTCCTAGCAATTTTTTTTATTTTTTAATTTATTTTTTAGGTTTTAAAGTAAATGAACCATTCACCAGAAGAAAAAAAACCCTGGTGTGGATTAGGGGTCAGGTCATTTTTCTAAACCTTTATTTAAATAGCCTGAGGATTGTACCCAGCCTAATTCTGGGATCATCTCTCTTACAGTATTTTTCAATTTTCATTTTGATTATTTCAGACTATAAAGCACTTTTTACATAATTTATATCCCTTTGATTCAAAAGCAAGCAGAACTTTTGGACTCTTCATGGGTAGAGCATGTATTTATGACTGTTTTTGTAGAAGTTTGCTGTAATGATTGCAGTTCGATGCAGTTAATCCAAAATGCAAAATGCTCACAGGCTCTCTCTGGGGAGAGAAGTTAATAGAATAAGACTGATGCAAAACAAACAACAACAACAAAAAACAGAAAAACCCAAATACCTCCACTAGATCTCATGCTAGATTCCAAACAAGAAAATTGATCATTACTATCTTGTTATCAACAGTCATGTCAAAATAACAGCTGTGGTAAGCAGGCTGCAGACAGTTCTTTCCATCACACACAGATGTAGTCACACTGAGATAAAACAATTTTAACTCCTCTCCCTCATCTCCAGTTGTTCCCAATAATCTTTACATGAAGGAACCCCCAAAGGCTGCAGATTTGCCGAGAAGAAAAACTGAGACAGTTCATGATAGAAATATAAGCCCTTTTACAAACTTTGATTGGGTATCTGGAAAAGTGCTTTTTAGCCCACTATAAGTGTAAATATGAGTGCTTTGCTTAGATCTTTTTAAGTTATGGCATATTCTGATCCATTCTGATATAACTCATCTATATTCTGATCTTTGAAAACATCCCTTCTTAGTCCTATCTTTGTTTTTTAAACTGTTTTCTTGTTCCCACTGAACAGCATGAACGAACACAGGTAGACATGCGTATGAAAATGAAAAGCACACAGGGCAAGTACATACCTGCAGTAGCATTTGTTTCATTTCATAGTTCTAATTTAGACAAGGTAAGTGTCTTGAGGAGACTGCTGGCAGACTGAGTAACTACACTCAGCTTCAAAAACAAACAAAAAGATAAAAACCAAAACCATAGTTCTGCAAAGCTGTTGTAGTTGATAAGTGCAGCCAGTCTCTTTCAGTATGCTAACATGCTCCATCAGGCAGTTCAAATGTATAAATACTCCAAGTAGGGAAGCCGGAGTCCCAACACCAAGCTGAGTTCCCAACTGTTCACCACTGTTCTAACAGGAATAGTAGTAGAAAAGGTCTTCTCCCATTCAGCCCTTGGTGTCAAAATTTAAGTTGAAGCAGTATCAGTTATTTTCCCTAGGGACATGTCATGTTTGTTTTTGAATTTACCTGTGAATGTGCAAATTATCACAGAAAATGTGCAATAAAGCGTAGTTGTAGAAGCTAGAAAAGTTATCTGGTATTTCCTTACATAGTATTTGTACTACTAGAAACACAAGCACTCACTGTATTTTCAGTTTTTTAGTACTAAGTGGATCTTTTCTCCCCATACTCAAGAAATGATTCTTGATTTCAGTGCATTTAGTAATTAAGGTGCATTTTATGTAAAATTTGGGAAGTGATTGGCTAAGCTTTTTTCCGAGAGAACATTGCTGATCAGTCAACTTCAGCAATGACATCCTTTATGTGAAAGGCTAAATAGAAATACAGTCCCATTAAATCACGTACAGAGGTGTATTCATGAAGGGCAGGAAGGAGGTATGTTCTTATACTCAATTTTGTAACCAAAATGGTTTTTAAAAACAATCTCTCAACACTGGGGTTTTGCCCTGTTACGTTTGGAAACACACCTAACATGGAAAGAAGAGAACAAAAATTACCTAGGCACCAATATGAGCAAGAAAATAGTGCCCTGCAAGTTTTGGGTGAGTAATAATTTATCTGGACGCACAATCTCAGAGGCACAGTTCAACACTAAAGCAACTTCCTTGCTTCAGTCAACCTCTCTACATTTTAGTGCTGTGATAGTTGCAGTATCTTTTCCTAATGCTGCTCCCCTTCATCCAAAGAAATCCACAGCCAAAGTTTTATTCCTTTCCAGTGCTGAAGTCTACTGGAAATAACTTCAAGCTCCCTTGAGAGATGAACATTATTCTAAAGCTTTTTGCATAAATATTAACTTTATTGGAAAATAGTTCACTTAACCAATCAGATTAACACACAGCAAATTATTCAAGTTAGAAAAAGAAAACTAACCTAAAATGCTTTGGAAAATAATTGCTCCAGTTACAGTAGCAAACACATGGTAGCCTGAAACAAGCACTTGGGGGTGTCTTCATCAGCTAACAGGCAATCAAATCATGTAAACACAGAAAACACCCTGTAATATTTCTGTTAACGAATGTACCTAGAGTATATAGAATTTTTTCTTTTAAAATCTGTATAGAAATATGCACAAAGTAAACATTGGTTTACATATAATTACAAGTTGTAGTTGTTTTTATGATGGGTTCATGCTTTTTATCCATTTATTTTCATTTCCAGAGTGTGCATTCAACACAGTATCTACAACCTTCTCAGGTGTACATTGTAATAATTTTTCGACAGAGGATAACTGCACTAGGAATACACACACCCTTCCCCCCAAATTTTATCAAGAACTCTGCATAAGCTGCATTTTCATAGCATCTGCAGAGATCAGCAAAAGGCACCAATTTTGAAGATAACACAGCTTTTAGTCAGATTTAAAAGGGAAGTGAAAACTAACATCACCATTTTGTTACTAGATAATCTAAAAGGTTTCAAAATAATGAAAAACTCTTATCCAAATTGCATTTTTAAACACACTTCAGGTGTTCTTTGAAAGTCAGATGTAATTCTTAAGTATGCATCAGACCACAAGCCTTGCACATTTACTTCAACCTTGAAAATGAAAGGTGCACATAAAAGCACACGTGCGTTTTTCATTGAAACAATTTTCACTGCATGTCTGAACTAGTCTAGTTCTGTGATTCGTGGAATATGGTCATTCTCATGTCGCACTATTGGGGGTATTTCCATTTTAATAGTTTTCTTCCTGGTCTCCACAGCTTTTGATAATCTGCAGCTCTATAATGCTGCGACTAAGCCTGGTCACAAGCCATTTTAGTATCCTTCAACAGTACTTCAAACACTTTAAACTGCTTCTTATGTTACATATTGCTTTACAAGAACAAAAAATCTATAACTCAACTGGACAGAAAGACATGAAAAAGCTTAAAGCGTGAGTTTGAGAAACAAATGAAATCTTTCATCTAACAAACTAATTAACAATGTTGGTAGGCTACATTGTAAGTCCCAGACATAAAGGGTTTGAGGAACGTCATCTCCACAGCTTAGCGCTTTCAGATTGCAGTATTTGTGATGATAAAACATGTTCCAGAAGTAGCGGCTTTGGTTTTTTAAGGCCAGCTAAGTCAAGCAAGAGAGATTTTCAGACACAGAATGGACCAGTCCTTAAGACTGGAAACATTCTGGTTACGGTAAAATTATACATTGAGCACTGCTATCTCATGCACTTCTACTTCAAAATTAATGTACAGCACAAAATTACCTACAGTATCCAAGCTTACATAAAGCACCTCCACAACTGTCTAACTTTGTTTTACAGCTCTGAATTAATTGCTACGCTTTGCATCACATTAACAATCCTAAGACTAGAGACCAAATAAAATGGAAAGAAAAGAAAAGCGTGTGGGAGATTTTAATGTCAACTGTTAGAAAACAGAAGAGAGACACTGCAAACATGGGGAAGCCAAGACTGTACACCGTCTCTGTGTTCACACTAAAGTTTTCTCATCTGTACTTCATACATCTGTGAAAATTATTTAACTACAAAACTTTAGGTAGAAAAATAACTGCACATCTGGTCTATACGTGTTATTAATATGTACTAGTATCAATTTTTAGTCAAGATACAGTTCAATAACTCTTTGGAATAAAATACAAAGAGTACATATAGAGAGCAAGAATACCTTATTACTGGCATTCTACAGCAATGTAGTACGGAGTATTTTTAGTCATAGTGTTAAGTCAAAACAGCTACCATACTTTCGAATAGATAGAACCCAACTTATTTCTTGTTAGCTTTCAAGCATAGCCGAAGTCCTTGAGATCAGTGGAAATCAGAAGCAATGGTAACCCAGACCTCAAGGACCATCTCCTATGCCTTCAGGGTATAGGAACAAACCTTTAATACGATCACAGCATTTTCATCCAATGAAAGAATAAGCCGAAGAAAGAAAAATAAATGTAAACCAAGTTTATTTTGCTCTTAAGTAGTGTTCTTTAAGCACTACAGCATGGTAAACAATGTAAATTAGTATAAGTCATCTCAAAAGCCAGAGGGTTTTTTTTTTTATTTTATGAGTTGTTAAAAAGATGCAGCCTATTCTAACAGGATAAATATTTTAACCATTTCACTTCGAGTTAATGAAGGCTCACAAATGAGCAACACTCCTCATTGAGGAAAACAAAAAGCTGTTGTCGACAAAGCGACAGCACACACACAAAAACAAAAGAACTGTGTAAAAATAACTAACTGTACTGTGTTCCCATACGCTTTAGAAGTTGCTTTACAATGGGATGATATGCACATGATCTTGCTGCAAACTTGCCATACAACTTGCAAATACATGTAAGCCTAGCCTTTACCCACTCAAATCCAAAAAGCTGCTAACTGATCAAAAAAATTGCAGCACTATAATCCTCTGCTTAACAATTAATTAAAACTGTTTTACTCATTACTTTTTCTACTAGACTGCAAGACAGGCTAGAAAGAAAAAGATCCCAAATTAAAAATTGATACTCTTACAGGAAGTTGTATAGTTTTGCAATATAGTCCTTTACAATTTATGTTTTGCCTATTTTCCCCTTAGCCACAAAAATGGGCATGAAATAATTACTTTCAAAATGCATTAATTTTCAATTCATGCAAATCTAAATAAAGATGACCAAACAAAAGCTTAAACAATGGAAGGATATTTCACAGAAAATTTCTTATACAAAAAACACATAAGAAAAGAGGGCCACTAGGTGACGTTTTAATTTACAAATTGGCATCATTTTGGTCAACAAATATCCAAGTGCTGTTTTCTTCTGTCACAACAAAGTGGCTGCACAGAAAGAAAACCGCAAAACTTGTTTTTTAATCACACATCTCCTCAGGAATTTCATGTGGATTAAGAATGCCAGGTACAGACATCTGAAGTTTATGTTTCTCCTCTTGAGCTTGTCGAAGGGCTGTTTCTCTTTCCTCCAAGAATAAATCCGATGTGTCTTCACCTGCGAATTCCTGTGTAATTCACACAAAAACAACACTTTGCTTTAACTGCGTCAGGAAGGGTAATAAGCTTCTGACAATCAAGAACAATGCTGGATCTTCCCTTCACATCCTCGTCACGCTATTTCTTGTTTTGCCTTCCATAAGTAAGATTAGGATTAGTATCAGAGACAAAAATTTTCAGCATGCATTATACTGTAGGACGGTGCAGCTTTTTATCATTAAAGCAGTATCTTTACAATTTTTGAAATATCTACCTAACGTAGCCTGAAAACAACTTTAACATATACTTTCAGAATCATCTCAAATTTTAGCATCTTTGGAAAAATAAAAGCAGAGCACTAGTCTGTCTACTTTCAAAGCATGCCGCAGTCCCAAGGAGAAATGAAACAAAATTTGTTTTATGGCCTCTTTTGACCTATATGTATGTACAAAGGATAAGCAACAGCATGCATTTAAACCCAATCTCTACAATTAAATTATGCTCAAGTGGATTACATGATCCAGTATCTAGACTCTCGAGCCAAGACAATTTTAAGTAGTAGTAAAATATACACCCTATTATAAACACTGTCTAATGACTTTTAAAAAACACCATCCTGCTAAATATTTTTACACTTCTTGTAAGAAACCATGCTAAACATACCTTTATTTGGACCAGGAAATCCCTTAGGTGCTCCTTAAAGGCAGGAATATCCTGGTTTAAACTGAAGAGTCCTGTTACAAACAGCTTAACCTGGGCACTAATAGTAAATACATCTGTTAGTATTTCAAGACATAAGTATCCACTAAGAAGTATAAAACAACTACAGCACACTTACTCTTGTAGATGAGGAAATGCAGATTTGAGGAGATTAGCAACATACTCCTGAATAAACATTTGGTTGTTCACTGGATTTCCAGGGTTTAACGGAGTACTTATTTTTCCTTCTTCTACCAAGTTGAACATGTATGCAAGGATTGATGCATGCATGGTCAAACCTGAACAGATCAAAATTATACATATGTTGTTATTACTCAGAACAGGAAATGCAACATTAGTATGATGCTTGAAAGGCTTGTTTTCATCTGGCTCACAATCTTACCAGCAGTGTGTGAAGTATCTGTTACAACAGAGAAGATGTGCTGAAGGATGTCACAAAAATATGTCTGATAGAAACTCTGAGCAGCAGCCTCTTCTTGTGCAACATTTTGTAGTAGAGTGTAAAGTATTTGAAGTCCTGCAAAATTTGCATAAAAGACAAGATGAACAATAAAACTATACAAAAGCTACATGCATCCTTCCATCTTTTTAAAGTGAGACAAACATCCCAAGAAATTCTGAGAAGCATTGAGAAGTATTACACTGATCATTTTCACAGGCATTTCCTCAAGCAGCCAGTAGAGGGCAGCAGCCACATTTATAGTGAGCACCAACTCGGTTTTTACTAAGAGACTTGGAACCCTAAGAGCCAACCAGCCAACCACACAATTTTTCCGGTACAATCTACAGAAAAACTACACAAGCACAGTTACCTTACTATCTGAAATGCAACACAAAGTTATCTTTTATCCCTTCCAAACATCAACAATTGGCTAATGAGGTAGGTTCAAAACAGTAATTTTCATTGTGTGATTGGATGCTTTTAGAATTTATGACATTCACGTAGCTTTTCCTAGCCTTCCTTGGCAACTCCGTCCCAGAGGACATTTAATTAATCAAGTGTACTAAAAACAGCCTCTCGGTGAAACCAGAGATGAAGTTTAACCTGCTGTTGTTCAAAAGAAGCAGTTTACCTTTAGACTAAGGTTTTACCCTCTACTGATGTAATAGCTGGCTCTCAGACTGAATTCACTCACTATTCATTTTCCTGCTGTCTTTTTCAGTAGTAACTCAGAGACTGTCTTAGTGAGGCAAGAAGTTGAACACTCCAGACAGCACAATGAAAGCCAAAGCAGAATACCAGCAATATAGTGTTGCATCAGTTCAGCATTTCAGAAAAATCCTCACATTTTAAAGAGAAAGCATGCAGAAACTAACAGTGCTCTCTTCTGTGAGTACAAACAGCATCCAACTATTTCAATACATTAATGAGTATCTGGTTGTCAATGTGAAATTGAGATAGGAAAATACTGTTCTTCTACAGCAAATACAGTATTTAATAGTGCAACTGGAATGCTATGTTTGACTAAAAATACAAGAAAGCAACAATCTACAGACTTAAAACTTCAGTTTTACCTGTATCTGCAACATTTCTCATTGTATGTTTGAAAGCCCAAATAATAGAATCCAAAACAAGTTTGAACTGTGCAGGTGGAATGGCCAGGAATGCTGGGAAGCAATGAGAATTTACAGCCTGGAGTAGCAAGAAAAAGTTTGTTCTATGTTCAGGATATTCTTCAAAGTCCTGAGAGCCAGGGGCAGGGAAAAAGAGGAGAGAAAAAAAAATAGCACAGTCAGCAAAGCTTACTGAATAGCTTAGAGATCCACCATAATATCTTCTGCAAAGAAGAGTGAGTCAATAGCCAATATGGAATGGCATTCACATCTCAAGTTTGAAGAAATGTGAACGCAAAACAGAATTTGCAGTTCCCAGTTTCCTAGTAAATTTTTTCCCCATACTTTTACTACCAAAGCTTAGTAAGACCATTTTCTACAGTTCACAGTATCTACAGGCTGGCCCACATTTTGTCAGTATGGCAACTTCAGTTACTACTTGCTCTACAGACACAAGACACATGGCCTCAGCATTAAGCACCTAGCACTACTGCAAAATGACCCTAACCTAGCCAGTATTATGCAACTACTTACTGTAACTTCTAGCACAGAAACTCTATCAGCTATGGAATTCAGCAAAGTAAAGAAATATTCACAGAACACAATTTATGAATACGAGTATTGATAACTATATATGAATTCTAGTCATTCACCCTACGCTGAAGTCTACTTAAAAGTATTCTTCAGCTTCCAGAACCGTGACATTCCAAGGTCTTGGAACAGAAAATCAACTAATCATTTAATTTCAGAACTGTATTAAGAAATCAAATCAATGAGATTAAGACATTCACCTGAACAGCCAGAATTCATGAACCTCAATTAAATTTCCATAAAACAGAAGCCATGTAATGACACTATGTTAACTACATACTGCCCCCTTTCTTGCAATACCCAAAGACGAGTACTGTTAATATAAACTCCCCTTTTTTCCCCCGCTTTATCCAAAATTTACATATAATACCTTATTGATCATATTTAATGTGCACTCAAAAACAGCATCAAATATCTGAGGTATTTCAGCAGTAATGTGTCCACCCAGCTTGTTTACAATGATAGCCATAGTACTAAGTACTTCAGGTTCTCTAGCAGCTGGAACATTTCTCTGGTAGTCAATGAGAACTGCATCCAACAAAGGAGGAACAAAGTTTTCAGCAACCTAAATAAAACAGCAAGACTCTGTTATAGCAGCGCAGTTACTGAACAAAGTCTCAAGCAATTACAAGGTAGTTCTGAAAGAAGCTAAAAATACGTAGCAGAAACAGACCTGGGGGTACTGGCTATATCTGGGCTGAACATGAGCCAGCAGTGTGGCCAAGAAGGCCAATGGCATCCTGGCTAGTTTCACTAATAGTGTTGCCAGCAGGACCAAGGAAGAGATCATTCCTCTACATTCTGCTCTGGTGAGACTGCACCTCGACTAGCATGTTCAAGTTTTGGGCCCCTCACTACAAGAAAGATATCGAGGCCCTGGAGAATGTCCAGAAAAGGGCAGTGGAGCTGGTGAGGGGTCTGGAGCACAAGCCTTATGAGGAGCGGCTGAGGGAGCTGCGATTGTTAAGACCACAGGACATTCAAAGGAGACCTTATTGCTCTCTGTAACTACTCTGAAGGGAGGTTGTAGTGAGCAGGATTTGGTCTCCTGCATAATTAGCGACATGACTACAGGGAATGGCCTCAAGTTGTGCCTGGGGAGATGCAGGCTGGATGTCAGGAAATACTACTTCTCCAAAGAAGTGATAAGGAACTGGAATGGGGTGCCTAGGGAGGTGGTGCAACCACCAACCCTGGAAGCATTCAAGGAACTTTTAGATGTTGTGTTGAGTGACGTGGTTTAGTGAGAACTACTGGTGATAGGTGGATGGTTGGACTGGATGATCGTGTAGCTCCTTTCCAACTTTGGTGATTCTATGATGATATATTACACATCCATATACTTCCCACCCACTGTACTCATCCAGCAGTGATTGCCTGAGGACTCTCATACAACTTCTTACTTCCCCTTTGGATTCCTCTCAGCTGAAACTAACTGAAGCAATCAAAATACAGCTCAGGCCTACCCTCCGTACGATCACACCTTATCCTTCCTTCAGATATTGCAGTTCTGAAAACAGTTCCTGTGAACAGAACAGTATTGACTGCTCTTCAGAAAAAGAGCAGAGCTGTTCCTGATTTTGTTGTATGAACTATTTCTGCAAAATAAATTTACTTACCATCTGAGGATCATTGGACCTGCTCACCCAGCCAGAAATCAGTTTTAAAGTTTCCCTTTTTACAGTCCTCATACTTCTAATCAAGGGCTGCTTTGTTACCATTTCACCTGAAAAGTTGTAAAGCTTCACTTAATCTAGGTAAGATGTGCCAACAAGCAGACTCACTTAAATCGGTTCCACAAAGTTCAGAATGTTTCATTTTTATATCCAAGTGACAAAGAAAGAAGACTTTTCATTCATATTATGCAGATAAAAACTAGCTCCCCATTATTTCAGCTCCATAGGTCCAAGTTGCAATTTGGTATTACAATACTACCAGTGACAGTACACTGCCTGCACAGCTCAAAACAGCTCAAAAACAAAGCTGCAACTTACTTTTCAAGTAAGGGAATCATGCATGTTCATTTAACTATTTGGATGAAGCTTACCTCTAGCTCTCACTAAGTGATGAGAGGACATCAACTTACACAGTGTTTTAAAGCAAGCTCCTGATTTTGTCACAGACAAACCTAATCATTCAACTGTTCTTTATTACAAGGAGCCTAATTTTTACTTCATTTTCTTACATCCATATCAATGTAAACCTCATCAGTAAAACCTGCTCTAATTGAGTGCATAGCCACACAATCATAACAGTATATCCAAGGAAAGCCCTGGAAGACTGCAGCCAGGGAAACAAGGGTAGAATTGCTTCTGCAGGCATGAGATAACCAGTTGTGAGAACATACTCTGAGGCAAGTGCAATATAAATAGCTCTTGTCTAGTGAAATATCAGGACCAGAAGTCCTAGCAACTGCTTCCTATTTTGGCTGTTGTTGTATTGGTTTTTTTTGTTTTGTTTTAAATAAGAATGAGTTCTGGCAATTAGAGCTGCAGAATTAAGAAATGTATCAATTTTACAGCTAGTTATATTCTGAACTCTCAGAAGCTACTTCAAGGTCAACCAGTTGTTCAGTGGTTAAGTCTTAACATTCACACATATGATTATTTTCATAGAAAATCTGTCTTAAGACAGATCCAATAATCAATTCATTTCATCTTGTCAAGAACTACTACAGCAGCACTTTCTACTTAGATATCAGATTCTAATTTATCCAGTAAAAATTGGTTAGATAACTTAGGTAACTCTTAATTCCTTCTCAGCGATTATCAGTCTAGCTTATGACATATTTGAGGCACCTTCACTGAAGTTACACTTCTGCAATAAAGCTTTTTCAGTAACACGATATCATCAAACCAAAACTCTGCCAAAATACTAGGGTCTTTTCTTATTCAAAAAGAGAGTAAGTCAAAAGAATGCAGGCCACAACTTCATCTCTGCAAGACCGCTACTGGTCAACAGTCTCTTGCATCATTCCTAAACTCATGCTTATAGCTTCCCTCCTTCCAGAATCAAGAGTTTCTTTGAATAAAACATTTAACTGGTTAACATAATAATCTAAGCAAGCACATTTTCAGTCATTCTCTTGCCCGAACACATGCACAGAGAAACAACAAAAAACACCACCAATGTACACACAATAAGATAAGCCCAGTTGTAACAAATGTGAAACCTGATGACATGCACTGCCAATCTCATTATGAAAAATATAGAATATCTTACCATTAGCCTGAATAGCTGCAGAAATATTTTCACTTAGGCACTTGTATACATTCAGCATATCTAAATAAATTCTTCCAAGCTGAATCACAAAGGGGTGGCCAACTGCTTTACACGCTCTTACATTGGTTTTCAGAATGCTACCAAGCTGCTTAACTGTTTCAGGATCCTTCAGAATATCAACATTCTGTTGAAAAAAAATGAGTTAATTCCTTTCAGTTAATAAAAATGCCATTTATCTTCTAGTACAAAAATGGTCACTTTCAAGAATTTATCTTATACACTGTTAAGGAATGTTCTGTAAAATTCTTTAAACTGGATTTAAACCACTCAAGTCATTTCAGTCTTCTCTCTCCAAACAATGCTTTTACTGTCACATCAATCATTGCTTTAGCTAGGTTCACCCCAGATAGTTCACCTAATTTCAGGGGTAAAAACAAGCAAACAACAAGAACAAACATTCAACAGCTTTATTTTAAAAACACTTCTAATTTATGGTCTTACTTTTGTTGCCTGTTGAATTATGCTATCCCATACTTGATTGGGGAGCAACATATATTTTTCTATCAGATGCTCCTGTACAGTCTGGTCTGTTTGTGCCCCAATCATGTATCCTACTGCTTCATAGAAAGTATGCACCTGATTGAAAAAACAAGAAGTCAAACAGAAAGGTTAAGGAAGAGCAACCAGAAGTTTACAATGTTCAAAACTAGCAGATAGTAAAAGCTGAAAATGGGTTTCCAGTGACTAAATACATACTTTCCATTTCAGTTTACAAGATCTTTCTTCACTCTTCCCTTACTTACACCACATTTAAAACAACCCTCCATTCCCTTCCAATACTACTATGTACATCTCAGAGACTTCCTTTGTTTTACCACCACATCCTGAAGCAAGCAATTTCAGGCATACACTTTCTCTTACAATACAGCTCCATTTATACCTTTTACAGAACTTTGGGCTAAATCAAGTGCAAGAAAATCACAAGTTGGAACTTAATACCTCCTCTGCCCAAGGTTTCCATGTCATTGCAATGCATCAGCCTATGCTGTGCACGCACTACACTGTCAGAGCACATCCTCCCTGCAAGTATTCTCTTGCCCCGCACATGCAAGACCTGTAAGTATCCTACCACAGTAGAATATCCTTCTTTGCTTATCAAAACCTCAAAATCAGATCTACTATGTCATTTATTCATAAAAGCATTCTAGTAAAGAATTTCAACTTAGCACACTTTAATTCTCCTTCCAAGAATTCCAATTAGGACCTTAATAACTCTGACCATACTATTCGTAATGTGACACTCCCACTTACACTTACACACTACGACTAAGAGACACAATTCAAGCCTTAAAGACTACTACCAGGAAGAAGTTGCGACATAACAAACATTGGTCTTCACAAATTTACTCACACTTATCAATTAAACGTACCTGTTGTGGCTGGAGGTCACAGATGATTGTATTTATATTGTTCAAGATTTCATCAATGAAAGGCATTACTTCTCCCACTTGAACCTGAACAAAATGTCGGCGGCACTTTTGTGCTATTTTTATGAAGGTATCACAAGCCATATCCTGAACACCATCATGGGTTTCTAAATTAAATCAGATCAGTTACTATTTTGTATTTTTCCCCAGACATGCACATGTACAGAGCATCAATTTTTTTTCTTTAAGATTAAAGTTAGAACAGTAAGTGAAAGAGATAATTACCATGCATAAACTCAAATAGCTTGTTGACTACTGTCTTCAAAAACTTCCAGTGAGCTCTCAAAAAACGTGGGTATTGGCCTACTATGTACATTATATTTGATGCAATAATGGCTTTGTTGTCTTTTCCTCTCTTTTGTTCACAGAGCCCTAGGAGATCCTACAATATAACAAATTATTAGTTTCCTCCCCAAGTTCGTAGACTAGAAGAGCAGTATAAAGGCTAAAATAAGCAATAATAATGATACAGTAAAGTAGTTGCTATTATTAAACTCAAAACCAAAATAAACAAACAAAAAATAAACAAACAAAAAAAACCTACAAACCAACAACCCTAGTTAAGGATCAGGATAATTTCTTAAGTTTCAGCCAACCCTAGAACACCACATTTTCAGTCATACGTTTTAGATATAATTAATAATTTATACAGGGCAGACTACAGCAACCCTTAGTGCTGAGTACTGACCAGCCAGATGATACTGATAAAGATACAGCAAGTATGGGAAACTAAATCCTTTCTGCAGGATTTTTGTGATGTAATATTGATGCATAATTACTCCGGTACATAATATTTTCTTCCTGTACTCTTTCCACACACACATTTACTTAAAATGAAGTGGCAGAAGAGAAGGATGCTAGTTGGTTGAAAACAATGCACATTACTTTGCTTCATTAGTGCTCTTACTTCATTACTGCTTCCTTTCCATATCTTCTGCATTCCTAAAGCAAAATATTTTATCGTAAGCCAAATGTTCTCTCCAGAATTTTTACAGTGAAGAGGCTATTTGGATTCATGTATTTTTCATGACTGAGGAATTCATCAGCCTAACATTCAGGATATGACATTTCCCAAATTATTCCCATCAACTTGTTTGCTGTACAAGGTAGCTTTCTGAAGAATGTAGAGAAGTGTCTTTTTAAGCTCAATTTCTTGAGTGTAAACTATGAAGTGTGACAAAGCTGTTAGTCTTATACCATGATACCTTAATTACTGTAACAAGGAATCTTTTTTCATCTTCTTCATGCATTGCTCCACTGATTGAGCCAATAGCCCAACAGAGAGTATTCAAATTTTTCCATGACCATTCTGTCCCATTCACTTGATTATGAAGTTTTTCAGTCATTATTCGTTCTGTGTCTGCATAATCCAGATGTGTAAGATACACTGAAAGACAATTAACAGTAACAGGCACATCTTTAAGCAACAAACTGGATCACATCTCTTTGAAGTTAATTTCTTCTAAGAAAAAGACAAAATCAAAATGCTAAGTGCAATAGTTCTTTCGTGAATTTGTGACAGAACAAGCTAACGATTTAAACCCAGAACTGCTAGAGTTGTATTTAATGACATGGGAGAGAAATATTTTGTCTGTCAGTCCCATCAGTAAAGCTACTAAGTTAAATTATTAATAAAATGCATACATACTCCTAAGCCATAGGAAATATGAGACAGGCTAGCTCTGAGGGACGTTTATACAGCATTTATCAAATCAGTCCATAATTTTCCTCTGTTTGTTATTTCAGTGTCATTATATCTGTTGGTTTTAATAACCTACCATTAAAATGGAGATGGTACTCCTGAACTAGTCTAGGTGAAAAGATTCAGCTTTTTCAACTCAGACCATTCTATCAGCCCCTAAAATGATTAGGCTCTCTAACATAAGTAAAATTCAAAATCCTGCCAAGTTGGGGGAAAAAAAAAAAAAAAAAAAAAAAAAAAAAAAAAGCATAAAGGTCAGATTTAGCAATGGATTTTTACAGCGCCACTTTCTCTGCACTCTTGCTTTTTTAAGAGGTGAATCTTCTATTACAATAACACACTAAGCAATAACAAACACCAGAATTCAAACGAAGACTGTACACCTGTATCTGGAAACATTACTGAAGATGAGAATATACTGTAGTAATTTCAATACAATAAATAGAAGTTTTGATATTAAAAAAACATACTAGAACAATAAAACTACCGTTAAGTATACTTACTTCACAAGAACAGCAGTGAGAATAAAAAAAACAAATTCATAAAGTTGCTAATGAACACTCAGTGCACCCCTCTGGTGTTTCCATTTAACAGAAAAATGTTATTATTGAAGTCTAATGACCTGACCTTAAATATGTGATGACTCTGTTTCAAACTTAACTTCTCCCCTGCCCTCATATAACTGTGCTGCATACATGCTATTGGTGAAGTTGCACAGATCTACAGGACAACTACAGGACAATAGCCACTGCACTTACCCAATGTTTCTCTCATATTTTTATATAAGTTTATGGAATCTGTATCCTTCATGAATTCACGTACTACTTCCCCTTGATCATTTTCCACCACTAGCACTTCTTCAGGTTTAGCCATACGGCTAACCATTAGCAATCGAACCTGTACATTACAAAGGAAAGTTTCAGTTGAATTGCACTGTAACACGAAAATAAAGAGCACGTCCAGCATTTCCTCACGTCAGGTCACATACAAGCAAATGAGAAGGAATATTCTGAAGAGACACGCTAACTAAAAAGCCATTAAGAGTAGAGCTGATTTCCATCTCTAAGAGTTCCTTAAACAAGTACTATACATTCTAGAGTTTCAAAAGATGTATGTATTAAAGACCTTTCAAATACATTTTTTAAACACTTTTTTTTTTTTTCCTCCAGCACATGCAGCTTTTGTTTTCATCACAGCCCTCGTACAAACAATTCATTAACAATACATTGCTTTTAAAACTATAATAAATTGTCTTGGTTTTGAGATCTCATTCTTAAGTAAAAAACACAGCTCCGCCACACTAAGAAACTGAACAAAAACATCAAGTTGTCCTCCTTCTCTAGGCAGAAGTTAGCTATGTTTTCATGAACCCCACACCAAGATCCATGCTGGAAACCACTAATTACAGAAATTGTTAGCATGATTTAGCAAATCCTACATAGCAATTGTATTACGAAGTTAAAACAAAGCTGCTGAGGTGATAACATGGAAGAAAACAGGGTTGGTGTATTTAAATAAACTGTACATACATATATTCTCTCTTACTTTATTATACACAGTATCAAAGGAGCACACTATTAATAGTTCTATCATCTACTGGTGCTATCTTGTAAGTTCAGCAATTTCAGCACATTAAATAACTACAGATGAATCAGCTATTACTCAAAGCAAGGAAAGTTTTCTGAAGTCATCCCTTACATACAGTGAAGTCTCTGCATTTAGGAAAAGCGTCTAAACTTGCATATTATTTTCACTTAAGCATTGATTACCTTGGATAATACAGGCAAATAAAGCTGTCTCCTTGGAGGAACATCAAAGTGTTGACTTCCAGAAAGCAATGGAGAAGCAGATGTTGAGAATGGACTTTCCCTGTAGAGCTCAGCAGCTAAATGATTCCAATATTCAAGACAAATCTTGAAAATTTCAGTTTCTTCTACTTCTGATACCAACAACATATAATGAAGAGCCTGGAAAAGTGTTTTTTAAGCATCTATTTACCAATTATTTTTGAACACAGAAGTAAATTGAAACTGTATTCCTTCAAATTTTGTTATCCTGATACTGATAAAAATACTGAATTAGTGTAAAATTTACTAACAAGTAATACTGCAGTGGCATTTACTAGTCAAAGTTATCACCAGTGGAGCAGCTGAAAAGAACACAGCACCATGTCAGTTCATGTTATTTTGAAAGCGTGGATCAGTTCTTACACACAGAATAGCCTAAAGATATCTTAAAAAAAAAAAAAAAAAAAAAAAAAAAAAGCAATAGCCAAATTACTCCCTCACTGTATTATCAAAATCGCATCCTCTAAGCTTCTGCAAGACCTCTTTCTTTAGACCCTCAAAAAAAACCCCTTAGCTGCTCACTTTAAGGACTGCTATTCTCCATACTGACTGCTACTCTCTTCTGCAAATTCTCTGGGAATGTGGAAGAAAAACTTCAAAACCACACCGCTTATCTGCATTTAGTGCAAGACATCTACTAAGACATCTTCCTTTATTAACTGAACAGCCACTATGAAGACTGAGTGCAGCTCTGAGACTGATACCAAATACAGAGGCCATTTCTACATAGTCAAAAATTATTTAGCTATCTTATTTTAAAATCCCTAGTGAAAAGTGTTGAACAACAGCCTATCAGTGAATTAAACAGAAGGGAGCAATGAAAACAAACTTCATTTTTGCAGCTCAGACACTAAGCCATCCGAAGTATTTTAGGCGGAGAAGTCTGATTTGACATCTTTCTCTATAACACTGAAAGCGGGATTCAAAAACAACTCACATTATTCCTATGCACATCCATTTTGATCGGCAATTTCACTTTTAAATAACTAGCTTCTTTCACTACTCTAGATGACTCCAATGAATCCATGAAGCAATTTCAGAAGATCAGCTAAGTCCAATGTGGGAACATCCAGATTAAAATTACATAGCTACCTTAAGGCTTTCTTCTCCCCACTACGTTCTGTTATACTGTAAGTTACAACAGTGAAACTTGCAGCAATTTTAAGCCACTCTAAAAATTTTGTGGAACATTTCAATATCCTGTAGAAGACCCAAAGTCATTCAGAATTGAGTTTTGCAGAAGTCCATTTAAATGTCAATTTTAACTATTCAACAATTTAATATAGTCGTGCTGGACAAGACAGGAGGCAAGACTTAATGACTGCACTCCAACTTACATGACATTCAACTTCATACTCTTAATAATGTCTCAACATGGTTTGAAACTTGATCTCTTCCTTGATTGACAGTTATTTTGCAAAAGTTCACTAATTTTGAGGTAAAGAATTACTTGTGGATTGCTGAAAGGTTTTTGTTTGCTTTCTGCTTGGTTGTCTTTAAATAGAGCAAGAAACAATCAATTAATCTATTTTCTAAGTGAGCTACAGTTTGCTATTTGCAGACAACTTATATATATAGGTTTGTTTGTTTTTTCCTGGCAGAGAGCTGCCCAGAGAAGAAAAGTACTGCAAATATCAGATGGAAAAGACTAGAGTTCAGATATCTTACAAGCATTGCACTGACAAGATGGACCCACAAAATAAAACTGGTCTCCAGGTTTATACTGTGGTTTTGAGTTTTTTTGAGTCTGTCTCAGGATAGTTCCTCAACCTACAGACTCCATACCTGCAGAGGGCTCAACTCTGGGACATCACAAAGGCTGCTGCAAGGGCCTACAGAGACAGTTTAATCCCATGGGAGCTCAGGGGTGGGAGAGAGCTAATAGAAATGTCAGCAAAGAACAGCTCACTCTCAGCAAGTCAATACAGGTCTCCCAGCAAGATCCCTTAATACTATATAAAGCATGTTTGTTAACTAGCACTCTGTAGAGCTCCAGCATTAAAGGCTATGCTTGTGACACAGAAACTAAGCACAGACCACAAGGACAATATTCTAGACATTTGGGAAATGACATCTTAGGCAAGAAGTTACACCAGGACAGAAAAGCTGGAGAATGGCATTTGCTATCCTAGTATCCTAGACGCCAAGCCTGGATGTTGAATAAAAACAAAGTACACCATTTCACACACAAACTGACAGAACTCACAGCAGCAACCACCCGCATGAATGAGTTAAACAAAAATAATGAGTTTTGATACCCTTGGAAAAAGGTTACGATATTTCTTTGAATGCATTTTAGAGCAGTATTTACACTTCAGAGAAGAGACAAGTAAGAAGAAAGAGAGAAAAGCACATTCTGCACATTTTGTTTTTTGTTTTGTTTTGTTTTAAGGGTAACACCACTGAAAATAAATTGCTACTGAAGCACACTTGGAAAGTCTGAAAGGTTTCTTGTGTTCACATCATTTACTGATTACATTTACTGATTATGGGGAAAAAAAATCTTCTAACCAATATAAGCACAACAGTCTAGAGGTCATATTAGTATGTTATTCGAGAACAAGAAACCTCTACTTTTGAACTGGATAAACGATGCAACTTACCTCCATTAATGTTTCTCTCAGATTTAATCTTTTTTCTATAAGTTGACCATGTTCCTTCAGAAACGTGCAGAGAAACAAACTGAGATTCTGAATGAAGTTCTGTTCATCATCTTTTCCATTTGAGTACGCAAGTCGGATATTAGTATTTAAAGGAAGCATCTAACAAAAGGAAGGCAAACACAACCAATGTCCTACCATGCAAGTAGAACTACTGCATACTAGCATATTATCAATCACATTGCTTTTTTATTGTTGTTATTGTCTCCGAGCTGGACAGTACAAAAGAGTACACAGACACTGAAGTTCTGATCAACAAAAGCTTTCCCTAGCACTTTTAAACAGGAAAGACAAAAGAAGCAGCTACCCTATCTCAAGACATTTTTGACTGGTATCAAGCAAAACTGTTCCGAAAGTGTCTTTATTACCTGTACCTTGTAACATGGCAGTCATAGTATTAAAACAGTATGAAAGATCTCCCTCACAATGTTTATAAGTTAGTAAAAACGACCTACAAAAATACAAATATTTTTCAGTAATCTACCAAAGATCTCAGTGGTACTGTCTGAAGTAGTACACCAACTTTCAAATTCTACTGTTATAAAACAGAAGAATTTTCAGTGGTTGTCCAGCTTCTTTAATGCCAATACTGTTACACCCAATTCAGCACTCAACTGTTACTTTAAGTAAAAGCTCTGGCTGAAAGTATTTGCATTCACAATCAAGAGCATCATCTGTAGAATCACAGCATTGTAGGGATTGGAAGGGACCTCCAGAGATCATCAAGTCCAAACCCCTACAAAGCAGCTCCCTAAAGCAGGGTTCACAGGTAAGCCACCAGATGGGTCTTGAATCTCTCCAAAGAAGACAACTCCACAACCTCCCCGGGGAGCCTGCTGCAGTGCTCCATCACCCTCACCAGGAAGAGGTTCTTTTGCATATTGATGCAGAACTTCCTGTGCTGCAGTTTACAGCCATTTCCCCCTGTCCCCACAGACCACTGAAAAGAGGTTGGACATACCCCCTTGTCTCTCACACTTAAGATACTTACTAACATTAGTAAGACCCCCACTCAGTCTACTTTTCTCAGGCTGAACAGACTGAACAGGTCACTCAACCTTTCCTCATAGCAGAGATGCTTCAGGCCCTTTATCATCTTTGTGGCCCTCCACTGGATTCCTTCCAGGATATCCCTGTCTTCTTTGTACTAGGGAGCCCAGAACTGAATACACTGCATCAGGTGAGGCCTGAGCAGTGCAAAGTGGGGGGGGGGGGGCAAGATCACCTCCCTTGTCCTGCTGGCCATGGTCTTTTAAACACACCATAGGAACCCACTGGCCTTCTTGGACACCAGGGCACATTGCTGGCTCATGGCCAACCAGTCATCCACAAAGAAAAAAAAATGAAAACAAAGAAATGAAAAAGAAAATAGGAAACATTCAAACGTCTTAAATAGAATGATTTAGCTGCAAGAAAAAGTCAACTTTTAAAACAAATTCTAACTAAAAAGTTCTACAGCTCCTCTTGAAGCCGACAGTGAGGGAGAGGAATGAGGGCAGAGATACTTCTTTTAGAAGCACATATTTCTGAAAAGACCTCAAAGACTGATGAAAGCTGTGTTATACACAGCGGGGAACAAAAACTGATACAAAAACAGAATCTAATTGTCCAGAAGGTCTATAAAAAAATAAAACCCACAGCTTTAGCATGAGTGAATCCTCATTGAAATGGACAAATGTGAAGCACCATCTACGTTTATCCTTTCTTCCCTCAAAATAAAAAGTACGCAAAATTCATTACAAACTTCTGGCATTTCACTATGATTGTGCGCTGAGGACAACACAGCACCTCACCTACCTGCCTTTCTCAGACAACCTGAGAGCACAAAACATACGCTGAATTAAACAAAATACATCAATCCTGCAGAAATACAGCTGTCCTCCACAGTCACAATGTTTGTCTTTTGATAAAGCTATAAATACACAATCAAATGGCACAATGAAATCTAACATTTCCGAACAGCTCTAGAGAGTATCAACTTGTAAACTGAACTAGGTTGTTAAAAGTAAAAAAAAAAAAACCAAACATTTACTAAAACATTACCTGTTTTAACTGCATCATGGTCAAGGTAAAAAGCGTTACAAATTGTTCTTCATACTGGCTTACACTGACACCTGCAATCTCTGTGAGGCACTTTAAAGAGACATTCCGAAACATGGGAACATTTAAGAACTATTGAGGAAAGAAAAGGAAGAGTTTTACAAAGGTGTTATATGGTACACATTTTGCAACTTTTAAACTGAAAAGCTGTCAGTAATTACATGCATACCTTGTATATTAGTGTGCTGATTAACTTAGTCTCAAATATATATCCCAGGGGAATCCAGTTCAGAAACCGTAGCAAAGTTTCCAAAGTCGCATGAACTAAAGGAGCATTTTGGGAGTTTTCCTGTGGGAACACATCAGTGAATATTACTAAGGCATAACTGGGAGGAGGTAGCGTGGAAGAGGTTAAAAAAAAACTAATACTTACCATCACGAACTGACACAGTTGAAATATCTGAGAGAACTCATTGCACATACTATAAAAAAAAATAAAATAAAATAAATGAAGCACTCCCAAGTTCCCAAAACAATCCAAACTGTATTAATCAAAGCGCCTGTGACCAGAACACAACTTCTGAATACCTACAAATCCTTGCTTCTTTACAAAAGACAATGCCAACAGCATTTTTTTTTTTGAAGAAGTCCAGTGGGATCAAGTGCATCCTCAACAACAAGTCTGCATGCAACACCAAGCTGAGTGGTACAGCTGACAAGCTGGAAGGAAGGGATGATATCCAGAAGGACATGCACAGGCTTGAGAGCTGGGCTCGTGCCAACCTCATGAAGTTCAGCAAGGCCAAGTGCAAGGTCCTGCACCTGGGTCAGGGCAATCCCAAGCACAGATACAGGTTGGGCAGAGAATGGCTTGGGAGCAGCCCTGAGGAGAAGGATTTGGGAGTGTCAGTTGATCAGAGATTCAGCATGAGCCAGCAACGTGTACCTGCAGCCCAGAAGGCCAGCTGCATCCTGGGCTGCGTCAAGAGAAATGAGACCAGCAGGTCAAGGGAGGTGGTTCTGCCTCTCTACTCTGCTCTCGTGAGACCCCATCTGAAGTACTGTGCCCTGTTACGGAGCCCCCAACACAAGAAGAACATGGAGTTGTTGGAGTGGGTCCAGAGAAGGGCCACAAAGATAATCAGAGGCTGGAGCACCTCCCAGCTGGGGCGCTTCAGCCTGGAGAAAAGAAGGCTTTAGGGGATCTTAGAGCGTACCTCAAGGGGGCCTACAATGAAAACTGGGGTAAGATTTTTTGTAAGGGCAAGTAGCAACAGCATAAGAAGCTAACGGCTTTCAACTGGAAAAGGATACATTTAGACTGGATACTAGAAAGAAATTCTTGACTGTGAGGGTGGCCAGACACTGAAACAGGATGCCCAGTCTGGTCACGGATGCCCCTTCCAAGGCTGGAGGCGTCCAAGGCCAGGCTGGATGGGGCTGCGAGCAATCTGGTCTAGAGGGAGCTGTCCAGGCCAACAGCAGGAGGGTTGCAACTAGATGACCTTAAGGGTCATTTCCAACACAAACTATTCTATGTTTCCATGACCACCATGGGATGAGGCAGTCGCAATAATGCAGAAATATACGTTGCATGGGAACTGCTGAGTCACAGCCTGAACCACTGATTGATCACCTGGGGAAAGGACAGGGTCAGCCCTGGGAGCACAGGTGAAGGCAATTCAGCCGTGCAACCGGAAGGGGTGGAACCTGGCTCCACCTCTCTTAGTCCCCACTTAAGGGCTGACTGCCACTGTAGAATAACCTCTGGTTGAAGACCCTTTCCTGCGAGTCTTGATCTTCAGAGATGGGTGAGCACATTTACTTTCCTGTAAAATATCTTCTTATCTCTGCTGGTCCCTTTGTAGTTACATTTTGTATTACCTCTCCACCTCGGTAGTCTTTCCAGTTGTAACATATGTATAAACTAAGTTTTGTCCCACCTAATTGTACTGCTTTAAAGGAGGAGAAAAGAAGAATCACATTTAAAAAAAAAAAAAAAAAATCAGTAAACCACTTAAATCTCAGCTATAAAATTAGATATATCGTTTTACTGAAAACCTCCTAGCATGACAAACTATTTGCCAGCAAGCCCAGTAAGCGCTATTTATTAGTTATATTAAATACTATACTTGCCTGTCTTTCAAATGCTTTGCTTTCACTTGAGTTATCTGGCCACTGGAGAAATCAAACACTTCTTCACTCAATAGCTTGAGGATCACCATGTTGTTCTGACAAAGGCTTTCACTAGTCCTGCTTGCTCCTACAATATCACTTATAAAAGTTGGCCAGTGCTTTGGCCATTCCTGTTTCAGAATCTGAAAAGTGAAACACCTGTATGTTAGGTACTAACGCAAAACCAAATGCTTCATGACAAGATTTAATGCTTCCTGAACTCCAACTTACCTGAACAAGAATCATGTTCAGTTTCCCAATATACACCTTCTCTTTCTGGAAAATGGAAAAGACAAGTCAAGTTACGCATAGTATTTACCTCCCCTTTTTTCCCCTGAGATAATTCACTTACTTCTACACATGTTGGATCAGATGACGTCTTGATAATTAGGCCAACAACATACTTTTTTATACCTGCAGAAGAATTGGAGAAATATTTTAACTGAGCCAGATATCACGAATAATGTTTCTGACTCAGGATTCTTGCCATATCGTTAAAACAAGGCATAAGGCTGCAAGGCAATGCTAACTGAGTTGACTTAAAACCCATGTCACCTGTCATATGTGCTCCTGTCAACTGGCAAGTAAAACGCTATTACTGCTGATAATCCTTCAGCCTATTTACATGTGTGTGTGCGTATCTGCAAAGGCATGTGTTTTGTTATAATGTAGGCAGGTAATTTTTCTTATTAAATTATTTAGCAAAATAACACAAGTTCAAGTTACCATATTCACTGCAGAAGAAATATCCCTCCTGCTTGTGTGGTGCTGACAAATTTTCTACATTCAGAAATCTCACAGATTAAGGAAACAGAAGTAGTTTTGTTAATTGTATACATTAACTCTATATTTTCTATGTGGCTCAAGACAATTCTTTACTGAATGCAGTGCAGGCAAGCAGAAGGATTGGAAACTTATGTTTTAGAGTATATATGTATCTTGCTATTTGACTTAATGAAGCCAAAATCTAGTTGATGTATATTTCTTCAATGAGATAGTCAACAATACAGAAATAACACAGATTTTTTTTTTTTTTAAAGTTATCAGCAAACTAAAATGAGTTTAAGCCTTATTTTAAGAAATTTCATTTTTTTCCCCTAGCCACCACTCCTACATTATAAAACGTTCCTAGTACTTAAGCAAAATTAGCTGTTTTCTGCATTCTGGGCATGAACAAAACGAACATTTCATTCAGTTTTTAATTGCATTTTCAAGAAATCTGGGAACAACACATCTGGAAATTACACTATAGGTAGCATACCAGACAGCAGCTGATGCTGACATCAGTGCTTCTGATGACAAATTAAGCTCTTCATCATTGTCAGCAAGGATCAATGCACACTAATTCAGAAGAATACTCAAAATATATCACTGACAAGCACTGGTCTAAGCCTGGCATCATGGCCCTCATCCCCTCAAGAAAAAACACACACAAAAAAATCACACTTTGATGAAGTGTTAAAGCACCCAAACAGTACATAAGAAGTGTTCAGGGCCAGAAGCTAAACTATTCATCTGCTAAGCTACTGAGATAATTCAACTTGTTGCAACTCTTTTCATTCCAGAAAGAATTTGAAAGTGAATGTTGTTCATAAAAACACTGTTCTGACATCAAAGCTGCCTTCTTGCTGCCCTAATAGAATTCAACTGTTCATTTACAATCTCAATGCCATGCTACCATCAATCCAGCCTTGAAAACATCTGCAGATGGAAATAGTTGCTCAGTTCTAAAGCTTATCCACTGGAAAAAAAAAAAAGGCAACCACAGCAGAACAGAAAATCTAAAAGACTTGACAGTTCCTGAATGTCATGCTGCAGGCTTTTGAGCTCTTCCATTCATTCAGGTAATGGTCACATTTTTAATCCCTCAAACGTAGCAGCTACTGAAATCAAATGTTTTCTTTTTCCCCTTTTTGGCTTAAGCTACATTTTTCATGTAATTACTTATTTTTTTTCTTTTAAGAAAGAATATAGTTTCTGCTTTATATTTAACAGCCCTGTTTTTTTAATAATCATTCCACAGATGAGATGAAAACGCCATTGTTGAGACAGAACCCATAGTCCTAGCTCCTGTTCATGGAGTTGTTCATAGGCTCAACTAGGAAAAAACTGGTTAACAAGAAGTCCAGTTCATTTTAGAATTGTTTGGAACCTACCTTCTGCCAACCTCACTCCAGTACTGCCTCAGAGGCAGCGCTCCTCCTCCTTGTGTCCCACAGCAGTTAACCAGTATGTTAGCCAAGCTCCACCAGTAAGAAAGGTTCTACTTATTGCTAAGACTGGACACCAGGCCACTGTCAGAAGGCCTGGAATAGTGCTGCTGTTTGAATTTTCTGGTAAGCAAAATGCAAAAGGAGAGAGCAAGGACACTGACAGAACACAGCAACTAGAGCTCTTCTTCAAGGCCTTTCCTGGACAAGTACTGCATATCACAGTCATCACATGAAAGCAGCTCCCCTATAGAGGGAGACCTACAGGTAACAAACCACTTTCTGAAGGGAAAGCATTTTCACAGGCGAACCAAGCTAAATGCCAGAGCAAGGAGAGAGAGGAACATCACAATCACCACATTACTAAATTCTGTAGTCTGTCTAAACTGACAAATATCAGATATCCTAGTTTCAGCATAGGATATGCTTGCAGAACCAATTATGTCTCATCTGGGCCACAATCTCAGAGCAATTCCTATCATAACAGAGGTCTGGCACGTCATCAGTATGTACACTTCAGGTACCTCTTCCATTTGACAATGAGCAAAGTTGTACAGTCAACTCAAGTTTCATAATGAGGAAGTGCTTATCCATTCTGACTCAAAGTATTCCAGACAAGCTTTCTCTGTTCACAGGAACAGAATTTTATTTCACACTGCACGATTAATGAAGTGTATCACTGAATTGCAAGACCAAGAAGCTTTTTATTTCTGGGCAGGTTTTCACACAGTAAGAGAAAATCTACTGAGACCACAGCACATATATCAAATGACATCCTTCGTAAGTACTACTAAAACACAAACTCTGCGTTAGAGGAGTACAGGTCTGGCAACAGGACAAGAAGAGCTTAAAATTAAAAGCCATTTAAAAATAAAAGTAAATTTAATAATGGGATTCACATCTAAATAACATTTTCTGAATAAAGCTCATTTCACTGCTTATATTTGAGATCCTAGGCCAGAGTTAAAACCTCCCGATGCTAAACAAGAAGTGAACAAAACCCTGGCTAACTTCAAGGCCCAAAAAGAGATTCCAATGTGTAACTCCAGGTACAGCTAAGGTAAGATCTCAAAGGAAAGATTATAGGGTTCAGGTTCTGTAATTACTGACATTTGTTTACTTCTCCAGGATTTTCAGACAGGTTGTCTTTTTACATCACTGATGCTCAATTCAGATCAACACATCAACTGATAAACACTGCTACTGCTACAAGAGAAGAATACTACTTTGTAATAAACAGATTTAGTTCCTTCATAATAAAAAGAAGATTTTTCAGCTGTGTTCACTATACAAATTGAATCACACATACTAAGTTCTACAAACTAAGATACAAGCAGAATTAACTGATTTGTGAAGGGCTTTGTTACAAAGCATTACTTTGTGACATTGAATTTTCATTTCCTGCAACCCCTATTTCACTAGTCACACTTCAAACCAGAAAACATTGCCAACTTAAGGAGCCAGAAACCTTTATTCAACCAGTCTTCTCATCTCCCAGGTAATTAAACTGTCCAATTAAGTTAAGAGCAGTTATCTTGTACCAGCTGGCATAATAAAAACAAAATCCCAGCAACTATGACCAAAGACTAGATCAAACCAGACGAGAACATCTACACCAACATGGATCAAATATCATGGTACACCAAGCATTTAGCTGCTCTTCTACTGATGTACTGGAAAAAACAGAATTAAATGCCACCTGACTCATTTCTCCTAAAACAAGTGAATTTTACAATTTCTCTTTGGCTTGTAAAAATATTCCAGAAGATTTTACTACAAGATAGATATCTGTTGGGCCGAAGGATACTTTTTTCTTCTGCAATCTTCAGAAGCACAAAAGGCAGGGAAAATAAAAATAGAATAGTGTAAGTTATCATCAGGTGATTACACAACTTCAGACAGTAGTTTTATCTTGTCATGTATTCAGCCACTTACTGCATCTGCTCAGATGATCATAACTAGTGAAACAATATTACCATGCTTACTAAAAGTGAAATAAAATACAAAATACCATCTCAAATTCTGGAAGCGACGTCCAAGTCACATATGCATAATTCGACATCTGAAATCCAGACGTGATAACATGATCCAATGCACAGCCAAGCATCACCTCAGCACAACCACTTATCCGTTCTATGCATTACGAATTTTTAAAACTTGAAATCACTTTTGTAGTCTATTTTTGGCCCTTATTCTGTCCCAAACTATCAAATAAGTCTCCCAGTTCAACTTCTCCTATCTGACTGTAGCTTCCTCCAACAGGCATCAGTAAGGTGCCCGTTAACTAATTCAACCTGCTGACTCCTCCCTGCTTTGCTCCAACAGCCAAAAACTTTGAGACAAGTTCCAAATGCTGAACATAAGTGTTCACACTCAGGAAAATGGAAACACATGAAATTTTTAAGTGCAAACAAAAGATAACTTCAAGGTTCTCCCTCAGTTTCTCAAAAAGGCACGATTCTGTTTGAGCCTTCAGTTTTTTTCTTAGAAGTCTGTAAGGTTGCTTCTAACAGCACGTAAGTGAAACCTTTTCCAAAAGCTAGGCTACATCTGTTTTAAAGTGGAGGTGAGGAAAATAATCACAAACATTGAAATTTCCCTCTCCAAAAATGTGTTTTACTGACATTTACTATTACATTCCCATCAATAAACTGGCAGTGAAACTTCTGATCACATATTCACAATGTTAAAAACAGCTCATGGCAGAACATGGAAATTCAATTAATGATTTCTGAGAACAGTATTTCATAAAGACCAAGTATAAAATGGTGACAAGTTTTGAAAGTAGTTCTACTTAGCGTTCCGAAATCTGTTTCATGACTTGACAGAAAGCTTTGAACATGCATTAATCCTACACCAGAGGATTACTCTAACAAACCTCTTGCTATTTAACACATACTGCAACACATAAAGGAGGAAACAAAAACAATCACAGAATATCCTGAATTGGAAGGGACCCACAAGAATTTGAGTCCAGCTCCACAGAAGACCACCCAAAAAACTAATTAATCTGTCTGAGAAACACTGCCCTAACTCTTACTATTCTAAAATAATTATGACTGGTTAGAAGTTTAAATAAGTTTAATCAGCATATGCTACCATAGTCTATAAAAAAAATTAAGAGTACATTGGTGGAGCTGTGCACATAGTCCAGACAGGCTGAAGACTGCCCAGTACAGAGAATCCGAACTTCTACTTCAAAGGCAGAAGCCAGCCCTCTTCAGATTAAGTCTCACCTACAGATCAATGCATCACTGCAGAAGTGGTGTTTCAAAAAGCATCAGCTGATGTTTTACCTTCTTACAATGCTTACAGAATTCTAGTTGCCCACCATCCTAGTGAAATCACTACTGTGGAAGCGCAAGACATGGTGTGATACAGAAATGCACAGATAGCCTTACTTCGTGACAAAAAGCCTAATGAGAACTTGAGAATTACTTACATGTTACATGTTCTAAATCTCAACAAAAAACGTAAGAGGAAAAGACAAAATACAAGTGTAAGAGGTAAGCACAAAAATCTCTTCCTACCTTCACACTGGTTCCTCGGAAGAATCTTCCATCTTGTTTTTATCACATTTTCCAATATTTGCAGTCCATAATACTGAAATTGGAGAAGAGCAAAATGTGAGCGTGTTACTGTAGGACTAACTCCCTGTCAGGATTTTCATTCAATCAGATATTCAAATGTCACATCTAAAGCTTCAAGAATATTAAACTAAAGAACTTATTAAATATGTCTATTCACCCGTTTATTCAAATTTCATGCATTTTTTTCCATTTTATTTTTGCTATACTAAATCCTGCTGTTTGATCATGCTCACACCAGGAGGAAAAAAAAAAAAAAAAAAAAAAAAAAAAAAAAAATCTCTCTGGTAGACAATTTTGGCCATCTGGAAAGGAGGAAGTAGCAGCCAGATAAGAATTTGCATCATAATTGACTGTCCATATGTACTATCACAACCAGGCTCCTAAAATATTTAGTAGCTTGGACGGTTTCAAGTGTCATTCATCTAAGAGCTGAAAAAAAATAAATAAATAAAAAAATCATGTCTTATCACATGTTCTGATGCTGGCACTTTCTAAGGAAAGTATTTCCCAAATTTCACTGGTGTGTTACTTTAGGAACAGCAAGACAACCCACAGGTTTATTCAATTTCAATACCCACCCCAATATGGCAGCTATTTCTACTATTTAAAGATGAACTTTTGTGCTCAGTCAAAACAAGTTTTTATTTTATTTTATTTTTTATTTATTACCTTTCAGGAATTCCTTCCTAGACTCTTTGCCGAAAATGTTATACGTGCAAAGGAACTGGTAAGGCCACTCCCTCTGCCCATTTGTCCCTACTGTCAACTCACAGTAACAGGGAGAAAAGTTTTGATGTGATCACAGAACATAAAACCCCATTAGCATGAATAGACAGCAGAGAAAAGGAGATGAGGAATTTTGCAATAGTTTTATCAGCATAAGATCAGAAGGAATACAATAAATCACATCAATACCTGAAAGGTAAACTCATGTTTATAAAGTTAAAAGTTTGGCTGAGAATAAGAGTTCTTCTTTAAAATGGTTAGTTGTTATATAAAGTAGGATCATTAACATTTCAACCAAAGGGATCACATAAACTTCAGTTTAATAAAAGAAAAAAAACAAAAGAAACAATAGAGAACAAACCACAATGTAGGTTGTCCCAAACTACATTGTTTTATTAAAATCTTTGCTGTTTTCATCTTAACATAACCTACGTTCCCCACATGCTTCCCTCTGCGACCCAAAAACTCCCAGTAGAATCACATGCAGACCCTGGATTTGCAAACCAGTGTCGTCTTTCAAGATGTTGGGGTACAGAGAAAAAATTGAAATTATAGGAAATTGTGAAGTTTTTGGTTTTTTTTTTCTTCAGTATTAGCAATAGAAGTTTATAAACTGCATATTAATCTTTAAGTTTACAAGTAATTAAACATAAAAGCTAAATTAAATCAAAGGAATGTTCATACAGAAAAATGTATGAAACTGTTTAAGAAAAATGTTTCTCAGGGAGTGACTTCAGTCACTGACCTAGGTATATGCCATTTTGTACCTGATCTACACAAAAAAATACAAAACATTCAAAAATGCTTCTAACAACCTTGCGAGTATGACTACTTATAAGACAGGGTTAATCTTCCTGAAGCAGAAGCTACTTGTTTTATTTCTAGCTTGTACAGGCACACCTATTAAGAGGCTTTCCAAGTAACAGTTAAGCAGAAACAGTATGTTTGCTTCCAAACATTTTCCACAAGTCAACTTAATTGGCTTTAAAATCAGAATGGCAAGTTAAGTTTCATTTTACAAGAGTTAAGAAATTTTCTAGAAATCAAGGACAGAACTCATCTTCAGTCTATTTTCTTCCCTTAGAATTTCATTCAAGTACTAGAAATGTCTTTTTTTTTTTTAAATGAAAGCTGCCACACTTTTTCCCCATTATGCACTTAAGTACCCAATTTAAAATCACATACTTAAAAGCCATAAAGGTTCCTTGTCTACATTTCTACAGATTTCTGCACATGTGATTTGAGTTCTGCCTTCTTCCAGCCTCTTGTTCATCTCCTCTCACTTTTGATATTAGTATTATTCATTTCTAATATTTGTGAGGGAAATGAAATGGGATCAGTAATAAAATCACCATAAATGACCTCTACGCATGCATCCTTCTTGCCACATTGTGTTAGAAGCATGGTGTGTTGTTTTTTTTTGTTGTTGCTGTTTTAAATTGAAGTTACTTTTGATATAGTGATTGCAAAAATTTGTGTTATCTTCATACCAAGGAAGTACCAAAATGTCCAAAAAAAAAAAAAGTCACTGATGTCAGTTTTAAATTCTGCCATCTGAAGTAACAGAAGTATTTTTATTAACTCAAACAATACACGTAAACACATTTAAACTCAGCATAAAACAGAAGCCTTTCCAATATGCATTTTCTTAGTTTATTCCTAATTGTTTAGCAGCAATTCACTGCCAAGTTATGAAGATGAGGGACAGGTAACAGCAAAGACTGAAAGAAACCCTATAAAATGATCCCTATGGTAGAAATTTCTATGATACCCTTATTACTTACTCTATGCACCAAATCCCCTCCCACCCACCTCCCAAGAAACAAAAACAATTGATGAACAGAATTCAGTTAAAGGGAATCAAAAGGGTAGACCTTGTGGAGGCCTGCCGTCAAAGCCTAGCTGTGTCAGTTGCACAGGAAGACACCCCTTTTCTTCCTATTACAAGCAATCAACATAATGGAACATTATGATTAATATCAGGTAGTGTTAACAGCTTTAATTAAAGAAAAAATATGATTGCATAAAAGCCAAATGTCATAGTGCATAAATTTAGCACCAAATAATTTGCAATTTATGTAAATGGAAGAATTCTTTACCTGTTGCTTTCTTTCTGTTCCTCAAATCATCTCATTTTTCACAAGACAAATTTGAGTTTTTAAAAATACTGTTGGTAAATCAACTTAAAAATTAGTAATGTCTGTCAGTATAATAAGCAAAGTTTACCAGGCAAGCAAACAGGCAAACACTGTTACTTAAAGGTCAGCACTTTGAGGAAGTTCTTTAAATTCTTTTTTCCTAAACTTTAAAGCAATGAAAAGAATTGAACTTTTTCATGAGTACCTCCTGAATTCAGAGACCATCCAATCACTGTCATTTTCTGTTCAAATACTGTGTATCAAGCAGAAAACCATGCCTATCAATTACTTAAAATAATAATCATCAACCTTAATACTGTGGAAACATTTCAATCAATTTTTCAGTTCAAACTGCATAAGTCTTATTTTAAGGTAAAACCTGTAAAGGCAGAGTCAACAACTGAATGCTATCCCTTTTTGACACTATCACGATGGATGGATTTACAGTAGTAGTACAAAGCAAGTTTGTTTTCTGTATTAGTAAGGACTAATCTCATACTACAAAGAGTTTGAGGTACTTAACTTTCATCAACTGCTCAAAATAGTGGTCTAATACAGTTTCTATTTTGTCTTCAATATACTTAGGGACAAATTATCTCCTCACTTACACGGACATGGCTCTCATTCACATCAAAGACAGCCAAGCACTTAACCAAGAACAGAATGTGGCTCTAAGACTTTGCATTACATGTATACACCAGTCTTTGAACTGGCATTATACTTATATATGTGCCTTGAAGAAAAAAACAAAAAAAACCTATTTCCAATTCAACTCTTCCTTATTTTCTTTCCCTTCCTTCTTTAAAAAAAAGGAGAAATACTCTTGTGAACATAAAAGGAGATTTAAATATTTTATCCACTTATAGTTTCTGTTTAAAGCCACCTTTGTGAAGAAGACAATGAAGACGTGGTTTGAATAAAGAGTCTGTGGCTAAAAATGAGATACCTTCCTCAAAGTTCATGAGTGAAAGAAAGATGAAAACCAAATAAGTAAAAGTTTATTTGCTTACTTTGGTATTCATATTCTGAGAGAACTCCAAAATAGTATCAACTCTTGTCCATGCATCAGGATGTTCTTTTAAGTGAGTCAAGACCTCTTGAGCCATTCTTTGCTAAAAGCAAGTTTGGGAAAAAAAAAAAAAAAAAAAAAGTATTAGCATACGATTATTTTAGGAAACATGTAGTATAATCAAATATATTAACATCACGTCACCTTTAAATCATGAATTCAAGACTTAGTCAGAACAAAATGAGAAGTAGTAAGTTCACAGATTTCCTTCTGCCAATTACGATTTATTAACAATCAAATTCAAGACGTGCACTAAAGCAAGATGGTCACTGACTTACTCCCACTCTTCCATACTGAATGGTTAATCTAGATCAACACCAAACATGTGAGAAATGCACACACACAAAGTGTACTAGGGATGGAACCTGGCTTCCATTCAAGAAATCTTCTTGATAAAATTTTATTCAAGGGCACCCCAGCTTTCTGTTCCATTTTATTTTGAAAAACCAAAGAGCTGAACCAGAAGTCACCATTTCCTCTACTTGAGAGGAATCTCCTGATATATCCACTACCTTACAAAAGCAGAAACTATTTACTGGGGGACAACAGGCCAGCCGGTCACACTAATCCTTTGTTTTTTCCTTGAGACTGACATTGCCAACTATTAAACTAGTTTCCCCAGCTCCAGTAACTTGCAAAACCTTCTCATCTGAGTCAGTTATGCATATAAACAGCTGAACTCATTTAAGATATCTTTCTCAGACCTGCACTTTCATGAACATCTTTTTAGGAAGCCTAATGTTAGCCATTTTCCAAGATGCAGTGTACTGACAAACCCTGCTGCAAACTGCACCACCTACAAGCATCAGACACTGCCTCCCAGCAATACAAACATCTTCCAAGTTACAAGAAACACATAATGTGAAAATTAACAGAACTTAACTCATTCTTTCAGAGCAGTGCAGATCCAATTCAATGGAATTAAAACAGGTACTGCTTTAACTTCCCCATTTACAACTTTACTACAGATACACAGATTTTTAGTTAGCTACAAGAATATACTTGAGCCGGCGGGAAAAAAAAAAAAGGAAATCCCTACATTCCTTTCCCAACACAGAAACCCCATCAAGACTCAGAATCAACGAGATAAAATAAAAATTCTGAGCTGAAACACTATACAGCAAGGATGTATGAAGTACCTATGCAATACCAGCATCTCTACTTAAGACAACTCACTACAGTAGAGCATTTCCTGGTCCAGTACTGACTTGGAATTGCATGTCCTTGTAAGTGCCATATGCAGTAATACCACACATACATTCTTTACTTAAAAAGGCAGTACAACTATACTCATACAGTTCCACAGAGGTAAAACGTTCAGCAGTTTTGATGTAGATCAGTTGTACTAAGAGAGAAAGAATCACTTACTTCCAGGCTCAACTTGAGTGCACTTTTATACTGAACCTTCTTAGTGCTTCTAATATTGGTGACATACCACAGAATCAAGCGTCAATACCAGCAAGAAACATGATCAGTATCCTTCTCCCAGGTCCTATGAAGTACACTCCCTTACCCACTATTATCTGACATGACTGGACAGCAGCTCCTGTACAAGCAGTAATGCTTAACCAGATTGAAGCCTCACCGTTTTGTTGCCACAGAAGGAAAAATCAGCAAGCAAATAACCTGGCACATGACAGTCTAACAAACCAACAGAATTTAACCATCTGTGATGAGTATGACAGTTTTGAGCTGTCTCAAAACTTCTTACTCATGTGTTAGGGCCTTTTCTTCTCAGAAAATACACACAAAAAGCTGAGGAAAAAAAATCTCCAAGTCAAAGACAGAATAGAGCTTTTATTTGCCTATGACACATCTGCAGATAATTTTGCAAGCAGTAATAAGAATTAAGCAGAAGACAGGAGATATTCAAAGATGATAATTAAGGAGAAGAAGACCAATACATTTGAAAGCAAGTTCAGCATGGGCTATCCAGACCACATCATAAGCTTTTTCACATTCCAGAAATACCGTTTATAATACCTTAACACTTAGTATCCCTCAAATTTTATTATTCTTGTCTCCTTTCATGTCATGTTCAGAGCTGTCAGACTCTACAATGAAGTGCTTTTCCCTGCAGGAACTTTCAAACTTGTCTTGGAAAAAAAGTAAAAACTCACAGATATTCACTGAAAAATGCCTGGGTCTCTGGTAAAGTACTGAAATAGCAAACCAATTAAACATGAAAGTATAACATATTAGTACACCTATTTGTAAGTTTATATCATAATTCACTTTTGCCAATTAACAGCTTCTTTGTGAAGTAGGGCAGTGATCTGGCCTACAACTAGATAAGACTAAGTGTTCAGCATTAAGAGTGAAGTCTAATTGAATGCTTATACAGTAATGCAATACTTACACAGAACTTGCTTAGTATCCATACCTAAGTTTTCTGAAATTCATAGCTTGCAACCTAAGGCTTTCAGCAAGTTAGACAAAGAAAGACATCCAATTCCACTCAGAGGATAAGAAAGTTTCATCCTTCAGCAGAAGGAGATACTACCAAGTTAACAAGAAGTGCATCCCTGCCAGCATATAGAGGAAGGTTCCAATGAGGAAGAAGGCCCCAGTTCTAAACATTACTGTTGGTCTGAACCTACGTGTGATGTTTGATCCTATGATACATCACCAGTATTAGAACCAATAAGAAGGTCCGGTACAAAACTTAAAAGAATTTGACCCAAACTCAGACGCAGGAATGCTACAGTTGAAATGAGTGGAAAGAACTGTGTGCTGGAATCAAGAAAGGGCATCATCTCCCTCCATGATGGGACTGCTAACTGCAAGTGGATAGTCTCTGGTAGTATGAGTGGGACCCTTATGAAAGATGAAGCAAGGGGCTCATTTAAGTGACACAACTTCTCCCAATGTAAGAACAATGGAAATTAGACCACCATATTTAGAGTTAATCCTTTAGTCTTAAAATACAAGCACCACCTGTATAGCAAACAAACATGCCACTTACAGAACAAGTACTCGAAAGTCTCTACTACTGAAGGCAAAAGCTAGAAGTAGCTTTCTGCAACATGGTAATTTAAAAAGCTACAGCTTTTTTATTTTTACTTGGGATTTAGGAACCTGAAATTGCAAGTGTCTCAAAAAAAATAATCACGGGATTTTAGAGCCCATTGGAATTTACATTAATAAGCCATACACAAGCTTTTAATTAGAAATACACAAACTAAATACAAGCAAGTATATTTTTGTTTATTCTAATAGTTGGAAGGAGAGAAGGAAAAACATCAGCTACTCATCTCAATTTATTTTCATTGTAGCACAATAATACATTAGTAATAGTTGCTTGACACTGAAACTCTCAGTTTCTTAAGCATGGACAATTAAAACTTGCCATAAAAGAAACTATGCTAACACCCTTGTAATACTTGCTTTCAACATTGAGTCTTTTTTCCCCCACAGTTCAAGAAATCAATAAAAGCAACAAAATATGAGATTCAGTTTCAACACAGTATGTTTGCATACACTCTCCTTCTCAGACTTCACACTTCCTACTAAGGCCAGAGAATAGTGTGAGAAGAATCTATGGAGGGGAAAAAAAAAAAACCACCAAAAAACACAGTAACGGGAAAAAAATAGATAAGGGCAAAATCTTCTCTTAATACCTCTAATACGCTTTTTAGTAAGTATAAATATCCAAACAGTAAAAATATTTCTCTTCAATACAGTCCTTCAGTGAGGCCAATACTGAGGCTCTGACTTTATAGTCCCATCCAGAATAATAACAGGCAATTCAGACTTTCCTGAAACATTAAGGTACAGAGGGTGAGCTGCGAGCAAAGACACTCATGCTAAGCTGCACTTGCTCATCTCTTATAACAGCAAAAGGCATGCTAGGAACAGAAACACAATGAACTAATATTTCAACATTAATTGCACCAGGGCTACTTTAAACACAGGCATATTATATTCTTGCCACCAGCACAGAAAATCCATAAAGAGTAATATTTTTATTCCAGTAAATTAATTTTGCTCAACTGATTTGCTGCTAGTATTGAACATATCCATAAACATAGGTTCCAAGTTCACATTACCTGTGCACCTTCTCCATGGTACAAGCAGTTCACCACATTGTCCAGAAGATTGATATCCAGCTTCTGATTAAAATCCAGCAGCTGACGAGCTGCATGGTCCGCTAACATTGTCATAATTGCTGGCATAGATTACTGGGAAAAAAAAAAAAAAAAGATTTTTTTAATCAATAAAATTATTGTCAGATGTAATCACATAAAATGCTGCCACCAAAGCATCATTTAAGTGAGACAAACCTAGCAGTACTGAATGGCACAACATTCCTACCATTGCTAAGCAAGCACCAGCACAAACCTGTACTTAAAATTCATATAATACTACCTTAACCTAATTCTCAGGGTGCTCAGCAGGTACAACGCATAATGGCAGTTTAACTAACCAGTGAGCTATATAACCAAGCAAGCTAAGCAACTTTTTATTAAGTAAGCAGCAGCCCCTACTACAAGTATTCAGCCTCTGAATATGTGTAAATGAGTAAGTCTGATAGTATGTACTTCTAGCATCATTACAATCAAAACGCACCCTAGTGATCTCAGGAGAATTTTAAGCTCTCAAGAAAAATGTGCACATTTGCAAATCCAGTTCTGAAAGCTTTTCAACGAACAGTTACAGAAGTGGAGCATCACCTACATACTTGGTAAAAGTTAAAGAGATCATTTTTCATATACTTGGGAAAACAGCTCACAAATTACCTAAATAGAAGCAAGAAATTATGACTGAAATTAAGAAAGCTGTCTGCTTGAAGGCATTTAACATAAAGTGACAGCAAATTAAGCATACCACTTTAGAGCACCTAGTGGAATTCTACTGAAAATCCTGCTGCAGTTTTCAGGCCCTTAACACCCCCAACACAAGTACCAACTTCTCATCCCAGGCCTAGCAGCCCTGCATTATGAAAAGACAGTCAGGGCTATACACAATTGTGCATGCACACCAGCTTACTAGCTGGTGACTGGTAGAAAATGAAGGCACTCACAAACAGTAAGCAAGCAAGCCAAAGCCACAAAGCTGTGCATCAAAGTTATACACCACTCTGGCCTTTTCACATCACCATGCAGCAGCTGACCAACTGCACTGCTCTCCTCCCACAGTCACCAACAAATATAGCACTTTTTTCTACCCTCTTCCCTATATCAGCTCTCTCTCATTCACTCTCATTTTCAGTCTTCCATAGAACTACAAATTTCCTACTGAACTTGAGAAATATCCTCAAGTCTGGAGAACTGCAAGGTTACTCAGGAAGTTACATTTGATCCTGCAGCACATACAAATAGATACCATCTGAAACTCTTCTAGAAACAACCCCCACATGCACAAAACTCAACAGAAATCAAGACTCAGAACAACCCATGCTTTAGAGTAAAGTGGAAGTCAGTTCTACTCTTACTAAACAGCTTTACGTGTGAATAAGAATGAATGTTATCCCTTACTTAAATCTCATGCTTAAAAATAAAGAGCAAGAAAAACCTGTGACTCAACTCAGGTAACTCCTAAGTGAAAGTCTCACAGTAACACGCACATTGGGAAAATCTTCTGCTTACTATATACATTTTCAGGTATTATCAAACGGTTTTGTTCTGATAGACATGCAATAAAGTAAAAAAAAAAAAAAAAAAAAAAAGTTTTTGCTGTATTTTGCATTAAAAGAAGTCATGTAAATAGTACTACTGCACTACCATAGTAATTTTTAAGGGCTAGCATCATCATCCTATCGACCTTTTTACACCAAAAAACCCCCAAGAACATAAGGAAATAAAAATCAAGCAGGAACCAAAATTAATTGAACACTACATCTTCACTCAGCTCCAAAAGTTTCCAGAACTGTTAAGTATAGAAGCAAGCAGAGCAGCAGCAAAAGCTGATTTCCTTTTTCTAACTCATAAGGGTACTTAAAAATTTCACTTGGCAGAGTGGCAACAAGCAGCACTGGGAAGAAATCTAGCCCATTCACAGGCAATGCAGCTCAGGACATTAATACTGCTGCTAGACACACATGCTTCCTCATCCTCCGCAACTGCCCTCATGGCTGTGGCATGAGCAGGTGAAGCAGCTTTTGAACTACAAGACCATTTTACATTGGTGGTTCCTTGGACAGAGTCACACATTGTAGGTCAGGGCCTTTTTCAGCAGTTTTTACACAATTCCAAATGCTGTGAAGTACTGTGACAGTTTTCAGGTAACAGGAGATAGATTTGCAGAAGGTTTCTGCCTACATAGCAGGACCACTCCACAAGGCCAATACTAAGATAAGAACCAGTTACAACTAGTCCTTGGTACAGCTACCAGCAAAGTATCCCACAAAGGAACTTTCCTTCCCAAATAAGGTTAAAAAAAGACTACAGAGTTCAACTAAAGGACATATTAAGATTACTACCAGGGTTCCAGAAAGACCCCCCAGGACTTCTATCATCACAAAGGTCTGGTGTATGAGCAAGGAGGTGGAATCATATGTTGATGATTTTGGAAAAAGTACTGCATACGGATGAGTTCTCTGGGAAAAATCGTTACATATGTAATGCAAGTCATGTGTATAAGCTGAAGATCTTCTGAACCAGGTATGGGTACAGATGGAACAATCACCTGTGCACCTGCAGCACAATATAGAATACTGCTTCTTAACATCACATTGCTCTTAAGAAGTTTCACTCAGACAGCAGTTAGGCTGGTAACACTCAGAACCGAAAGGAACAGCCACGTGACAAGCAGACACTATTAAGCACATGAAGACAAAAAAGAAATATTTTGAACAGGGTCCTTTGCCACTCCCAGCGTTATTTTCACACTGACCTGCCTACTAGCAAACTGACTCAGAAATGGCGGCTTTGTGGTCACTATCAAAGGCGATTGACTCCAATTCCCGCTACCAACACTGGGCACACACCACGCACATTACAGCTTCCATTCACTGCTCTCCTGCACACTAATACTACCATACCTGAATATGATCAGCTTTAAATCTCTATTCTCACATCAACACTAATCAGTTCTTTAACATTAACAATAAATGAGGTAACAGAAACTAGAGAAAAAAATCTAAGCTACAACATGGCAAGAACATGACATCTACCGAAGGTCAAATGAACTGCATTTGTCAAAAACTTTAAACAGCTATCCCCATTCTCAACAACACGGGGGTCTTCAGCTCTACACAGCTGTACTCAATTCATTTAAATATTTCTCGGGAAGAACAAAGCACAATCATTCTACATCAAGAAGAGATGCCGAGGATTTACAGCGAGCTCTAAAGCACGGCTTCTACGTGACTACGCGAGGCTCACAGGGGCGGCTGTAGGAAACTCAAGGCGGGCACTCCACCCTGCCGCCCGTTCCAGAGAGCGCAAACCACTCCACCGCACAGCGCGGCAGGAGCTCACGGCCTCATACACGCGTGAGAACACGGAGCAGCCGTGCAGCACGGCGCCCGCCGGCAGCCCAACACCTTCCCGGGACGCGGCGCCCAGGCAGGGCAGAGGCCCGGCCTTGCGGAGCGCCGCGGCCCCTCCCTCCCTGCCCGCGTTCTATACGGGGCCCCCACGTGACGCGGGCGGACGTTTCAATACTGCTGCACAGACACACCAAAATATTTCTGGAAACTTCCACTCCTAATAATTCGCAGACTAAGGGCCCCACCGCTCCCCGCGCCCGCTCCCCGCCTGCCGGGCCCCTCAGGAGGCCCCCCAGCCCCGGCCCCGCCGCCTTTCCCGCGCCGCCCGCTCACCTTAGTGCTTCTGCGGCCTTTTGCTTCAGAAACTAAGGGGTGGGCGAATCAGGTTCCTAACCTCAAGGCAAAAATACAACAACGCAGAAAAAAATGAAAAGCCGCCCTCCCCTAAAAAAAAATAAATTAAAACCGAGGTAAGAGGAAGCTCCGCGCACCCAGCCCCCGCCAGCCGCCCCTCGCCGGCACCGTTCTGTCCCCACTCGGCCCGGCGCGGCCGCGACAGGGCTCGTCTCGGCCCCGACACGGCGGCACCCTGCCGGCCGCAATGCGCTCCTCGGGCCCGGCGCGCGCTCGCGGGGCGCCTCGCCGCCTCGGGGGAGGAGAGAGACGTGGGCTCGATGCGGCGCCGCAGCCTCCTGGCACCCCTCGGGGAACCTCTACCTTCTTTACGGCCGCGGCTGCGTGACGACTCGGCTGCGTTCCGCTTCGCTGGCTCTGGGCCCGGGCCCTCGCGGCCGCTCCTCCTGTGCCTGCCGCCCTTCCTTCGGCCTGGCGGGCCCTCAGTTCGGCCCCGTGCCCATCCCCCCCCCCCCCCACTCAGCGCTAAACTTCGGCCCCTCAGCTGCGCCGGCGGCTTCTCCCGCGAGCTCCCCCGTCAGCAAGAACCGCGACAGCGGCAGCGAGAGCAGCGGCGACTGAGCACGGCGCCTCTCCCCCTCCTAATGCCACAAGCTCGGAACCGGCTCAAACCGGTTCAGACTGGGAGATTCCATCTCGGTTTAGTTTTCAGCCCATGGCGCCGCGGAGCGTTTGGAAACCTCAGGCCCCCGCCCAGCGAGCGCTCTCATTGGTCCCGAGCGATGGCGCCTCGCTAGCGCCCTGCGCGATCATTGGGCGTACGGCACGTCACTTCGTCGAGCGCCGCGGAGGGTAGCGGGGAGCAATAGGCGGAGGAGGGAGGATTGGAGAGAGGGGATCCGCCTCCTCCCCGGCAGCGAGCGAGGAGCGCGAAGGGGAAGGCTGTTGCCCGCTGAGTGGCGGAGTCGAGCTATCACTCAGAGGCTGGCCCGCCTTCGAGTTCTCAAATGGCGGGCGTAGGTCCTGCTCCGTTTCTATTGGCTAGCACGTTGGTGCGGAGCGCGCGGCTTTAAGGCTCGTCTGTCGTCGCGCGCTGTGCTTTGGGTGCGTTGTGCTGCCGATGGCTGTTAGCGAAAACGGTGCTGATAGAACGGGGCGCCGGTGGCGATGCCGTGCTGTGCTGTGTTTGGCGAAGTGACTCAAGCTCGCGGGTGAGGCTGTGTCTCCGGCCGGCGGGAAGGGAAGGCTGTGGAGCCCGGGCTGCGTGGTGGAGGACTGAGCGCTGCTTTGTTTCCAGTAGGCCCATGTCTTGCGCCTTGAGCTGGGCTCAGCGGTGTGCCCAGCGCGGCATCCGCGTCGTTCCCACCCCTGTGATGCCGACCTGAAACGGAGACTGGAGAGTTGTGGTTTTTGGGAAGTTTTATATTGTCCTTAGCGGTCCTTAATGGTTATCCAGAGCATAAATGAGATATGGGTGATAAATTCTGGGATGGGTATAAATTGCTGAACTGTGTTCTTACACTGAAGTACTGCGACGTTTAAAATGAAGTGGTACTTAGAACATAATAGTCTAGATTAATGAAAAGAAACCCTGCAATTCCTGTGTTACAAGTTACAAAGCTGAAATGGAAGTTGAGAGACATAGTGAGATACGTATGCCTTTATTTACATGAAACCGTAATCAGAATGGAAACTGTGCAAGTCTTTTACCCTGTGAGTCCCTGACACATTGATTGTATAAGCCTCTCAGTTACTGTTTATTTTCTTATCTGGAGGCTTCGAGAAGTTTGTGGGCTTAACCCACTAGGAGAAGTTCTCTAAGCTTTACTTAAATAAAAAAAAAAACTGTAGAACTGAGTTGAGTATGGAAAGCAATGCATGGCCGTAGACATGCTGGGGATAATAATAATAGATGAGGTGACTACCTGTGAGACCCCATTGGTGGTGTGGAATGGCTTCAGAGTAATTCACACCAACATAAAATGAAGCATTCAGTAGCATTAGAATGATTAGTTGTTCAAGTTCCCCAAATCTTTTTTTTGCTGCTTAATTATCCTTTAACTGTTCCTGTTGGCAAAAGCATTTCAATATGTGTTGAAGCTAATGGATAATTCTAGCTTAATAAAATGTGCTTTTTTTTTTTTTGTAGACATATGTTGAAGTTTTATCAGAGAACGTTTTTGACTTTATAGCAACAATTTATTCTTTTCTGCACTGTAGGTCTGTATAACCAAGATGTTATAGTCACAATATAATTGTGTATAATCAATAGATATCAAGATGTTATAATTGCAATATAATCAAGAGAGTAAGACAAAGCAGACAACGATCACAAAAAGAGAATAAGTGGAAGAGCTTACCCTTTGGCTGAGCTCACCAGAAGATACCAAAGAGGGGATCTTAAGAAGAGATCCTTCCCCTCTGGTAGCCAGCTCTTAAATAGGTCCTCTTAAATATTGCCTTCACCTGTGCTCCTCTGGCTGACTCAAGGCTCACCTCAGGTGATCAATCAGAGGTTCAGGCCGTGACTCAACAGTTCCCATACAAGGTCATGGATATGCATATAATGTTATGAGTTCTTACTGCCATTGTCTTAAATCCTACCTTTAAATAAAGCTTCATGCATCTTTAAAAATCAACTAGCTTCTGTAAAAGTGTTTAAGAAGTTAGTAGGTGTAAGTGGAAGCTAATTCTTTCAATAGAGGGTCCTTTAATAGGTTTATACGTATTCGTGCTGGGAGCTTATTCTGTTACATTAAAGGAACTAAGTTACTATTTAAAGTAATATGTGAGATTATGAAATTGCAAGGTGTCTGCAATAGATCAGAATTGAATTTAAGAAACAGATATTCTCAGTAGGTTGTCTCATGGTGCACTTGTTTCTTGAACTAAGGCTGCTTTTGATACCACAGTACAGAAGAGGAGGACATTCACTGTGATTAATATTTGATATTCAGCAGTGACACGTTGTGTTTGCAGTCTGAAGAAGCATTTCCTCATCAGTGTCATTGCTGCAGAGAAGGCTTAGTTCTCAAAACTAAATCAATACATCCAAGTTTAGTCTACCTATGCCATACTCATCTTACCATTAGTATGAAGGAGCACTTTAGAAAAAAGAACTCAACAGATGTGAACTGTGCTGATGTTAATAAGTCACAAAAAGAAAACTCAGGTTTTTTTCCTGAAGCTTTCCACCATTAAAAGTAGTATGCATTCATCCATGAGGCTATTGATCTGTGTTCAAGAACTGTGTTTTTTCCTGTGACTTTAATTCATTCCTTCTCTGAAATTTGACACTTCAACATTGTTTATGTAGTAATTCCCAGTGGAGAAAATCAGTTGCATCTACTTATACTCTACTCATAACTTGTGATTTTCCGTTGCCTTACAAGTTGTAAAAGTGTCTTGAAGTAGTCCCAGCAGAAAGCTTCCTTGCCAGTCCTCCCTCCCCTACCCCAGTCTGAAATCTTTTTTTTTCTTTTTTTTTTTGGAGCTGAGTGGTTTGAAGTATTTAAGGATTTTGAAAAGTACACTATCAGCACTCAGTTTTTTAACCATGCATAAAAATTACTGCATCCAGTAACATTTGTCGTGATGATAGCAAAGTACATTGTTTATCTTGCCTTGTTTACTTTCCTCTGGTGGGTTGGCTTGTGTAGTAATTAACAAATCTGTAGTTCTTCCAGTGTGGCTTATGACAGGAAATGGCATTGTTATTGATGGTATTGAATTGGAAAAGTTTCATGTAAACAGGATGAATAGATCTAGGAAGTCCTTAATGGGTTAAAAACAGAGTTGTAATTCTGTAACTCAGAATTCTAGCTAGCCCTGGTGTTCAAAACAAACTGATGTAGGACACCAAAACGTTAGATATGTTGTTAACTCCTTTGGCTTGAGTTCACTTTTCTGTGTTTTCTTTTTGTTTGGATTTTTGTGCAGGAGAAGAGTTCAAAACCTTAAATTTTTTGTTAAATTGAATTTTCACTATTTCAATTTAAATTAGTTATTTTTGATGGAAGGTTAGATGGAGCTTTTCACACTTCCACCAACTATCTATAGAGCCCCCGAAAAAAATCAAAACAGTAAAAGTACGCTTTAAAAATATATATATGCTTATAAAAAATCATAACAGTAAAAAACACAGTGGGCCCCAGTTTGATGTGCTTGATTACGGGGCTAGTTTCTGCCTCTCCTCTTGTAGGAAGTTATCACTAACTTTGCTTATCTCAAATAACACTTCAGATGTTTTGGTAGAACTGGCCCTTATATCTTTATGCAAGCTGTGGCTTAACATGCTGTAGACAGAATACTTCTTATCTCTCTTCTGTTCTGCACAAAGTTTGCTGAAGGCTGGTTCATAAATGGAGTGCAATCTTAAAAAGCAGCCATTTTAGCAGGGCAAGTATACCTGGATCTCAATTTCTTTCTAACAAACAGTTAATGCAAGGTTACACCTTCTGTTTTTGTTGCCACTGATGTCTCCTTTATTACATGTTCAATCTAGAATTTAGGCCTTACTGAAGGCAGTAGGAAAATTTACCTTTGGTTTCAAGTCAGCAGTGTGCTCTGGTAGTGACAAAAGCTAGCTATGTGCTGGGCTTCATCAAGAACAGTACAAGAACGGTACATGAATTGATTATTCCCTTCTGTTTGCTACTCATTAGGCTGCATCTAGAACACAGTGTCTGGTTTTTTGGTTCTTCAGTACAAGAAAGATGTTGAAAATTCCATGCAAGTCCAGGGTGAAGGGAGGCTGAGAGGAGCAGGGCTTTTTCTGTTTGGAAAAGAGAATGGAGGTGCCACCTACTAGCAGCTCTCCAGTACCCACGATGATTTTTACAAAAAAGAGGCAAGTTCTTTATTTAGATGTAAAGTAGGAGAACAAGAGGTGAGAGGTGTAATTTTTGTTGGGAGGTTCCTGCTGGAAGAGAAGGCCTACTTTGCATTATAAAAATAAGCATAACAAAACAGTCATGTGATTTGAGAAAACTTTGTTCTATGTTAGTGTTTATAACTTTCTTTAATATTTTTGTATGGAAAAAAATGCTTCTTAATTATAGTCTGACAGTAGTTTAGCTCCTTGTGCAGTCAGCTGATTGCCTTCACTTTTTGGAAGGAGTAATGTAATTCACTCATAAGAAAAGCAGCAATATATTTATTAATATGAGCGATTTATCAAATTTTTGAAACTAAGCTACAGTTGATTATGTGACAATAGACTTGATTATAAAATATATGAAAGACTTTATGTACTACACAAAAACGGAGTCAGTGAAGTTACTAGGGAGGCCTTGTGGTTGAGTGATGGGGTTCAGAATGGAGTCCCCATACTACTTAGGTGGTAAGATGATTGACTCGTAGGCATATTACATAACTTCAGTTCTGAGCTAGATGTTAATTCCTCCAGAATCTGGCTTGACCAGACAGTGAATAGCACTGGATTTAGGCTGCAGTTAGATTAGTACTTGATCAGTTAGCCCTTTAGATGTTGAGCAAGATGCCATTTTCTCCAGCATCTAGCCTTGACTGGAAAGCAACCACTGTTATGGTTCCCACCCACTCAAGCAAGTCTGATGGTAAAATGGTTGGGCTGCAGAGAGGAGGATAAGGGGGAAAAGCAAGTTGACATCACTAATTTTTATTTTAATGCATCGTGTCTGGAATGTTTCATGGCCTTTGAAAGTAGTTTATGCTGTGATGATTAGCTGTCTTATACCCTGCTAGCATATGTTATATGATGTAAATGCTCCTCCAGAATTATTGCATTGATCTTTCATGAAGAATCAAATTGTTATTTTACAACCTTACAATTGAGTGCTGAGTTGATTATTCATGGGTTTGTGAATGTATGCCAGTTATCACTGCAAATCTCTGAGTAGGGGAAGAAATGCACAACACAGTAAGAATGGGGTTGCAAATCAAGAAGAGTAGTTTGTTTTCCTTTGCCAAAGGAAAACTGAAGTGTATTTTTAGCAGGGAAGTTGGACACAATGATCTCTTCCCAGAGGTCCTTTCCAACCCCTGCATTTCTGTGATTTTGTGATCTTTAGGGCCTTCACAGAGCTGCTTTCCTACCTTTTATGAGGATATCTTAACCTTCCACGAAAGCCAGCAGCCCACGCAGCGGGATGGGAGGGAATGGGAAGTGTACAGGCAGAAGTAAATTGGTTGTTTAGTCTATTTGTTTTTCACAAAGGTCCCATAGTCTGTGGCAGCTTGTGTATTTTGAATGTTTTATTAATCCCTATATGTGTTGTTCATGAGTAAAGGGATGATCTGTAGTCACAAAACAACGATGACGCTTTGATTGACAAGTAGTGGTCATTAGCTTATACCTTGAAGCTGGAGTGCTGTGTAGCACTCCTTGCTTTTATCTCTTTATGCAAGTCTTTTTTTTTTTAACTGTTGACAGTTTATTTGGGTTTTTGAGCTTTCTTCACATAAACATTCTCATCAGTTCAGTAAGTTAGCAGTTCAGCAGCGTTTTCGTCTTCTGAGGTCATCAGAAGCGCATCTTTTCTTATGTAATGCACTCACATTAGGTGATCTGTGCCTAAGAAAGATGATTTCTAAAAGGAATGAAAGTTATGTGAGTAGGAGAAAAACATCAAGTTAGTGTCATAATTCCTTTTCTTGGTGAAATATGATTAGTATAAACAGAAGGGAGAAAAAGGCAGTAAGTCAAAGTGAAAGCAGGTGCTGACTGAGGATGAAGCGTTCAGAGGAAATTGTCAGTTACAGATTTTCAAGAATGTCTGGGCAGTGCACAACAAACAATCCATTAACATAATACCAGTGTCACAGTAAACAGCTTCAGCCTCTGCCTCACTCTTCAGTAGAGGTCCTTTCTCTTTCATGGCCGGGAGATTAGTGCAGAGTTCTTGCATTACTATGCAGTGTCCCTTGTGAAGACTTCCAGCAGAAAGCAGGGAAGGATGTTGTAGTTTCCACTTTCTCATGCAGCTATCAACTTAGTTCTATAGTTTTCTGATGTAACAGAAGCAGAAAATGTGATTTAGTGATTACTGAATGTAGAGAACTTGTGCTGTCCTTACATGCTTCCTTTGTCAGAAATGGCAGAACTAATCCTGCCTAGCACATCCCTCTTCTCACTGAGCATCTGCTATTGTTTTTAATTGTTTTGGTCTTCTTTTCAAATAGATTCCATGTACCTATTTCAGTTACTTTTGGCATTTCACTGTCTAAATTAGGTCAAACTGAAGAATGAGAGAAGGGCCCCACCGCAAAAGATGAGAAAAAGGCTTCACAGGAACTGGGGATAGTTAAAGGTAGTTTACAGAAGTGAATATGTAGAGGTTGCTAGAAGAATGGGAATTGCAGACACTGGGACTGAGACAATGTGGGGGTTAGAGAACATAAAGATAAGAGTTTGAGAACAGCCTGAGGACCTCTGGCTGGGAGGTGATAAGATGTCCTCAGGGCAGGCTAGAACTGGATGGGGGCTGCCCCTCCCTCAGGGTCAGAAGTTTACAACAAGGAAGACTACAAGCCTTACCTAGAAAGGCTGCTGCTTCATCCCATGACCACCAGGAGGAGGCCCCCACAACTCACTGCACATGTGCGAGGGGGAGGGCCTGCATGCTAATGGATTCCCAGAAATGTAATGAATATGTATCCAATTTCCTGGAAACAATTGATTATGTATTTAGTTTGGCCTATATCTATAGCTCACTTTTTCCTCACAGCATGCAGGTTAGGCAGATCTATTCCCCTTGCACCCAGCATATGTGCACTGTTGAAATAAACATACCTGCTCTCATTCCTTAATCTGGCTATAGAGTTTGATTTCTGCACATCAGTTTGGCGACTCGGATGAGACAACCTCTGTTTGGCTGTGGGACCAGCTGAGAGGGGAGACATCATTGGTGTGCCCTGAGATTTCACAGGACTCTCCTTCCTCATCCAATCACTGCAGGAACAGACAAGGACCATTTGTTGGCGGGCCAGGTATGTGTACGGAAGAGGGGAATTTGTAAGTCATGAGGAGACTTCCTACGCAGGGTATGAAGGAGCGTGCATCGTGCGTGTACCCCCCCAAGGTATGTGAGCTCATGGGTTAGGTTGCCAGCTGGGGTAGGAAGACTCCTTGGGGAAGTTCCTACTAAGGGGACCTGTAAGTCGTATGCAAGGAAAGAGCAATAGCTCTCCCTTAGATGATCAGTGACAGTGGCTATCTTGTCAACTGATAATGTGGAAGTTATAGGTTGTATTATTGTGATCACCATCTGTACAGTGTGTTTGAGTAATTGCTATCAAAACACACAAAAGTAGTTCAGAGCTCTGATTTGGTAAAGTGTAAAGTCGGCATTGTGTGTGATTGCAAGTGAATGTCTTGAATACGAGACATTGTGGCACAGCTGCAGGGCGAGTGCAGAGTATAAGGGTGATCGTTGTCTGTCTGTATGTTTTTGTATGAATTTATGAATGGGAAAGACGAACCCATAGAGAGATTCCCACTCCATTTGGGAAATGAATGTCAACTTGTTTATGTAACACTGTGTTCTGCTTGCAAGGAGGTGTGTGAGGGAGGTGGGTCAATCAGTGCTGGTTCTATGGCGAGGTGTTTATAACCAAGCAATATAGATTTATTAGGGGGAAGTTATATGGTATTAAGGGTGTTTGTGGAAACTGAAGAACTGTGTGGTTTGATTTGTGGGTTTTGAAGGGAGTGGGACAAACTGTTTTGATGGTATAAGAAAGTATAATTGTTAATGGTATACAGAAGTAGAATTGAGGGTATGTGGATGTCTAACTGAGGGTACAAATAGTGGAATAGTGTACAAAGGAAAAAGGGTTAAAGAGAAAGTGAGTTTATCTGTGCTGGCATGAGAGCAATCCCCCCACCCCCTTCCCTCACTAGCAGAACTCTAGGAGTGACATACTGAGCCAGGATGGAGACTGCTGCTCCCATTGCTTGCAAGGAGGGGAGGTGGAGAGGATAGGGCACTGGACGTGAGAATGGCCTTCATCTGCAAAGATCTAAGAAACCCAAAATCCTAGTGTTAGCACTGGAAGCTTCTGGAGAGGAGGAGGTAAAATTGAAATATGATGTTAGTAGTTTAATGATGAGAGTTTGGAAACTGAAAAGTTCGGGAAGAACACAGACTGAGGAAGGCAAAGATGAGCAGGGTGTAACAGGGATGTCAGTACTGAAGAGAGGTGAGCGGTATGAAAGAAAAGAGAGAAAAAAACTGATTGAGAAACAGAGATAGTAAGGAAACTGGGAATAACAGCAGCTGTTACTTTTGCAGCACTAGAGCAGGGCCGTAGGACACAGAGATCCCCTCAGAGGAAGGTGGGAGGGCTGGAAGAGCCAAGAGAAGAGGGGGCTCCGCCCTACTGGAACAAACTGCAGTGTAATGGGACACTGGTGGAGAAATCCTACCAAGATGAGTGAGGGGGAACTGTTTCTGGTTGCAAAGCTGAAGGATGGGAACCTGGGAAGTTTACCATAGCAGATCCACTGATTAACTTGCAGCTAGGGGAGCAGGATAAAGAGGTTTATTTTCTGGTGGACACGGGTGCCTCTTACCACCCATAGATGATTTTGCAACAGTAGTAGGAGATGCTTACTTTTGGGGATCAATTAAATACAGGCTGAGAAAACATCTAGGAATATGTAAATTCTTGTACATGCCAGGTTACTCTGGCAAGAAATTGAATGAAACTGGAGTAAGGGTCAAATTGAGAATTGTAAGTCTGGTTTTAACGCAAACTGGTAGAAACAAGGTTGTACCCCAGAGGTTACAGAAATCTTAAATAAGGTGCGCTTAGGAGTGTGGGTATCAGGGATACCTGGCAGAGCCAAAAATGCAGCCCTAAACAGAAGTTCAGTTAAAAGCAAGAGTTAGCCTAGTCAGGGTAAAGCAGTGCCCTTTGAGGATATGTGATTGTAAAAGGATAAAAGAAATAGTAGATAATTTTTGGAGTTTGGATTACTAATTGAATATGAATCCCAATACAATACTCCAAACTTGCTGATGAAAAATTGGAAAGCAAGTGCTATAGTTTGGTACAAGATTTGAGGGCAAGTAATTGCATGCATGCACTCGGTGGAAAATTCATACACTATTAACTAGGTTAAGGAATGAGTAGGTGGAGTTTACCTTCTGGATTTGAAGGATGCCTTTTCTGACTGGTTTGGCCAAAGGAAGCCTAAAGTTGTTTACCTTTGAATAGGAAAACCCTGATATGGGGATTAAAAAAAAACCTGGACAGTGTTACCCAGGGTTGTGAGAACAGCTCAGTGATTTTTGAGAGCTGGTCAACTCGTGAACCTGAGACTTGGGTTCCTCCATCCCAGGATGGAACTTTACTGCAAGGATGTGGATGCCACGGAAACATAAGAGGACTGTGTACAATGGACTGTGAGTTTACTGAATTTCTTGGTTTAAATGATTATCAAGTTTCTGAACAGAAAGCACTAATAACTCAGCAGCAAGTGACGTATGTGGGTAAGAGATTACAGCTGGACTTCAAACCTTAACGACTGTCAGGAAAGAAGCCATCTGCCAACCCCCTGAGCCACAGACTGCCAAGGAACTCCATACATTCCCAGGAATGACACGTGGTGCTGACTGTGGATACACAGCTATGGACTGTTGGTAAAAACAAAATATTCTATGAAATGGGGAAGCAAGGAGGCCATTCCCTCAGTTGAAACAACAACTCATGAAGGCCCTCTGCTTTGGGACTAACAGACATGACTAAACCGTTCTGCCCTCGCATGGAAAACAAGGAATAGCGCTGGGAGTTCTTGCCCAGAGCCTTGGACCCTATCAAAGGGGCAGTGGCATACTTCTGCAAACAGCTTGATAAAGTAAGGGATGGCCAGGGTGCATGAGGGCAGTAGCTGCACTATTGCTCAATATTCAAGAAGCCAGTAAAGTTATGCTAGGCCCAAGAATAACAGTTTTAATATCTTATTCCATGTCTACTGTATTGGAGGTAAAAGAGGGGCATTGGCTTTCACCTCATTGGTTCCTGAAATACCAGGCCATCCTGGTAGAGCAGGATGATGTAGAAATAATTGTAACTAATGCTGTCAACCCAGTATCTTTTCTTAGTGGAACTCCTAGAGAACCAGTATTTCATGACTGCTTTGAAACAACTGAAGCTGCATATTCCGGCTGGTCAGATATGAAGGATGAGCCCTTAGAAGATGCAGAAGCCACCTGGTTTACTGACAGTAGCAGTTTTGTGAAATAAGGAAACGGTAAGGCAGGACATGCAGTAACTGCTACTGACAAGGTAATCGAAGCACAGCCATTATCTGTGGGGACTTCCCTCAGAAGGCTGAAATAACTGCCTTGACAAGAGCCTTAATTATATAGACAGATGCTAATTATGTATTTGGGATGCTACACACTCTTAGTGCAATCTGAAAAGAGCAAGGATTGCTCACATAAGGAAAACATCATGATGTAAATCTACCAAAGTGTGTGGCTATTATATATTGTGAAGGACATCAGGAAGGTAACACTGTACAGGAAACTGGAAATAAGAAGATGGATCAGGTGGCAAAGCAGGTAGTTGAAGAAGGCTTTAATTCCAGATAGTAAGCTTAAGATCTCTGAATCTGAGTCAAACCTGTAAAAATATTCTAATGAGGTTAGGAATGTATGATATAGAAGGGAAGAAAGCAAGCTGATAGATGGGTGCATGCCCAGATGGACACATTGTTATGCCCTTCAGTATTTTACAAAAATTAGTTCTAGGGAAAGATAAGAAAATCTATCAGTAAACAGACACTACAAAGTACAATCCTAGTACCAGGAATAGGGTACAAGTGGGCCTATTGGGAAAGGGGGCCTTCCAGGGCAACAATGCAAATTGATTTCTTGGAGCTCCCAAGAAAAGGGGTGTTGCTGTATGTTGGTACTAACTGATATCTTTTTACAGTGGCCAGAAGCATTCCCTTGTAGAACTAATAAGGCATGTGGGGTAACTAAAGTATTTTTACAAGAGGTTATTCCAAGATGCTGAGAAACTACTTGGTCTGTCAAGTGCACTGTCAGAAGTTAAACTCATACAGAAAAGATAAGTCGGTTACTAATTTGCTTTATCTCAGTATACACAGGGTGGTGTTTGTGGCAAAGTAATATTGTGTGCTGTTACATTTTGTATTTTGCTTGCAATAGTACTATCTTTTGTGTTGTTGTGGGTAGTAATGTTGTACCTCTGTTTTATTTATTTGTTATTGTTAAATGTATGATTGTCACTCTTCTCCCTTCTATTTGGATCAGTGTTACATTGTCATGCTTAATAGTGGCCACTATTAAAGAAAGTAATAAAACTCTCATTAGTGGGAACAAATATCATAATGGAAATAATATAGTAAGCAAGTGTCATTTGAGTAAAGGTTTCTGGTGGCTGTGTGGAAATGGGAGAGCTTGAAAATCAGTGTCAATAAATTGGAAAGGGTATTGCATAGGAGGATATTTAGCACCTCCTACAAGCGTCCATCCAAAAGAACTCCCACCAGGCATAGTGAGAACTGTGTGGAGCTACTATCAAAATCCCAGGAGGGTTAAAAGGGTAAATAAACTACTGGTAAGGTACAATACAGGATACCATATCTTTGTGAGAGCCCTTATCCCAGTCTTAGGAGTAACTCAGCTGGAAAAGGCTGTGAATATTGTGAATATCTCTGCAACTCTAGAAATAGTAGAAAGTGCCACAACAGATGCATTACCAGCAATCCAAGAGGAGGTAACCTTTTTATCCAAAGTGGTATTTCAGAATAGGATGACATTAGACCTGTTCACAACTAAACAAGTAGGGGGCTCCACCCCTACTGGTTGCACGGCTGAATTGCCTTCACCTGTGCTCCCAGGGCTGACCCTGTCCTTTCCCCAGGTGATCAATCAGTGGTTCAGGCTGTGACTCAGCAGTTCCCATGCAACGTATATTTCTGCATTATTGCGACTGCCTCATCCCATGGTGGTCATGGAAACATAGAATAGTTTGTGTTGGAAATGACCCTTAAGGTCATCTAGTTGCAACCCTCCTGCTGTTGGCCTGGACAGCTCCCTCTAGACCAGATTGCTCGCAGCCCCATCCAGCCTGGCCTTGGACGCCTCCAGCCTTGGAAGGGGCATCCGTGACCAGACTGGGCATCCTGTTTCAGTGTCTGGCCACCCTCACAGTCAAGAATTTCTTTCTAGTATCCAGTCTAAATGTATCCTTTTCCAGTTGAAAGCCGTTAGCTTCTTATGCTGTTGCTACTTGCCCTTACAAAAAATCTTACCCCAGTTTTCATTGTAGGCCCCCTTGAGGTACGCTCTAAGATCCCCTAAAGCCTTCTTTTCTCCAGGCTGAAGCGCCCCAGCTGGGAGGTGCTCCAGCCTCTGATTATCTTTGTGGCCCTTCTCTGGACCCACTCCAACAACTCCATGTTCTTCTTGTGTTGGGGGCTCCGTAACAGGGCACAGTACTTCAGATGGGGTCTCACGAGAGCAGAGTAGAGAGGCAGAACCACCTCCCTTGACCTGCTGGTCTCATTTCTCTTGACGCAGCCCAGGATGCAGCTGGCCTTCTGGGCTGCAGGTACACGTTGCTGGCTCATGCTGAATCTCTGATCAACTGACACTCCCAAATCCTTCTCCTCAGGGCTGCTCCCAAGCCATTCTCTGCCCAACCTGTATCTGTGCTTGGGATTGCCCTGACCCAGGTGCAGGACCTTGCACTTGGCCTTGCTGAACTTCATGAGGTTGGCACGAGCCCAGCTCTCAAGCCTGTGCATGTCCTTCTGGATATCATCCCTTCCTTCCAGCTTGTCAGCTGTACCACTCAGCTTGGTGTTGCATGCAGACTTGTTGTTGAGGATGCACTTGATCCCACTGGACTTCTTCAAAAAAAAAAATGCTGTTGGCATTGTCTTTTGTAAAGAAGCAAGGATTTGTAGGTATTCAGAAGTTGTGTTCTGGTCACAGGCGCTTTGATTAATACAGTTTGGATTGTTTTGGGAACTTGGGAGTGCTTCATTTATTTTATTTTATTTTTTTTTATAGTATGTGCAATGAGTTCTCTCAGATATTTCAACTGTGTCAGTTCGTGATGGTAAGTATTAGTTTTTTTTTAACCTCTTCCACGCTACCTCCTCCCAGTTATGCCTTAGTAATATTCACTGATGTGTTCCCACAGGAAAACTCCCAAAATGCTCCTTTAGTTCATGCGACTTTGGAAACTTTGCTACGGTTTCTGAACTGGATTCCCCTGGGATATATATTTGAGACTAAGTTAATCAGCACACTAATATACAAGGTATGCATGTAATTACTGACAGCTTTTCAGTTTAAAAGTTGCAAAATGTGTATCATATAACACCTTTGTAAAACGCTTTCTTTTCTTTTCTCAATGGTTCTCAAGTGTTCCCATATCCCATAAGCTTTCTGTCAGCTCCTTATCTGTGCCCAAGTGGAGCTCCATGGATTCCAGGTGGTCAGTGATGTAGAGCACAACACCTCTTCCCCTCCCAGTTTTTCCTGAGGAGTTTATATCCATCTATTCCTACATTCCAGTCATGAGAGACATCCCATCACGTCTCAGTGATGCTGATGTCATCGTAGCCCTTTAGGCACCAAATGCCTGCTTGTTCCCTGTGTTCCATGCATTGGTGTAGACACTTGAGTTGGGCTCCCATTGAGGCTGATATTCCAATTACAGTTCCTTTACCCTGTAAGTTAGGTCCTGTTTTACTGGCCTTTGATCCTACTCTTTGCACTCTACCACTTCCTGAAGGGAGGTTGTGGTGAAGAGGGATTTGGCCTCTTTTCCCAGGCAACAAGCAGGACATGGGGTAATGGCCACAAGTTGTATCAGAGGAGGTTTAGGTTGGACATAAGGAAGAAATATTTCTCTCAGAGAGTGGTCAGGCACTGGAATGGCCTGCCCAGAGAGGTGGTGGAGTCGCTGTCCCTGCCAGTGTTCAAGAGGCGTCTGGACGACATGCTGTGTGATATGGTTTAGTGCTTGTGGTGGCAATGGTGATGAGGTGAGTTAGACTCAATGATCTTATAGGTCGCTTCTAACTTTGTGATTCTACTCCAGGCCCAGGGCATCCATTACCATTGTCAGCCTCAAAGTGCAATGACTTAGAATCTCTACTCCCAGCAATTCTAGTTTAAAACCCCTCTGATTAAATTGGAATGTTTGCTGCCAAAAATGGTCTTCCCTTGTCTGACAGATGAACCCTATCCTACTCCAGAAAACCAGATTTCCTCCAAGTGAGTTCCTTGACATGAGTAGCCAAAGCCATGTTCTCAACACCACTCCCTTATCCGTTTATTGATTTTGTTAATTGCCTGTCCTTTCCCATTTCCCTAACCTGGCAGATTGATGAGAAGACTACCTGTGCTCCCAAATTCTTCAGTGTTGCTCCCAGCTGCTTCTAGTCCTTGATATCTTCAGGTTGCTGGTAGCTGTGTTGCTGGTGCCTCCATGAAACAGTAGCAGGGGATAGCAATCTGTGTGACATGCAAACTCTGGCAGCAGACCTCTCTAGATTGCAGGTCAGAGTGACAAACTGCTGCTTCTGTACCCCTCAGAAGAAAATCATCCACTACTTTCACCCATTGCTTTTTCTTAGTTGCAGTAGTTGTTATGCAACAGGGTGCAGGTCTGGCTGCCTTGCATAGTTCAGATGACTTACCTGCTACCTGTTTCTTTTTCCTTCTCAGGCTGGAGAACTGCAGAGGCACCTTTTAGAGTGCCTAACTCCTGCAGAGGCTTAGAGGCGGGCTTTTTCCTCTAACAAGAGGAAATTTTTTCTCATGGCAGCTTGCCATTTCTCATCCCTGTTTGTCTCCGCTCCAACTGGATACACTAGTGGGGAAGTTTAGGGCTATTCGGGCCCATACTGTGTATTTAATGCAGATTGCACATAAATCTGGCTGACCGTCTGTATCCCTACCTCCCAGATAGCACACAGCCTGTCTCCTTGATGTCAGTCAGCTGTTGCAGAAAGTCTTCCACCTGGGCACATCTTACACAGGCAAGTTTGCCACTCACTTCTGCTGCAGGTGAAAGGTGCAGGCACTTCCCACATACCATGGCCTGCACAGATGCTTCTTCCTTTAGAAGCTAAGTCTGAGTGGAGGTACTGATGATGACTGGGGTAGGTGGTGCACACTCCCCTGCCAGAGCTGCAGCCTTAGCTTGGCATTGTAAATGCACCATTCTGCTTTGAAGGTCACTTGGAATGAGTGCCCCCTCACTTCTGAAGCTGGTAAAACTGTGGTGCCCTGCCATGCAAGGTGCTGCTCCACACACACACGGGTGACAGCCATGCTCTGTTTGCCAACCCTGTACTTTGTGGGCAGCAACTTGTCACTGCTTTTCCCAAGGAAAAGAACATGGCCTCTGTTGCCTTGCCAACACCCACTTCTGTTATGAGAGCTGCACACTGCTGGAGGGTCCTTCTACTGTCTTGGTGTTTCCCTGACAAAGGAAACCTGCAGGCCTCCTCCTACCTTGAGATCAGTTGCTCTGGTTCTGGCTGGGCCAGCTTTGAAGCAGCTGCTCTTGATGACTGGTGGTTCTGGGCTTCAGCCATATAATTTTCCTGCCTTTGCCCTGGCAACACCAGTGCCATGTCAGCCTCTCTTGTGAGAACTGCCCATTGCTGGAGGGTCCCTCCATTGCCTTGGCATCGCTGTTGTTTCATGTACGCATTAAGCTGTCACTGAAACCTAATGTGACAAAATGATTTGTTTTAACCTGGATAGTGATTGCTGTGGCTGTAATAATACTTTCTGATAGGAATGGCTATGTAGCTAGAATAGGTGGGAAAGGGGAATGCCAGTATCTTTTAGCAGCAGTATTTGTATTCGTAATTCTTATTATAATTGAAGGCACTACCAGAACCTGGAACCTCAAGGCACAATGCGTCCCCACACAGCCCAAGTCAAGTGCTATTCCTAAAAAGCTTACCAAGTAGGTGAAAAAATAATGTTTGAAACAAGTCTCACAAAATTTATACAGAGTGAGAGTCTGAGGACTTTGAGGAGTATGCGGACTTTGCTCTTGTTTGCAGAAGAAATACTTTTCACCTGAAACTGAAGTCAAACAGTCACTACAAACCACTGTCACAGCATGATGTAAAATGCTTTCTGAGGCAGACAAATTAGCATATATTAGAGGAGACTGTAAGGTTCTAAAGAATCAGGTTTTATGGATTTATTCTGTTTTGGTTTTTTTGTGTGTGTGGGAAGCAGGGACAGGAAGAGAGGCAGGTTTGAGGTGCAGATGGGGACACAGCTGGAGATTGTAGCCAGTATTTGTTAACTGAGTTACTAAATTTTGTTTGTCTCTGTTGGCAAGAGTTATTAAAGTACTTGATTATGGCATTTGTTTCCCTTCTTTGTCAAGAGAAAAAACCCCTAGTTAAATCACTCTTCGAAGAGTAGTCACTGAACCAGGGAAGCTAACTTCAACAGCAGTTAATGTTGTGTGTTTTGTCCCTTCAAGGTAAATTTAGGGACCTTGATAAGTCCTGGGAACTTGCTGCTGATCAATTTGCAAAGCCAATTTGCAATATTTCTGTCACAATCCTGGGACAAGGAACCTCTAAAGTATTTTCAAAGACCCGTACCTGTAGTCAAATGGAATAACTATTGCTTTAAGTAGTGATTCAGTTCTGTCAGCAGTTTACAGCCTAGTTCTGCCTGGCTCCATGACTAGCAGGGCAAGGGGACCCACAGAGCTATGGCTGGGGAAAAGATAGGGAGATGGGCCTGAAAACAAAACCAGCAGAATGATCTGAGGAAAAACAAAACTGATTTAGTAAGATATTGGAATGCAAGATAATACGCTATAGTACAATATAATTAGAATTGAAGCTAACAAATAAAATGAGAGTGTCCAAAAACCAAAGACCTTACTCTAATGCTGAGTCAAGACATCTGGCCAGGCCAAGCAGGAGGGGAAAGGGGGATGTCTCGTGATATGAGAATAGTTTTGTCTTTCTCTCTGAACAGAAAAAAAAAAACAACCAGATACCCGGAATTATCCACAGTCCACAGAATTGGAGTATTAACTCTTTAACTCCCAGAGTACAACATCATGCTATGATGTGGAATACCAATAACAAAAACCATAAAACTATGACAAGTTCGTATTTCCTTTGTTAATATAGATAATTTTACATGGAGAGTGATATTTATGTTCCACTAATAGAAAACTTTCCACCAAATGTTAATGTAGAGCATTTTTGTAGTTTGGAGGGACACTCCCATATACAAGAAGGGGAGCAGGGAGGACCTGGGGAACTACAGGCCGGTGAGTCTCACCTCTGTGCCTGGGAAGATCATGGAACAGATCCTCCTGGACAACATGCTCGATCACATAAAGAATGAGCATGTGATCTGAGACAGCCAGCACGGCTTCACCAAAGGAAGGTCATGCCTAACTAATCTTGTGGCCTTCTATGATGGAGTGATGGCATTGGTGGACAAAGAGAAGGCGACCGATGTCATTTACCTGGACCTGAGCAAGGCCTTTGACATGGTCCCCCACCACATCCTCATCTCCAAATTGGAGGGAAGTGGATTTGATGGGTGGACGACCCGATGGATAAGCAATTGGTTGAAAGGCCGCAGACAGAGGGTGGTGGTCAATGGCTCTGTGTCCAGGTGGAGGCCAGTAACAAGTGGTGTCCCCCAAGGGTCTGTCTTGGGAGCGGTGCTCTTTAACATTTTTATTAATGACATCAATGAGGGAATTGAGTGCACCCTCAGCAAGTTTGCTGACGACACCAAGCTGAGTGGTGCGGTTGATACGGTGGAAGGAAGGGATGCCATTCAGAGGGACCTCGACAGGCTGGAGGGCTGGGCCCAGGTGAACCTAATGAGGTTCAACATGGCAAAGTGCAAGGTTTTGCATTTGGGCTGGAAGAACCCCAGGCACCCGTACAGGCTGGGAGGAGTGGGCCTTGAGAGCAGCTCGGCAGAGAAGGACCTGGGGGTCCTGATGGACGAGAGACTGAACATGAGCCAGCAGTGCGCTCTGGCAGCTCGAAAGGCAAATGGGATCCTGGGCTCCATCAGGAGAGGGGTGGTCAGCAGGGAGAGGGAGGTGATTGTCCCTCCCTACTCGGCTCTTGTGAGGCCCCACCTGGAGTACTGTGTCCAGGTGTGGAGCCCTCAGTACAAGAAAGACATTGAGATTTTGGAAAGGGTCCAGAGGAGGGCGACTAAGATGATCAGAGGGCTGGAGCACCTCCCCTATGAGGACAGGCTGAGGGAGTTGGGCTTGTTCAGCCTGGAGAAGAGAAGGCTGCGGGGTGACCTCATTGCAGCCTATCAATACCTGAAGGGAACCTACAGCCAGGAGGGGAGTAAACTCTTCAAAAGGGCTGACAACAGCAGGACTAGGGGAAATGGATCCAAGTTGAAGGAGGGAAGATTTAGGTTGGATGTTAGGGGGAAGTTCTTTACAAGGAGAGTGGTTAGGCCCTGGAACAGGCTGCCCAGGGAGGTTGTGGATGCCCCGTCCTTGGACGTGTTCAAGGCCAGGTTGGACGGGGTCCTGGGCAACCTGATCTGAATGTGTACGTTTGGTGGCCCTGCTAGGCAGGGGGGTTGGAACTACATGATCCTTGAGGTCCCTTCCAACCCAGGTGATTCTGTGATTCTGTGATTCATCTCAGGGGTCGGGACCTGAGCACAGAAATGTAAGAAATTCAATAGATATATAAAATGCTCACCCACCATAACAAGGCTTCCCTCTTCCATTGAGCCAGAAGAAAGAGGGAGGGGAAAAAAAAAAAAAAGAAAGAAAAAAGGAAAAACATCACTTCTGCCATTTAAAAAAGTCTGTAGAGCTGTAACAGGAGAACTGAACAGATTTCCCTCTCAAAGGTTTTCCAGTGGGATTTGTTTCATCTCTTGCATTCTGCATTCTGCTCCAGCCTTAAGCAGAAAACACACAGCTGCAGAGCACAGTGTGTCAGCAGAGCACTAGCAGAGCTGCAGCTGATTGCCTGCTCAAAGTGCTGCCCAGCCACAGCTCCAGCCCTGCATCCAGATGGTCTGCAGGGCTGAGAGGGGCTGTGAACAGCCACAGTGCTGGGAGGAGGGGCTGTGCCCAGCTCCCACCCTCATCTTTGGCCCTAGCTGTTCTGAGAGCTACAATGTTGGCACTTTGTCTACCTTTTTTTTTTTGCGTCATGCCAGAGCACTCCATTGTTAGATCAGCAAATGGATTCTGTAGGACCTGTCGCAAAGCAGATGGACAACCTTAACTTTTCTGGAACACTTTACCTTTGGGAAGGGGGAGGTGCACACAGGGCACTGTGCACTACAGCTGCTCAGCACATTGCTTCAGAAAGAGAGGAAAGAGAGGATTGTCTAAAATAAAATTCCACTCCAGATCTCTGCCTCCGAGATTCGTGTATTTTCCATATGCTTGTCTTTTTTTTCTTTACAGCTATATTTCGCAGAAAACAAAACAAAAAGATCCTGTCCTATGACACAGAATGATCTGTCTCCCACAGACCAAGAATTTTACAAGATTTACATGGAAAGCATCGGTGAGCGAAGGTCCCTGTTCTACAAGTCACCCAGACATCCAACTATGAATTGTTTCAATGGCAATCAGGCGCACTGCTATAGAAACGGGCTTACAAAATAGGGCTTCATAGTCCTGGATATTGCAAGCATTAGATCCATATGGGTTGAACTCCCTAAGAAAGTCACATAAGCAGAAGTACACACAAAAATAGAACTTATTTTAGTTCAAACTCTGGTACATAAATACAGGAAGGTTTTATGGTTGTTAGGATCTTATGCTTTCATGACACTACAAAACGTCATAGGAAAACAGCAAAATCCTAGCAGTTTTCATTAACAAATTCTTACTAAAAAAAAAAAAAAAAAGGGAGGGGGGTGGGGACTTTAAAGTAGGATAGAACAGAACACCACAAAAGGAAACTTGTGAAGGTATATCAGCTTTGTGAGAACCTGTAATAAACAATGTGGATTGCTCATATCTGAGTCCATACAAGGACCCAGTCGGACCGAGAGTGCTGGAAGGAAGCTCGTGCTGCATAGAAGCTGCAAGGAAGTTCAGGCTGCAAGAAGTGCTGCGCTGAAAGAAGCAACCCCGTGTGGAGTCCTGCTTTTCTCTGGATAAGGAACAGCTCCAAGCTGGATGGAATGTATTCAGGGGTCTCTTGAGGGGTTTTTGCAGGGTAGATACAGAATTTGTTAAAATTAGGACTAGTTTGTCTCATTGCCTTTTTGTGTGTTTCGATTTGTGTTTCACACTTGTTGCAGTGTATACAAAAATGATACAGGATGCTTATGAACCGTGCCTTCTTTGTTAATAAGGAAGGGGGAGATGTGGGGAAAGATGTAACTGTGAGCAAGTCAGCCAAGAGTCTATCAGACTCCTTGATGGAGCCTATCACCGTGAAACCTTGGGAGTCTGGAGTGTAAGACTGAGAGCAAATGGGCTCTGTTTGCGTCTAAGGGCAAACAGGAGGTTGTGTCTGTATGCACTGTTAACCTTATCACACTTAAGAAACCTTTCATCCTTTATCACTATTGTTTGGGAGAAGCTGGGCCAATTAACTGAGGAGGGGGACAGCATTTTCCTGCTTGTAAGTGAATGGTACATCAGATGTGTGTTGAACACCATAAAGCAGAACTATTCGGAGAACAATTCTGATGCTACAAGAAACCGTGCGAGCATTGGCGCCCGAACAGGGACCCGAAGCCGGGCCCGACTTGAAGACTGACCGCTCCGGAGCACGCTGAGAAAAGCGTGGCGCTGAGAGAAGCGTGGCACACGCTGAGAAAGGGCGCAGAACACGCTGAGAAGCACGGCAGACGCGGAGAGAAGCGCCACAACCTGAGGATTCATCGCCCCGACAGCTCGGAGTGCCTTTCTCCGGACCGTTGCCGTGGGGATACATGTGAGCTCCGAACAAAAGAACGTCCGAGTTACTTTGCAGATTGTTCTGAAAAAAATGGGAAAAGACGGTGCCCGCTGCCGTTTTACAGCAGGTGCTGCTCTGGGCTGCCAAGAGTGACCCCTCGATCGCAAATCAGACCATTTACGACCCCGAAGTAGGGGACCGGGTCGGGGTGAAGCTATGGGACGCTGCTGCTGCGGGTGGTAAGACAGCGTTCGGGGAGCTGCAGACTCGGAGAAAGCTCTTTGAAGCGCTAAAGAGCCACTGAAGATCGCAGTCTGACAGCCCCAGTCTGCCTGAGGGCGAGGGAGCGGCTGGTTGCTCTGCAGATCAGCCCACGATACCATCGGCTGCCCGGCCGCCGCCGTCGGGTGGGATTTTCACTGCCGGAATCAGGTGAACGGGAATGCTCATTTCCCACTGATAACCTGGGGGAGAGGAAGAATCTTGGGGATATCCTGTACTGGTTATTGTCACTGTCTTTGTGATTGGTAAATGCTTATGGCAATGAAAATGTAAATGTAAATGGCAGATGGAAATGTAATGGTTAATGGTATACGGAAGTGGAATTGTTAACAGTGCGCAGAAGTGTGAATGTTAGTGCTGTATGGAAGTGCAAACATCAGTGCTGCATGGAAGTGGAATTAGGAATGGTACATGGAAGCGTAACTGAGGGTACAAATAGTGGAACTGTGAAAAACAAAACAACGAAGACAAAAATCAGCACAAAGTTTAAAGAAGAGCAGCGGGTTAAAATATTCAAGTCTGTGATCTGCTCCAGCCAAAGCAGATCACTGCCGGCAAGAGAACGCATACCCGCACTGCTCCTCCCCCCGCTGGTAACCAGAACGCAAACGAGGCGTTAATGGCGAGTGGGGACGAAAACAAAAGACTGGAAGCGAGAAGAGACTTGATCTGCAGAGATGTAGGAAACTCGGTATCCCAGTGTCAGCACGGGAAGCCTGAGGAGGGAGGAGCTGAGAGAAGGGCTCTAGGACCCAGAGATCTCCGCAGGAAGAGCTGGGACGGGGGGCTGGCAGGGCCCAGGAGGGTTCTGCCCTCACTGAACAGAAGAGCAGCTTGTGCCAAAAGCGGCGCTGCGTCTGGTAACAGATGCGATAGCAGTGAAGGGTGGAGAAAATGAAGCTGAGGAAGGAATGACAGCAAGGTGTGGAATTCGTAGCAAACGCTGAAGCAAAATGTGGTGTTCTTACTGCAGTAAGTGATGAGTTTGTAACCAGACGGGAAACCACTGGCAAAAGTGAGGAGGTTTGCTTTGTTAAACGTTTGCAATCTAGTATAGTTAAACAGGTAGCCATACACAGATTGTTGTACATGCCAAATTAATCCAAACCTTGACTAGGCATGATTTACTAAAACAATGCCACAGCCGATATACGAAGGTCTGGGCTCTCAGCTGCAGAGGGCAGCAGTAACCTTCCCACTGAAATGTGGCAGGTCTCCCAGTAAAGAAATACTCACGGGTGGACTGTGCATGCCCTTCAAGGCTCAAACAGGCTCAGAAGATCTTGAGAGGATCTTAAGTAAAATTGCACCCAAGTGAACTAGGAGAACATGAGGGTTTCTGCCTCCAAGGAAACAGACACAACTTACATGCCCAATGCTTACACATTTTCTTACTCCTCTTGTCTGGCCACCTTGTGACAATACGCCCTGTTTAGTGTTTATTTCTTACATTTGTATTATTCGTTGAGTAATAGCTTCCAGCATGTGCGCCCAAGCAGAGAGCAGTTATTGAGTGAGGTGGTCAGAAGGGCAGCAGCTCCTGGCTGGCCACATGCAGGGGTTTCTCAGCCATGTTTGCCAGCGAGGTGTGAGCACAGCTCCTGGGGGTAATTTTTGGTCACAGAGCCCTGCAGTGCCCGGAACAAAGCCAGCAGCCCGGCCCTACAGAGACCCATGCCAGGTGGGGCTGGGGCTGCAGCAGCCCTGCCTCTTCCCAGTCCTAGCAAACAGCAAGTCAGTCCAACAGCTCTGCTTACAGGAGAACCCGAATTTACTTCAGGCACGTGGTCCTGGAATCTGGAAAACCCTGATGTCTCCAGGTGCAGGCAGTACTGGCAAGCATCGACATCAGATGGTTTATACACCTGAGCTGCCTAACAGGAAAGGAACGGTGCCATTGTGTGCCTAAACTGAGCCCATCAGGCAGTTGTAAGGTAGTTGAGTCCTCAGAGTCCAAAGTGAGTGGAAATTTGCTACGACACTCCATGAGTGGTTAAGGTAACTTAGTTTCAGCAAGTTTTGCATTAGTAATAATGGAAAAAAAAAAAAAAACACCCAAACAATTATGATAGGTGCTGCAAAAGAAACTCCTCTTCATCTTCTGGATGGAAAGTCAATGACTGTGTGCAATTTCCCCTGTAAAGGTGTGGGGCCCTCTTCCACTCCACTGTCTCTGCTGTCTGGCATAACGGGAGAGCTGCTGTGGCCTCGTGTCCGTGCCTGTGCCTCCTCCAGGGTGAGCAGCTTTGTGGGAGGAAAAGAAACTCACAGGGACTCGGGCCACAATTAAGAACTGTGTCCTGTAAAGCAAAAGCACAGATCAGAGGAGGATCAGCAAGCAGCAGCACAGCCATCACAGCTCTGGGGGAGGTGCTGTGTTTTTCTAAGGCTTGGTTATCCCAGCTACAGCAGGATGATGTCAAAACAACCATTTTGTCACAGGTATGTTTATGGCAAAGGACAGACATACTCATAAGTGAGAGCAGCTTACTGTATTTAAGCAAGCAAACAAAACTCCTAAAAAGTGAGGACAAGTCAGTCAGAAACCTTCACTGCCATACTTGAATCAATCTTCATCTGCATGCAAAATAATGTCATGATAACAACAGTTTTCTTCTTATGAGGTCTGGATTTGCTCTCAGCATCCAGCAACAGGAAACGCTGCACACGACTGCAGCAGCTGCAACCCAGCGTGCAGGTGGACACAGAGAACTGAATCTGGCCGTGCCTTGCTCTCAGCCTGCTTACAGCCTATGCTTGTTTTTGCAGACAAACATTTAGATTTCTACCACTGTAGCCCACAGTGCCAGCTGCCAGGATCTCTGAAGCCTCTCAGTGCAGGGCAGTGCAGGTGAGCGTGAGGAGTCTGCTCTAAGAGCTGTCCCTGTTTGTCCTTTGTGTGCTCACAGGGGCTGCCTTGCCAGAGCAGTATTGCCAAGCTTAGCTGATCCTCTGTGACATCCCCTGACCCTTCTGCTTGTGGGAAAGCAGACAATGTGAACGTCTGAATCATTAAACAACTGGCCAAGGTGATATGCTCCGTTCTACAGCCTGGATCATCACATGGCTCAGGTGCTTTGCATGTCCATCTTTCCCTGGCAGAGCTCAGACTGCTGTGGGCTGTTCCTGTTCAATCAAGCTTACCCCTGCATCCTGCTGACATAAAAACTGCCTTCGAGTAGGAACAAAAGCTGCACTTACAGCAACTGTGCTATAAAAAGAAGAGCAACACTTGTATCAAATGGCAAGCAGCAAGTATTCTGGAAAAGCAGTTATCTATACTTCACCAGTGGCAATAACTGCAGTGACTGCAAATCTCATTGGAAGGTCGGGGTACCAAAGCAGATGGAACAAACTTAGCACTCCTTTGGAATAATAATTGTTTGTGCTCTTCACACTTACTTAACAAGCAGAGGAAACTTTCTTCCTGGTGCAACTCTCTTTCTTTCCACTGGACCAGGTGCACTTATGGTCTTAGCAGTCACTCAAGGACAGCTGTAGGTTCCAGGGCTGAGCACAAACACCTTGCAGTTATTTCCTCACTCTTAGCACCTAAGCTGTGGCTCATCCTAAAGCCTCTGCTGTGCAGGCAGAGAACTGGGCAACAGCAGCAGGGCCCGAGCAATCTTTGCTGTGCAGCTGGACAGCCCTGCTGATTAACTTACAGAGACTGTGCAGAAGAAACAACCATGAAAGCAGCTGTCAGAATATCTCCCATTAAGAGCAAGACTTCTGTTTCTCAGCATCAATGCTGATGAATACCAAGAGCCTTCTTTAAATCTGCTGTTTGCCATTTGTCTTCTAAGATGCTTGTAAGGATCACGCACTGTGTTGTACTGCAAGACAGCTCAAGTGGGAAAGCACACCGAAGCATTGAAGAAAGTGATTTTAGAAGGAAAAGAGAGAGTAGGGAGAAAGATTTAAGTTACTCTGTGCAGCTTGTCAGTGTGTGGACCTAACAGCAGCAGCCAAACTTTCAGCTGTATGTTCTTATAGAGCATCCCTGACTTCCCAGAAAGATACTGGTAGCCACATTTGCCATATTCTTACATCAGTCCAGAAGTCTGTTGTCTCCTCAACAGTAAAAGCATATGTGAAGTATCTTGGTGGAGATCTGGATTTGATCAAGGTGTCTGATCAAGGTAAAGCTAATGGAGGAAGATGCTCCATCTCCAAAGAACGGGCTGGATTTGGAGTGGAAGAGAACATCTGAGTGGTTCAAGATGAATTCCACAATGGTCGGCTGCATCTGCACCTCCACGAAGGCAGCTCTTCTGCTGATGCAGGCAGACTCACTCTGCTGTGACGTGAAGAAAAAACAGATGAAGTAAAACTGCCAACAGACAAAAGACTGGGAAGGCAACTCTGGCTGTGCAAAATATGTTGATTTTGGAGGGGAGGATCTACAAAGGCTGCGTGTGTTTATTTTGAGGTTTCTTTTCAACACTGTTTGCAAGATGTCAAGCATGAGTCCACTCTGATGTTCTTTTCTTATCTGGCCTCACATCCTGCTTTCCTGCATTGCTATACAATGGGTAACCCTTATCTTGTCCTCTCTTAACTCACGCAAGCAGGAGAGCACGCAGAAAGCAGCTTATATCTTTTACGCCCTATAACTAGACACTTATCTCTTTCTCCCCTGGTTCCTCATTGGCTGAGTACTTCAGGTTCATAAATCTTCCCGACGCTCAACTAAACCTATGGATACTGGATGAACATCAATTATTGCTGGCTAAGCATATATCGCTAATTAGTTAACTTCTCACACTTGCTCACTCAACACTCAGTCCTTGTTTCTGGACTTCTGCTCGTCCCTGCATAGAGATAAGCTTGGAAGGAGGACAAGGGGGAGTATCTTGATGCCTGCCTGTTGCATCCCAACCTACCCACAGAGCCAGGCAAGCCAGCCTTGCGTAGAGGCCCTGGCTTCTTTGATGTTTGTTAAGTCTGTTTTTCTTTTGCTGAGGGTCTCTTATCCAAACAAAATAGCCCTACAATATGATTTCTAGTCCATAATACTATACCTACACTATTTGGAACATTTAAGAGCTATTGCAGTTTTGCAAGCAAGAATTAATCACACAATTCAGCAACTGTATTTCTAAAGTAGGTTACTAACATATATGGTATTTCTACTTTTTCACATCAGCTATTTCTAAGGACAAGTTACTAAACACAAGTACATTGTGCTCTGCTTCTTCAGATCAATTCCCTCCTCTTAATATCTAATGCAGGAACAACATTCCATTCCTACAGCCTTGAGCAGGGATGTCTCTTGATGTCACACCTGCACAGGGATCCTTTCCATCTTGATGTCAAGACACCTTGCTGGTACGGATCCTTGGTAAGCAACTAATAATTTGGTTTGGAATTTGTCAGCTTCACTAAGGGTACATCTATCTATCTGTCTAGGATCCCTTAGACACAAACTGTCTGGGACTAGGAGTGGATCCAGCCGTGCTGAGGAACCTTACCTCTGTGCACTGAAGAGTTCACACAGCAATGGGGTTGGCTCTGATCCTCATGACACAGCAGGAGAGCATCCTGTAGATGTGTGTGTTACCCTGTCCTCTCTGTGGATAATCACCCAAAGAGAAAAACCCAGTGAGGCCACGGGCTACTCATCTCCAGCATCACATCCCGTTCAGACGTAAATAATTCTCACCTCATGGATTTGGAGCTTCCCCTTTAAACTGAAATCGGTCGGGTCTGCCGTACAGAACTCCAAAAGGACTCAAGCATTTTTCACATCTTGATTTTACCCTCATCTTCGTTGCCTGCTACCCGTGTAAGTTCTCCTCCTGCTGAATTTCAGCCACGTGCTTTCATCTGGCGATTTCCACGTGCCCCTCGTGCTCAACAGGCTGTGTGCAATTCCCAGCTGATGCCGACGGTGTGACCGAGCTGCCGCAGTACTCACAGCACCGAGCGCCCTTTGTCCAACGGCATCGCAGCAGGCGCCCGAATCGAGGTACGATGTCATTTCACAGAGCTTGTATACTCGCCCTGTTTGTGCTACAGGGAAAAGCCACCGACCGAGCTGAAGCAGCGTCTGCCAGCACCACGGCGTTCCCCGAGTTCTGAGAAATACATTTGCCATCGCCCTGCCTCCACTGTATTTTTTTACACGAATATTGGATCCCTTAATTTCAAGGACTCACGACTTCCCTGCACGTGCGCAATATACGTAAATGAAGCATTTGCCAATTACCGAATGAGAAGAGTTTAGAACGTTAGAAGCTCCGTCCAGCAGCGTTCTCACATCCAACATGGCTCCTCGACGGCTTCACCCGCTCCTCAGCGCCACACCGCCGCCCTGAACTTGCCGTGCCCTTTCTCAAAATGGCTGCCGCCAGCTTCACCCCGTGGCCGCCTTGCCCGGATGACGGCCGGGTCGCGCGGTCACGTGACGGACGCGGAGGGCGGAGCGGTTCCAGGCGTCCGATTTGTCTGCTCCTCCTGGCCGTGCCGTGCGGTCGGCTCTTGTGGGGTCCGGGCTTCCCGGGGACGGCGCCGCTTACGTACGGGATCGGCGGCAGCAGGGTGAGCGGGGTCGGTGGGTGCGGGCGGGGAGGGAGAGCCGGGGGAGGGGAGAGCGAGCGTCCTCCGAGCGGCGTTCTGTGCCGCAGTTCTTGTCCTCAGCCTGATTTCTCTCTCCTTTCTCTGGCCGAATTTCGGCGCCCCGTTACGCGTCCTCCGGGGGGGGGGTGTTGGAGCTGATGGGCAGCCGGCGTCTGGGGGCTGTGCGGGTTCTTGTGGCGGTGATGCTGCAGCAACGCGTCCTCCGCGCTCCCTTCGCTGAGCTGTGCCGTGTGTGCTCTGTTTCTATGCTGAGGCTGCACGAAAGGCATCGGTTGGTGCCTTCAGACTCGTGAAGGAAATTTACACTCGCGTTCCGAAGACGGTGCTCTCTTCCCCCTCCCCTCCCCCCCCTGCCCCCCCACGTAGAAATGCGTCTATGATCGCTGTGAGCAATGTCTGAGAAGGAACTGAGGAGCTGAGAAGGATTTCAATTCGTGCTGCTTTTTTCCCCCGTACTCTCTCCCCCCCTGCGCCACCATGTGGCCGTTATCTGCTAATTGTACTTTCAACGGTGATTATTTTTCTCATGAACCTGAAGCTGTGAATGCTGAGGTGTCAGGACAGCTGTCCTTAACTGCTGTGAGAAAAATGTTGTGCAAGTTGTAGGGCATTTTTGAGTTACGTTCTCACCTTGGCCTACGCAGCTGAATTCAGGTATGGTTTAGATTCTGAACATCTATTCAAAAAGGGGATGTTCTTAAGAGCTAGCACAAAAAACACAGGAGGAAAAGAACATAATGAAGTTAATCTAGCTGTATGTTTCTTAGGGTCTCTCTCAGGTAGTGCGTCTGCAGTTACAAAGAATAGGTGTGAGGGTTTTGTTATCTGGGGTATCTCTACAACTTTCTGAGGCTCCAGTCTGAAAAACAGACTAGCAAACAGACTTTTACTTTTTCTCCCAGTTGCTTTGGTTAGGAGGTGCAGCTGGAGGCTGTAACCCTCAGTTGCTCGTTTCATTCAATGTGCAGCTTTTGTGGTGATGCTTGCAGAGAATGTATTGGTTTTTCTTTATTAAGTTCTCAACACTGGGAATTGGCTCAGGAAGTGGATTTGCTGTCTTTTCCTTTCCTGTGGGTTTGTTTTGTCTGTTCTGTGGGGGGGAAGGATGGTGGGCTGAGGGGAAGGAGGGAGGTTGCTTGTTGGATTGTTTTCCCTTGTTTTATCTGGGAACATTCTCTTTGCGTTGCAGGGTATTTTTATTTTTAGCCAGAAAGCTGTTTGTTTCGCCACTGTGTGGTGGAGAAAACCAGGTGTAGATGGTTGTGCTAACTTGGTGTAGTGCTATGCATGTGAACAACAAAGGCAGCAAACCGGTTCTCCCAGAATGGCTGTGTGTAACTCAGCAGCTGATTGCTGTGAAGGATTCCCCTGTGCTCAGTGTGTGCAGTGCCAGCACAAGAGCCTCAGGGTGGGCGCTGCGCCTGTTTGGGTGACAGGCAGGAAGTTTGCATCCCTGTGTTGTCAGAGAGCTTTACTGAGTCTTTTTTCTCTAGCTGTTATTTTTTTGTAAAGCATGAAAGCAGTCCTGTGGAAAGTGTGATAAATACCTTAAAGAAAAAGAAGCTTTAATTCAATAGGAAGCAGAAAGATCTAAGAGCAAGCAAAGTTGACTGCTAGGCACGTGCAGAAATAAGCTACTGCCTGCTGCAGTTATTGCTGTTGGATCTGAAGTGCCTACTGAGGTTAGTGTGCTTTCCATGTTCTTTTTTGCTGGTTTTATTTTGTCCTTAAGTAGACACTTGATTCCTTTCAGTTTGAGAAAACAGCATGAAGTACCTCCGTATTCTTATCCCACTGGAGATTGGTGTCTAAGCCAGCATTTCTTTGTGGATGGGAAAAGGGAAGTACTTTGTCACGCTGGCTTCTGAAAATGTGGCTTGGCAATTACTGTGCAGTTCTTAGTAGTCTTGCACTGTCTGTGCCGTAGTCCTGCAGAGAGGTGGCTTATACAGTGCCATTAAGATGAAGGCAAATGCCTTGATTTTCATTCTTCTGCTTGTCTCTGCATATGTAACAGCATTCAAGAAAATGGCTGTCACGTCATCTGAACAGCTCAGAGCACCTGGGCAGCTCTTCCCGTTTCCATGTTACTTCAGACTGTCCTGAGGTCACGTTCCTACTTTCCTCTTTTCTGCTCACTCACCCTAAAAAACCTCAGCAAACAGCTCTACCTCCTGTAGTCAATTATTCCTTAGGGAGAAGCCCTTCTGTGCTTTCTCTTGCTGGTCTCTTTACTCTGTCTGCCACAGAACTGATGTTTTAAGATGTGCTTTAGTATAGTTCTGTAATCTTCTATGGGTAGAATTTGTTTTGGAAATGTGGTTACTTTACGTTGGAAATAATTTTTGTATGTGACATTAATTTGCTCGGACTAGAAATCACAGCTATTTTTACTGAGATGCAATTATTTTCTTCTGATCTCTGTTCCATTTCATCTCAGCACACGCAGCATAGTTTACTCAGCCAGGCTGGTTGTACTTGTGAGTGGACGGATGCTTAAAGGAGGTGGAAGCTCTGCAGCTCTGACAGATGGCCCAGGAAACCTTATTGTCATCAAAGCTGTGGTAATGTACATCAACAGAAGGGGAATAGACAAAGAAAATGTGCTGTTACAAAGAGCCAGCTTTGGTTTATGCCGTATCTGTGAGTATCCTGTACAGTGCTTTTGTAGCTGTGTTACCGAGACCAGAAGTCTTTTTTTCTACCTAAACTCATAAAGGAACTTGAATTTGATTACACGCTGGAGGAGGAATTTGTGGTTTTTTTCTAACAGCAGTATTAAAAATACACAGAATTTGTATAATAGCAATCATCACTGAGATAGTGGGATAAATAGTTGCGGGTTGATCCTGTGTTGCTTCTACATGTACAGGATGTTTTTCAAATGAAGATTGGCATCTGATAGATTCCAGCAATGTCTGTTCTTTCTGTTCCTTTCTTTATTCAGACACTTAATTGCTCTCAATCTGTCAGGCTTCCCCTGCCTCATTTCTGATCTTCGCCTCAGCGAGCAGCTTTCTACCTCAGAGTCTTTTGTAAGTATGCCTTGAATGCATTTGGTTGCTCTTGTAAATTGAGTTGCACTGCTGCTTGTGCATGCACACAAATTACGACCAGATACCGAGAATTCAGAACTGCTCGCCTCCAGTGCTGGAGGTTCTATGCCTGACAAAGTCTCAAACATCCTGCTTTTCTTCTTACCATACGACACAGTGGTACAATGAATTTGTAAGGTTGGTACCTCCCAGTCTATTTGGTTTATCCTTGTGGTTTATTCCAAGGCTGCGTGCTCTGACATGCTGCTATGGTTTGAGTGTCGGAAGTGGTTGTGACCTTTCTGCTGGCATCAGTTCCTTCCCAGGGAGTAAGTGCAGCTGACTGCAGTGTTGGTTTTGTTGTTCCATCTCCACAACAGATATTCTGAGAGTCTGTTTTTTTCTGTTCCTATTATTAGTATTACTGCATTATTAGGATGGTGGCTCATTGAGGTACGTAGATTGCTCTGAAAGGAATGCCTCCTATTTATTTCCACAGAAATGACAAGAGATACGTAAAGTGAATTCTCAGCTCTCTCAACAAAACTCTGTTTTTCAACATGGTCACCACCATTAACTATCCTTTTTTTTTTTTTTTTTTTTTTTCCTTTCCCTCCAGTGTTGAGCCTGCGTGCTGTGCTTGTTTAAAAATAAATAATAATTAAAATAAATCTGTTTGGCTGTCTGGGTGGCTCGCCTTGCATTGCTGTTGCCACTGCTGAAGCCTCACTGTGCTCACATCCACGTATTGGGCTTCATAAATATTCTGCAGGCATTGATGGATGTCAGTGAGTGCGATTTTTTTCAGTGTGGAGGAGTTCAGGGACACCCTGTGCTTCATGAGCACTTCCATGTCAGGTGCTGTGCTGTCATTCTGGCCCTCTGCTGCCGTCTGCCGTATGGCTGCAAAATGTAACTGAATGCTTGCAGGAAGGTTCAACCTCTGCTGTCATCCCACCAGCGTCCACCTGTGATGTTGTGGGCCAGCTTTATAAAACAGGAGGCATTACTTTTGGATCAGCCTGTGTGCAATTATGAAAAATTAAGGTTTATAACGGCTGGCTGAGTAAATTGGTGGCTGCTAATGAGATCCACAACTCTAAAATAACAGTAGTTAGACACTGATAGTGTTTTTAGATTATGTGGCTGTGTTGAGTTATTTTTTATTTAATGTTGTGTTTCATTGTAGTATTTCCTGAAAACTCCTCAGGTGTGGCACTCTGAATCTGCAAGCTCTGGTATTCTTGAGCAACTCCATCCTGTAGAGGTAAGTGGATTAGTTCTCATACTCAATTGTAAAACTGCTGTTAAGAATCGGTATTGCAAGAAAGAAGTCTTCTTTTGTTTTATAATATGGAATTATACTGAATTATATTCAGAATGAATATATATATATATATATAAATATATTATATATATTTATATTGTATTTTATTTATTTATTATTATTTATATTTATATTTATATTTTATATATATATGAATTATATTCAGAAGTAGAATCCTGTATGTTGAAGTAATGTAAGATAAGTTGTACTCATCTCTTCTGAGAGGAACTTTGGGGTCTTTGGTGTGCGTTCATAAAGTGCTGATTAGTCTGGTGATGCAGATTGTTTTGGAGGTCTCAAACACTGCAGCCTTTTAGCGTGACAAAGCAGCTCCATCTTCGGGCCCACCTTTACTGCCTTTTCATCCTGTGCACTGAATTGCAATGGCATGTCAGTATCAGATCCCTCAGCACTGTGCTGAGCCTCACCTTACTCATACTCACCCATTGGATGTTACTCAGCTTTAGCAATCGTGTTTCTGCTACAGAAGGGCTTGCCGGATATCTGTAGTATTGATCTGGCCCGAAGGTGGCAACCTTCCAACCTGCTGGTCTCTGCCCATGTTCTCTGTCACAACATCGGATGTGTGTGCTCGCTGAATGCACTGATAAGAAATGTTTTTGAGAAGAGAACCTTGTGCTTCCCAGAGCAGTAAGACTGTGAGGATTTGGGAGGCTCTTCACAAACCTGGTTAGAGTGTGCTTTCCCAGACGGCGTGCTGTTAAAGCAGCCCTTCTCAAAAGCAGAGCGTTGTGCCTGGTGTGACTTAAATCCCACCCACAAAGGAGCATTCCCTGCAGTCTCTGATCTCAGGTGCGTGTTTCCCCCACTGCTGGAACTGCTGGACTTTCATGCCTTCACTGTATGTGTTTGGCTCTCTTTATTAGCTCTGTTTGTTCTACTAGCTGTATGCAAACGTATCGAGAGGTAATGAAAGATCTTTGAAAATAGCTTGGAGATATTAACCGGAGACAAGAAGGTGAATTTTACTGCCTTAAATTAGGCTTCAGAGGATGTCCTTGAACTCAGAAGCTTGGGCTTTGTTGTAGCCTGATATTTACTGCTTGAACTTTCTTTAACTCTAGGACTGGAGGGGGAGCTTTTCTTCACACCTTGCTGTGTATGAAACTTGAACTACACTCGAGAAGGGCAGAAATGTAGCTGACCAGAGCCTCCAACAGCTCAGCCTTTTCCTTCAAACTATGAAGAAGGCTTTAATATTCGTAAGTCAGAAATCTCGTATCAAAACTTAATTCTCGTATAGACACAGCCTTGCTCTGGGGGACCGTGGCAGGTGTGGTCTTTGAGTCATCATAGGTTAGGACACGTGAAGTAATCTGAACGTGTTTCAATTTCTGTGTATTTTTCCCCGTTTCTCTGATCATTTCTCTGTATTGCTGCATCTGGCAAGGATTGCTGTCCTGGCCCAGAGCTCTGTTCCCTCATGGGCTGCACTTGTTTTGCTATCCCACCATTTGGGTTGCACAGGCCATCCACGTCCAGTGTTCCCATCCTCCTGGGCCTCCACACACATGGCAGTTAGCAAGAAAGAGCAAAGTTGTTCAACCTTGTCCTAAAGTTATCAATCTGTTCATCTAACCTGTGCCTTGGTCACAGTGGCAACGTGCCGTTAGCAATGCCATCACTGCACTCAGGTCACAGGCTCTGACAGCAGGCACTGGGGATAATTTCAGGTGAGGCCGTTCTTCATATCCAAGCACACAGATGCTATCTTTTTCCAAATGGACTGTGGTGGTAGGCGGGTAAATCCAGTCGTGCAGGATCTGCAAAATAAAATTATGTACTATGTACATAGTTCTCCAGAGCGGTGGTGATCTGAGGTGGGGCTCCATTTCTCATAACTGTTTTTAAAACTGGCAATATCAGTAATTGTTCTGTTGTGGGTTGAATAATTAAATCTTGTTCACCGTTGCTGAACAGAATTCGATTTATCCTTGATAATCTGCATACATTACTCCTCTCGTGACATGAGTTTTCTTCCGCCAAAACCCAAGGGAACCTTTTTCTTTCCCTGTTTTTGCCAGAAGCTCCAATTGGCACATGCCCCATTTACAGACATGTTTAACTCTGTTTCTGCTTTTTGCATGGGCCGGAAGTCTGAGGCCCTTTGAAGAGCCTTTGTTGCTAATTCAAAGGCAACCTGGGTTTCGTTTCCCCTCTCCAACTCTTCCTTGTCACTTTGTATATAAACGGGGTTAAAATTTGTCCTCAATATGGAACATGCTGTCTCCAAAAACCAAACAACCCAATACACTGCTGTGCCTCATTCTTATTACAGGGTACTGCAAAGTCTGAAATGTTGTGTCGAGTTTTGGGTAGTATTCCCCAATGCCCAAAATGCCTCTGAATTCCTAAAAATGTCACTATTTGAGACTGCCCTTGAATTTTAGTAGGATGAATGCTGGCAGGAAGGTTCTACCTCTGCTGTCATCCCACCAGCGTCCACCTGTGATGTTGTGGGCCAGCTTTATAAAACAGGAGGCATTACTTTTGGATCAGCCTGTGTGCAAAATTAAGGTTTATAATGGCTGGCTGGGTAAATTGGTGGCTGCTAATGAGATCCACAACTCTAAAATAACAGTAGTTAGACACTGATAGCTTTCAAGGCCAATTTAAATAATGTGGCTGTGTTGGGTTACTTATTTATTTGATGTTATCTTTCACTGTTGTGTTTCCTGAAAACTCTCCAGGTGTGTCATTCCAGGCTTGATTTTGAGCGGATTTGTTTTCATGCTCCATTGTAAAATTGCTGTTAAGAATTGGTATTGCAAGAAATGATTCTTGAGGTCCCTTCCAACCTGGGCCATTCTGTGATTCTGTGACTAGGAAAGGCGTTACAACAGAGGTGTGATGATGGAAGGACTGGCACCATAGAGAGGTACTATAAAGGAAGGGAAGAAGATTGCTCACCCATATCAGAAGATTCCAGGTTCACAGGAAGAAGCATCACCAAGGAGGGATCTCCAGAAAGAGATCCTTCCCCAGCTGCAGTCAGCCCTTACATGAGGTCTGAGAGAGGTGCAGCCAGGCTCCAACCCTTCCTGTCACACAGCTGGATTGCCTTCACCTGTTGCTTCCAGGGCTGAGCAGCTCCTTTCCACACGTGCTGAACCAGTGGTTCAGCCTGGGACTCAACAGATTCCATGCATATGTGAAAGATTTCAGTTGTGTTTTTTTTTTTTCTTGGAAGATTGAAAAAGCAAAAAAGTTCTCTGCCCTTGCTCCTGCCCTTTGTTCCCACCTCCACCTGCTCTCAGCGTGCAGCCAGGAGAGGAGGGGCACTCAGGAGCACAATGGGAGCCCTTCGTATCTCCTCAGCTCCTGACTTCCAGCTCTGCAGAGACATTTCTTATCTCAGTGACAGCTGTGGCCCCCACAGCTCCCCTAACCTGGTCCTTGCGGGGCCCACCGCCCCTCTCCCCCCCCACGCACACAGATGGGCCCGCTGGGCACAGGCATTGCCGTCCCAGCAGTGGATTCATCGCCTGGCCCGCAATAAGTCTGTCAGCACCGCGTGTTTATTTGGAGAGTGCCAGCCCGAGTGCTCGGTGGGTTCCGCAGCAGGAAGAAATGTTTCCCAAGGAGGGCCCTGGCACGTGCTGTCCCGAGGAGCGGCGCACACTGATATGTGGAATCAGACTCTATGACCACAGAGTATTACAAAAGCAGGTACATTTAATCAGGGCTGCAATGCTGGGTGCAGAGGGGAGAGCTGCTCCTAAGTCGCACAGCAGCAGGAGAAAGCGTGCTCCAGGTAGAGGCCGAAGTAATGCGTGATCAGGAGTTCCCAGAAATTCAGATCACATTCATTCCATTCTGAGCCCATCAGCACGCGGCCCCTGCTCGCGCGTGCGCAGTGAGTGGTGAGGGTCTTCCTGGCGGTCGTGGGCTGAAGAATCCTCATCTTCCTCACGAAGGCTCGCAGTCTTTCTCCCTGTTAACTTCTGACCCTGCGGGAGGGGCAGCCCCCCCAGCCCCGTTTCAGCTCGCCCTGCGGCCATCGAATCGCCTCACTGCCCGGCGTCCTCAGGCCGTTCTCAAACCCTTCCCTTTACGGCCTTCATCCCCTCATTATCCCAGACCCAATGTCTGCCATCCCTTATTTTTTTTAACGTTTTTGATTCTACAAACTTTCTCTAACTCCCCCCTCTCCCCAATCCTTAATCCCCGTGAAGCCTTTTCCTCACGTTTTCACTATGGGGCCTTTCTCATACTTCAGCACCGGCCCGCACAGCCGTACCGGACAACCGCGCGGCCCCGCACGGCCTCCTGCGCACCCCGCCTCCCGCCTCTCCTATTGGCAAGCCCTGCCCGTTCGGTCATCTCGTTGGCTGCCGCTGCCGCCTGTTATGTGCACGCCGCGCCCCTTCTGGGAGAGCCTCGTCCGCCCCATCGTCTCTGCGGAGGCAATTGGCTGCCTTGGCCGTCACTTAAAGCTTGGGTGGAGGGGCGATTGGACGAACGGGGTCAGGTGGGGTGCCCGCCCTCCGCGAGGGCGAGTCTGGGTAACGTGCACGCAGAGGCGTGACGTCACCCGGCGCGACGCACAGCGGCCGGGGTGAGCGTCACGTGACCCGGGGAGCCGGCGGTACGGGGCCGAGGAAGCGCGGGTCCTTGTGGGGCTGGGCGGTGGGTCTTGTGCTGAAGATTGCAGAGCTGCTGCGCAGTAATGACATCACTGATGGAAGAGCTGAGTACTGGGTTGAGAAAGCTGCCAGGCTCTTCCCTGGGAATCCTGCTGCTTACAGATTGAAGGTAAATTCCAGCTTCTGATCTCTGTTCTGTGCCTAGAAGAAACTTTAGTTGCATCAAGTGATGGGAAAACAGTAGTAGTAATAGTATCCAAGAGGTCAAGATTAGATAGGTGATATTGCCTCTGTGTATAATCAATAGATATCAAGATGTTATAATCACAATACAATCAAGAGAGTTAGGCAAAATAGACAACGATCACAAAAAGAGAATAGGTGGAAGAGCTTACCCTTTGGCTGAGCTTACCACAAAACACCAAGAGAGGTGATCTCCAGAAGAGATCCTTCCCCTCTGGTAGCCAGCTCTTAAATAGGTCTAGGAGGGGTGGAGCCAGGCAGCACAGGTGAATTGCCTTCACCTGTGCTCCTCTGGCTGACTCATGGCTCGCCTCAGGTGATTAATCAGAGGTTCAGGCCGTGATTCAGCAGTTCCCATACACTCTGTTACGTGACTACTCTGCTTTCTAGGTTTTTTTATTTGAGTTAAAAACTATCAAGTGTAGGAGATGCTCTTATTCCCTAATGCTGTGAAAGTGCTTTCAGTCATATGATCTCGCTTTTGTACAGGCGTTAGTTTTCTGGAGCACAACAGCAATGAAATTGAAGTCTTGAGAGGCTTGTGCTTCGGGGTTTTTTTGTGTGGCTTTTTTTTTTTTTTTTTTTCAGTCAAGTTGCTCTGTATTGAAGTGTGTCAAATCATCTGGTTCAAATTTGACGACTTAGCATTTAACTTAGCATCTACAAGATGCAAACTCTAAAGTTATGGTTTTTTTTTTTTTTCTTTTCTCACTTCTAAAATGCTTTCCAAACTCTCTGTAGCACCTTCGAGCTTTGCAGAGCAGTTTGAGTAATGTAGTCAGTAGTGGCGGTGAGAAAGCAGTCAGGTAATGTAGTTGCTGAAGAGGCTTTCATGGAGAATGCAATTTTAACATGTTGGCTTTGTATTTGATAGGAGCAGTTTACTGGAGTGTCAAGGTGAAGATGGCTGGAATCAGCTCTGTGATATGATTCAGACCGAGCTCTGTGCGAGACCAGACGATCCCTACCTTAGCATCAGACTGGTTGCTCTCTACCATTCAACAGATTAAGAGATACTGTGCTTCACTGTCAGGAGGCGGAGAAGAAAATACCTGTAGGCTCCAGCTTGGAATGGTGTTAGTGTGTCATAAAGACGTTCGAGGTATTTAATCATGTTTTGGTCCTGTCGTAATCTGCCATGTCCTTGAAACTAGTGTTATTCTCTTAGTATCGTTACAATGATACAGCTAATTCTCAAGTGGCTTAACTCCTTCAAATGCAGCGTCTGCTGAAACCCATGATTTGCTTAGGATTTTCTTAAGCCTTCCAGAGTTGAAAAATATGTTAATGTCTCACCTGGGGAACTGGATTATGTAGCAAGGTGTTCTGGAGAACCTCTTGCCTTCATGTAAGGATGGTGGTTTCTCATTCTCTAATGAACTTTGTTGTTTAGGAATACCTTGAATCAGTACGAGACTTGGAGTCTGATAAAAATAATTGGAGAGCTGTCAAGAAGGATCATCTGCTGGCCTATTCTAGCTTGGTTAAAAATACACTTGCTTCTAGAGATGTTCGAGAAAGCAGAGGGGCCCTTGAAAGGTATTGTTTTAACTGTTCTGTTTAAAAAAAAAAAAAAAAAGAAATTGAATATTTTTTCTGGGTCACAGAACTTCTAGCAGGCATCATTTTCAGTGATTAGCCATTTTGTGGATGGGAGAGGAGTTCCTCTGTACTAATTGCAAAGAAAAAATGTTGCTAGGCGTGATCCCCAAGCTATGTGTCTGAGCTACAGGCCTCAGAGAAGACTCGGTGATAGGGGCCTAGTATAAGTGGGAGGCCAGGACTTGGTTGAAAAGGAATCTTTCCTATGTTCCAGTTTTGATCGTGTGCTTCCCTCTGTGAGACTGTGTGCGAATGGACCTGATGAGCTGTCTCGTACCTTCCTTGAAATGAAAGGACACTTCTACATGCATGCTGGAACTTTCCTGCTGAAAAAGGCACAGAACAGCGAGGCATGATGGAGAGATGCGTGTGAACTTGCAGCCTTGTGTTACCTGAAAAGTTTCCATGTAAGTCCCTGTTCAATTTGTGCATTCAGTGATTGCAATTGAATGCTCTCACTGTACACACACTGAACACCCATATTCCAAAAAGTAGCTGCTGTTTAAGGCTGTCTCCTCGCCAAATCTTACTCTTCCATACTTGTTTAAAAGATTTCAAACGGTGTGAAGAAAATCCCATCCGTTTCACTTGTCAGAAGTAAATGACTCTTAAGGGCTAACGAGTATATTTTCTGTAGGCCGTTCCCTTCTCTGTAATGCAGCTAAATTAACTAATATTAAGGTTATTGATACGGAAGGGAGGGGAATGACCTGAGTAGCTCTCACATACTTATTGCACAGATAGCAGAGCTTGATCAAGCTTAATTCTTTGCTTTATGGAATACAATCAGTTTTCCTTTTGCACAAGTGCTTGCGTTCAAAACATCGCTTTCTCTTGTGCACTCTTACAGCTGTTTGCAATTGTTCAGTTACTCACCTCGTGTCCTTTCCTGAAAAGAAACAAGCTTGTTTCCTAACTTTTAAGACTAAATGAAGTGATTTGCTTTTTATTGTCAAGAAGCTGTAGCAATTCTTTCTTCCCCAGATTCCTAAACCAAAGTCAAAACTAATGAGAGGAGATCATGCTGGGCAAGATAAGCTGGAAACGTTGGCCTGCAACCGAAAAAGCCAGTCTGGTAATAAAAAATAATAATTACAAATGTTCCATAGTTCCATTTTAATCTTATGAGCTGCTAATGTCAGAGTTAAAGGCTTGTTAAAGAGCACGTTTGGTGTCTGGGAACACACCATAAAATGTTCTGCATTTTGGCTGCGTATAAAATGCAGAACACTGGTTTGATCCTGACACGTACTGGGCTTTTCTTTTTGTCTCCAGGACGTTAAAATAGAATTTAACTTTCAGTGTCTCCTAGTCTGCTGGTTTCTGCCTACTAATACACTATTTGTAAGCTTTGCTAGTCCCAAGTGTAAAAGAAAATATTGCTCTTTCCTGTCACTTTTGTTCCCTTCTTTGTTCTAACAGGTTTTCTGCTTTTTTTTTTTTTTTTTTTTTTTTGGTAAAGCTGAGGTAGTCATTTTCAGTCTTCACTATCCTATGGGCTGGAGATGAAAACAAAGAAAACACTGGGCATCGGGCTGAATTGTTCCTGAATAGATGAGACTGACAGCTACTTAGTTAGAAGACAATTGCAGCGCCCTTATAATGAAAATACACAGTAACTGTGGAGAACTGGATTTAAAAATGCCTTGGGACTGCTGTCAGGTCATATGCTAAAAGAGTGACTTAATTATAGGGAGAATGTAAGTTAGAAATTTGTAAATATCATAAAGGGAAATCTTGATTCCCAGCCTGAAGCAGCAGGAGCAACCCACTGCATCAAATATTGTTGTCCTTGTTTAAGTTGAGTGTTCTTATGTGGCATTATGTTTTTCTAGGTCATATGTTGCTGAACTTAAGCCACGGCAAGGAGGACTTCTTGAAATAAATTGTGGAATCTTTTGCAAACAAAAGTGGTTTATTTACATTGTTTGAAAGCCTCTTTGGGAGTGGAGCTTCTAAAGAGAGATCTTTTCTCGGCACAGATGATGTGGGAGATGTCAGTCCCCAGGCACCAGAGCAAGGAGAACTGAGTAAATACGATATTGGTAAGAGATGCTACTTAAACTCTGCATACACGTGACTCTGTATTGGAGGTTCTTCTCCAAGTGCTTCATTTGCAACAAAAGACAAGTGTCTGTCATAGCTCTTCATCATTCCCCAAATGAGAGGGTGCTTTGCAAGAAGTTTCACTTGCAGCTGCAGCTGCGAGGCAGTGTCATTATGCCAGGTTCTGAAGAATTTCTCACATACTTTCTGCTTCCACACTGTTGTCTTCTGGTCTGTTCTGATTCATTTCCAGTTGAAGCTGCCTATTGAGCTTTTTGTGCTTGTATGCTGGTAAGTGCTGATAGGAAGCCTGTACTTATTTATGTGTAATCTATGAACATAGGTTAGAGGCATAAAAATGAAATAATTCCAGGATGAGTTGTGAACTAATGAGATCTTCCAATTTTTTTAAGCTTAACTTGATGATGAAGTCTGGCTTTGAATTTGAGCATAACAAGAGTAGAATGCTAGTAGCCTCCTCCTTAGCTGTTAGTGGTCAGAAACATGTAGACTATTTAGTCTAAAACTGCCGACCAGGGTGCAAAGCAATAAAGCTTATGGCCCTTTCTCTGCATATGTGTTTTTTATATCTATATGTCTGTTTTATATATTAAATAGAAGTTTATGCTACTACGGCCTCTCTGAAGAAGTTTGTTCAGCATGTTTTTAAATACATAACGCGTAATTTAAGAAATGGTTTGTGCTTCTTGTTTGTAGGCCAAAGATTTTCCTTGTTAGAGAGGTGTGATGTTATCTCTATTTTTTGCTTTGTCAAAACTATTGATGAGTGTTAATGTGCTTTGGTTGTGCACTACTATGAAGTAGCTATTGCTTCTGCAGAAGTTATTAGTATAGTGTGAACAGGTGCAGAAATCACTTGAAGAAAGCGACATCTTACTTGAAAATTCTTAGTTCCAGCTTGTTAGACAGAGGCGAGCAGGTGGGAGGAGGTTGGTGGGGAAGTGCTTTGATGGGAGAAATATTCGGAGCTCGCTCCTCTTGCAGTGAAACCCAGCTCTGATCAGATGCAGGTCTTCCTAACTTGGTCGCAGACTCTAGCTTCTTACAACCCTTGTTATTGCACAGGTGCTGTTTGGATGCACAGCTGTAGTCTCCAGCACCTTGCATGGCTTGGCTTGCAGTGGAATTCTGTGTCAGTGTTATTCCCACTGCGCAGATCGTTAAAACAACTTTTTCACTTGCCCCACGAGACGTCGAGAATGAAACAGATGCTCCTGAATCCATTTGCCTGTTGGACCTTGAAGTAAGCAAGCTTCCCAAGTTCTTAAAAGCATGTAAATGCCAGTTTTTTGGTACCTAATACCTTCACAGAGTCACAGAATCACAAGTTTGGAAGCGACCTGCAAAATCGTCTAGTCCAAAAACCTTCTGTTTGTTTATTTTTACCAAAACAGGTTTTTTTACTTGGGATGGTGTTCACTTGCAACTTAGAACTGCGAGAGAAGTTTAATACTCAGCGTGGCACACATCAACCTCCTTTCTTACCGTTGCTGCTGTGCAAACAGTACTGTACTGAGAAGCAAAGGTCCTGGTGGGATGCTGTGTGTACTCTCATGCAGAAAAAAACAATGTAAGAATTCTTCAGTTTGGAAAGTTTGGTTCCAATATTTCCAGAGGGCTTCCGAATTGATTGCCATGGGTTGTGTAAAACCAGTTCCTTTTGTTTGACGTCCTTTGAACATTAAAGGTTTTTTGCTGTAGGGGTGTGAGATGGTGAAGAACTTTCTAAAAACGGGCTTTACATTTCTGATATTGCATTTGTAAAGAAGAGCTAGCTGAGGACTAAAGCTGCTTGTTGTGTTCATCAAACAAACGATGTGTGAACAGATGAAAAAGAGGGAATGCTAATTGAGGAATATTTCTTTTGATATTCAGACCAGACTGGCAGCCAAACTGAAGCTTCTTGTACATCATGGATTGAGTACTGTGTGAGCCATGGAGAAACGCAGCCTTCAGCCTGCCTTAATTATACACTGGGCTAGAAGCCTGCAAAAAAACAGTAAGTTAAGATTATCTGTAAATAAGTACCATCTGTTTTTCTCTAATTTGCAAACTTAACAGACTAAATAAAATCAGATGAGAATGTAGAATTGAGAAGTGCTGCTAATTTTGATGGCATGACTGGAGCAACTACCTTGCCTAACAAGTACTCTCTACCTCACTACTCTCTTAACAGCACAGGTAAAAGCAACATTATTTTCTCCCCGTGTTACTTTCTGTGTCTGTAGAGAGACCTTCTGAAATACGTCCCAAGTGTCAGAGAAAAATTCTTGAAACTTCTCAAGAAAACAACTGTATCACAGAAGAAAAAGTATGAATAACATTTTATTTGAATTTTCTGTGACGGTTTGGATTTCTCTTCTTCAACAGGGCATTAGCCTCCTACGACCAGAAAGAATATGTTGGAAGAAGTGTCTACTACTGGAAGAAAACTTTGTTTAGCTTGAAAACTATCAAAAAGCGCAGAAGTATTCCTGAACCTGCTGATCCTCTCTTCAAGCATTTCCATACTGTGGACATCCAGATACTGATGGAGTATTCAAAGAGGAGAGTAAGAGGGGTTAGAGGAAAAGTAAGTAAGGGGGTAAGAGGAAAAAGATGGCATGGCTAAAGACTGAATCCTTTATTCATGTGAACAATACCACTTTAATACATGGAAACACTTATGTGAGTAAAACTCTCAGCAAATGTTTTAGGAGAACTTTGTGTCTTCTAACTTCACATTTTCTCTTACATCTCTTCATTTACCTCCATCAGCATTAGCAGCAGTACTAATATTGGTTGGTGTGCTGTAGTATCATTCACTCACAATTTTCATGTACTTCTATGGATAGCGGAAGAGTTACTGAACTCATGTAGTCCCTACAGTGAATGCTCAGATCTTTCAGGAAGGCCTGGTTGTGGATGCCCCATCCCTGGAGGTGTCCAAGGCCAGGCTGGATGGGGCCCTGGGCAGCCTGGGCTGCTATGAAATGTGGAGGTTGGTGGCCCTGCCTGTGGTGGGGGGTTGGAGCTTCGTGATCCTTGAGGTCCCTTCCAACCCGGGCCATTCTATGATTCCATGATTCTGTGACTCCGGGCCATGGTAGCATAAGCTGCTTTTAGGGACAACTGGAAGGCCATATTCTCTAAAGGCCAGCTGTCTCCTCAGTCCCATCCTTCTTCCCACAGAAATTGCATACCCAAGCTGACTGCCAGCAGACATCATATATTCGCCATTGAAATAGAGGTTCAATGTGATGCCTGTTGAGCAGACAGCCAAGTGAGCTTTCTGACTGCCTCTCACCACTCGTACCATGAAGCAGAGCTACACAAAGAAAACACTGCTGCCAACATCCAACACAAAATACACCTGCAGTTTGGGGCATCACCACATCCACTCTCATAGACAACACTGCCCAATTCCTTTTCACCTTTTCCCAGCAGATTCTCTGAGTACTTTCGCCCCAGTTTTTCCCTTGTTGAGGATTCTTACCCCACTAGCCTTGACACAGAGTGGAAAAAAAGTGATGAAGCAAGCATACCTACAGTGTTTGGTGGAAATTCATGGTGCTTCCTCTCACTTCTCCCATTAGACTCTAGGGGTAAAAATCAATGATACTTTTTCACTTGGCAGAAGCACCTCACACGTGATATATGGAAATTTTTGGCTCAGTGTATGTGTTCTGAACACTCAACTCTTCATTTCTTTCCCCTTTTCTCCACTGCATTACATTTAATTTTTTCTTAACTGAGCAACACTGTGCAGCTGCAGTCATTCACAGAATCACAGAATTGTAGAGGTTGGATGGGACCTCTAGAGATCATCGAGTCCAACCCCCTGCCAAAGCAGTTCCCTACACCAGGTCGCACAAGTAGACGTCCAGGCGACTCTTGAATATCTCCAGAGAAAGAGACTCCACAACCCCCCTGGGCAGCCTGTTCCAGTGCTCCGTCACCTCACCTAAAGAAGTTCTTGTGTACATTCATGTGGAACTTCCTATGCTGCAGCTTATGTCTGTTTCCCCTTGTCTTGTTTCCACGTACCACTGAAAAGAGACTGGCCTCACCACTATGGCCCCCACACCTCAGGTATTTATAAACCTTACAATAAACCAGCTATTTATAAACATTACAAGTGTTCTCAGTCTGTATTTACCTTCGAAGGTCAATATTAATTATTCTGCCATACATCCCCTATTTCAGAACTGCAAGCAGCTTTCGTGTCTTCTCTATGCGAGAAGTTAGTCCAGAAAAAGGTATTAACTCACCCTACGAATCCTGCCATGGGGCTGTTCTGCCATTCATACAAACAAAATTGCCTTTCTTCTCTGCAGAGCACAATGAATTTTTCATCTTCTCACTTAACAGTTGTATCTTTTAAAGAATAAAAGTAAATCTAAAATTAGCAAGGATTTGGTAACAGTAGGTCAGCTATAAATACTTGTAAATGGGAAACATACAGTGAGCATCTTTGGAATTATGACATTACAGCATTCTGATTTTAGGAAAGTTACAATTAAACTCCGTTTCAATACAACCAACTCTATATTACAAACTCAACAAAAACGTACGGAGGAGCAGAAGTCCTACTCAGTGCACTTAGTGCCTTTTACACGGTTATTCAGGTACAGCATGGTCACAGCTCTGGCCTGGTTCGACCTGGACCCATGGACCCACGCCCTATGATGGGTCTAAAAGCAAAACAGTGGCAACGAGCTAAGGGAGAAAATTAATTTATTAATTTTGTTTTTGTTTTTATTTTTGTTTGTCTGTCTATCTGTATGGCTGTTGCTTTAGTTTTTGTTTGTTTGTTTGTTGTTTTTGTGTGTGTGGGGGGGGGGTTGGGACAGGGGGTTTTGGGAGGGTTGAGTTGGTTGTTTAAGCTTGGTTGTTCTGTTTGTGTGTCTGCTTCCAAGTGACTTCAGTATATGTCCATCTCAGAAATCTGCTTGTATTATGATTTTTAATGCAAACATGAAAAATATTTACTACAGACACCTTTTTCACTGATATTCTGATACTTCACTCAACTAAGGAAACCTCATTATTCTTCAACAGGTCATCTACAAACTGATTAGTAGAGAAGAAGCCACTAGTAGTAACAAACAATTAAGAGGCCACGGCCACCTGAGGGAAACCTCATGGTGTTTTGTTTTGGCCAAGGAAAACCAGTTGATTATTTTCAGAACTTGCATCAATTAAAAAAATAAATAAATAAAAATGATAACTAGTAATAATAATTAAATAAAAGTACGAAAAGACCATTCAAGCTGCATGAAAATAAAATCATGGATTCTCACTACCACCGTTGCTGTATTTGTTTATAAAGCCAAGATCATGACCTCAATCGACTGTGTAAAACTGCATCACTTGACATGCTGTCTTCCTCTAAAGAGGGATTAAAAACACAAATGAAATCTTAGAATCCATTTGAAAATCAATTTTACTTTATTTCCCTTAACTTCAATAATATAATGAAACCCAACCTTCAGTTACAAGGATGAGTAACGTGAGCAAACGTGGATTCATAACTGGTATAACTAAGTGATATTATTCTATAGACTTCAAAGGTGTCTGCCTTCTGAATATCACCAGATTTTACAAAAGATCATTCAGATCAACGCTTTAAACGTATGCTATCAAAATAAGCTCAACTAGCTTACAAAAATGACCAGGCATTTTCACTTTCAATACATATGATTTAAAATGATGCCTTTAAAATAGTGACCAAGCGCTGTGCGGCTTCCATCATTTGTAGCCTCGCTATATTAACTACATCTCAAGAAGAAGGATTGCACTCTTATGGAAAAATTAGGTAGCGAATGTCAGTCTTACTGAGTAGACTAACGGTCATCACTTTATCTAAAAATAAGAAAACACGGATCACACAAATATACGTTTTCTTGTCGGGAAAAAAGCGAGGATTTTCAGAAGGAGCATGAAATCACAAGCAGCATGGATGTTCAGATTTTGTATATTCAAAGGCACAAAAAGAATTCTCATAGAAAATATCCATAGAAAATATGTAATCCTTTATCGCCTTTGGAGAAACTGCATGTATGCAAGAGCAGTTGGTGAATCAGATGCTAGGGGAGTACTGCTTTGTCTTATCCACAAGTCACAGAATCACAGAATCACAGAATCACAGAATCGTAGGGGTTGGAAGGGACCTCCAGAGATCATCGAGTCCAACCCCTGCCAAAGCAGGTTCCCTACAGCAGGTCGCACAGGTAGGCATCCAGGCAGGTCTTGAACATCTCCAGAGAAGGAGACTCCACCACCTCCCTGGGCAGCCTGTTCCAGTGCTCCGTCACCCTCACTGTAAAGAAGTTCTTGCGCATATTTGTGCGGAACTTCCTATGCTGCAGTTCTTTCCACTTAAACACAACAACTTATAAACAGAATTAGGTAATGTTGGAGGAAGATCAAAGAACTGGATTGAGTACCAAAAAACATTCAATGTTGCCAAACTCTTTTAAAACAGCTCAAAGGAAAATATTTGATTTGACTGTACATTAGAAATACTTGAAGGAAAGATGTCTTTATACTATAGGTCATCAAAAGCCCAAAAGATAATGCTGAAATACAGTAATTTTTCAGTAATTACTGAAAAATATATTTTAGATTTTTCTAAGGAAGTGCAGAATAGGTAGAACATTATTTAAGCATATTGAAATACAACCATTTGAAATCTCCTTTGAATTTCAGAATCGCATGCCTTGTGTGCATTTTATCCTTCACAAAGATCTGCTATCTGTTTGAGCTGTGTTCACCTGTCACTGACCTGGTAGGAAGTTCCTGTATGTGAAGTTTGAGAAACGCTGAAAAATAGATCTTGGCGAATAGCACTATGACTCACTTTTCAAATAGAAATATGTTATTGCTACAACTGGATCATTATCATCTTCAATGAATAAAAAACGTAACATTTTAAAAACTCTTTCCTCTCTGCCAGATTTGACTGAAAGGGGCCTAGAATTTCAAAGAGATATGATGCAAAGTGTCAATGACGCCCCCTGTCATTGTAGAAGTTAAGTTCTGCAACCAACTGAGAGCAACAGGCTAATGTTAATCAAATCCAGACTACATGGTGTCTTTTTTCTGTCTGCCTTCCTTTTCCAAGACTCACAAACTGCATTTCAAGTATTGCTGTCAAGAGTGTCAAAAGTTGCGCTTTTAAGAAAAGAGTTATCCGCTCATGGCTAAGGAAGGTATTCTGCCATGTATTCATGTAGATTTGTACAGGCAGGTTCTGTCCTTCCATCTGCAATATAAAGGAGTTCATTCTTCTCTCAAACAAATGCCATTGTATGTACTTCGATGAAGCAGGTAAAATAAAATTTGTCTATTTTTTCTTCCAGCTCTCTGAGGTGGTGTATTAAAAGGTGTTGCTTCTCCTCACAGACACTGAATCGATTACATGGGTTTCTCCATTTTGCTGCTGAGAAGTTACAGATCAGTAGCACTATGCTGTTTACTGATGTCGGAGTATCAAACCCTCATTTCAGAAGTTTTCTGATGACACGGCATTAGTATACAGCTCCCAGAAAGCTGAAATAACTCAGTACTCAGTAAAGTATCACACATGCTTGTCTTTGCAAGTCAGAGAAATAATGTGTGTGCATCTTAAAGCCAAGCAGAAGCTTAGTTACATATGTTTTCTTGGGACAAATCTACTTTCAGTTATTTTAACATGCTTAATAGAATTGTTTCACGTATATATATATATATGTTTCATGCATATTTTCGTGTTTCCATAGAATAATCAGGTTATAATTGCTATGCCTGGAATGTTTGCTGATTTTATCATGAAATATCTTGCACTCTACTCATGTTTTTACCTTTTACTCCTGTTAATATGCGACATCATCTAGTAACAACATTCATGTAGATAAGTGATTTCACTATGGGTTAAACAACCGTTGGATAAAAAGCTATCAGACATTCCCATTACTATGTGCTCCAAATACTTTGAGAATAACTGAAAATTCATGAAGAAAAAAAATGGCTGGTGGCTGAGAAAGGTTAAAGATACATGGTGCTGTATGTCCCCTAATGACACTGCAAAATGAATACAAAGAAAGATACTGAGCAGGCTCCCACCTAGTATCTTCACAGTAAGCTACACAGTAAAAAGCCAATCAACATCTTCATGCCAGTGTCTGGTAAGAAGAATAACCTCCAAAACAACTTCATTGAAAATCTTTTAACTTGCACTAAGATAAACCTTTTATTAAACTGTCTTGAGAGAAAGTTTATGTGCTCATCCCCTAGAAAAAGTGGCTTTTTGCATAAGGGGCTTCTCAAATAAAGCTTATGTACAGTTCAGTGAGTGCTTTGAAAATTTAGGCTGTTTAAAATGATTCTGATTTTGCTCTTTCTGATCACAAGAGTATTGCACTGAGTGCAGGTGTCCAGTTGTGGAAAGGACTGCCATAATGCTGATGTGTGGTATGAAACTGGGGTGCTAGACACAACTAGTTCCAGCCTACTGCTACTCCCGCCTACTGCCCCACAGGACCCATTATCCAATGAGCAGGCAGCTCAGAGGGAGTGGAGCTCAGAAGAAAGATGGCAGAAAAGAGTGGGAACACCTTGTAAGAAGGTCATGGAGAAGGTGCTATGTGCCCCCAGCAACGCTCACCCTGCAGCTCCTGAAGAGCGTATGCTGGATCAGGGAGAGGTGTGAGGAGGAAGGGAAAGCGGAGAGGAGCTACTCTTCGACAGATGAAGGAGTCAGAAACGGAGGGGTGAGGAAGACCTGCTGAGCAGGGGAATGGGATGAATAAATGAAATTTATTTTCCCTAAGTCAAATTTGTTTTACTTCTGAGGTAATATTCCCATGGGCTTTCCCCTCTCTCTCTGGCTTTCTGTGGAGGGGGAGTGAGAGAGAGGCTGAGTGAGTGTCTGGTGGCCATAAAATCAACACACCAAATACACTGTGGCAAAAGCATTATAAAATCAATATACATTGATTAAGTTGACAAGTTACAGTCTCAGCACCTCGATTACTAGGAAGTCAGGTAGATCTTGGTGCATTATACAATAGATGTTCTTACTGATGGTGTTGATTGCCTAAGCAAATTAGGCCTCTGAAGAGAAAATTGTACAGCTGATTCAATGTGTATGTATGAGGTCTGCTTCAACAGTAACGTCTCCTAATTGATTATATTCATCCACAATATCAGAGGCCGATGCTGGTGGTGTGACAATAGAGGATTCAACAGTATTCCATTACAGGTATATTACATACCTGTATATATACATACATCTATACAGGTGTATTAGTGTTCAGTGTATTCAGCTAACATTTTGACAGTTACCTGCTCTTTTTTTTTTTTTTTTTTTATGCACTGACACTGAGCACATTACTACTGTTCTTTGCTCAGTTCATACACACAAACAGAAATAGCTTACAGTACATTTTAGACATAATGGCAGCGTAACACCAGCAGGGATTGAACTTGTGATACCTAACAAAATCATTCACTTAAATTAAAATATGTAGCTCTTTTATCCAAGACTGGAGTAGACCATACCATATGAATTATACAGTTACTATTAGTGCTGTAAAAATACTACACGGGGAATGATCTTTGCATAGATATATTTCTATAGGACTTTGGTTTACAACCTCATTCACGTAGGAGACTAAGACACTATGCTGCTGTTAGAGAAAATAGATTTATTGTTCACAAAGAGCTACTGCTGAGGAATGTTAAAGTCACCTTTAAATCAGTAGTATTAGAGAAATGTAAATTAAAATCTTGTGGCAAAAGTTATTCCAGGTAATCATAATAAAATAAATTAGCTATCAATTCCAAATAATGTGCTCTATCTTTTCACTAGTAAAACATTTCTGATTGCTTACACACTGAATAGAAATAAAATATCATCCTTAAAAAAAAAAACAACAAAAAACCAACAATCTTTCCAATAATGACCTAGTTCAAGGAAAAGGAAAAGGAAAAGGAAAAGGAAAAGGAAAAGGAAAAGGAAAAGGAAAAGGAAAAGGAAAAGGAAAAGGAAAAGGAAAAGGAAAAAGCTGGACACTGCTCTGAAACGTGGACACTCACAACTCCTTGGTGCCAGATGGATTGCATCCTGGAGTGCTAAGGGATGTGGTGGATGTGGTTGCCAAACCACACTCCATCATCCTTCAACAGTCCTGGCTAACTGGGAATGTCCAGGTGGACTGGAGACTGGAAGATATGAAGACCATCTTCAGAAAGGGCCAGGAAGATGATTCTGGTAGCTACAGACCTATCAGTCTCACCTTGGTGCCATGGAAGGTTGTGAAACGGACAATCTTGGGAGCCACCATGGATCAATTAAAGGTCAGCCATGGGATCAGGCCCAGACAGTATGGGTCTATGAATGGAAGATCCTGTCTGACAAATCTGATTTCATTCTATGACAGGGTGACCTGCTTAGTGGATGAAGGTAAGGCTGTTGATGTGGTCTTCAGTAAAGTCTTTGACACTGCCTGCCACAGCATCCTCGTGGAGAAGCTGGCTGCCGTGGTTTGGATGGGCATTCGCTCTGCTGGATGAAACATTGGCTGGATGGCAGAACTCAAAGAGTTGTGGTCAGTGGAGTTAAATCCAGTTGGAGGCCAGTCACGAGCATTGTCCCCCAGGGCTCTGTTCTAGGGCCGCTTCTGTTTAACATCCTGATTAATGATCTTGATGAGGGGATGAGTGCACCCTCAGTAAGTTTGCCGATAACACCAAGTTGGTAGGGAGTGTTGTTCTGCCAGAGGGAGGAAAGGCATTACAGAGGGACCTGAATCGATGAGCCAAAGTAAACTGTATGAGTTTCAATAGAATCAAGTGTCAGGTCTGGCATTTTGACCACAACAACCCCAGGCAACCCCAGGCTTAGGGAGGAGTGGCTGGAAAACCGCCTGACAGAAAGGGACCTTGGTGTGCTGATGGACAGTTGGCTGAATATGAGCCAGCAGTGTGCCCAGGTAGCCAAGAAAGCCAATGGCTTGTATCAGGAATGGTGAGCATTTGAAATCTGTAAGTAAGCCAGGAGATGATTAGACAAGCCGCCTGGAATTTGAGGACAGTCAGTTACTGATAGTCCATGATGACAGATAGCCAACAATGCTTTCAAAATATCAGTGTGCTTTCAGAATTGTTTTCAGGCACAATATTTCTAAAGACCTATTCTTATGTTTCTTATCTGTCACATTGGTACTTGTAAAATGCTATTGAGATTGTGGTTTGCAGCCTTTAACACATCAGCTAACATAATTTCATACTATACAACTAATACGCATTTAATTTCTGGTTAATGCCTTTGAATTACAGTAATAGCACTGAGGACCATTACTGCTGATGGGCACAGAGGCTGGACACATGGGCAGCATGAAAGAAATACAATAGATGTATGGGCTTACTTAGCTACTGTCAAGTGCAGAGACACTACGATGAACATTAAACTTTACATGAGTACCAATCTAATGTTTTAGTCCATGTTATTGTAAATACTGCAAAGTAGGTTATGTAGAAGACCTGTGCTGCAGCTTTTTCACATTTCTCTAGCTGCATGGATAATTAGACTTCATGCAGGTTGAACATTGGATGGTAGAATGATCTTGGTAGAACTTAAGTGGCCATTTGTCCCCTGAATAATGGAAGTAGGTTTTTAAAACAGTTCAATGAAAGGTATGAACTCGTATTTCTACATCCACTAATACAGCATAATAGACAATTTCTATTTATTTTTTTAAATTGCTGTGATACAAAATGTACCTCAAAGTACAGTTAGTAAATCTTTAGGCAAGCTTGGAGAAATTTAATACATATATAATACATGATGCATACATGATGCAACACAACGTCTTGCGAAGCGTTAAAACTGGACTTTGACTTCCATTCATTTTAATACTGTTCAAAGAAACATTAAAAAACAATTAAAGAGTGACAGTAAACATGAAAATGAAGGGATGACTTCAGGAATGTAAGCAAGTATCTTTTCTAATCACAGCTAGATAATTCTGGTGACTTCATGCTCTCTTTTTTCCTGTTATCTCAGTTCTGTTTAAGCTAGTTAAATATCAAGTAATCATTGAATCTGAGCAAGCTCTACTAATTCAAGTGAAGAGTTACACAACGACTACTGTACTTGTTACATTGAGTAATGCATTCTTATATGTCAGTATAGGGAAATTTTCTGTGAAGAAGAAACCAAATTCAGCACTTGTATTAAGTAGCTCAAATGTTCAGCAAAGACTCAGTATAAGAACATTTGCATATACATTTACCATTCCTTTAAACAGAGAAAAGTAATATTAGGAAAATGATGTTCTCAACCTCCCTTTATTTTTGTATTTGATCTTAAGAAAACTAACACTAACTCTTTCTGTTATCGTAACTCCAACTCACATATTTCACAGAGTCACAGAACTGTAGGGTCTGGAAGGAACCTCTAGAGATGATCTAGTCCAACTTCCCTACCAAAGCATGCTCCCTTGACCAGGTTGCACAGCTAGGCATCAAGGTGTGTCTTGACATTTCCAGAGAAGGAGACTCCACAGACTCTCTGGGCAGCCTGTTCCAGTGCTCCACTACCCTTACTGTCAAGAAGTTCTTATGCTCATGTGTGTGGAACATCCTGTGCTTCAGTTTGTGGCCATCTCCCCTTGTTTTATCACCAAGCACTGTTGAAAAGAGCCTAGCCTTGTCTGTTTGCTTTCCTCACCTTAGATATTTATAGGCACTGACCAGATCCCCCCTGAGTCTTTTTTTCTCAAGGCTGAACAGCCCTAGGTCGCTCAACCTTTCCTCATAAGGAAGGTGCTTCAAGTTTTTTATCACCTTTATGGCCCTCCACTGGACTCCTTCCAGGAGATCCCTGTCTTACTTACCTGTTTCACTTTATGTCTTCACTAAAACAAGCAACCTAATAACAGTAACAATGACAACAACAACAACAACAACAACAACAGTAATTATAACAACAATAATAATTCAACATAGCAAATGTTGCACTTACCATATATAAGGCTGGGATGCAGTTCTGCATATACTGGAAATCTCACTTGCATCTTGCCTTCACAAGATTTCCAGAATTTGAGAATAAATATGGCAGCATAAACTCAGTTGAAGAATTCAGGAGGAATTTCTGATGCTACAGTAATATTCCCACAAGACAGTCAGGATATCATCATTATTTTTAATGAATATTCATATTGAACTTCCAGCTCACAAAAGATGCTATAATTATTTCTTGAAAGGTGGTGGGTTTTTAAATATATTATGACACTTTTTTCCTTTCAGAAGATGTACCTATAAAAATACCTGCATTATTCAGTTCTGATCAGATCCATATGAATACTGTATGCATAATTCCACTCTAAAATAGAAGTTTTCCAGTAGTATAAACATATCATTCTGAAGAGTAATTAGATACAGAAAATAAAATACAATCAATGTTGAGAACTTACAGAAGTGCAGATAAACAAGTGCTCATGACGTTTTTCAACAGATGGTTAGAAGAAATCAGAATATCCTTCTAGATTTTCTCTTCTAGGTTCAGAATATACAATTACAGTTTTTATAATTGAAACCGAGAAAAATGTAGAATCAAGAAGGCTTCAGCAGATCAACAATCATCCTTTAAAATAATTTTGTAAAAACATAAAAGCATTTTATTCAAACTTAGACACAGTTCCAAAAATCCTTTTTTTTTCCTCTCTGTAATCATATATACTTGTGTATTTGCTAAAAATCTAACAGTGGATTTTTTTTTTTTTTTTTTTTTTCTCCAGTGAATGACATTATATTATTGTTTCTTCTTTGGCTTTGAACTACTATTCAGAATTGTAGCCAGTGTCAACAGCTCCTCTAATTTCAGGTCGGAGGTTTCTTATTCTCTGGTCATCACTCACAGCTATAATTTGAAAATACTTCCCTGTCCTTCATTGAGTTCTTTCAGAGCACTTCAGGTAAGTGCAGTAAAGGAAGACAGAGTTAGTACAGTTCAACCATAAATAGTTTTTCATTCTTATAATACACTTGGGATGAGAGAGCAGAAGATGATAGTGACCCAAGTAGCAATCACTAACTAACATTAATTTACAGAAGAAAAAAATAAAAAAGAATAATAATAATAAAAAAAGAGAGAGATCAGTACAGAGCTTAACCAGTAAGGTATCTTACGCAGACCTTGGAAGTTGGAAATCAATAAATAACAAGAAATCCAGTAAACTTGAGAGTAGGAAGAGAGTTGCAGGGATGGTGGTGATACAACTGGATATCTTACACTGTGATGAAGGCTGAGCCTTGGGAAAATCTAAAATAATTCCTTCTTTTATCCATAGGACTTCAGGTTGATTCAGTGATATCAGAATGGATATAAAAGGCAGCAGGACTAAGATTCCATTGGGAACAATAAATCTTGTATGTACTGCTTTTCCAGTTCAACTTCAAGTATCTTCAATTAATGGAGTGTAAAAAAAAAAACTTTTCTGGGCAGGCTGTTCCAGCAGCTCACCACTCTCTCAATGAAATAGTTGCCTGACATCTAATATGAACCTCCCTTCTTTTAGTTTAAAACTGTTCCCCATTGCTCTATCACTGTTCATCCATGTGAAATTTGACTTCCACTCCTGCTAATAAGCTCCATGTAAGTATTGGAAGGCCACAACAAAGTCTGCCCTCAGCCTATTCTTCTCCGGGTTGAACAAGCCAAGCTCCCTCAGCCTTTCTTTGTAGGAGTGGTGCTCCACCCCTCTGATTGCCTTCATGGCCCTCCTCTGGACCCATTTCAAAAGCTCTACATATAATTGCAGTATATATATTGCACTCGTATATTGGGTTATTGGCGTTCCTTTATACCTCACCTAGCGCAGCTGCTAAGGCCACTATACAGACTCACAAAAAACGGGCAGCTATGGGACTGGGGGAAAACCGAATAGGATGCTTTCCAACAAGCAAAACTGGCAGTTAAACAAGCTCAGGCATTGGGTATATTCGATCCTACCCTCCCAGCCGAGTTGGACGTTCATGTTACTCAAGACGGCTTTGATTGGGGCCTGTGGCAACGCCAGAGCTCTGTTCGGACCCCCATTCGTTTCTGGTCTCAGATTTGGCACAGAGCAGAAGAAAGATACAGTATGATTGAAAAATAGTTATTGGCTGCCTATTCGGCATTACAGGCAGTAGAGCCAATAACTCAAACAGCTGCAGTTATAGTCAAGACCACTCTGCCAATGCAGGGGTGGGTGAAAGATCTGACCCACCTTCCTAAGGCAGGGGTGGCCCAAGCACAAACAGTGGCACGATGGGTTGCCTATCTCAGCCAAAGGAGCAGTCTGTCTTCATCACCCTTGAAAGAAGAACTCCAGAAGATCCTAGGCCTAGTTACATATCACAGTGATGCACCAAAAGAAATACTGGTCGCTCTACCAGAGAAGAGTCCCGTTCAGGTGGGAAAATATCCTATCCCTGAAGATGCCTGCTACACAGATGGGTCCAGCAAGGGCAACCCGAGCAAGTGGAGAGCAATAAGCATACCATCCTTCCACCGAGACAATCTGGTTCGATGAGGGGGATGGTCAGAGCAGCCAATGGGCAGAACTGCGAGCCGTGTGGATGGTTATAACCAAGGAACCCGGTGATGGTATCCTGAACATCTGCACAGATAGTTGGGCTGTGTACCGGGGGTTCACTCTTTGGATTGCACAGTGGGCCACCCAGGAATGGACTATCCACGCCCGACCGATTTGGGGCAAAGACATGTAGTTAGATATATGGAATACGGTCAAACACAGGACTGTATGTGTCTACCACGTTTCTGGTCATCAGCCCCTACAGTCACCGGGAAACGATGAAGCTGACACGCTGGCCCGAGTTCGATGGATTGAGAATTCACCATCTGAGAACATCACCCGCTGGTTACATCAGAAGCTATGGCATGCTGGATAAAAGACAATGTGGGCAGCTGCCTAAAGCATGGGGACTGCCCATACAACTATCTGATATCATCCAGGCATGCCAGGATTGCGACGCTTGCTCCAAGATGAGACCGAGATCGTTGCCCGAAACAACAGCCCATCTTGCTAGGGGACACAATCCTCTCCAGCGATGGCAGGTCGATTACATTGGGCCCCTTCCTCATTCTGAAGGGGCAAGATACACCCTGACCTGTGTCGACACTGCAAGTGGGCTACTGCAGGCCTATCCAGTACTGAAAGCAAACCAGGCATATACCATCAAGGCACTCACTAAACTGATGTCTGCCTACGGGACACCTCAAGTCATCAAGAGTGACCAAGGGACTCATTTTACTGGTGCAACGATACAGCGCTGGCCAGAAGAAAATAACATCGAATGGCAATTCCATCTGCCATATAATCCAACTGGGGCAGGCCTCATCGAACATTATAACGGTATTCTTAAGGCTGCCCTGAAGACAGACTTCCAGTCCTTGCAGGGGTGGACAAAAAGACTGTATGAAACCCTGCGGGACCTGAATGAAAGACCTCGAGACGGCAGACCCAATGCCCTGAGAATGTTGCAGACAACATGGGTCACCCCGCTTAGGATCCAAATTACGGGCACTGATCATCAGGTAAGACCCCAGATTGGTAACGAAAATAATCTTCTGCTCCCTGCCCCTGAGAATTTAGAGCCGGGTACCCATAAAATGAAATGGTCCTGGAAGGTGCAGGTAGGACCCAAGTGATGTGGCCTACTTGCACCTTGGGGGAGACTATTGGAGGTGGGAGGCTCAGTAGTCCCTCCAGTAATAGGTACATGGCCTACTGATATTGTGGTCAACACTCCGATCTTTATTGCTAAAGGGACCCCCATTGTGTCCCTGTGGCAGATCAGGACACCTCCTTTGGTGCCTGATATCGTTATGCAGCACAGATATCCGGCCAAAAGGTGTGGTACAGGCAGCCAGGACGTGCCCCAGTACAAGCGGAAGTGTTGACCCAGGATAGAAATATGGCCTGTATCTTGCCCTGGAGAGCAGACCTTCCCCTAGTGGTACCTCTGAAACATCTGTATTCCTCCCCATGAGTCCGTGAGCCTTCAGGACCACCGGAAGGAACAAAATGCCATCAAGTGTTCCAGTGTTGCTGTCAGATCATGTACAACACCCGGTGATGGTCTGCATGGGACTGATGGAACATAGAACGGACCTGCACCTCAGGGCCTCATGCCTCCAGTCACATCATCGAGCACTGGCCCATAGAAGAATATAGACATCCACTAATCATCACTTGTCTTGAATTGTACCAACACACGTCGCAATAAAGTTGTATAAGCGTTGCGATATACTGGATCTCTGTATTAGGGAAAGCTTACCCTTTTGTTAACCTGATCATTGGTTCATGCCGTGAAGGGGTGGAATGTATGGGAACTGCTGAGTCACGGCCTGAACCTCTGATTAATCACCTGAGGCGAGCCATGAGTCAGCCAGAGGAGCACAGGTGAAGGCAATTCACCTGTGCTGCCTGGCTCCACCCCTCCTAGACCTATTTAAGAGCTGGCTACCAGAGGGGAAGGATCTCTTCTGGAGATCACCTCTCTTGGTGTTTTGTGGTGAGCTCAGCCAAAGGGTAAGCTCTTCCACCTATTCTCTTTTTGTGATCGTTGTCTATTTTGCCTAACTCTCTTGATTATATTGTGATTATAACATCTTGATATCTATTGATTATACAAAGGAGGGACAGCTATATTAAAAGGAGAGCATAATTCTGTTGATTGATTTGTTGAGTCCTCATCTGTTTCTCAAGGTTCTGACATTACAGTTAGCAGTGAAATACTGAACTCTACTTGCAGTTGGTCCTGAGGTGAGAACAGAAAACACTAGATACAACAATTCAGTTATACTTAGCTTTGTACATGTGGAATTTTAATATATTCTTCGTATCCTTAAAAGATTTCTGTGCTCATGTGTATCTCCCACTCACACATCTACTCAAAGAAACCTTGAAGAGCATCTGTTTAATCACTGATGTTCTGGTTAAACTAGCCAGCTTAATATACATTCTTTTCTTACAGGCAGCATACAACCCACCTCTGACAGAAGAGTAGCTTCCAGCTGATGAACTGAATCACCTGGTTGCCTCATTAGTACTAGTACCGATCTGTAATTATTATCGTTGGCATTCTAGTAACATTAGTCTAGAGACTAATTACGCAAATGTTAAACTTGGAGAATTGGATGTCATGGGGCTCTCTGACTTCACATCCATGATATACACATCTTAAACATTTCTGAAGTGCTTTCTTTTATGAGCATTTGTCTGCTTCATCTTACAGGTGAGAAATCCAGATTTACTGTCAAATAGGTTCCACTACAGTGCACAGCTGTTCCTTGCACTGCATTTTGGCCAGGATCTTGCATTCTCTGGGGACTCGGAGCAAAGTAATTTGTGTAAAACTAAGCAGATTAACATTTAACTCTCTTTCGGGCAAAGCCCCTGACCATGAGGCTTTCAGCTTTGCTCCTATTGATGTTTCCTCACTATGAGCGTGAGACAACTCTGCGCTGAGTAGTTCATCAGCTGGATCTGCCTGGGATGGAAGACCCTTTCCCAGTTCTGGGCCTATTTGAAGCTGACTTTTATTTCTTCTCTCCAAAGTCTCAAGACAAGACTGAATCCTGTGTTCCTGTATTGTCCTATACTGGTCAAGTGCTCTCATCACCTTATCCAACAGCACGGCCTTAAAAGTGCACAGAACTGTTCAGCAGTTCAGGACATACAGGACTGCTGAATGTGATAGGCAGCTCCAGACCCAGACTTGTCTGTACCAGCAGCAGGAAGCAAGGAGCACCCTGCAGCACCTCAACTTTCATCAGGGACCTGAGCTCCCATGTGGACACCAACATAAGGACACCTATGTTCGGCAAAGTAGTTGGCTGGAAATTGAATCTCACTCTTCCTCTTCAATATTGCAGTCTTCTGTACAATGTTTTTATGAGAACAGAAAAAAATCTGTAGAGATATGATTTAATTGAAATTTGTCCCCTTCGCTTGATATTGAAGAGCACTTTCCAATTTGATACATGAAGAAGGAAAGACAATTCAATCACTACAATCTCCACTAGGTCTTTTTTTATCTCAATCCATCAAATATTTCAAATCCCTTTTTACATCCTTGGTATTCACCCAATAGCTAATATTAAAATCCACCCCATCTTCATTCCCATTTTCATCTTTACAGATCAAAAGTATCTAAGATAATCTGTGTTCCTGAGCAGATCCCAAGCAGCAGCCCAAATACAAAGTGACGTGGAATAGAAAAAAGTATATGCAATAACTGTTTCTCCTGCTGTCAGAGAATCACCGAGGTTGGAAAAGACCTGCAAGATCATCACCAACAGTTCTCACTAAACCACGTCCCTCAGTACAGAATCCAAACATTCCTTGATTGCCTCCAGGGTCGGTGACTCCACCACCTCCTGGGAAGCCCATTCCAGTGCCTGACCACTCTTTCAGAGCAGTAGTATTTCCTAACGTCCAACGTGAATCTCCCCTGGTGCAGCTTGAGGCCATTTCCTCTGGTCGTGTCACTGGTTACATGGGAGAAGAGGCTGAGTCCAGCTCACTGCAACTTCCCTTCAGGTAGTTAGAGAGAGCTGTAAGATCTCCCCTGAGCCTCCTCTTCAGCAGATCGAACAATCCCAGCTCCCTCAGCCAAGCTGATAACAGCCTACACCACTCTGTCAAAGGGAGGAGCTGCACAATATCATAGCAGGTTAAAATTACTCAAGTTCCCCAATAGGCAGGAAGGTAAATATTAAAACTAAAGTCCAGCTGGATCAAAATAACCAAACATATGATTTTCAATAATACAAATTTTAATTTCATTATTAGGGAGTCACAAACTTCATGGAGATCAGAAACTAGGAGGATTCACCTCTTAAATAGATTTTACTAAAGGTGTTTTATCGTAAAGTTCTGCACTGATATCTCAGGTCTCCTATAACACTGCAAGTAAATCTGCCCCTCCAGCAAGTCTGTTACCTTGAACACATCCCATATCACAGTGCATTTGGGAAGAGTGACAACTGCTAACTCTTCTTGTACACCTGTTTGTGCATTTACCCTGGAGGTCTCCTTTTAAGCAGTAAGCAAAAGCTGTCATTGCTTCAGCTGTGTGATGAGATCAGTGTCTGAAGCAGCCTGTCTGACAGTGAATCTCTTCTCTGAGGAAGAAGGTCAGATATTACACAGACTTCTTCATCATTCACATCTGTCACTTTTATCTCAATCTGTGTATAACTGCCTTATTTTGTAGGCTTTCTTCCCAGCTGCAAAGTTCAGGTCTATTGCTTCTGCCTTGCCACACATTCCACTGGAGCCACAGATAGGTACAAGATGGGCACCTTATCAGATGTTCCCCCAGACAACAGAGGAGAAGCAGCCAGCATAGCTGCTTCTTCCACGTGGCATTTCTTATCCCCCTTACAGTTCAATAAAACAGGAACAACTTCAGCTGTCAGTGAAGTGCTTTCTGAAAAGGCATGCTGCTTTGGAAAGAGTACAGCCATACTGCCACATTACGGAGTACAGGATGAACCACAGATAGATAGCATACACTACAATTCACACTGAGATGTACACACATACTAAATAGGGAATTTTTTGGATGGCTTTCTTAAAATGACTTCCAGCTTGAAGCAAGGCAAAAATAAGAGATACATGAAATGAATACATAATAAGCATTTCAAGTTAAAACAGAAAAAAGAGCATGGCTCAGATAAGGTCATTTGCAATAGCTTAATAGCTTTTGGAATAATATTCCATGGTGATGATGAAAGACAGATGGAATCTGTGACTGTGATAAATCTTCAGTACATAGAGATGAGCAAGGACTACATGAAAATCTTTCAAAATGGAAAGACTCACTGGTATTCCCTTACCTTTGTCAGCTGCTCCCTTTTAACTATATGCTGATGATCATGAAGACAATTGCCACAGTCTAGTTCAGGCAATGAGTAAATCCATGGAGAATACTCAGTTCTGCAGCGCTGCCTGTCTTGTTACATTTTTGGCAAAAAAGGCCCATGGCTGAATGGTGCCTTCAGAAAGACCTGACATTTCCCAAGCGAGCCTTGAAAGGAACACGTTCTATCATCTTCTTCTCCCTACATGGAACATTCCTTCTTAGCCCAGGTTTTTGATTCAACAGAAGGGGAACGCAAGCTCATCAAATATGTAAGCCTGTAGTGTTTGCGGGTACAGCTCTCCTGAGTTCTGAAAAACCACATCTTTCTTCTGCTAAAGGTGGATTTGGCACGCAAATTTGCCCAGAGAATACCAGCTTCCGTATTTCCCTTCATCATTCTATTCCATTTAGTCAGAGTTGCAGCCAAACAGAGAACGCCATGACCATTGCTACAAACACCTCAAACGAACTCTAACAAGGCAGAAAGAAGATCTGAACTTTAGACTAAGGATGACAGCCCTACCATTCCTGCCTGAGTTGGTAGCCCCATTATCTGGAAGCAGTTGTGAAGTGAGAACACACATGCACACACGGCTCCAGAAATCAGATTTCCTGCACCATGAACGGACCTCTTTCAACGGTCATTGTTTTCTCAGAACTTGCAACTTTCCACCCTGCAACAAAACATCATCCTTCAACCCAGCAGAGATCTGGGTTGCTTCCTTTATTTTTTGAAAGTTACAGTTTTTATGAGATAAGCAGAGGCCAAGGGGAGAAATTGGACATAGTGCTCTTTTTCTGCTGAGCCATACCTGTAACACACTCTGGGATCCTGTTACTTTCTGCAGCAAGTCATTTTTAATTGCCTTATCATAAAACACTTTTTAAAGCACTGAACATTAAGGGATTTAAACCTCTTTAATGCTCCTGGATGGCAATCTCTCAAGGCTCATACTGAGGCCAGCTCCATATAATAAATAGAATGTGGGCAACATAGGAATACCATAAATTAATGACAAGTATTGTAGAGAATATTTGAAACACTTGAAATAAGACCTCTAGGAGATCTGCATTTCAATAATAAGCCAAAGCAGTAAGTGAGGGAGGAAGGAAGGAAGGAAGGAGGGAAGGAAGGAAGGAATATTTCTGTTCTTTCCGGGGTAAAGTCATTTATTACTCTCCAAGCAAAAGGTTTTGTACAATGTAATACAGGTAGATACAGGTGTGTGAAATCAAACCTGTACAGGGAAAGGCCCACAACAGCAGTCAGATGTGCATAGACTGGGGTAAAGCAATATGAAAACCATGGTATCACTGCACTCAAAAGAAGGTTCATCTTGAATATAGCAAAGTGCTGTCAGCAGCGGTACACACAATGTTGCAAAAACACTGAGGTCTACAATGCAATAGGAGCCAGACTGGGGAGTGTAATAGCTGTCTTATCCTGAATAACTGCAATTCACAGAAATCTGTCCTTATCTAAGAAATGTGGAAAGCAACACCTAGGCTCACAGGGGTGAATGGGATCCTTTTAGCTGACTCCAAGATTTTCCTATCAAATTATCTCTAAAGAATGAAGAGAAATCAAGTTCATGTAATTGAGTTTGTTCGGTATGCAGGTACTTGAAAGCAATGCAAGTTAGTTAGACCCTTGGTATCATTAATGAGTGGTTTCAGATAAGGAAAAGCTGTCCCAAAGCACCATTAAGGAGCTCAGCAACACTTCTGAAATGAGCTGCAGCTTGGACATCAGTGCAGCGGGTCACACTGGAGGAAATCCCTTCTCATAGCACATCTCACACACACATCTCACAAATCAGTCAGATAGCCTCCCATCTGTCTTTTCCAAAGGTATTTTCTGCATCCAAGACAAAGACTTGTTATAAAAGCCTGTTAGAATCCTAAAAGTTGATCATTGTGAAGTTAGTCTCTTTTATTAAGGTTGATTTAATAGCTTTTTGCTAGGTTTCAGTGCCTGAACTAAGTGATCTTCATTAGTTTGCAGATACTATGCCTTGTACCTAAGTGCACGTATCTGTAAGTACCCCAGTAGATATCTAAGGTACACGAGCACCAAGAATTTTCCACAATGAATGACAGTGCTTGGAATACCAAATTCATTCTTGCTTAGATGAAGCATTTATACTAATTCTATTTCATCTATGTCATCTCTGAAGCTTTGGAAACTTCAGATTCAAAAAAAAAAAAAAAAATCATCTGATTTCAAATTACTTACATACCAACTGTAATTGCTAAGTTGTTCTGAGTGGCCCACAGCCAAAGAAAATTTTACGTATTTTTCCTTTTCATACATCTTCCTCAGTTTTGAAAGGCCTTTTCCATAGAATAACGAAGACTTCTGTGTTTCAGCACATCCATCTGTTAAAAATTAGACAATTCAGCCGATCTATCTTCTCAGGCTAAGTTTATACTCAGCAGCTTTCCAGGAGTAGTGCCTAAGTGATCGTGACGGCCAAGCTCAGGGCTGGGCAAGCTGTAGTCAAGGTCTCTATCTACTGCAGTTGAACAGTCACATTAAGGTTGAATCAGTCTTCACACAATGAAGCAATGTATTAAAGCTAGACTCAAACTGCAGTAAATCTCAAACGTGCAAATGCAGACTTGTGCTCTGACCTGTACAGCATCTGAATGAATGACACAGGGTGAGAGGGTTAGACGCAAGTCCTACAAAACTCAGAAAATACAAGACAGAAGTCACAAATCACAGCAAATGAAGGGGATTTTACAGGCTTAGCCTTCTTGCCATTTGCTGTAGTATGTTTACTTAGCAATCTGAGCATGTATGAAATTTACAGATGAAAATACTATTTTTATTCATAATGAAGAGGCATAAAAGAATTCTGAGAACCTTGATCTTGCAGAAGTAACCTCACGAGACTGAAACACTTCAAAAGCATAGTTGGGGAAGTTTTAAAAATTACGTAAGCAACAAGGAAGTTCTTGACTACCTGATCAGATTGAATTGGGGTGGCAATAGATCTCATCAGCTCAGTGTGAAGACGAGGTAGTAGTAGTGTCTGGACACCAGAGGAAGGAAAGGACTGCGTGGAAAAGTTTGCACTTGAATAAATGCATGGGAAAAGAAACAAAAAAAAGGAGGAGGAAATGACCAAATGTGAGAATAAGGCAGAGAGAGGAGTGAATACAGCTGAGATTCATCCCAGCAAGAAACTTATGAATGCATAGATGACTCTGGGGAGATGAAGTTAGCTACGCCACCAAACGTGCAGATAGAGATGGCAAACGATACAGAAAACAGAATGAAATGAAAGTCAAACTTGGAGTTCTAAAATGTCCCCACGTAATCACGGCCAAGCTTTCTTTGAGCAAACCTAAAATCATGCTTTCTTTCTTGTTAACCTAGTCAGAGGTCAATGTTCATAGTCCAGAATAATGTCTGAAGCCAAAATGGATTACCAAGGTAAAATCAAGAATCTGTAAACAAGGGTAGGAATATCAGATGAAAAGCCAGAAATGTAGTTGAAAGGCAGGCAGTGCCCAGGGATTTGAGATACAGGGCACAGACTTCACCCAACTGCACATGCTACTGCAACTGAAGGGCATGGGAAGCCTCTTCAGCCCTCTGATTACTATTAAACCTTGGGAGAGGAGATCCTAATGGAAAAGAAATTAGCTTCAAGCCAATTACAAATGAAAATCCTTTCATTCAGCTGCGTTTGCCATGCTGCCCAGATATTCTCTCCCAGATAACAATAATTTTTCTAAAAGTATGATTTTAAGCCTTATTTTCTTTTCCACTACAAGCTTCTACTGGGAGAAGGGAAATGCTGATCTTTCTGTTGACATTACATTTGTCTGCAGGGCCCATAATATGACTTCACTGCATATCAGGGCACAGATTCCCATTGCTCTGGCCCCATACCATCCCTTTGAGCAGTGCGTTCAATGCAGCACATTTCAGATCAAAAGCCAAATGCCTTCACCATGCAACCCCTCCTGTGAGTGTCTCACAGAACATAAATTCCTGTATGAATGCAATGCACCCTGAGCCTTCTAAGTCCATAGGATGGCACTGTTTAGGCCTCTCATGCTGCTGCTGAGACCTTCAGCTCCAATTCTATCTGATCCAGACTGAATCTTCCTCGTTAATTTGTCAGTCCATCACCAAGAAAAAGCCCAGTCCCTCTGCAAACAGATGCAACAAGGGAACCCCAGGTTATGAAGGCAAGATTTACATCGAGATGAAGTTTCTCACTTTTACTTAGGGCCAGCCTGACTTCCTTGCTGGCATCCCAGTTGTCCCACTGCCAAGGCCCGTCACCTCTTCTGGAAAACGCAAGTGCAGCAGTGCTTCTTCCTTGAGAGGGGACAGGTAACAGGAGGAGGCCCCTGGCCTCACCCCATTATTAAACTGTTTTGAGAGAAAGTGTGTGTGCTCATCCACTAGAAAAAGTGGCTTTTTGCATAAGGGGCTTCTCAAATAAAGCTTATGCACAGTTCAATGAGTGCTTTGAAAATTTAAGCTGTTTAAAATGATTCTGATTTGGTAAGAATCAATTCTTATAGAGTCTACACTTCCTGAACAATTGAACTAACACTGTATTCCTAATAAACATCAATGTAATTTGAATCAATACACGTGTTGTATGTTTACACAATCCCAACTCACCTTTCTGAAACATTCTTTTGACCTTTCTGATCACAAGAGTATTGCACTGAATGCAGGTGTCCAGTTGTGGAAAGGCCTGCCATAATGCTGATGTGTGGTATGAAACTGGGGTGCTAGACACAACTAGTTCCAGCCTACTGCTACTCCCGCCTACTGCCCCACAGGACCCATGATCCAATGAGCAGGCAGCTCAGAGGGAGTGGAGCTCAGAAGAAAGATGGCAGAAAAGAGTGGGAACACCTTGTAAGAAGGTCATGGAGAAGGTGCTATGTGCCCCCAGCAACGCTCACCCTGCAGCTCCTGAAGAGCGTATGCTGGATCAGGGAGAGGTGTGAGGAGGAAGGGAAAGCGGAGAGGAGCTACTCTTCGACAGATGAAGGAGTCAGAAACGGAGGGGTGAGGAAGACCTGCTGAGCAGGGGAATGGGATGAATAAATGAAATTTATTTTCCCTAAGTCAAATTTGTTTTACTTCTGAGGTAATATTCCCATGGGCTTTCCCCTCTCTCTCTGGCTTTCTGTGGAGGGGGAGTGAGAGAGAGGCTGAGTGAGTGTCTGGTGGCCATAAAATCAACACACCAAATACACTGTGGCAAAAGCATTATAAAATCAATATACATTGATTAAGTTGACAAGTTACAGTCTCAGCACCTCGATTACTAGGAAGTCAGGTAGATCTTGGTGCATTATACAATAGATGGTCTTACTGATGGTGTTGATTGCCTAAGCAAATTAGGACTCTGAAGAGAAAATTGTACAGCTGATTCAATGTGTATGTATGAGGTCTGCTTCAACAGTAACGTCTCCTAATTGATTATATTCATCCACAATATCAGAGGCCGATGCTGGTGGAGTGACAACAGAGGATGTACCTTCTCAACATTATTCCATTACAGGTATATTACATACCTGTATATATACATACATCTATACAGGTGTATTACAGTTTAGTGTATTTAGCTAACATTTTGACAGTTACCTGCTTTTTTTTCCTACCCCCCGCCCCCAAGACTATTTTAATGACTTTCCAGGATCAAAGAACATCTGTAACAATTAATTTTCCATAGATCATTTCTTCTTTTTTTCATAATTTTGCGTTCCCTTACTTTCTGGCTCTGAACTTTGCTTCTACAATGCCAAGGGATTCCAGCCACCACATGCATACAGCCAAGACATTTTAGTGTGAGTTAGATACTAAGGCATACACAACCTGTAACCCACATGCTACGTGTATCCCAACTCAACTTGCACCCCCTACAGCTGTATCTATCACGGCAGCAGCTCTACCCTGATGAGTGGCCAGGCCTAGCCCGGAGTCACAGCAAGGTTTGCAGAGCAGCACTGACAAATAAAGCAACAGGACTGAGAAAAGGCTGTCACCTTAAGGAAATATTTTAAACTAAGTCACATGGCAAAAGAATGTCACGACAGTGCTTTCTAATGGGATATAAGCGCCATAGCAGGTAACCATACAAGACCATATGACCATACCTAACAGGTAACCATACATAACCTACAAGAACCATAGCAGCAGGTAATGAAGAAAAATTAGCTCACCCCTTCCAGAAACTAGTAACAACTCAAAAGAAGAGCAAACTCAGAGAGATACTGCTCCCTCTGCTGCTAACACTTAAATAAAAGCACCTTTTCCAATCATTGCTTGCACCTGAGCTCCCTGGGATAGCCGTGACCTCTCAACTAATGTTCAATCATTGGTTCAGGCTGTGAAGGGATGGAGTGCAGCAGAGTTGCTAGGTCACAGCCTGAACCAAAGATTGAGTAGGTCAGGGGTAAACTCTTGCTGTTTTGGAAACATGAAGTACAACATGCTTCGTGATGCAGGTACAGTACCTATCAGTGATGTGATTGACAAGTAATTGTTGCAAGGTGATTGTTGGCGGTCTTCTTATGGTTGTGTTGGAACAGTACTTGATGTTGCTTCTGGAGGCTTATCTTCTTCAGTTCAGGTTTGGGTTCACTGGTTCCCAGAACTTCAGCACTCCACCACCTGGTGTCATGACATACCCTCACAGACACTGAAGCACGCTGAAGTGTTGATGCTCCTACCAGTGGTCCTGTGGACTTCACAGCCTCAAGGGGAGTAGTAGAGATGTTTACAAGGTATGAGGAGTGGTGGGTCTGCCTTCAGTGGTAGGATACAGGCTGTGTTTTTGTCTTGAGTCAAACACCTCCACTTGTGCTGGGGCATGTCCTGGCCTTTGGTACAACATCCTTTGTCCTGATATCTGGGGCAGGATCACTATATCCGGTACTACAGGGGGGTGGGGGTTCTCATTTGCCGTGTGGACATGTTTAATGTTCCCTTTGTGATGAAAATTGGAATGTCAGCTACTATGTTTACTGGCCGTGATTAACATTTTTATGTTTACTGTTTTATGTTTTATGTAACATTATTATGTTTACTGGATTTGATTAACTTTACTCTGTTGCTCTCAGTTGGCTGCAGAACTTAACTTCTACAATGACAGGGGGCGTCATTGAGACTTGACGTCATATCTCTTTGAATTCTAGGCCCCTTTCAGTCAAATTTGGCAGAGAGGAAAGAGTTTTGAAAATGTTTTGGTTTTTGTTTTTAAATTTATTGAAGAGGATAATGATCCAGTTGTAGCAATAACATATTTCTATTTGGAAAGTGAGTCATTGTGGTATTCCCCAAGACCTATTTTTGAGCGTTTTTCAGACTTCACATATAGGAACTTCCTACCAGGTCAATGACAGGTGAATGACAGCTATCCAACAGATAGCTGATCTCTGTAAAGGATAAAATGCACACAAGGCATGCGATTCTGAAGTTCAAAGGAGATTTCAAATGGTTGTATTTCAATATGCTTAAATAATGTTCTACTATTCTGCACTTCCTTAGAAAAATCTGAAATCTATTTTTCAGTAATTATCTTTTTTTTCATTTAAGAAGACCTTCCAATAATTCATAAGCTTTACCTTCCTTATCTCGTGTTCATTTTTATAGTTCCTCATTGCAGAAAACTGACGTGGCTCAATTTCACTAGCCATGACAACACTGAGCAGACCCATCCGTGCTAATAGACACGGCCACAAAGGGGTGCAGAGTTCAGTTGACAGCTACATCCTAGCACAATAATGGTAATCAGGATACTGTAGGAACAAAGTAGTTATCTCCAAATTGTACAAGGTATCAGCACTTTTTCCTAACTTCTAAAGCCTCCTCCTACTTCTGTTTACATTGCCTGACCCCTGTGAATTTGACAACTACTGCCAGTACACACACACGCGCACACAAAAGGGTAATCAGATGACTGTACTAGGCTTGTGAGATTTCTAATAATGTCTCTTACCCATTCTGCAGGGAAACCAAAGACTTCCCGATGTGTTGGATCTGGTTTACATATCAGGCCCTCTTTTTGCCTCGGAAGGTTGTCACCTAGAGCAACAGCCCTTCTTTTTTGTCTTGATGGAGGAGCTCACAATATCGGAGACAGGTTGACTATCTAAGGTGACCCTCCAGCCTCTTTCTCTTCCTTTGATATCTCAGAAAAAATATGTAATTTATATTTGCATTAAAAGACAATTTTTCATTTTTTGTATCATCAGTAGCACTGGGACTCAGCATTACCTTTTGGGCTTTTGATGACCTAGAGTATAAAGATATCTTTCCTTCAAGTATTTCTGATGTACAGTCAAATCAAATATTTTCCTTTGAGCTGTTTTAAAAGAGTTTGGCAGCATTGAATGTTTTTTGGTACTCAATCCAGTTCTTTGATCTTCCTCCAACATTACCTAATTCTGTTTATAAGTTGTTGTGTTTAAGTGGAAAGAACTGACTTGTGGATAAGACAAAGCAGTACTCCCCTAGCATCTGATTCACCAACTGCTCTTGCATACATGCAGTTTCTCCAAAGGCGATAAAGGATTACATATTTTCTATGGATATTTTCTATGAGAATTCTTTTTGTGCCTTTGAATATACAAAATCTGAACATCCATGCTGCTTGTGATTTCACGCTCCTTCTGAAAATCCTTGCTTTTTTCCCGACAAGAAAACGTATATTTGTGTGATCCGTGTTTTCTTATTTTTAGATAAAGTGATGACCGTTAGTCTACTCAGTAAGACTGACATTCGCTACCTAATTTTTCCATAAGAGCGCAATCCTTCTTCTTGAGATGTAGTTAATATAGCGAGGCTACAAATGATGGAAGCCACACCGAGCTTGGTCTCTACTTTAAAGGTATCATTTTAAATCATACGTATTGAAAGTGAAAATGCCTAGTCATTTCTGTAAGCTAGTTGAGCTTATTTTGATAGCATATGTTTAAAGCGTTGATCTGAATGATCTTTTGTAAAATCTGGTGATATTCAGAAGGCAGACACCTTTGAAGACTATAGAATAATATCACTTAGTTATACCAGCTATGAATCCACGTTTGCTCACGTTACTCATCCTTTTAACTGAAGGTTGGGTTTCATTATATTATTGAAGTTAAGGGAAATAAAGTAAAATTGATTTTCAAATGGATTCTAAGATTTCATATGTGTTTTTAATCCCTCTTTAGAGGAAGACAGCATGTCAAGTGATGCAGTTTTACACAGTCGATTGAGGCCATGATCTTGGCTTTATAAACAAATACAGCAACGGTGGTAGTGAGACTCCATGATTTTATTTTCATGCAGCTTGAATGGTCTTTTCGTACTTTTATTTAATTATTATTACTAGTTATCATTTTTATTTATTTATTTGTTTAATTGATGCAAGTTCTGAAAATGATCAACTGGTTTTCCTTGGCCAAAACAAAACACCATGAGGTTTCCCTCAGGTGGCCGTGGCCTCTTAATTGTTTGTTACTACTAGTGGCTTCTTCTCTACTAATCAGTTTGTGGATGACCTGTTGAAGAATAATGAGGTTTCCTTAGTTGAGTGAAGTATCAGAATATCAGTGAAAAAGGTGTCTGTAGTAAATATTTTTCATGTTTGCATTAAAAATCATAATACAAGCAGATTTCTGAGATGGACGTATACTGAAGTCACTTGGAAGCAGACACACAAACAGAACAACCAAGCTTAAACAACCAACTCAGCCCTCCCAAAACCCCCTGTCCCAACCCCCCCCCCACACACAAAAAAAACAACAACAAACAAACAAAAACTAAAGCAACTGCCATATAGATAGACAGACAAACAAAAACAAAAAAAAAGAAAGAAAAAAGAAAAAAGAAATGAAGAACAAGAAAAAAAACATTCAGTAGAAACTACGAAAAAGACAATGAGAGATACAGAATGATGGGGAAGAAAACTGTCAGCAATACCTGTAGACAGACAATACCTTCTAGAACTAACAATGCAAAGGCAGATATACATATGCAATAATAACACCAAAAACAAGATCACTACTGTATTATAATTAATAAGCCATTCCCTTCTCTGAGGCAGTTCTTTTGTTTCTTACATAATCCTGGAATGCAATGAAATAGCAAGTATCAACTAGTAACAGTGTTACACTATCTCCAGCTCTAAAATTAGACTCCTTATCTGGTTTGGACTAACGGGCTTACAGCAGGTCAGAAAAAGACTTGTGTAAATACTAAGGACAGAGAACTGTCTAAAAAGTAAGCAGCTAATCAGCAGTATTTAACCTGTAGGAAAAAATATGTATATGCTTTACTGTGCTTTGACTAATCATAGAAATATTTATAAGGCCCCATCCATACAGAATTCAGAGATTTACAGTACAAGGTAGTAAGAATCCCAAATGAATTTTTGTCCTTTTCTCAGAGCTGAAGTTAGAAAAGCACTGGACTGGGCTCCCCAGGGAGGTGGTTGAGTCACCATCCCTGGATGGTGTGAAATGAATAGATACGTAAACCTTGGTTAAGACTCCTAGAGCATTTGGCGGTGGAACATCCATCATAATTGTGTTTCTGTTTCAACGTGGTTTTCTTGTAGTTATGAGTATTCACTCTTGCACCTGAAGTGCATAGGAAAAAAAACACGTATTGGTAAGCAAGAGTAGGGAACTTGTTTTCCTTTATATCCTCCTGATCACACTCATTTCTCAGGTCTATTGTCTCTGTAATCTTGAGATCGCTACTCTTCATGGCTTTGGGGAGTTTTCAAAAAATAGTTTTCCATCATCATTTCATAATGAAAATGGAGATTTAAAGAGCACCTTTTTATAGCGTTACTGAAACTTCAGCCAGAAGGGGTATCCTCAAGGCTAAATTGAAGATTCTGAAGTGGAAGATGAGTACCTGATGAGTATGTTTCACTTCACCGTATCGTGCCAAGCTCCGCCATGCCAAGCAGCAGCAGATGAAATATGAAGCCTTTTTTCTGGCTTTGTCCTCTGAAACCAGACTTACTGTCCACTTACTGCTCAGTAGACTCTGAACTATTGTTGTTAGGAAGAAAGGAGTATGTTGAAAGAATTGTTCTGAAATGGTTTCAAATTAAGCCTAAGAATTGTCTTCAAATTTCTGGATGTTGTTGCCAAGGAGAGGAAAATGTTCTCTTTCCTAGCTCTCTCCCCTTTTCCATTTTGCTTTCTAAAGCTGAAATACTTCTGTTTACCTTCCATTCCAATTTCACTAAAATTCAGTCTACTAAATACAACTTGTGCAATATCCTGAGTGTGAAAAGAAATCAAGCGATGTAAAATATATGCCTTCAGAACCTTCTTTTTCTCTGACAGACTACACCTTTCTTTCCCAAGTGAATTTGAAAGCTATTGTATATCAGGTACACGAAACTGCTCACTGCGTGGATTTCTTTAATAGAAAAAGGAATCTTTAAAAGACACCCATTCATCCGTGGTAAGGACAGTAGAGGTTAGAAAAGAATGAGAAGCAAGTTAGAGAAAAATAAATCTAAAACAATGAAACAAATGGAAAAGATAATAGCCATGGAAGTGAACAGGGCACGCGAAGAAATAATCAATCCATTCTCCCTGAGCAAAGATGGCGGTGGGATGTTATCTTCCAGAATGAAAAGATGTGCTCAATCTATTCATTTCACATAATAACCAGCTCAACTGTAGTGTTTTTAAAGCAGGAAATTGAAGCAAAACTGTCTGATCTCAGGTTTCAGCATACTGTGTATTCTATTTAGAAAAGTCTGATGAGCAGATTAACATCTGTTTAATACAAGTAAAATACACGTAAAACGCAGTTTTCATCAACACATAGTAAAAGAAAAGCTCAACATTCCTACCTAAGATGAAGATAGGATAGAATTGCTGTGTATGAACAGTATTCTTACGGTGAAATTTCTCTAGTATAGACTTAGGTTTTATTTCTGCGTCCCATTACTCTGCTTACTGTTCAGATAAGCAGCAGCCATAATTTTCTGACTACTTTAGAATATTCAGAATTTTTTAATCACCAGACAGTAACTCACTTCATCACTTCTCAGCCACGGAGAAGCACACTGCGACGAACTGTCGCTTAAAGGAGAGGCGCGGACACCGCTTTCCGAGTCAGGCGAAGGGCGTCCTGCATATACGGCCTCCGGGAGAAGTCAAAAGCGCTCCTTTGCGATGCGCGGAGAAGAGCCCGCGACTCGGAGAAAAGCATGCGCCGGCAGTCGCTGTTCCGCCGCGAGCGAACAACATCGAGACCGCGGCTAAGCGCTAGAAGCGGCACCCGGGGAGAAGCGCGATTTCTCGGGCAGCGAGTGCAAACGCTCCGGAGCGATTCAGCGCGAATGCCGGTTCCGAGGCGTGAGAGCGAAGCCGTGCCGCTCCGATGCCGAGAAGGGGCGAATTCAGCGTGCCGCCGTCCCTCCGAAGGGGGGTTTTTTCTGCGCAGTGCTGGAAGAATCCCACACGCCTTGTTCGAATGTGCTCCCTGAGAGCACTACATTTGCCGCTCCACGAACGTCCAGCTGCCTCTTTAGGGAAAGTGCTCCCTGCCACTCTTCGTCACGGAACGCAGAAGTGGAGCCACGGAGAAGCACACTGCGACGAACTGTCGCTTAAAGGAGAGGCGCGGACACCGCATTCCGAGCCAGGCGCAGTGAGTCCTGCATATACGTACTCCGGGCGAAGTCAAAAGCGCTCCTTTGCGATGCGCGGAGAAGAGCCCGCGACTCGGAGAAAAGCATGCGCCGGCAGTCGCTGTTCCGCGGCGAGAGAACAAAACGAGACCGAGGCTAAGCGCTGGAAGCGGCACCCGGGGAGAAGCGGGATTTCTCGGGCAGCTTGTGCAAACGCTCCGGAGCGATTCTGCGCGAATGCCGGTTCCGTGGCGTGAGAGCGAAGCCGTGCCGTTTCAATGCCGAGAAGGGGCGAATTCAGCGTGCCGCCGTCCCTCCGAAGGGGGGTTTTTTCTGCGCAGTGCTGGAAGAATCCCACACGCCTTGTTCGAATGTGCTCCCTGAGAGCACTACATTTGCCGCTCCACGAACGTCCAGTTGCCTCTTTAGGGAAAGTGATCCCTGCCACTCTTCGTCACGGAACGCAGAAGTGGAGCCACGGAGAAGCACACTGCGACGAACTGTCGCTTAAAGGAGAGGCGCGGACACCGCATTCCGAGCCAGGCGCAGTGAGTCCTGCATATACGTACTCCGGGCGAAGTCAAAAGCGCTCCTTTGCGATGCGCGGAGAAGAGCCCGGGACTCGGGGAAAAGCATGCGCCGGCAGTCGCTGTTCCGCGGCGAGCGAACAACATCGAGACCGCGGCTAAGCGCTGGAAGCGGCACCCGGGGAGAAAAGCGCGATTTCTCGGGCAGCTTGTGCAAACGCTCCGGAGCGATTCAGCGCGAATGCCGGTTTCGAGCCGTGAGAGCGAAGTCGTGCCATTCTTTAACCCGAGGCATCACCTACCGAGTATTTCTGCCAGAAGTCAATCTGGTAAAAGCGCTTAAGGCTAAAAGAGTGATCTGAGGCTAGAAATAAAACTTGAAGTGAAATGATGTAATTATAGCTAATCTGAGGATATGAAATAAATATATGCGTATGCTTGTGATTAGATACTATGTCCATCATTATCTGCTAGTCAAATGAGCCTACGAAAGTTCTATTGGAAATGTTGTCTTGCTGCATAAGGGAGAGAATTAAATCGTTCTGGCCAGATTTACTGGAGATGCAGTGAAATCCATCTCTTTCGGAAATATTTTAAGGACATAAACAAGCGTTGTATATACCCAGAGCAAATTCGACAGAGAAACGCACTGAGGCAGAGCAAACTAGTTTCTTGCAGTGAACAATATTGCAGTGTCGCAGCATGGGTTTTGAATTCTATTTCGGTGAAGGAACACCAAGAAACAAAAACACATTCATGATCAGCTTCCACCTGCAATAATGGAAGTCCTGAAATTCTTGATTTCAGTGTGATAAGCAAGTGAACTGATCTTCTTTTGTTCTGTAAACGAGAGGGTTTTCTTTTTGTTTTGTTCTGTTTTAATTAAGGCTGCAAATTATGTAGAGGAGAAAGTCACTAAGAACACTAATGAATGAGAGAAAAAAACAACACTGGCATTTTCTGTCAATGCAGTTGCTACTTCGATATTGATGGTAAAAGAAAGTGTATGATTTCCTAAGTCCTCTAATAAACTTACCCGATCCTCATTTCTTTGTAGAAAGCATTTGATCCTTACTTTGCACTGTCTCAGCAAAAGCCAATGTGGTTTTCAGAATAAACAAATGTCTTCAAATCCATATGCTCACCGAGTCTCATACTTCTGTGAGCCTACTGCCAGTGTATCCTGTCAAAGATGAAGTGAGTTACTGTCTGGTGATTAAAAAATTCTGAATATTCTAAAGTAGTCAGAAGATTATGGCTGCTACTTATCTGAACAGTAAGCAGAGTAATGGGACCCAGAAGTAAAACCTAAGTCTATACCAGAGAAATTTCACCATACGAATACTGTTCATACACAGCAATTCTATAATATCTTATCTTCATCTTAGGTAGGAATGTTGAGCTTTTTTTTTACTATGTGTTGAGTAAAACTGCGTTTTACGTGTATTTTACATGTATTCAACAGATGTTAATCTGCTCATCAGACTTTTCTAAATAGAATACACAGTATGCTAAAACCTGAGATCAGACAGTTTTGCTTCAATTTCCTGCTTTAAAACCACTCCAGTTGTGCTGTGCTGTTATTATGTGAAATGAATAGACACGTAAAAAGAGAAACTCAGCAACCACTAAGAAACACTGAGTGCTCTGTTTCAGCCTTTAGCATTGTCAGTCACTACGGCTGTTCTAAGTTTAGCTCATGGTAAGATATTTTTTCTTGCTTTTGACATCCTACTACTTATTTGACGACTGCTCCCTTTAGCATTCCCATGCCTGTAGCTGAACTTCACCACACCTCAAACATGTTTCAGGGAGTTGCAGAGAGTGATAAGGTCTCCCTTGGAGCCTTATCTTCTCCAGACTCAACAATCTTAGCTCCCTCAGCCACTCCCCAAAAGACTTGGATTCCACACCATTCTCCACCTTCGTTGCCCCTCTCTGGACACATTCCATGGCCTCAAGGTCTTCCTTGGAGTGAGTGGCCCAAAACTGGACGCAGAGCTCATGTTGTGGCCTCACCAGGCAGACAATCACCTCCTTAGTCCTCTTGCATGATCTTTGAACTCTCTGGTATGTACTATCTTTGTGTCTTTGTATACTTGACTGTGAATTATTCAGGCCCCTCTATGAATTCTGTGAAAAGCATCATCATGAACTGCTAGCAAAGAAATCAATACGGCATAAAACTGCACTGTGATTAAACTAGAAACCTGGAATCAGATACATGGATCATCTAAAAGTAATGGTTCCTATTTATTTATTTATTTCCACGGAAACGAAAACTGATACAAAGGGCACAATAACAGAGTTTGATAGAGAAAGTTCTCAGCTACAAAGCCTTTTTTTTTTTTTCAACATAATCACTGTCATCAGCCAATTTATGCAGACGAGCTGCTTGAGACACTCTATTTCACGGTGTGACAGCTGTGCATGGCCATCCGGAATGTGGCTTGCTTTTCACATTGCTATTGCCACTGTTGAAATGCACTCCGTGTGCTCACATCCACTGTTTGGTCTCCATAAACGTTCAGTAAGTGTTGAGGAATAGTAATGGATGCCATTTTTTCCCTGCTGTGGAATTCAAATCCAAACCTTTGCTTCATAGATACTTCCACGTCACGCACCACTTTGTCACACACACTTGCACCTCTGCTGCCGTCAAGATGGCCACAAAGTGTAATGAAATAGGAACAGAAAGGTTCCACTTCTACCGCCGAACCAGAAACACCCACTTCTGAAACCATGAGCAAACATAATAGAACAGGAGGCATTAATTTCAGTGCAGCTCTTGTACAACGTATGAATAAATACAAAATTTTGGTATTCCAGAATTATTTTGATAAAACATAATGCTCACCAGTTATGAATTTTTGTCCAAATTAAAAAAGACTACAAGTTGCCATTATGCCTCTCATTAGTGCCACATAGCTTACAGGTGAGTCCTTAGTGCCACATAGCTTACAAGATGCCTGCCTTCTGCATGTGGTCTCCAACAGGGGTGATGGCAGTGACCACACCATTTCATCTTGTCTCTACTGCGATGAAAGAACAACCTGTGCTATCCTATTGGTTGGTTTCACCCCAGGAAATTCAGCAAAATCTCATCTTTGTCTTTTGTAGTGAATTCCACCAGAGTGGGACTCATGGTGGCTATACAAGCCAGTAAAAAAGGCGTTGCAGTTTCTTGTCACAGGCTACAGCTTTCTAATATGCCAGTAACACATGGCTCTGAGCTTGCTTAGGCCTGCCTGGAGACTTATTTGAGCTTCTTTAGCTGTTGACAGCAATTGTCTAATCACCAAGCCAATAGTACTTGCTTTTTCTTTACCTGGCTTGAAACAAGCTCATGCTCTGACACCTAATGTATAATTGCAGCTATTGGATATTGTCCTGCTATGTGTACCTGCCGAGGTGCATTTAAGAAAGACTACAGCACAAACACAGCGGAATCTGCCCAGGCAGAATATCAAAGACAGGAGGGGCTTGTGCAAATACATATGCAGTAAAAGGAAGGCTAGGGTGAATGTGCAGCCCCAGTAGAATGGGGCAGGGCAGGCATTAAGGGCATGGAGGGCATGGAGGGCATGGAGCCTCCTGTGCTGCATGTGATCATCCAAAACAAGATTTGAGAAAATCGTGAAGAGCTCAGAACCACGGTGTGACTCCATCAGTGCAAAGACAGAGAGGTCATAGACAGCTCTGGGCAAGAAACTGTGGGGGGGATCAGGCACTGTGCAAGACACCAATGAAAGAAAGTGCCACGCATTTGTGAGAAAATTGGTGTTTCATGAGGGAAAATGCCATATATTGAGGGTACAAATGGTATTTCTGTGATCAAATGCCAAAAGTCTGGGAGTGAGTGTCATGATGAGGAGTGTCATGCAGTCTGTTTGGGAGGAAATGGGAGGTATTTCTAAGAGCACTCTATTTTTCTGGGAGAGAATGTCCTATTCAGGGCAGAAAAGTGGTATTTCTTACCAAAAACGCCATCCAGTTGGGAGACAATCTCCTATATGTGGGAGAAGAGTAGTATTTCTGTGAGAAAATGTCCTATTCTTGGTTGCAAGTGCAAAATGTGGTCTTGTCTTCTGATATTTTGGGGAGAAAACCTGTGGTAGTTGTAAGAAAATGGGAGAATATTTTCTGGGAGAAAATATCCTATTTTTGGAAGAAAAGGTCAGCTTTGCAACTGAAATGTGGTATTTCTGTGAGAAAATGACCTACTTGTTGGAGCAAAGGGGGAAATTCTGGGAAGGAATGTCTTCTATTTGAGAGCAACTGTCTTCTTTTTGGAGTGCAAACCGGTCCTTTGGGGAGAAAATAGGGTCTATATGGGAGAAAATGTCCTCTTCAGGAGTGTAAAGTAGTCCTTTTGAGAGAAAATGGAAGGTATTTCTCAGAAAACTGCAATTTCTGGGAGAAGACAGCATGCTTTGTTGGAAAATGACATCTATTTGTGCGAAAGCTGGGATTTTGGGGAGAAAATGCCGCATTTTAAAAAATAAGCTGGTATTTCCGGGGGAATATGTCCCATCTTTGTTAGAAAACTGGAACATCTGTGATCAAATGTCATTTTGATGGGAGTGAACATGATATTGAGGAGTGTAAAGTAGTGCTCTTGGGATGAAATGTGAGGAATTTCTAAGGGTACTGGTATTCCTGGGAGAAAATGTCTTGTTTCTGAGAGAAAATGTCGTCGTACTTTGGGGGGAGAAACTGGTATTTCTGTGATAAAATGCCCTATTTCTGGGAATAAGTGTCCTATTGAGGAGTGTGAAGTCGTATTTTTGGTAGAAAATGGGAGGCGTTCCTAAGAGAACTGGTATTTCTGGGAGAAAATGTCTTATCTTGGGGGGGAAAGTTCCTATGTCTGTGAGAGAACTGTGTTTCCGGGAGAAACTGTCTTCTTTAGGCAGAAAAGATCACATATTTGCAAGAAAGCTGGTATTTCTGGGAGGAAATATCATGTTTTTGTTGGAAAATGTCACATTTGCTACTGTCATGTAGTATTTTGTGGAAGAAACATGAAGTATACCTAAGAAAACCTGTATTTCTGGTAGAAAACGTCATCCCTTTGGGGAGAAGACTGGTATTTCAGGGAGAAAAGATCCTGGTTTGGGGAGAAAGTGTCCTATTTTTGATGGAAAAGTAGTACTTGTGGGAGAAAATGCCATGTATTTGGGTGAAGGGTGGGATTTCTGGGAGGAAATACCGTATGTTTGGAAGAAAGTGTCCTCTTTCAGGTTGGAATGTGATACTTGTGGTCGAAACTGTCCTATGTTTGGGCGAAAACTGGTATTTCTGGGAGGTGATGTCATTTTATTGGAGCAAGCCATTATTTCGGGGAGAGAAGGTCTTATTTTTGGAAGAAAATGCGGCACCTGGGGTGGGGGAAGACTGGCATTTCTGGGAGAAAATGTCATGTTTTGGGGAGAAGATGTCACCTTGAGGATTGTCGTATTGTCATATTGTTTGGAGAAGGCCTGAGGTATTTCTAAGAAAAGTGGTATTCCCAGGAGACAGTATCATATTTTGGGGGAGTGGGGGAGGGGTCATCATCTATGTGGGAGAAAGCTGGTATTTCTGGGAGAAAACATCCTCTATTGAAGAGCCAAGGGGTATTTCTGGCAGGAAATGTCCCACATTTGGGAGTCAAGTGGCATTTCTGTGATAAATGCCGTATTGTTGGGAGTAAGTGTCATATGAAGGTGTGCAAAGTAGTCTACTAGGGAGGAAATTGGAGCTATTCCTTTGAAAGCTGGTATTTCAGGGAGAAAACGTCTTCTTTCTGGGCGGCAATGTCATCTGTTTGAGAGAATGCCGATAAGTCTGGAAGAAGATCTCTTTTTGGAGGAAACTGTAATATTAGGGAGAGAAAAGTGGTATTGCTGGTCCAAGATGTCATCAAGTTGGGATGACGCTGGTGCTTCTGGGAGAAAATATCCAAAATATTTTGGATGAAAATGTGGTCTTTAGGGTTGAAATGCGGTATTTTTGGGAGGAAATGGAATATGCATGAGAGAAAACTGTTCCTTTGGGGAGAATGTATCCTATTTTTGGCGGAAAATGTCCTATTGAACAGTTTAAGTCTGCATTTTTTGGAGAAAATGCAAGTTATTATCAAGGAAACTGGTATTTCTTGGAGATTATCACATCTTTGGTTGGAAAAGTAGAGTAATAAGGACAGAGAGTTTTGGCAAATGCAGAAGCAATCAAAGCACAGAAAGCAAAGCTTTGTAAGTGCTCCACAGTTTGTATCATATCTGATCATAAATTGATAATCATAAATTCAATAAAATATCTCCATGGCTTTACCTTCTCCAATCAAAATGGAAAGGACTCAGCCCCTTACAGTGAGGATTATCTAGTTAGGTTTGATACACGATGTGCTCTGGAAAACTGTAGCAATTACAAACAGTACAAAAAGAAATTTGAGATAATTATAGCTGGCTAATACATTGTAGCTATGTAAAGAATGGAGGAGAGGCAGAATTCAGAAAGTTTTCAGAAATAGTTCAAAGACGTTCAAAAAGGTTTCTTGCTAGGCTTCAACCCTTGACAGAGCTACAGACCATTTCTATGTATGTTTTGTGATTTCTGGCAGGTCGTTTTCTCACTTCCACTCATAGAATCACTCAGGTTGGAAAAGACCTTAAAAATCGTCAAATCCAACCATAACCTAACCACACTACTTTTACTCTAACAACCCTCTGCTAAATCATGTTCCTGAGCACCGCATCCAAACGGATTTTAAAACATCCAGGGATGGTGACTCAACCACCTCCCTGGGGAGCCCAGTCCAGTGCTTTTCTAACTTCAGCTCTGAGAAAAGGACAAAAATTCATTTGGGATTCTTACTACCTTGTACTGTAAATCTCTGAATTCTGTATGGATGGGGCCTTATAAATATTTCTATGATTAGTCAAAGCACAGTAAAGCATATACATATTTTTTCCTACAGGTTAAATACTGCTGATTAGCTGCTTACTTTTTAGACAGTTCTCTGTCCTTAGTATTTACACAAGTCTTTTTCTGACCTGCTGTAAGCCCGTTAGTCCAAACCAGATAAGGAGTCTAATTTTAGAGCTGGAGATAGTGTAACACTGTTACTAGTTGATACTTGCTATTTCATTGCATTCCAGGATTATGTAAGAAACAAAAGAACTGCCTCAGAGAAGGGAATGGCTTATTAATTATAATACAGTAGTGATCTTGTTTTTGGTGTTATTATTGCATATGTATATCTGCCTTTGCATTGTCTGTCTACAGGTATTGCTGACAGTTTTCTTCCCAATCATTCTGTATCTCTCATTGTCTTTTTCGTAGTTTCCACTGTGTGTTTTTTTTCTTGTTCATTTCTTTTTTTTTCTTTTTTTTGTTTTTGTTTTTATTTTTGTTTGTCTATCTGTATGGCTGTTGCTTTAGTTTTTGTTTGTTTGTTGTTTTTTTTTTTTGTGTGTGTGGGGGGGTGGGACAGGGGGTTTTGGGAGGGCTGAGTTGGTTGTTTAAGCTTGGTTGTTCTGTTTGTGTGTCTGCTTCCAAGTGACTTCAGTATACGTCCATCTCAGAAATCTGCTTGTATTATGATTTTTAATGCAAACATGAAAAATATTTACTACAGACACCTTTTTCACTGATATTCTGATACTTCACTCAACTAAGGAAACCTCATTATTCTTCAACAGGTCATCTACAAACTGATTAGTAGAGAAGAAGCCACTAGTAGTAACAAACAATTAAGAGGCCACGGCCACCTGAGGGAAACCTCATGGTGTTTTGTTTTGGCCAAGGAAAACCAGTTGATCATTTTCAGAACTTGCATCAATTAAACAAATAAATAAATAAAAATGATAACTAGTAATAATAATTAAATAAAAGTACGAAAAGACCATTCAAGCTGCATGAAAATAAAATCATGGATTCTCACTACCACCGTTGCTGTATTTGTTTATAAAGCCAAGATCATGGCCTCAATCGACTGTGTAAAACTGCATCACTTGACATGCTGTCTTCCTCTAAAGAGGGATTAAAAACACATATGAAATCTTAGAATCCATTTGAAAATCAATTTTACTTTATTTCCCTTAACTTCAATAATATAATGAAACCCAACCTTCAGTTAAAAGGATGAGTAACGTGAGCAAACGTGGATTCATAGCTGGTATAACTAAGTGATATTATTCTATAGACTTCAAAGGTGTCTGCCTTCTGAATATCACCAGATTTTACAAAAGATCATTCAGATCAACGCTTTAAACGTATGCTATCAAAATAAGCTCAACTAGCTTACAGAAATGACTAGGCATTTTCACTTTCAATACATATGATTTAAAATGATACCTTTAAAGTAGAGACCAAGCTCGGTGTGGCTTCCATCATTTCTAGCCTCGCTGTATTAACTACATCTCAAGAAGAAGGATTGCGCTCTTATGGAAAAATTAGGTAGCGAATGTCAGTCTTACTGAGTAGACTAACGGTCATCACTTTATCTAAAAATAAGAAAACACGGATCACACAAATATACGTTTTCTTGTCGGGAAAAAAGCAAGGATTTTCAGAAGGAGCGTGAAATCACAAGCAGCATGGATGTTCAGATTTTGTATATTCAAAGGCACAAAAAGAATTTTCGCAGAAAATATCCATAGAAAATATGTAATCCTTTATCGCCTTTGGAGAAACTGCATGTATGCAAGAGCAGTTGGTGAATCAGATGCTAGGGGAGTACTGCTTTGTCTTATCCACAAGTCAGTTCTTTCCACTTAAACACAACAACTTATAAACAGAATTAGGTAATGTTGGAGGAAGATCAAAGAACTGGATTGAGTACCAAAAAACATTCAATGCTGCCAAACTCTTTTAAAACAGCTCAAAGGAAAATATTTGATTTGACTGTACATCAGAAATACTTGAAGGAAAGATATCTTTATACTCTAGGTCATCAAAAGCCCAAAAGGTAATGCTAAGTCCCAGTGCTACTGATGATACAAAAAATGAAAAATTGTCTTTTAATGCAAATATAAATTACATATTTTTTCTGAGATATCAAAGGAAGAGAAAGAGGCTGGAGGGTCACCTTAGATAGTCAACCTGTCTCCGATATTGTGAGCTCCTCCATCAAGACAAAAAAGAAGGGCTGTTGCTCTAGGTGACAACCTTCTGAGGCAAAAAGAGGGCCTGATATGTAAACCAGATCCAACACATCGGGAAGTCTTTGGTTTCCCTGCAGAATGGGTAAGAGACATTATTAGAAATCTCACAAGCCTAGTACAGTCATCTGATTACCCTTTTGTGTGCGTGTGTGTGTGTACTGGCAGTAGTTGTCAAATTCACAGGGGTCAGGCAATGTAAACAGAAGTAGGAGGAGGCTTTAGAAGTTAGGAAAAAGTGCTGATACCTTGTACAATTTGGAGATGACTACTTTGTTCCTACAGTATCCTGATTACCATTATTGTGCTAGGATGTAGCTGTCAACTGAACTCTGCACCCCTTTGTGGCCGTGTCTATTAGCACGGATGAGTCTGCTCAGTGTTGTCATGGCTAGTGAAATTGGGCCACATCAGTTTTCTGCAATGAGGAACTATAAAAATGAACACGGGATAAGGAAGGTAAAGCTTATGAATTATTGGAAGGTCTTCTTAAATGAAAAGAAGATAATTACTGAAAAATAGATTTCAGATTTTTCTAAGGAAGTGCAGAATAGGTAGAACATTATTTAAGCATATTGAAATACAACCATTTGAAATCTCCTTTGAACTTCAGAATCGCATGCCTTGTGTGCATTTTATCCTTTACAGAGATCAGCTATCTGTTGGATAGCTGTCATTCACCTGTCATTGACCTGGTAGGAAGTTCCTATACGTGAAGTCTGAAAAACGCTCAAAAATAGGTCTTGGGGAATACCACTATGACTCACTTTCCAAATAGAAATATGTTATTGCTACAACTGGATCATTATCCTCTTCAATAAATTTTAAAAAAAAAAAAACAAACTATTTTCAAAACTCTTTCCTCTCTGCCAAATTTGACTGAAAGGGGCCTAGAATTCAAAGAGATATGACGTCAAGTGTCAATGACGCCCCCTGTCATTGTGGAAGTTAAGTTCTGCAACAAACTGAGAGCAACAGACTAATGTTAATCAAATCCAGACTAAATGGTGTCTTTTTTCTGTCTGCCTTCCTTTTCCAAGACACACAAACTGCATTTCAGGTATTGCTGTCAAGAGTGTCAAAAGTTGCGCTTTTAAAAAAAGAGTTATCTGCTCATGGCTAAGGAAGGTATTCTGCCATGTATTCATGTAGATTTGTACAGGCAGGTTCTGTCCTTCCATCTGCAATATAAAGGAGTTCATTCTTCTCTCAAACAAATGCCATTGTATGTACTTTGATGAAGCAGGTAAAATAAAATTTGTCTATTTTTTCTTCCAGCTCTCTGAGGTGGTGAATTAAAAGGTGTTGCTTCTCCTCACAGACACTGAATTGATTACATGGATTTCTCCATTTTGCTGCTGAGAGGTTACAGATCAGTAGCACTATGCTGTTTACTGATGTCGGAGTATCAAACCCTCATTTCAGAAGACTTCTGACAACACAGCATTAGTATACAGCTCCCAGAAAGCTGAAATAACTCAGTACTCAGTAAAGTATCACACATGCTTGTCTTTGCAAGTCAGAGAAATAATGTGTGTGCATCTTAAAGCCAAGCAGAAGCTTAGTTACATATGTTTTCTTGGGACAAATCTACTTTCAGTTATTTTAACATGCTTAATAGAATTGTTTCATGTATATATATGTTTCATGCATATGTCCATGTTTCCATAGAATAATCAGGCTATAATTGCTATGCCTGGAGTGTTTGCTGATTTTATCACGAAATATCTTGCATTTTACTCATGTTTTTACCTCTTACTCCTGTTAATATGCGACATCATCTGGTAACAACATTCATGTAGACAAGTGATTTCACTATGGGTTAAACAACCGTTGGATAAAAAGCTATCAGACATTCCCATTACTATGTGCTCCAAATACTTTGAGAATAACTGAAAATTCATGAAGAAAAAAAATGGCTGGTGGCTGAGAAAGGTTAAAGATACATGGTGCTGTATGTCCCCTAATGACACTGCAAAATGAATACAAAGAAAGATACTGAGCAGGCTCCCACCTAGCATCTGCACAGTAAGCTACACAGTAAAAAGCCAATCAACATCTTCATATGGTCATAAGGTCTTGTATGGTTACCTGCAGGACTGACAGGATTGAGATCTTACTTCTTCAGAAGTGATCTTACTTCTTTACAAGTTTAAAGCAACTATTTCTTCTTACTGGTGATTATAGTGATAGTGAATTTTTCAACTGAAATGTAAAACTCGGGGTTTTATAGAATAAATAGAGTAGCTATGCTAAGCCAGTTTAAGTGACAACACTTTTTGGGAAGAGAGGATAAAGTTAAGGAATGAAGCAAGTCATTAATCTGAGCAAAAGTGGAAAAAAAAAAAAAAATCAGGGAGGCAGAAAAATGAATAGATAGGGCACGCACAAATCAATAGCAGGACTGTCATTAAACTCAAAAGGAGGCAAGTTTTGTTCCCTAAAGAAGGACAGTTTTTGCAATGACCCTCATTGTCCACTTTGCATCATATCTCTTTGAAATTCTAGGCCCCTTTCTTCCATCTTGAATGCAGGCTTGCATATATGCAATACTGTGAAACAAGAACATTCTGCCTCTAAAACAATTTTGCTCACACTTCCACCTGCTCACCCTGCCACATCATCTGCCTCCTGGAGCAGCCCAGCCTGGCCAAGGGGTGGATGGGGCCAGGCTGAATGAATGCATGAATGAATGCATGAATGAATGAATGAATGAATGGGGCCTTATAAATATTTCTATAATTAGGCAAAGCACAGTAATATTTTTCCCTACAGGTTAAATACTGCTGATTAGCTGCTTACTTTTTAGAAAGTTATCTGTCCTTAGTATTTACACGAGTCTTTTTCTGACCTGCTTTAAGCCCGTTAGTCCAAACCAGCTTTTTTCTTTTTTTCTTTTTTCCCCAAGACTATTTTTATGATTTTCAAGGATCAAAGAACATCTGTAACAATTAGTTTTCCATAGATCATTTCTTCTTTTTTTTCATAATTTTGCGTTCCCTTACTTTCTGGCTCTGAACTTTGCTTCTACAATGCCAAGGGATTCCAGCCACCACATGCATACAGCCAAGACATTTTAGTGTGAGTTAGATACTCAGGCATACACAACCTGTAACCCACATGCTACGTGTATCCCAACTCAACTTGCACCCCCTACAGCTGTATCTATCACGGCAGCAGCTCTACCCTGATGAGTGGCCAGGCCTAGCCCGGAGTCACAGCAAGGTTTGCAGAGCAGCACTGACAAATAAAGCAACAGGACTGAGAAAAGGCTGTCACCTTAAGGAAATATTTTAAACTAAGTCACATGGCAAAAGAATGTCACGACAGTGCTTTCTAATGGGATAGAAGCGCCATAGCAGGTAACCATACAAGACCATATGACCATACCTAACAGGTAACCATACATAACCTACAAGAACCATAGCAGCAGGTAATGAAGAAAAATTAGCTCACCCCTTCCAGAAACTAGTAACAACTCAAAAGAAGAGCAAACTCAGAGAGATACTGCTCCCTCTGCTGCTAACACTTAAATAAAAGCACCTTTTCCAATCATTGCTTGCACCTGAGCTCCCTGGGATAGCCTTGACCTCTCAACTAATGTTCAATCGTTGGCTGGGAAGGGATGGAGTGCAGCAGAGTTGCTAGGTCACAGCCTGAGCCAAAGATTGAATAGGTCAGGGGTAAACTCCTGCTGTTTTGGAAACATGAAGTACAAGGTGTATCGTGATGCCGGTACAGTACTTATCAATGATTTGATTGACAGGTGATTGTTGCAAGGTGATTGTTGACAGTCTTCTTATGGTTGTGTTGGAACAGTACTTGATGTTGCTTCTGGAGGCTTATCTTCTTCAGTTCAGGTTTGGGTTCACTGGTTCCCAGAACTTCAGCACTCCACCACCTGGTGTCATGACATACCCTCACAGATACTGAAGCACACTGAAGTGTTGATGCTCCTACCAGTGGTCCTGTGGACTTCACAGCCTCAAGGGGAGTAGTACAGATGTTTACAAGGTATGAGGAGTGGTGGGCCTGCCTTCAGTGGTAGGATACAGGCTGTGTTTTTGTCTTGAGTCAAACACCTCCACTTGTGCTGGGGCGTGTCCTGGCCTTTGGTACAACATCCTTTGTCCTGATATCTGGGGCAGGATCACTATATCCGGTACTACAGGGGGGTGGGGGTTCTAATTTGCCGTGTGGACATGTTTAATGTTCCCTTTGTGATGAAAATTGGAGTGCCAGCTACTATGTTTACTGGCTGTGTAGTGATAACCATAGGGTTTACCTCTAACAAATGCCTCCAAGGTGCAAGTAGATTATTAAGAGAAAGGAAAATTGGCTGTGACAAAACAAAAATTGTTGTTGGAATATGGATCAAAGAAATAAATAAATCCCATTCTTGCAAAACCTGTTGCTGGTTGCATTGCACTCTTCTGGAAATCTGCACATAGAGCAGAAAAATGAAAATTTGTATAGAATTAAAATTGAGATTTTGAAGTAGTGAGTGAATGGTAATCAAAGAAATAAAGTGCAACTTTAGATTTTGTTGAATCCCAGGGAGCATACTCATGCAGGCAGTCCAGTTCACTAATGTAGCTGTCTTTTCATATGGTCCTAAACTTCTACATTAGATTCAGTTCTTGCTTGCCTGCTTGTAGTCATAACTCCAGAGAGATTTCCCTTTGGAATGTTAAAAATTGAGTTCTCCTGAATCAGCTTCCACAAAACAAATGTTCCTCACACAAACTTCCTCACACAAGGGTACTTTGTAAGAAGAAGAAGATGAAATACAAGGCCAAATATCTCCTGGCTCACTTAAATACTGTCCTTGCCCTGTAAGTTTTAGCAAGTCACTTAAATTAGTGGTTGTAACACAATGAAAAGCACGACAGTGATAGCAGAGTAGCAAGACCCCAGGCTGCAGTGAGTGAAAACTTGCTAAACAGAGCAGTCATGGAGACAGAAATAAGGAAAAAAAACCTGCTTATCCTTGGAAGGCCTCAGCTATGCAGGGATCTCCAGATGAGATACCCTCACCCCCACTGCCAACACTTAAATGAGGTCTGGGAAGAGGAAGATCCTGTCAATACCCATACTGGTCATTCATGTGCACTGCATACGCTTGAGCTCCCCTGGCTTGGCCCTGCCTTACTACTAGGTGCTCAATCACGGTTTCAAGCCCTGACTTAGCAAGCAAAATAAACAAAACTGAAGAAAACCTATGCATTTAAAATGGTTAGGATTTGACAAAGAAAAAATAGAAAATGTTCAAAAGTAGCATATCCAATTTTTGTTTCTTCAGAAACACGCTCATTTCAGGTAAAAGCTATTAGCTACTGCTACGTAAAGAAAATACAATTTATACTGTTCAGTGTTACAAAAAAGAACTAATTTTGAAAAGAGAACTAGTGCATTTCATGATGGCATAACTACATGAGCGGATGAGGAAAATGCTTGATGTCATCTATCTTAATGTCAGTAGAGACTTGGACGTAGTCCCCATCATATCCTTCTTTTCAAATTCAAAATGTGTGGATTTGAAAGGTGGACTGATGAACAAAGTTTAGTCTAGTCATACCTTGAGAGTGGTGGTCATGGGCTCAATGTCTGGCTAGAGAAAGTAACAAGTGGTGCTCCTCAGGGGTCAGTAGTGGGACCAATGCTCTTTAATATCTTCAGCAGTAACATTGACAGTGGGATCAAGTACATTCTCATCAAGTTTGTGGATGACAACAAGCTATGTGATAAGGTCAGGATGACTGAGGGATGGGATGCCACTCAGAGAGACTTAGACACTTTGTCAGTGGGACAAGGAGAAAGCTCATGAGGTTCAAAAAATCCAAGTGCAAGCTACTGCACATGGGTAATGGCAACCAACCCCTTGTATCAGTACAAGTTGAAGGATGTAAGGACAGAGAACAGCCCTGCCACAATGGGCATAGGGATACTAGTAAATAGCAAGTGGACACGAACTAGCAGTGTGTACCCTCACAGCCCAGAAAGCCACTCCTGTCCTGGACTGCACCAAAAGAATGGTGGTCAGCAGGTCAAGGTAGATGATCCTGCCCCTCTGCTCTGCATTGGTGAGACCACATCTGGAGTACTGCATCCTGAATGCAACCCTAGCATACTGCTGACTGTCCCTGTTTTGTATGATCAGAAAAGTGTTACTATTGCCATGAAGTGACATATTACCTTTCATTAACCCTTACATTTCCTAGATGATTGTGTTTTTTCACCTTTTGTGACATCCATTTGTCACACTCTCAGTTGGAGGACTGACAGGATTGAGATCTTACTTCTTTACAAGTTTAAAGCAACCATTTCTTCTTCCTGGTGATTATAGTGATAGTGAATTTTTCAACTGAAATGTAAAACTCGGGGTTTTATAGAATAAATAGAGTAGGTATGCTAAGCCAGTTTAAGTGACAACACTTTTTGGGAAGAGAGGATAAAGTTAAGGAATGAAGCAAGTCATTACTCTGAGCAAAAGTGGAAAAAAAAAAATAAAAATCAGGGAGGCAGAAAAATGAATAGATAGGGCACGCACAAATCAATAGCAGGACTGTCATTAAACTCAAAAGGAGGCAAGTTTTGTTCCCTAAAGAAGGACAGTTTTTGCAATGACCCTCATTGTCCACTTTGCATCATATCTCTTTGAAATTCTAGGCCCCTTTCTTCCATCTTGAATGCAGGCTTGCATATATGCAATACTGTGAAACAAGAACATTCTGCCTCTAAAACAATTTTGCTCACACTTCCACCTGCTCACCCTGCCACATCATCTTGTCCAGTCCTGACTTATCCAGCTCCTCCTGAAGGCAGGAGCAACGGCACTGGCTCACCCAGGGACCACCAAGAATTGGCCAAACACAAAGCCATCATTTCCAGACCCAGCTATGCCATTCCACTCTCACCCCAGTGCCTCAGCCCCAAACATTTACAAGGGAGAGATGCCGCATTTCCTGATGAACTTCAGCAACCCTCCAGAGCACCTAAAAAATCAGGCAGCCCCACCAAAGCCATCTCTCTCCATTATCCCCCTTTGTTATCCCTGTTTTCCCCAGCCCTGCGACAGCCAGCTTGAGCAGCCCTCAAACCCCAGGCACCACCAACATCCCACAAGGGCTCACTGCAGCATCAGCTCTACCCCATGGCGATGTGGCACAGCCAGCACACCTACAGCACTCCACACACCTCCACTTTCCACTGCAGAACCAAGCTGCTGCTTTGCTCTGGATTGGCCCTGGCCCCTCGGAGAGGCAGGCAGCGGGATGCGGCAACACTGGGATGCTGTCAGAGCTGCTGTGTCCCATGGCCAAAATGAGCTGGACCGTGTCATTTTTTAAAAAGGTAAGGGAGCAGAATGAGTTGCAGAGGTTTTCTTGCTAGAGATGCTGTGCCCCCGTGCAGTTTTGTGGAGCCAACACAAACACATAGTGGACGTTCCCATCTTGCCATGCTGTGCGCAGGATGTCCTGCAGCTCCCTGGTACAAACCCCCTGCTCCCTCCTACAAAACCACGCCATTCTAGTTCTGAAATATGCTGCCTTATAGCAGGGGCTACTGAGGTTATAAAGGGCTCAGGACAGCAGCAAGCATCCATGGGAAGCACAGTGGCTGCTTCGAAATGGGTGCTGGAGAGTAGCATCCAAAACAAACCTCACTGGATGGTCCCAGCTGGTGGTGTGTGGGGTGTGCTTGATTCCTGGAATTAGGGCTAGGTTGCAGGGTGTATGGGAACTACTGAGTCATGGCCTGAACCTCTGATTGATCACCTGAGGCGAGCCATGAGTCAGCCAGAGGAGCACAGGTGAAGGCAATTCACCTCTGCTGCCGGAAAAGGTGGAGCCAGGCTCCACTCCTCCTAGACCTATTTAAGAGCTGGCTACCAGAGGGGAAAGATCTCTTCTGGAGATGGCCTCTATTGGTGTTTTGTGGTGAGCCCAGCCAAAGGGTAAGCCTCCCATTTTGTTCTCTTTTGTTATCATTGCCCACTTTGCCTAACTCTCTTGATTATATTGTAACATCTTGATATCCACTGATTATACAATTGTAACATCTTGATATCCATTGATTATACACAGGGGAAAAACAGTTTCACCTTAGCAGGTGTGTTTCCTGCACAAACTGAGACTTACCTCTGTTGGTTTTTTTTTCTACGCTGTTTTTGGCATTTTTATTCCAGCCCCAGGGTTCACAGCTGTTTCCTGGAGCATCCATGCGTCCCAGTGTTGGTGCCACAGGCTGAAATCAATGTGCAGCGATGGCACGGAGAGGCCTCCTTGCTCTGGAACCTACCACAGACAGACAGCACCTGGGATGCCACCTGTGGAGAGAAGAGGAGCACTCTTGGTGGAAGCCAGATGACCCAGGACCACTCCTGAGGAATCTGCAAACCAGCACAGAACTGTAGAGCACATCTCCAGCTGCTTTTTGCCTCTGCAAGGTCCCACTGAGCCACTGCAAATGACCCAGAATCTTTGCTGCAGCCTCAGGACTTACTTCTCTTGCGCCAGCTGCTCCCCACAACTGTGGGGTGTTCTGGGCACCCCACTATGAGCTGTAAAATGGAAGGAACAAAGAGATGCTCATCCCTAAAGGGGTACTTGCTCATCCACAAAAAGTGAAAAGAAACACAGCAGGTGCAGGGGTAAATCAGCTCTGAAGGACCACTTCTGCTGTGTCTGTGGAAAGGGAAGGTCTTGGGATAGAAAGTAGAAAAAAAGACTTATCCCCAGGTAGCACTGGTCACCCTATGCTGCTCTAAGGGTTAAACTAGGTGAGAAGAGTTCTCACTGCTGCTGAAATAGGTCAGACCAGCTTCATAAAGCATCACAGACCCAGCCAGTTCTGCATCCTCCAGTGTGCACCGCAGAAAGGCATTAAATGTGTGGCAGTGTCCAGGCACGTTTTGCCCCAAGAGCCCTGACATCAAAACGCATAAAAGTGACTCCAGCACATGAGCGAGGACGTGGTCACAGGGCTCAAGTTGTTCCTCAGAGACTGTGAGCAAGGGCATGAGAGCAAAACGAGAGACGCTGTGATCCTCAGGGTATCTCAGCCTCGCAGAGAAATTGTGACTACAGCCTGTGAGATACAGCTGGGCTGCTTAAGAACACTGAATATCGACAGCTGACCCACACCTTTATGAGTCGTGTCCACAGCTCCCTCAGATGCTAGAGTAAAGCTCAGGCTCACCCAGGCTGTGTCTTTCCCTGAACTGCTCCCTTCTGCAGCGAAAGCTGGCAGAGCTGGGCCCATGGCCACCTCTTACCTCCTGAGCTGGTCGCAGGGTCCCTCAGTCAAGCACAGGGCAGGAAGGAAGCTGAGACCCTTATAGGACCTCTATAGCTGAGACTCTTACAGGTCTTTTCCAACCTTGCGATTCTATGATTCAGTTGGTTCCTTGCTGCTCACTCCCATCAGAAAGATCTGTGCACTCCTTGGGAAGCACAATGCCACCTGGGGAAAAGTGAAAGCAGGAACAGGCCACGCAGGTGGCTATCACCCAGGAGAAGGCCAGATCCTTCCGCCTGATATCTACTCCTCTTTCCAGTCCTGATGTGGCCTAGAGGATGCAGAAGTATCGGTGGTTAGAAGCAGGACTCAGGGAAGGATCTGTAGAATTGGAGCTGATTCAGCTCTCCAGCCTGGCAAAGGAACAGAGCCGTAGGGCTGCCATGAGCTGCAGGACTGCCCTGCTGTCATTTGGGTGGTGAAGCTGAAACCACCTGGCTGGCAAAGTCCCATCTTGCTGACTTATCCATAGAACCCCAGGGAAAGAGAGACAGGCTCTGGGCTGAGAAGGGCTTGTGATACTGGTCCAGGAAAAGGGTGCAGCTCACAATTGTTGCTCAGCATCTCCAGAGGACCACTACTCTACCATCAAGATGCTGTGAAGTCCAGTGCACAAGGCAGCAGTGAGACAGGGAGGTCACAGCGAGTTGCCCAACAGCTGGGCAACATCTGCAGGTGGCACATGGACAGTGCAGGACGGGTGGTGCAGTGGAATTGCCAGGTCACAGCCTGAACCACTGCGTGAGCACACGAGTACCTCAAGTGGAGGGAGTCTTCCTCTCTCTCCATCTCAGCAGTGCTCCCAGCAGCACACATACAGTCAGCCTGCACAGGTCTCCTCCCCTCACCCCTCAGCCCCCTTTCACCTTTCAGCACACCATAGTTCAAACGCAGAAGGGCTGCATTCCTCAGCTCACCACTTTCTGCCAAACTGTTGCTGGGAGGGATGAGTCGATTCCTCTTTCTTTGATATCCTGTTCTACAGCACCTATATCTCAAATAAAGGCTCTGTCATCACCTTGTTTGCTTTACAGGTGGGAAGGGGCAGAGGACGTCTGTAACAATCCGAATGATCAATGCAGTGGAAGGAGGTGTAACCACAAAGGGACTAGCGCAACAGAAGGGTGTTACAAAGACAAAGTGCTCACCAGTCTCTGAAGATCCAGGCTCACAGGGAAAACTCCACAAGGGAGGGATCTCCAACCAGAGATCCTTGCCCACTGCAGGGTCAGCCCTTCAATGAGGTCTAAGAGAGGTGCAGCCAGGCTCCCCTCATTCCATCATACAACTGAACTGCCCTCACCTGTGCTCCCAGGGCTGACTGGGTCCTTTCCCCAGATGCTCCATCAGTGGATCAGGCCCTGACTAAACACTCACCAGACAGCATTTCTCAAGAAATAACAGCCAAAGGGGGAAATGGTTATTCCCCTGCTGTTTTCCAGCTGCCTGTAACAATCCCACCTCTGCTGTGCTGGTCGGCAGAGCTGACAACAGGATCTTCTCATGAGCCAGCAGGATGAGGAAGTGAGCAGAGGTTTTGGAAACGTGCCTGCTGTCAGGGTGGGAGTTTGGGCCCACCCCAGCACCATGCATTTCCACCACACGACATGGGAGGTGGCAAAGGTGTTGGAGCCAGCGGAGAGCTGGTGGAGGAGGAGAAGCTTGGATGCCTGGCAATTTGAGGGGACATGAGGTAGCAGCACCCATCACAGCCATGGGCAGCACAGACAGATGGCGTTGGACATGACATACAGGGCCTTCATGACTGGAGCTTCAGGGGCTGGCCGTGGTCACTGTGGAGAAGGGAAGAGTGTGGTCAGCAATTGTGGAGACAGGGCACCTACCCTGGGCTGCAGCCCCTACAGCAGAGTTGCAGGGTTTCAGGCTGCACAAAAAACCCTCTAATTTTGTCTTTAGCGTGACTCAAAAACAAACCCCAGCACTGTCACAGCCTGGGCAGAGCACAGCAAAGGAACCCTAAACCTGTCAGCTCCCTTCCTACACCCCTCAGATCACTCAAAGATCTCTCTCTCTTCAGCAAGGGGGCAAGAACCAAAGGGCTCTTCCTTAGGTCAAGAACTCTCCATCTCAAAGCTCTCAAACACCTCAGGCATTTTCAGCTTTGTCATACCAGCAGTGAAGTGCATGCACCCACCTGCCGCAGCTTGGCAAGAAGACACCACTCCCTGCTGAATTACCTGATGGGCCAGATATGTCACACTAACAGGGAGAAAAGAAGAATGAAAAAACAACTGAGGGATGGAGAAAAAAGGCCCTAACTAAACTAAGGACCTTGGGGCTCTCTCTCATCATCCACTGGGATGGGCAGACCCTTGGGAAGGAAGAGCACTCAATTTGTGCCGGGAGAGATTCAGGCTGGATGTTCGGAAATACTGCTGTTCCAGAAGAGTGGTCGGTGCTGCAAAGGGCTGCCCAGGGAAGTGGTGCAGTCACTGACCCTGGAGGTGCTCGAGGTTACGTTCAGACACTGTGTCGAGGGGCATGGATTAGTGAGAACTATTGCTGATCGGTGCATGGGTGGACTGATGATCTCGGAGGTCTTTTCCAACCTTGCGGATTCTAGGATTCTAACATCTTGCTAACTGGCCTACCGTGCCTGTTACCATCTTCCAGACCTGCTTCTTCACGCTGGCAGATTAATTTCTTTGCTACTTTCCTCCCTGCCCCAATGGCAGGAAAGTCATCACCCCCACTTGACAGGCCGGAGCAGTAGCAAGTTGTACTTGTGAGTTTTTCAAGTCCCTTTTATCCGCAGAGGGAATAAAAATGCCCAAACAAAAAGGCTGCAGCGGGGCTCTCTCTAGGACACCGGTTGTCTCAGTACAGTTCAGTTACTTACAATGCACACAGCACCTACAAAAGCTTTGCGCTCTGTTGTCAGCAACTGCGAAATTGAGAGACCCCCCCGCGGGGTCTGATGTGCTAAGCTCCCTCCCTGCTCTAATGATTGATGTGTGATGTAGGCCCCTAGGGGCGTAGACGAAGTAATTAAGCTATATAAGGTAGTTAATACGGGTAATAAACGCCATTTTACTGCTCATCATATTGGTGTCACCTCAGTAATTGGCCAAGCTGCGGTCTCCTGGGGAAGCGGAACGGGTGCGGACTGTAACAGCGCTCCAACAAGGAAGGAAAACAAATCCAGCATGCTCTGCAGAGCTCCCAGCTCGCAGCAGGTGACGCCTGCTCTGTGCACAGAGCATGCACACAAATGGCACCTCATCTCTTCCCCATTTATCCTCCCACCATTGCTACAGGCATTTAGAGGCACTAAATGTCCCTAAATGGAAGGCTCGTGGAGAACACTGAATGCACAGGAGATTTCTCGCTTTTTTGGTGCGAGAGCACTGCTTGTCTAGACGACAAATATTTTTCAAACAAGCACCAACCAACCCTCACAACTAACAACTGAAATGGCATTTCCCTGCAAAAAAAACCAAACCAACCGAAGAGCAGCCTGTCCAAAGACCCCTCCTCACACACTTGCCATCTTGGCCACAACCATTATTCCATTTGCCAGGTTTACTCACAGAACTGCAGGCTTCTCTTCACCGTGCATCACGTGGACACAAACTGGCTGCTGGTGCAGGGAATTTCACTTGAGCATCTCACCACAGACGCTCCCTTTCCTGCAAAGATACAAGGAGAAAGGCCTCAGCTCCTCCAAGCAACAACTGGAAACAGCTCCAGAAAATTCCCCACTCAAAAGCGGTTCCTGGAGAGGTACAAAGCAGTCCTTCAAGGTTCACATGTGCTCATGCTGCGGCCTTTGCAGAAACACACTGCCTTTGTGCTCCTGGCTCCTCAGGGCTCTTTTCTATCACCTCCTGGGCACAGCACAATAGCTTTTCGTGCACAAATCTAGGCCCTACCTACCTTCCTCCACCCCCAAATCAAGTCCAACACAGAGTTGTGGTGCAGTGACCAGATGCTGACAAGAGTTCTAAAAGAGCAGAAGAGGGGAAGAGCACATACAGTCAAGGCAGAAATAAAGAAGAGCAGAAGAGAAGGAAAAGAAAGGATACAGGTAAGAAACAAGTGCAGGAGATGAAAAGTGCAACAGAGAAAACGGTTGGATACAGGCAAGACAGCAAAGCAATGAGGAGACGAGCAGAAGAGGAGAAGAGCAGAAGCATAAAAGAGAGGATGAAGGTAAGAACAATGTGCAGACAAGGAGAAGAGTGGAAAGGGAGGTGAGCCAAGACAGGTAAGACAGAAAAGCAGAAGTGGAGAGCAGCTGAAGAGAAGAAGAGAGAACACGGGTATGGCAGAAGTACAGAAGATGGGCAGAGAGGACACAGGCCAGGGAGAAGTGCAGAAACGAAAAAGAACAGAAGGGAGGAAGAGAGCACAGAAGAGCAGAGAAGGAAAAAAGCAGCAAAGTAGAAGAGCACATAGCGGTCAGAACAGAAGAACAGGAGAGCATAAGATGTGCAAGGAGGACACAGCTAAGTCAGAAAAGCGGATGAGGAGAACAACAGGAGAAGAGAGGATACGGGTAAGAAAGATAAGCTGAAGAGGAGTACAGATGCAGGAGAGGAGTCGGGATACAAGGAAGAAAGAACTGCAGATGAGCAGAAAGAAAGAGGATAACACGAAGGGAGAAGAGCTGAAGAGCAAGTGAGGAAGAGAGCAGAAAAGGGAAACACAGAAGAGAGAAGAGCAGAAAAGACAACGCTGTCTGCTCTGTCCTCGCTAGCAATGCCCCAAGACACGGCCAAAGCGAGGAGAAAAAGCCCACATGTAAACTTAGCGATGTTCTGGAGGCACACAGGAGCAGTTCACAGTAACAAGCTTGGCAAACGCTGCATGGGCCTTGACTCATTCCTGCGCTGTTCTCAGCTGAATCAGGGCTGTCCCACTCAAATCACTCCTTTTCATTGTCACCTGTCTAACAGGCCCACCACAGCTGCTGCCACTTTCAAGAACCAGTAATTAATGCTGGCAGTTTCAGTCCTTAACTATGGGCTGGAGAAACACGGTTTCGGGTGGTGACGACTGGCAATCACTTGGACGGGTATCCTGACTGGGAGGGGAAAGCTGGCATTGCCCCGCTGGGGATGCTCTTGCTTTGCCAGCAGTGACAATGAGCGCAGACACCCCAGAGGACGTCGCCGAGGAATCGCTGAGCTCCTGATGTGGATCAACGAGGGCGAGTCTGGGGGCAGCAGAGCTGGCGGGGGGGTGCTCGCACTGAGTGGGCGCGGGACAGCTGGCAGTGCCCCTCTGGGGATTTTCTTCCTTCTCCAGAAGTGACATCCAACCCTGGAATCCTGGACGACACCGCAGACATGGATGAGCTGCTCACGTGGATCAACAGCGGTGTGTTTGGGAGCAGCACAGCTGATGGGGGGCTGTCTGCGCTGAGTGCCTGGGGGAATGCTGGCATTGCCCCACTGGGCATTTCTTCCATTGACCAGAAGAGAGACCCAGCACCAACAGCATTGCCGACAATGTGGAAATTGACCTTTTCCTCACCTGGACTGATGGTGAGTTTGCAGTCTGCACAGATGACCAGTGGGTGTCTGCACCAAGCGGGGGTGGGACGGCTACCATCATCATTCCGGGGGATGTTCTGCCATTCCAGAAGCTGCGAGTGCTCTGGACAGCAGCAAAAGGGAAGAGCTGACGCAGCGCACCACTGCCACAGAACCACCGAGCCCACGTGTCTCCAGCAGCCTCGACTCCTCCTCTTCCATCAGAGCTGCCTCACTCCCCCAGGGCCAGCAGAGAGCTCAGCAACAACACAGATGCTGAACCTGGGCTCCTCAACAACTCACTTGGGCACCAGGCAGCATCCCCTCAGCTGCCTGTGCCGAGCCAACTGGCTGCCCCTGCACTTCCATCGCCAAACACAGCACACCTGATGGAAGAGGTGCTGCAAAGCTCCAGAAACACTAAAGTAAAGCCAATGAGCTGAAGGGACTCTCATGGCAAAGCAAAGAATCCCACCAGAGTAAACTGAGAAAAACGCCCACCAATGTTTAGCCATGGAAGGAAAGAATGGAAATTGAAAAGCAGTGCAGGGCTAGGACGCTAACAAAAACCAAAGAGCAAAGCCAAGCCAAGCAAAACCAGAACAAATCAAAGACAGACGAAGGACTGAAAAGCCAAGGAAAGCAAAGCTGAATCACCTGAAATCCTCACAAACACAAGGCAATACGCTTAGCAAAGCAAAAGGAGTTCAAAGAACACAAACGGAAGGGAAAAGAAGAGCAAGAAAGCTGGAAAAAAAACACGCATTGCAATGCAGAAGGAGCAGTAAACCAAGAGAGGAACAACAGTAAAACAACCAGGACAACATACAGAGCAAACCAACAACAACCCTTCCAGCAGCAGTAGCAACACAAACAAACAATGGAAAAGAATGCAGCATCAGGGCAAAGCACAGACGCCCACCGAGTCTGGAGCAGGCCAGAATCTTAGCATCCGTGCCTGGGAGGAGGGAAGGGAGCTACTGGGCATGCTGCTTCCTCCAGCACAGATGCAATTGCAGGGGCGCCAGCCCAGAAGGAACCTGCGGCTGCCAGTCAGAGCAAAGCATCTCTCTGCAGGAAGCCAAAGCACTTGCAGTCATGCCAAGGAGGAGGGAAGGGCAGCTACCGGGCATGGATCTCACCTGCCAGCAGAGGGGGAGGGCATTTTGTGGGGTGGCAATTCTGGGTGAGAAATTGTATTCTGATAATATTGTACTCCAAAATTGCTGGAATTGGGAGGAAGGAATTACTGGCGTGGGATTTTTGGGGGGCTGGGAAGTTTTTTGGAGGGGGAAGAAACTATTGGTGGGAGGGAGAAATTGATCGCAGGGGGAAACTGATCAGAGGGTGGGAATTTCAGGGGGTGGGATCAGAAACTGTTGTTAGGGGTGGGAAAGGGTTGGGAATATTGTCATTTATGCACTGTTTTGTACGCTTCACCATTAAATGCTCTGCATTCCCTTTGCTACACCTCTGCCTGCAGTTGTTCATGCAGCATCAAAGCCCCCCCAGGCTCCCTTGCCCACCTCTGGGGATGTTGGGGTGGCTGCAGGCAGCCAAGAGCTGCCGCTCCTCCAGCTCCTCCAGGATGAACATCTCCATCAGGGGCACCAAGTTTGCACAAGGAGAGTCGAGGCAACGCTGAGAGGCAACGGGAGCTTACTGGGGAACTGCACAGAGCACCAGGGGCGCTGGGGAGCTTTGCTCAGCACTTGTGGAGTTGGGGGGCTCAAACGGTACCCAGGTGGCACATTTTCACCTCACTAACTTCCTGTACCCCAACATCCCACCCAAGGCGTTCTACAGGCCCTTTTTTCCAATGAGGGCAGACTTTCTCCTTCCCCCCCCTCCCCAGGCTGCCCATCTCCCCCCTGGGTGCTGTGTTCCACACATTCCCACCCTGATGCTGTCGCTCAGTGACACGTTTGTCACCCACACACTCACCATGGGACCTGAGGAGGGCTGGGAGGTGTCCTGTGAAAGCAACCCCAGTGACAGCTCTGGTCCCGAGCCCTGGAAGACACAGCTCCTGGAAAACCACCTTCAGAGCTGCTTCATCTCATCACCTTGGCACTCCACCTGGGGGCTGTGTTGAAGCCAGCTGCTTCCCCTGGTGTCTCGAGACTGGGCTCCTCTCTCACTCTGCTCCTCACCCAACATCCAGGACTGCTTTTTACCATGCCCTTGCTGAAGAGCACACAAGGTACACAAGCACACCGCTCTCCCTAGGAAAAACATGGCTCCTAAGCACCTACACTGTAAACCTATAAACACACGTTCAAGTCTCACAGGAATCAGAAATTTTAAAACACACCCAAGGCCCCTGTTTAGCGGTAAGGGTTTGCTGAATTTGGGCTCACAGTATGATTCCAACTCGTCACCTTCCTGCCTTCCAACTGCCTTCACTGTGCTTGAAGCTAAGATCCAATGCTTAATGCCCTTACGTAACAGCAGCTACTTCATCAAAACAGAGGAAGGAACGTCTCTGTAATTACATCACACACCAGCCAGGCTGCTAAGGATCGGTAACTCTTCTGGGACAGCTTCATCCAAACCTTTCTGGATTAGTCTTGCTATCACCCGGAACTCGTTCCGTTACTGCTTTGAGGGGTCAGAGCCTGAACTCCACTAAAAGGCCACCTGTCATCATGCAATCAGGCACACCTGATACAACCACACCACTAAGGCTCCTCTGCTCAACTCCACTGGTTCCCAGTGCTCACTTAAAAAATAAAATCCACCGCGTGTATCAAACACCAACCCTTCTCTCAGCATCCCAACATCCCTGCCTCGTCCATCTCTGGCCAGCAGGACTAAATTCAAAGCAGTGCATGCCACAATTCCACACAAGTAGCTTGAAGCTGTGTTTAATCTTGCAGATCACAGCTCAATAAACACTGGCTCAGCACAAGTCACTCACAGAGAACAGGGCTCTGCTCTCACCAGCACCTGCTATACATCAAGAAGGAACGTGCCGAGGAAAACAAACACAGCAGCATACAAACTAAGAGTGACTCCTGATTGTCAGCACTGAAAGGAAAGCAAGCTGAAGAAAAGCCTCAGGGAAATCAGTACAGGACAGCAAAGCAGGGAGGACAAAGGATAGGGACTGATCCTGAACTGCACAAATTAGAGAACAAGAGCCTTGAGAGGAGTAATTGGTTATACAGTGATAAGAGTTTTACACAAACAATGGGAATCTATTCAGAAGCTGTCTAAAGGCTTGTTTCAAATACTGCCAAAATGAGGAATTCTTACACTGCTTTATTCTGCATGAGAATACGAACAGCATCCCACCGGGATGTTTGCTTCTCAGTACAGCACTGTTTGCACAGCAGCAGCAGTACGAAAGGAGGCTGATGTGTTTCATTACGAGCACTAAATTTCTGTTGCAATTCTAAATTGCTAGTGAATGCCATCCCGAGCAGAAATACCTGTTGTTGTGAAAATAAATAAGCAAAAAAAAAAAAAAAAAATTAGGTACTAAAAGAAAGAAAAGAAAGGAAAATACAGAAGAAAAGAATCAAGAGAAAATAGCACTCAAATGCATTTAAGATGTACAAAAGTGTGCTTACTTCAAGGTCCAACAGGCAAATGGATTCGGGAGTCTCAAGTCCCAAGTCTTGATGTTCCTTGCAGCAAGTGACAAAGTAGTTTTAACAATGGCTGCACTGGGGTAACACCGACATAGAGTTCCACTGCAAACCCAGCCACACAGGGTGCTGGGGACTACCAGCACACTGCACTGTGCATTCCAACAGCACCTGGGCGAAAGCAGAGCACTGAGAAGTCAGCATCTACACCCCAGTGAGGAAGACTAACATCTGATCTAAGCTGGGCTTCATTACAAGAGAAGGAAGGAGCTCTGAAGATTTCTCCCATCTCAGGAGCCTCCTAGCAACTTCTTCCCACCTGTTTGCCTCTGGTTAACAATCTGGAACCAAGCATTTTGAAAAGGCAATGTAACACTCTTCCAGTGATTCCCCCAGCTGTTCTGATTTCCTCCACATCATTTGAAATATTTTAAAGACATGTGGAAGAGTAAGACGTAGTGAGGAGGGAGCCTTACACACACCAATTCATCTCTGGAATATGGGCGTTCCACACATGTACAGCAAGAGTGGTCAAGCACTGCATCAACTGGAGGCAGAAAGTGAAGAGTAACTTACGCTAGAACTGCTCAGATCACGCAGTGCTGCCAGCTGGCGTGCATCGCTGCACTGTGCCTCGCTGTGCTGGGCAGCTTGAGCAGAAACGTCCCAGCACGCACGTACAGCTTCCTTCCATTTCCAGGAAGGTGTCAGACAGCTCCTCAGCTCACTGTTCCACACAGTGAAGGAGACGATCAAAACTACAAGGCAGAAAAGACTCCTTTTCAAAAAAGTCCTGCTAAAAGCCATCGCATGCTTTGAATCAATGTTATTTAGCTGTAGACGAAGTAAGTGGACGATTCAACTGCTACGACCCCCTCAGTTGTTTACGTCTGAGTTGCACAAGGAAGCAGGAGAACAGCCTTAAGTGCCCAAAGCTCTGACCTTCATTTATGGAAGTGAAATCAGCTGAAGTCAGTATGAAAGGAAACATAATGGGAAGAATGGAACATAGAACTTCACCAAGGAATTGGCTACAAACATTGTTTTGCACTATGCCAGCTGTGCCTCAGACGATCTGCCCTGAAGGCAGTTGGCATAGCTGGCCCTATCGGCTTTTTCTGAAGGAGAATGTTCTTCTGGAAGTGGCCTTTTGCTTCTCTTTCATACTGCAGACCTACAATTCTTCATTATTTCCACTGTGGGTTGTGTTCAGTTGATCAGGACAAAGCTGATCCATGAATGTTTGAGAAATCTGAATTAGCTACTGAAATACAGAACAACGTTCTCTTACTGAAGAGGCAGAAGATAACTGACCCTAGATATCACCCAGTCTTCTCCAAGGCTTCTAGCTTGGACAAATACATAGCTTGGGCTCCAAGCCTGCTAAGAACCTCAGTACAGAGAAACTCCTCTCCTGTCCACAAACTGGTCACACAGGGAAACCGATACCTGCTAGATGTTCTCTGACTGAGAAAAAAATATTCCATTCCGGATTGCTTCTGTTTGTTTTTTAAATACAAGAAGGATAAAACAATGGGTTTCAAGTGCCTCTCTGCACTGACGGACATCTCCCAAAGCAAATTCCATTTTAATAAAGCCAGAATGAGCCAGCAGATGACCGCTCTTGACAGCTCTCCAATTCTTTGCATTAGATTCCAAGTCCGGGGTTGATTCAAGGTATTTCTAAAGAACAAAGTTCATCAGAGGAAGAGGAATAACCATCCTTCTGTGAAGGCAAGGACATCACTTCTCCAGAACACACTGCTACCTAACCCACTCTCACAGGTGAGGCATTCACATATCCTGCAGCAGTAAAGTTCCAGGAGCTCATTCAGCAGTTCTCTCCTTGATGAAGCTGCTGTATCTAGCTTAGTCTTGAAGTTAGAAAATACACAAGGTTTAACTTTAGGAAGAAAATCCCCATTCAACAATTGGCTTCAGCAGACTTTCATTTGGAGGAGTTAAATCACTTGAGCAGCAGCTGTCAGTGGAACGAAACTGAGAGACTGTGACCAGTTTTGAGGATATGAAAGATTACGACAGGATCAAAAGATGACGAAATACCTCACGTGTCTTTACGACACAGGAACAGCATTCCAAGCTCGTCTCCAGAGGTATTTCCTTCTCTGCCTCCTGAACGTGGAGCACAGCACCTCGGAATGTATGGCGTGAGTGCTACAGTGCAACCAGTCTGATGTTATGGGAGACGTTGTCAGGTCTTGCACGGAGTTCAGCTTGAGCCACATAAAGGTGAAGATGGCTGGAATGAGCTCTTTTATCTTCTAGTAACTTCCCCTATTAAACATGAAGGCAACATATTCATACTTTTTTCCACATCTGTCTTTTCAACAACTGCATTACCTGACCGTTTTTTCACCTCCACTACAGACTGCAGACTTGATGAAATTACTCCAACATCTCAGAAACCAGATAACGGGGAAAAAAAAAAAAAAAACTTCAGAATGTGCCTCTTGTAGATGTTAAGGCTGTCAGACAGTTTGATTCAGAGACAGCACACCTTGATACAGAACAGCTAGTCCATATGGGAACTGCTGAACCACAGTCTGAACCTCTGGCTGATCATCTCAGGTGAGCGCTGAGTCAGCCCTGGGAGCACAGGTGAAGGCAATGCAGCTGTGTGACCAGAAGGGATGGAGCCCGGCTGCACCCCTCCTAGACCCAACTCAGGGCTGACTGCCACTGAGGAAGGATCTCTCTCTGCACATCACTCCTCATGCAGCTTCTTGGGAGCCCACACACCAGTGAACACTTCTTCATTCATCTCTGATCATCCTTCTCAACATGATCATCTTACCAGCCGAACTTTTCTATAGACTACATAACATCTGTATACTTACTGATCAGATACAAGCCCAAGTAAAACAACAGAAAGCCAACAGAAGCCCCTGAGAACCTCAATGTCACGGCTGCTGTGCTACATAAAACTAAGTGCCAAAGTGATGTGGTCTGAAAGCATTTACACAGTACTTGAGAATGACAGCACCTCTGACACGCTTCATTTCTAAACTCAAACAACTAAAAAGTAGCTCAGTCACAACAGACACATCAAGTATTGCCTCTCTAAACCCAACTTCTTAGACATTATGACTAACAGTTTCCCCACGTTCTTGAAGAGATCAGCCTTAAAATGCACGTGGAAGCCCAGAGCTGCAATTTTCATGCAAGCTAGACAAAAACAGCAAGCAGCGAAGAAACTAATACGGAATTGATTTAAGATTCCTGATTCTAAAGTAATTTAGCCAAGGAAATATTGAGACGACCAGATGACATGATACAAGCACCCAGTCAGATACAAAAAGGTTCTTCAAGGCACAAAGCAGAGATGAGAAGCTGGAACTTGCCTTCAATCTGAGAGCAACAGGATTCCCAGGGAGCAGCCTGGCAGCTTTCTCAACCCAGCAGTTTGCTCTTCCATCACTGGCATCTTCATTACATAACAGCTCCGCAATCTTCAGCACCAGACCTTTCTCTACTGGGTTCAGCTCCACAGAACGCTGGTTTGGAACAGCAGATACAGAGCCTTAGAACTAAGGGCAATGGGAAGGCCATCACAGCAGCTCCAGACGGATCAAGTCAGGACGCAAAAGAAAGGATCAACTGGAAAAAATAAATTAAAAACTGAAGCCAATTCTATCAAACAAATCATCATTTTTTAAAGTACATCATAGGCAGATTTGGCAATTAAAAAATGTACGTCATATAATTTTCCCACAAATAACTCATCTTCTTCTCTGGGTTTAAGGAATGCACTGCACAGGGGCTTTGGTGCTGCATGAATGACTGCAGGCAGAGCAGTATCAAAGTGAACACAAAACATTTCACTGGTTAACGTAGAAAGCAGTGAAAAAGACAGGGCACCTACCCTGGGCTGCAGCCCCTACAGCGGAGTTGCAGGGTTTCGGGCTGCACAAAAAACCCTTTGTCTGATTTTGCCTTCAGAGTGACACAAAATCGAACCCCAGCACTGTCACAGCCTGGGCAGAGCACGGCAAAGGAACCCAAAATCTGTCAGATCCCTTCCTACACCCCTCAGATCAAAGAACGCTCTCTCCCTTCAGCAATCCCACCCTCTCTCCAGGGGCCAGGACCACAGGGCTCTTCCTCGCTCAAGAACTCTCCATCCAATTCCCAAAGCTCTCACACAACTCAGGCATCTTCAGCTTTGTCATACCAGCAATGAACTGGATGCACCCACCTGTCACAGCTTCATAAGAAGGCACAACTCTCTGCTGAATTACCTGACGGGCCAGGGGTGTCACACTAACAGGGAGAAAAGAAGAAAAAACAACTGAGAGATGCAGAAAAAGGCCCTCGCTAAACTAAGGACCTTGGGGCTCTCTGTAGGACACCGGTTGTCTCAGCACAGTTCAATTACTTACAGTGCACACAGCACCTACAAAAGCAACACAGAATCACAGAATAGCCAGGGTTGGAAGGAACCTCAAGGATCATGAATCTCCAACCCCCCCGCCACATGCAGGGCCACCAACCTCCACGTTTAATGCTAAAGCAGGCTGCCCAGAGCCCCACCCAACCTGGCCTTGAACACCTCCAAGGACTGGGCATCCACAGCCTCTCTGGGCAGCCTGTTCCAGCACCTCACCACTCTCTGGGTAAAGAATTTCCCCCTGAGGTCCGACCTCAATCTCCCCTCCCTCAACTTAAAACCATTTCCCCTCATCCTGCACATATCAACCCTTCCAAAGAGTTGATTCCCCTCCCTTCTGTAGGCTCCCTTTAGGTACTGAAGGCTGCAATGAGGTCACCCCGCAGCCTTCTTTTCTCCAGGCTGAACAAGCCCATCTCCCTCAGCCTGTCCTCATAGGGGAGCTGCTCCAGTCCTCTGATCATCCTAGCGGCCCTCCTCTGGACCCTCTCCAACAGCTCCCTGTCTTTTTTGTACTGCGGGCTCCACACTTGGACGCAGCAGTCCAGATGGGGCCTCACATGGGGCATCGCGCTCCAACAAGGAAGGAAAACAAATCCAGCACGCTCTGCAGGGCTCCCAGCTCGCAGGAGGTGACGCCTGCTCCGTGTGATCATACAATCACAGAATGTTCCAAGTTGTAAGGGATCCACAAGGATCACCAAGTCCAACCTGATGCTCCAGGAAGGACAACCCAAGCGCAGATGGTCTTTCAGCTGCAGCAGCTCAGGACCAGGCCCACAGCCCTGGGGAGCCTGGCCACAACCACTGGTACCAGATGCAGCAAGCACAGGGAGCAGGAAGGCAGGCACAGCACAGCAAGCAAAGACCAAACCTGAGAGGGGGCCTGCTTACAGAAATAAACCCGCGGCCTGCCTACACAAAGCCCACACCTTTCACTCCAGTAAAGCTCCACCATTTTGACAGCCAAAACACAAACTGCCATTTCACTTCTCATGGCTCTTCCCTGAACTCCCAAACAATTACTTCAGGTCCCCCATCGCACTGCAACTGCTCATAACCAATATTATATCTTTCATGACATAAGCAGCTCACTTCTGCTTGGTAGCAGTGACAGTCCATTCCCATTGCATCCCTTCATGTGAGGAAAATCACAGCTAGCTTTCTGACAGCTTCCTGCATAATTCCCCCAAAAGCACCCAGCATTTCTGAAAAGTGAAAGAAAGGAAGGTTCATGGAAACAGGCACACAAGGCTTGCAAGAGATGCAGTGCTCCAGATCAGAGACAGGACCACCACAGTGCCGAAACACAGTTTATCACTAAAGGAAACATTGAAGAGCATATTCGCAACTTCTGCATAAGCTGTAACGATTCAGCATGTTTAATTTTCTTATCATTCAGTTGGAAAAAGCAAATGCTCTCACACATCAACTAGCAAGCACTAGGACGAGCCATCCATCTGGTTTTCACAATGACAGAGGGACACGGCCGCGACGCACGGCCGCCGGCCCCACGCAACACAAAAAGCAAATCAGAAAGAAAGCCATCACGCATGTTGCAGCAGAAACACCAGCATAATATCAGTATATTACAGAGGCAGGAAAAGAACTGCTCACCATCTCCAAGGATTTACACCGACAGTTCAAACTCCATGGCAGAGAACCTTCCAGAACCAAGCCCTTCCCCTGTGCCAGTCAGCCCTTAAATGAGCTCCAAGAGAGGCAGCCAGTCTCCGCCCCTTCCAGCCACGGAGCTCCATTGCCTTCAGCTGCACTCCCAGGGCTCACCGGCTGCTTTCCTCAGCTGCTCCGTCTGGGGTTCAGGCTGTGATTCAACACTTCTCATACAGCAGAGCAAAGGAAACAATTGCAAAGCAAAGCTATCAATGAAATAAAAACAACAAAGAGAACTAGCGGGATTCTAGGAAATAACAGAAATCCGCAGGAAGCGATGCAGAAGGCAGGGTTTTTGTCTGCGTGTCTGTCTGAAGGAAACAGCTGCAGATGTTGAGTGCTGCTCGATGCACCCATCGCAGACAGCTGCACAGAACAGGGCTCCTGCAGCACTGACAGCTCCTGTCAGCTTCACTATTAAAGTCATCTGATCAACTTCCAATTCCGTATTGCGAGTGCTTCAAAGGGAGAAGCACTAAAGCTGGCAAACACACAATGGCTCCAGATAACAAACACCAAGTCAAATGGCACTTCAGGCAATCAGCATCCTTAAATTACTGCACCTCTTTTGCTTTACCCAGAGTGGCTTCTAGCTTGCTCCTTTACAGCTTCTTCTCATTCCTGGAGCTGGAAAAACCAAGGGAAAAATGTTGAAATGGCTCCAAAACTCGTTCAATTTTCACTTAATATCAATCTTGCCCTGCAGGTGGGTTTTTGCTCTACACAACATCTGACTAGTTGGAAGAGCCCTAATGGCCATCTACATTCAGCATCCACTCACGCTATTCTTCCCTTAAAGCAGGACTCTGAATCCTGATGTCCCCTGTACACTTTGGAAACTGGAGAAAAAAGAGGCAAAGTAGAGAATAAAAACTAAAAAGCAACACACGTCACTGTAGAGAAAGCCAATAGGAAAGCTCACCATAGGAGGACTGTGAGCACCCCGTGTCACACCGCAACGTTTGGGGCAGCCCTCTGGGGACCCCGTCTGTGCCCTCCCCCACAGAAAACTTGGTTCCCATGGGGTGGGGTTGACACCCCTCTCTTTTGTAATTAAGGTTTACTTCTTGATCATGGGGATTTGGGGATGTCCTCCACATGTAAACAATAAGGGGCGGAGGAGCGGCTGTGGGGCTCCATATGTCACACTGGGGGTAAACTTTGGGGACAGAGGTCAGTGCAGCATCCTGGCCCCCTAGCCCCTATGGCCCCGCAACCACTGCAGCCCCATCTCATAGCCATTCCTTATCCGTGTCCCACAACTTTATCCCATCCCCATACCCATTATATCCACCCCACAACCATCTCAAACCCATCCCATATCCACACCCCACATCCTATCCCCATCCCTTATCCTATATCCATATCCATTCCAAATCCGTATCTCCACATCCATCCCACGTCCATTCCGTACACTTATCCCATGCCATTATCATCCCAATCCCATCCCATATCCTTATTTCATCCCCAATCCATCCCGCGTTCTTCCCACGTTGATCCCACGTCCACCTCTAGCCCAGCCCATATATATTCCATTTTCTGATCTCCCATTCCGCATCCACCCCGTATCCATATCCCCACACCCCGATCTTAAATTTCACATCCCACTGCCAAATCCAACCTCCTAACCACAGCTCCCAACCCCAATTCCAAACCTCCTTCCCAGTCCCATGTCCCAGCCCCACCTCCTACCTGTCAATCCCAGCCCCATCTCCCACCCCCTTGTCATGGTTTTATGATTTTTGGTCATCAGTATTCCACACCATAACATCATGTAATGCACTGGGGGGGTTTGACTTCTGCCGACTGTTCATCCGACAGAGAAGAACTACATTTCTTCAGGAGGCTTTGTGGTCAGCAAGGAGATAGAACTCTGGGCAAGGTCACCTGATCCTTCTTCTTCACCATCTGCGCTTCGCCGTCTGCTTTTCTTCAGTCACTCAACTGGACTGCACGTCTCACCTCAACATTGTGGTGAGGTCTGGATTTGCTCTCATCTTCTCTCTCTGTTGCCTGCATGCAACTTCCCACTTCTTCCATCTTTAGTTCTTCTGTTGAACTCCTATCTTGTTTCTCTTCCTCTCTTGCTTTGTAATCCCTTCTCTGCTACACTCTCCCTTCTTTTTTCTGTCTTTTCTAACTTCTCCTCTCTGCTGCCTTCCTGTCCTCTATTTCTTTCCTGTACTTTTCTCTCTCTTCTCTGCACCATTATTTCCCTTCTTTCTCCTGCATTTTTGTGCTCTTCTGTTCCCTCCTCTCAGTTCTCCCTTGCCCATTCCTTCTCTTTTCTTTTTCTCCTCACTCTTCTGCCCTGTTTATGCTTTACCTCATCCTGCTGCTGCGGTGGCTCATCTACTCTGAAGTCCTTCTCCCTTAGTGCTGTCCTCTCCTTTTCTGCTGGCTGATTCTATCCTATGTTCTCGCTCCTCTTCAGCTGGTGATTAGTTCTCCCAGTAATGGCTCCTATTGTGCCATTCTTTCTTGCCCATATTCTCACTCTTCCTTCGCCTGCACTCCTTTCTTTATCCTCTCTCCTCTTCTGCATTTCAACTCTACTTGTGCTGCTCTTCTTCCTGTTTCTTCAATGTGCTCCTCTTCTGCTGTTTCTTTTTTTCCCCGTTTCCTCTCTCCTCTTTCATCAACATCAGCTCTACTCTTGTGCTCTTCTTTCTTCCCTTTATCCTCGCTCTTTCTTTTGCATCTGCACTTCTCTTAGGCTCTTCTTTCTTTCTTGTACCCTTCATACTCTTTGCTCTGCATTCACACACTTCCTCTCTTGTTCTTTTTCTTCTGCATCTATACAGTTGTGCTGTATTCTTGCCTGTGAATTCACCTCTTTCCTCTGCATCTGCACTCCCTTCTGTAGTTTTCTTCCCTATGTCCTCGCTCCTTTGTTCATCGTATGTGCTCCTGCTCTGCAGCTCTTTTTCGTGCTGCTTCACTCCTCTATCGTCTGCTCTAGTTTTGTGCTGTTCTTTCTTCCCTCTGTCCTCAGTCTTTCATTTGCATCTGCACTCCTCTTAGGCTCTTCTTTCTTCCTTCGTCACTGCTCTTTCCTCTGCATTTTCACTCTCCTGTTGCTTCTTCCCTGCTTCCTCACTCCTCTTTCCTTTGCATCTATGCTCCGATTGTACTTTCTTCCCTGTTTCCACACTTCTCTTTATTCTGCATTTGTGCAGCTCTTCTGCTGTTTTATATTTTGTTTACATTCATCTTCTTCCTTCTGGGACTGCACTCCTCTTGGGCTCTCTTTTCTTCCCTGTATTCTCCCTGTTCTTTCCTCTGCATTCTCACTCCTCTTCTGTTCTTTTTTCCCTGCTTCCTCATTCCTCTTCTTTCTCCTTCTGCTCTCCTCTTCTGCTTTTCTTTCTCCTGTCTCCTCGCTCCATAAGAGCTGCTCGCTCTTATGCATCTGCTCTTCTTTTCTGCTCTTCTTTCTTCCTTCTACCATCCATACTTTTTCCTCATCTGCACTCTCTCTTTCCTCCCTGTCTCCTTATTTGTCTTCTCCACCTGCTCTACTCTTCCGCATCTGCATTCCTGTTGTTCTTTCTTCATCCTATCCCCACTCCTCCTCATATATATATATTTATATATATATATATTTATTTAATATATATATATATATATATTTATTTATTTAATATATATATATATATATATTTAATTGCGTTTTACCAATGCTTTCACCTGTATTTGCATTTCTGGTTGGTCTTCCTCCCTGCATCTGCATTGCTCTTCTATAACTGATCCCTGCTTCTGCTGTTCGTTCTTCCTGGTTTCCTCACTCCTCTTCTGGATATGCACTCCACGTGTACTGTTCTTTCTTCTCCGTATCCCGACTGCTTTTTCTTGTGCATCTGCTCTCCTCTTTCTTCCCTGTTTCCTCACTCCTTTTCCTACTGCATATGTACTCCAGTTCTATTCTTCCCTGTATCCTCTCTGCTTTTTCACTTGTATATGAACACTTACTCAGCTATTCTTTCTTTTCTGTTTTGTCATTCCTTTTTCTTCTGCATCTGTGCTGCTTTTTTGCTGATCGTTTTTCTGTGGGAATACAAGGAAAGTTGTTCAGAGCAGCAGCTGTGGAGCAAGATAAACAGCATGAGAACCAAGGACACCTCTAGAAGAAGAAAGAACGTCTCACTGCTCTGATTGAAGAAGCACCTGCATGAAAGGTTGAAGAGTGTAGAATGCTCTGTTGTCATGTAAAGGTGGATGGGAAAGTTGTTGGGGAGGGTTGGAGAATTAGAAATAGAAAACTTGTGAAAGTATATAAGTCATGTGAGAACTTCTAATAAATGATTTGGATAGTTCCCATCTGAGTATGTGCATCAGACACTGTAGGTTTAGGGGGTGAGAATGTTTGATTTGTGACTGGAGATGAAAAGCAAGAGGTAAAAGGGAAGGGTGGATTTAGGGGTTGGAAATGTCAGCTTTGGAGTAGGAAGTGGAAAGTAAGGAAAGGTGAGATGGATTTAGTAGTTGAAAATTCCTGATTTGAGGTCAGAGGTGAAAAACGAGGGAACAGTGCACAGATTTTGGGGTTGGAGAAGATTAGATTTTGATTTGGAGGGGTAAAGGAGGTGTTGCTGTGAAAGGCGGATGGATTTGGAGCCTGGAAATGCGAATTTTTGGGGTTGCAGATTAAGTCTGGGAGGAGGGAGAGAGTGGGGAAGGAGGATCCTTTGGGAATACATTTTGAAAGGAATGGACTTGGATTTCAATGCCAAAGCGGTAATTTTGGCTCAATGGGACACAGCATGTCATAGAATGAACTGTCCCTGGCCATAAAGCACCATCTTCACAACTGAGCAGAGGGGAGTCTAGGATGGTTTGGACAGTTACCCTGAGAACTGCTGTTACCCCACTGACATCACAGCAATGAAGGGGGGGCTCCGCCTGCTCTGCTTTGCCTCATTGTTTTCCTTTCTGCCTTAAGCAGGACATCCATTTGAGGGCCCTACTGCACCCCATAAACACTCATAGGTGGGCAATGGACCCCACTGATCCATTCTACTCCATAGAACCAATTCCCTCCTATAAGAGGAGGACCCATGTAGCAAGGACCCATTTCACCCCACATCCCGTTAAAAGGGGACAATGCTCCACCATACCCAAGATCCATCCTGTACCATAGACCCCATCAATGCTCCCCTGCTACAACTTGCAGCCATTTCCTTGGGTCCTGTTTGTTGCCTGGGAGAAGAGGTCAAACCCCTCCTCATCACAACCTCCCTTCAGGTAGTTATAGAGAGCAATAGTGTCTCCTCTGAGCCTCCTCTTCTCCAGACTGAACAATCCCAGCTCCTCCAGCCACTCCTCGTAAGGCCTGTACTCCAGACCCTTCACAAGTTTCGTTGCCCTTCTCTGAACACATTTCAGGGCCGCAATGTATTTCTTGCAGTGAGGGACCCAAAACCAAATACAGTACTGGAGGTACAGCCTCACCAAAGCTGAGTACAGGGGATGATCACCTCCCTGCTCCTGCTGGCCACACTATTTCTAATGCAGGCCCAGATGCCATTGGCCCTCATGGCCACCTGGGCTCACTGTGCGCTCCTGTTCAGCCAAGCATCAACCACCACCCCCAGGTCCCATTTTTCTTAGCAGTTATCCAGCCAGTCAGCCCAAGCCTGCAGCACTGCATGGGGTTGTTGTGCCCAAAGTGCAGGACCCAGCACTTGGCCTTGTTGAACCTCATCCCATTCACCTCATCCCAGCGATCCAGCCTGTCTAAATCCCTCTGAAGGGCCTCCCTACCCTCAGGCAACACCACCTCCCAACTTGGTATCATCAGCAAACTTACTGAGGGTACACTCAATGCCCTCATCTGGGTCATCAGTAAAGATATTAAACAAGATGGGCCCCAGTACCAACCCCTGAGGGACACCACTTGTAATGGGTCACCAGCTGGACTTAGCTCCATTAACCACTACCTGCTCCAGCCAGTTCCTTACCCAAAGAAGGGTATAGCTGTCCAGGCCACAGGCAGCCAGTTTCCACAGGATAATACTGTGAAAGATCGTGACAAAGGCTTTGCTGAAGTCTAGGTAGAATACATCAACAGCCTTTCCCTCATCTACCAGTCTGGTCACCCAGTTGCAGAAGGAGATGAGGTTGGTCAAGCATGATCTGCCTTTCATGAACCCATGCTGGCTGGACCTGATCCCCTGGATGCCACGCATGTATCGTGTGATGTCACCCAAGACAATTTCATCTGTAACTTTCCTGGTACTGAGTCATACTGACAGGTCTGTAGTTCCCCAGATGACCCCAGAATGGGTCACTGAGGGTGCTGGTGTCAGCCTGTGTCTCTTTACTGAGCTCCCTGCTGCTCCTGGGGAAGTCAGGGAGCTCAGCAATGAAAGGAGAGGAGTCAAGACTGCTGGGGACATCCAGGCTCGGTGGCTCCATGGCTGCAATCCACCTCCTCAGCTCTTCACTTTTGCAGCTGTCCAGTTCCAGCAGCAGCTGGTCCCCAGGATTTTCCTCTTCCACCTTGTCAGCATCTCTGGCCTCCTCCCTTTTGAGAACAGGCAGGTCCTGGTTCTCCTGTGGGACCTCCAGAGTGCTCAGCTCTTCTGAAAAAGCAAGAACATGCCCCAGAATTATGATGGCAGCCTTCCTGCACCCTCTCGCTGCAGACACCCACCCACCAGCTCTATAGCCCCCAAGCTCACTGCTGTTGATCCACATGAGTAAATTGCCAATTTCCGTGTAGTCTTCCAGAATGTCAGTGCTTGCTGTCACTTCTGGGAAAGGAAGAAAATCCCCAGCGGAGCAATGCTGGCTTTTGCTCACCCACTCAGTGCAGACACCCTCTTGCTAGTTCTTTGTTGCCCAGACTCACCATCATCAATCCAGGTGAGCAGATTACTGATGTCTGAGAAGTCATCCAGAGTATCTGTGCCAGTCATTGCATCCAGAAAAAGGAAGAACATCCCCAGTGGGGTAATGCCAGCTTTCCCATAGCCTCACAAAATAGACAACCTGCTGCCCGCCCTGCAGCCCCTGAACTCACCGCCTGATTCCAGTGTGGCAGCGCTGCAGGTGAGCAGAGCCGTGGCAGGGTGGGGGCACACATCGGTGGGCGCTGGGTGCCCCTGGTCCTCCAAGAGCAGCACAGCGTCTTGGAAGGGCTGCATCAGCAGCTCCCAGATGGCAGGCAGGGTGCAGGGCACGGGGAGCATCAGCTCCTGCAGGGAGGGTACCTGCAAAAGAACTAGGGGGGCGGGGGCAGCCAGGGGTCTGCAGCAGGCAGGTGCCTGCAGGCTGTGGGGGCTCCTCGGGGAGCCCTAGGCCACAGCCACATTGGCTGTTGGGGTGGCAGCATCCTTACCAGCAGGGGATGTCCCTAGTGGTGGACAAAGGCAGCGGGGGGCAGCATACCTGGGTACAGTCCCCCAGGTAGGAGCAGCAGCACCGGTAAGCGCAGCCCCACAGTTGGCAGCTGAGCCAGAATTGGGGGCAGCCCCCCAGGTGGGAGCTGCGCTGCCTGTGCCCAGACATCTGGTACCCCAGGCCAGACAGAGGGCTGAGGTGCCAGATGGGTGGCAATGGGGACAGAAAAGGGTTGGGGTGGTACCGGCATTGGTCTACAGATGCTAATTGGCACTTGAGCTACAACCTATGGCATGCATCTCTTGTGTCCCTGTGCTGAGTAGGGGAAAGTGTACTTTGCCCAAGAACCACCCACACCTCCAAAAAAATTTGTTATTTTCCTCCCCACACATGCTGTTTTTTTCCCCAAACATACAGCCTTTCCTCCCCTAAAACATGCCATTTTCCATCCTAAAATTACTGCATTTCCCCTGCTAAAATAAGCTATTTCCACACCTAAAAGTATAGTCTTTCCTCCCCTAATGTACACCATTTTGCACTCCAAAAATACCACCTTTTCTTGCTCAAAACAAGCCACTTTCTACCCCCAAAAATACTGCCTTTCCTACCCAAAAATTCACCTTTTTTCCCTACCGGAAATACCACCTTTCCTCCCCAGTAATACGACATTTCCTGCACATGCAAGGGAAGCAGATGCTTTTCTCTACAGCAAACCAAGAGAGTAAGTCAGTGAGAGGAAGAGCAGCTGGTATCCTACCTGGAGCTCCATCTTTCTTCCTTTGTGTGCCCTGTTCTCTGGAAATGCTGCTCCTCTTCTCCTCTCTGGAAACCCAAAACAGTTGTCTACAGAACCAGAACAGGAACTCTTGATTTCCTGTTATTTTACATGATGTTCTGATGCACATATACATATAACAATATACACATATAACAAAAACCACATCACCACAGCAGAAATCCTTCCCCAGTGGCAGCCAGCCCTTAAATGGGGTCCAGGAGAGGTGCAGCCAGGCTCCACCCCTTCGTTACACAACTGAATCGCCTTCACCCGCGCTCCCACAGCTGGCTTGGTCCTTGCCTCAGGTGTTCAATCAGTGCTCCAGGCCCTGACCCAACAGCTCCTATTCGCAGGACTGTGAAATGACAAATGTGGGTCACTGGGAGCACTTGGTGTGCAAATACTGGCATCCAGGACAGACTGGGACTGAAATTTGTGGGTTACAGCAGGTCATCCGTCCATAAACCTCCCTTAGCAGGCGTTCATTTTCCTCGTTATCACTGTTCTGTGGCTGTACTGGCACTTTAAGGGCACGGCCCCAAGCTGTGATGGAGCACCTGGGGGGGGTGCGACCCTGCAGCACAGCTGGGGGCAGTTTGGCTGTGGGCGGGGCTGAGCCGGGCTCCACCCCTCCCTGGCCCCATTTAAGGGCTGGGAAGCTCAGGGGCTGCATCCAAACCTGGGGAGTGCTGCCTTGGGAGTGTGGGTGAGCCCTGCTCCTTGGGAGGGGGTGGGAGATCTGTTCTCTGTTGCAGGGCTGTGATCTCTTCTTTTCTGGGGGATCCTGACTGTGTTGAAGGGCTGGCAGCTATCTGCACCTGGAAGCTGCTTCCTTTGAGCATGGTGAATATTGGCCCTTGGAATGGGGTAAGTGGTTCCATTTTTATTTCAGGGTTGTGATCTCCCCTTCTGGGGGTTCCTTACCTCATTTAAGGGCTGGTACCTGTAAAGGCAGCACCTGAATCTGGAGACTGCTTTCTCTGGGGGGTGGGGTGAGCCCTCAGGATGGAGTGATTCCTGCTTTATTTCAGAGCTGTGAGCTATGCCTTTCTGGGGGATCTCAAGCTGGGTCAGAGCAGCTGTATCTGCTATGTGTGTTGTTTCTTCTTTAATGGTTCTCATCTCATAACTTCCAGTCTGGGGCCCTAAATGTGGTTCATCTGCTCCTATGTCATCCCATTTCATGGCTGTAATTCATAGTGTTGTTAATTGCATTCATGCAGAATTTTTTAAGGGGATTCTGTGCATTATTATCATGTATTAAATTATGTTCTGCATCTTTTCTGACTTCAGTTTGCTACCTGATGGGGTTCAAGGATTGCCTCGGCTCCTCCAGTCAGTGGTGTGAGATCAGCACAGCAGATAATGAACACCATGAGCCCCATGTTGGTGCATTGCTTGTATGCAGGTCGGTTTGCGATGTGGTCCATCTCCCCCACAATGATCACCCAGCTGGATCAGGCTGCTCAGAGCCTGACCCAGCCTCACCTTGGAAGGGGCAGTGCATCCACCACGTCTCTGGCAATCTGTTCTACTGTCTCTCCACCCTCACTGTGGAAGACATTTTCCTTATATCTAATCTCAATTTTCCCTTGTTCTTTCCTTTAGGTATTGAAAAGCTGTTACCAGGTCACCTTGGAGCCTTCACTTCTCCAGGCTGAACAGCCCAGCTCTCCTCACAAGAGAGGTGTTCTGTCCCTCGGTTCCTATTTGTGGCTGTGCTCTGGATGTGCTCTCACAGCTCCATGCCTCTCCTGCACTGAGGGCTCCACATCTGGATGCAGCACTGCAGGTGAGGCCTCAGCAGCGCAGAGCAGAGGGGTGCGGGTCGCTTCCCTTTGTCTGCTGACCACAAATCCTTGGATGCAGCCCAGGATACGGTTGGCTTTCTGGGCTGGAAGGGCCATTGCTGGCTTGCGTCCAGCTCCCACCCACCAGTACCCCAGGTCTTATGGGTCCTTTCATCCTCCAGCATGTTTTGGTGGTGGGTGTTCCCTCATCACAGCTACTGACCCTGCACTTGGATTTGTGCCCGCTGCTCAGCCTCTTGAGGTCCCTCTGGATGGCGTTCCGTCCCTCTGGTGTGTCACTGTACTCTGCAGCTTGGCATCATTAGGATGCACTTAACCCCACTGTCACTGATGAAGGGGCAATCCCAGATGTTTATACAAACTGGGCATAGAACCCCTTGAGAGCAGCCCTGGGGAGGATATGGAGATCCTGGTGGATGAGAAGCTAGACGTGAGCCAGCAGAGCACGCTTGCAGCCCAGAAGGCCAACTCTATCCTGGGCTGCATTAAAAGAGGAGTGGCCAGCAGGGAGAGGGAGGTGATCATCCCCCTTTACTCAGCTCTTGTGAGGCCTCATCTGGAGCACTGCGTCCAGGCAGTGGAAGGCCGTGGAGGGCCAGCGCACGAAGGCCGTGGAGCTTTCAGAGGGGATTCAGAGGAGGGCATTGAGATGACTGGAGAGGGCTGGAGCATCTCTCCTATGAAGAAAAAAGTTGAGGGAACTGGGGTTGTTTCTCCTGGAGAAGAGAAGGCTCTGGGGAGACCTCATTGCAGCCTTCCAATACTCAAAGGGAGTGCATAAGTAGGAGGGGGAACGGCTGTTTACGAGGGTGGACAGTGGTAGGACAAGTGGGAGTGGTTTTAAACTGAGACAGGGGAGGTTTAGGTTGGTTATTAGGAGGAAGCTTTTCACACGGAGGGTGGTGAGGCACTGGAACGTGCTTTAGAGTCACTTCCAGGAGGATCTGCTTCATGGTTGTTGCCAACACAGAGGTGAGACTGACATGTTGGTAGTTCCTGGGGTTATTCTTTCTATCTGTAATAACAGAAGTGCTGCTGCCTTTTTTCCTACTCACCAGGGACTTCACCTGGCTGCCACGACTTCTGAAATACCATTGAGAGTGGCTCGGTGTCTGCAGGGGTAAACTCCATCAGAGCTCTGGGACCCATCTCGTCAGAACGGAGAGGCTCCTGGAGGTTCGGGTCCTCAGGTGGTCCAGAACCTGATCTTCCATCACAGTGTGGGATGGGGAGGGGAGTTGGTGGGACTGGAATTGCTTCCTCAATCCCCACCTACCAAACCAAAGGTGAGAGCTGTGAAGATGAATGCAAGAATATTGTTGGATACCTGAGCTTTCTCCTTGACTGTTGTTCCCAGCTGCAATGCTGCTGGTGAGCAGAATCGTGCAGAGAGTGCAGCCACATTGCTCTGAGAAAGGAGCACTGCAGCGCACATTTGTGAAAGAGGTGCTACCCTATGTATGTGGGGCAGTGCCTTCATTACTGTGTTGTGTCCCACAGGTAGCAGGGGAGCTGTGGTGCTCCTGAATGCCGTAACGACTGCATGGAGATGTATGGGTCTTCATGGGAACAGCAAGGAACCTGAATCTGCATTTCCTGAAATGCCCCGGAACCTCGCTTTGCTGGCTGGTAATTGTCTGCCCAGCAGGTAAGGGCAATGCACACCCACCAGTGTTTACCCACTCCATAGCATGGCACAACATGGTGCTCCCAGAGCTCTTAATTGCACTTTATGGTGCCCGGAAGGCTGCTTGTCCTTTTCTTTCTGTGTTTTCCTTGTCTCTGGCCTTCCACTGCAGTATTTTCCTTCCCTTTGCCCTTGCTGTTCCCTATTACATCCTCTTGTCCTCCAGTTTTTGTGTTCCATGCTGTGTTCTCTTGGCTGTTGCCCTTGGCTTTTTTACCACATTCACTTCAGCATTCAGTTTTGGCGTTCCCTGCTGCGTTCTCCTGCCCTCCTGTTTTGGCGTTTCTTGCTGTGTTCTCTTGGCCATCATCCTTGGTGTTTCCTTCCACATTCTCTTGGCCCTTGCCCTTGTCTGGGCATTCCCTTGCCCTCCTGTTATTGTGTCCTGTGCCACATTCTCTTGGCCATTGCCCTTGGCTTTCTGTAGTCACATTCTCTTCAGCATTTGGTTTTGGCGTTCCCAGCAGCATTCTGTTGCCCTCCTGTTTTGGCATTTCCTGCCACATTCTCTTGGCCCTTGCCTGGGCATTCCCTGCGGCGTTCTCTTTGATCTCCTGTCTCGATGTTCCAGCCACATTCTGCATTGGCCTTCTTCGCTGCGTTCTCTTTGGCCTCCTATTTTGGCACTTCTTGCCATGTTCTCTTGGCCCTTGCCTGGGCATTCCATGCCGTGTTCCCTCGGCCTTTTGTTTTGGCATTTTGTGCTGTGTTCTCTTGGCCTTTGCCCTTGGCCTTTCCTGCTGTGGTCTCTTTGGCTGTATATTTTGGCCTTTCCTGTTGCGTTCTTTGCCCTCCCCTTGGCTTTCCATTGGTGCTCTCTTTGCTTTTGCCCTTGCCTTAGCTTGGCTGTTTGCTTTGCATTTACCTTGGCTTTCCACGGGAGTTCTGCTTTCCTTTGCCTGCCCTGGGTGTCCTGCTTCCCTTTGCCTTTGGCACTCTAGGATGAGCTGGGAGGCAGCATTAATGTTACCCTTGACCTAAACCCACAGCTGAATGGAAGTCTAACGATAACTGTGTTAACCTGCAGCGTATCTGTAGACCAAACCCTTAACCCAGTGTTGAAAATGTCTCTTACCCTGAATGCTGCTGTAAAAATAATGCCCCATGTTTTGTCAAATAACCATAATTGTAGTGCAGAATACTGATGTTAGACCATCTGTAACTTCAACCCTATCAATACCATTAATTCTATCCCTAACGTTAATTTTAATTAATTACAACCGTTGTGTCATCATTACAGCATTGTGCTCAGGGTGCAGCCCCACACATGCGGGGCAGCGCCTTCATTACTGCATTGTGTCCCACAGGTGGCAGCAGAGTTGCGTTGCTCCTGAGCACTTTAAGGACAGCACGGAGATGCGCGGCTCTTCAGGCAGCAGCAAGGAACCGGAATCTGCATTTCCTGGGATGCCCGGAACCCCGCTTTGCTGGCCGGTAATTGTCTGCCCAGCAGGTAAGGGCGATGCTCACCCACCGGTGTTTACTCATTACTTAGCGAGGCACAAGGTAGGGTTCCCAGAGCTCATTTCTGCACTTCATGGTGCCCTGGATGCTGCCTGTCCTTTTCTTTCTGTGTTCTCCTCACCTCCAGCCTTTCACTGCAGCGTTCTCCTTGCCCTTGGCTTTCCCTGCTGCGTTCTCTCGCCCTCCTGTTTTGGCGTTCCCTGTGGCATTCTCTCGGCCGTTTGCCCTCGGCCACCTTCACTGCGTTTTCTTTGGCCTTCGGCTTTGGCCATCTGTGCCACATTCCCTTGGCCTTTGTCCTTGGCCTTCTTTGCCACGTTCACTTTGCCTCCCGTTCTGGCGTTCCCTACAGCATTATTTTGGCCTTCAGTTCTGGCGTTCGTGGCTGCGTTCTCTTTGGCCGTTGCCCTCGGCCTTCTTTGCCCCATTCCCTTTGGCCTCCTGTTCTGGCGTTCCCTGCGGCGTTCTCTTTGGCTTCTATTTTGGCGTTCCCTTCCACGTTCTTTTTGGCCATTGCTCCTGGCCTTCTTTGCCACATTCCCTTTGGCCTCTTGTTTTGTCTTCTCCTACAGCATTCTCTTTGCCTTTGGTTTTGGCCTTTTGTGCCACATTGTCTTTGGCCATTGCCCTTGACCTTCTGCATCGGCCTTCCCTGCAGCGTTCTCACAGACCTCGCCCTCCATTTTGGCCTTCTGCGTCGATCTCTTTGGTCTCCATTCTGGCGTTCTCTGCGGCCTTCTCCTTGGGCCTGACCTCTGACGCGACCTTTGGCGTTCTCCATGTCTTTCCCATCCCTTTGCCCTCTGTTTTGGCGTTCCCTCAGCTGTTCTCCTTGCCTTTTGCTCTTGCCTTTGCCTTGGCCTTCCCTAACGGTCACTCTAACCCTAATCCTGATGTACCTAACCCTAACACCTTTCCTGTTAAATACTCCTAACCTTACTCTGAAGCCTTTTCTTGGAGCGGTGTTTGGCTTCCACGTTTTGTGGGGGTGGGCTGACGGTGAGCACAGTTTGGGTCTCGGCCTTCCTCCTTCTAAAGCGTGTCTCTGTATTACAGGTGAAGATGCCTTGGACGCTTCCAGTCGATGACTTCCCCCCTGCGACGCCATCAGCTTTCCAGGCCTCCCACACTCACCGCCAGCTCGGTTCGGTCAACCGTTACCCGAATCCCCGCTCCGTTCCCTTTCCATGATCTTCCCGTCACTCTGCCACAAGCCCCTACCAAGGTCATCGCAGGCAGCGTGTGGGATGCGGCGCTCGGTCTCATTGCAGTTCATCCCATCGGCCTCAGCCCAGCGATCCAACCCACCCGCACCCTTCCTGAGGGCCCTTCTGCTCCCAGGCCAATCAACGCTTCCTTCTGATGCCATCTGAGTTCCCTCCAGGCCATTTTCAGACTCGTGCCCCTTTGTGGCCATTTTGAGAGTTGTGCTGATTTCAGCATGTCCATTCAATTGACTTCAACCAAATTGGCTTTAGCTTGACATTCAATTAATGTAAACCAAATTGGCTTTAGCTTTACATTCAATTGACTTCAACCAAATTGGCTTTAGTTTTACATTCAATTAATGTAAGCCATATTGGCTTTAGCTTTGCCTTGGTTACGGGGTTGGGTTAGCCTTGCTTTGTTTGTTCCTAGGCAGGGCTACCCCAACCCCGTAACCAAGGGACGTTGGAGGCGATTTTGTTCCTCCCGGCCAGTCTGAGACTCACGCCCCATTGCGGCCATTTTGAGAGTTGCTCTGATTTCAGCATCTGCGTTCAATTTATCTCAACCAAATTGGCTTTAGCCTTGCAATCATTTTGCATCAACCAAATTGGCTTTAGCTTTGCATTCAATTGGCTTCAACCAAATTGGCTTTAGCTTTACATGCAATTGACTTCAACCAAATTGGCTTTGGCTTTGCATTCAATTGACTTCGACCAAATTGACTTTAGCTTTGCATTCAATTGACTTCAACCAAATTGGCTTTAGCCTTGCATTCAATTGGCTTCAACCAAATTGGCTTTAGCTTTACATTCGATTGACTTCATCCAAATTGGCTTTAGCTTTACATTCAATTAATGTAAGCCAAATTGGCTTTAGCTTTGCCTTGGTTACGGGGTTGGGTTAGCCTTGCTTTGTTTGTTCCTAGGCAGGGCTACCCCAACCCCGTAACCAAGGGCCGTTGGAGGCGATTTTGTTCCTTCCCGGCCAGTCTGAGACTCGCGCCCCATTGCGGCCATTTTGAGAGTTGCTCTGATTTCAGCATCTGCGTTCAATTTATCTCAACCAAATTGGCTTTAGCCTTGCAATCATTTTGCATCAACCAAATTGGCTTTGGCTTTGCTTTCAATTGACTTCAACCAAATTGGCTTTAGCCTTGCATTCAATTGGCTTCAACCAAATGGCTTTAGCTTTACATTCAATTAACGTAAACCAAATTGGCTTTAGCTTTGCCTTGGTTACGGGGTTGGGTTAGCCTTGCTTTGTTTGTTCCTAGGCAGGGCTAACCCAACCCCGTAACCAAGGGCCGTCGGAGGCGATTTTGTTCCTTCCCGGCCAGTCTGAGACTCGCGCCCCATTGCGGCCATTTTGAGAGTTGCTCTGATTTCAGCATCTGCGTTCAATTTATCTCAACCAAATTGGCTTTAGCCTTGCATTCAATTGGCTTCAACCAAATTGGCTTTAGCTTTACATTCAATTGACTTGAACCAAATTGGCTTTGGTTTTGCATTCAATTGGCTTCAACCAAATTGGCTTTAGCCTTGCATTCAATTGACTTCAACCAAATTGGCTTTAGCTTTACATTCAATTAATGTAAGCCATATTGGCTTTAGCTTTACCTTGGTTACGGGGTTGGGCTAGCCTTGCTTTGTTTGCTCCTAGGCAGGGCTAACCCAACCCCGTAACCAAGGGCCGTCGGAGGCGATTTTGTTCCTTCCCGGCCAGTCTGAGACTCGCGCCCCTTTGTGGCCGTTCTGAGAATTGCAATGTCTTTGGGTGGGCTGAGATCTGCACTGCTTTTGAGGTGGGTTGCGGTATGCAACATTCTCACAAGTGTGGTGTCACCAATGGGGTGTGGAGGCTTTGTACCCTTTCTCTGGTTGGTCTGACATCTATGTGAACCATGTCTTCAAGTGTACTGCGTATGCGTGTGCTGCGCCTGTAAATTGCGTCGTGCCATGTATGCAATATGTGTTAAGTTGCGCCTGTAAACTGTGTTGTGCCATGTACAGAATGTGTGGATGCTGCGCCTATAAACTAAGTCTTGGAATCAGAGATCCATGTTCATTACATGTTTTGCTTCTCAATGTGTAGTTGCTGGTATAGCGCGTATGTATATGATTGTATGAGTCATGCCTTGTGGAAACAGTGCTGTAATAAACAAACAGTTAAACAATGCACGTATGTTGTGTGTCTTGCTTTGTCACGGCAACGACTGGAAGGACACTGGAAGGTAGGTGAGAAAGGTAGGTGTGGAGGGTGGTAGACTTAGACGGGGCTTAGACTTTGACTTAGACACTGGGCGTTAGACTTAGACAAAGACTTAGACACTAAGGGTTAGACTTAGACTTAGACACTGGGCGTTAGACTTAGACAAAGACTTAGACACTAAGGGTTAGACTTAGACACTGGGCGTTAGACTTAGACTTAGACACTGGGCGTTAGACATAGACAAAGACTTAGACACCAAGGGTTAGACTTAGACTTAGACACTGGGCGTTAGACATAGACAAAGACTTAGAAACCAAGGGTTAGACTTAGACTTAGACACTGGGCGTTAGACATAGACAAAGACTTAGAAACCAAGGGTTAGACTTAGACTTAGACACTGGGCGTTAGACTTAGACTTAGACTCTGGGCGTTAGACTTAGACAAAGACTTAGACACTAAGGGTTAGACTTAGACACTGGGCGTTAGACTTAGACAAAGACTTAGACACTAAGGGTTAGACTTAGACACTGGGCGTTAGACTTAGACTTAGACACTGGGCGTTAGACTTAGACTTAGACACTGGGCGTTAGACATAGACAAAGACTTAGAAACCAAGGGTTAGACTTAGACTTAGACACTGGGCGTTAGACTTAGTCAAAGACTTAGGCACTAAGGGTTAGACTTAGACTTAGACACTGGGCGTTAGACTTAGACTTAGACTCTGGGCGTTAGACTTAGACAAAGACTTAGACACTAAGGGTTAGACTTAGACACTGGGCGTTAGACTTAGACTTAGACTCTGGGCGTTAGACTTAGACAAAGACTTAGACACTAAGGGTTAGACTTAGACACTGGGCGTTAGACTTAGACTTAGACACTGGGCGTTAGACATAGACAAAGACTTAGACACCAAGGGTTAGACTTAGACTTAGACACTGGGCGTTAGACTTAGACAATGACTTAGACACTAAGGGTTAGACTTAGACACTGGGCGTTAGACTTAGACTTAGACTCTGGGCGTTAGACTTAGACAAAGACTTAGACACTAAGGGTTAGACTTAGACTTAGACACTGGGCGTTAGACTTAGACAATGACTTAGACACTAAGGGTTAGGCTTAGACACTGGGCGTTAGACTTAGACTTAGACTCTGGGCGTTAGACTTAGACAAAGACTTAGACACTAAGGGTTAGACTTAGACTTAGACACTGGGCGTTAGACTTAGACTTAGACACTGGGCGTTAGACATAGACAAAGACTTAGACACCAAGGGTTAGACTTAGACTTAGACACTGGGCGTTAGACATAGACAAAGACTTAGACACCAAGGGTTAGACTTAGACTTAGACACTGGGCGTTAGACTTAGACAAAGACTTAGACACTAAGGGTTAGACTTAGACTTAGACACTGGGCGTTAGACTTAGACAAAGACTTAGACACTAAGGGTTAGACTTAGACTTAGACACTGGGCGTTAGACTTAGACAAAGACTTAGACACCAAGGGTTAGACTTAGACTTAGACACTGGGCGTTAGACTTAGACAAAGACTTAGACACTAAGGGTTAGGCTTAGACACTGGGCGTTAGACTTAGACTTAGACTCTGGGCGTTAGACTTAGACAAAGACTTAGACACCAAGGGTTAGACTTAGACTTAGACACTGGGCGTTAGACTTAGACAAAGACTTAGACACCAAGGGTTAGACTTAGACTTAGACACTGGGCGTTAGACTTAGACACTGGGCGTTAGACTTAGACACTGGGCGTTAGACTTAGACTTAGACACTGGGCGTTAGACTTAGACAATGACTTAGACACTAAGGGTTAGACTTAGACTTAGACACTGGGCGTTAGACTTAGACAAAGACTTAGACACCAAGGGTTAGACTTAGACTTAGACACTGGGCGTTAGACTTAGACACTGGGCGTTAGACTTAGACACTGGGCGTTAGACTTAGACTTAGACACTGGGCGTTAGACTTAGACACTGGGCGTTAGACTTAGACTTAGACACTGGGCGTTAGACTTAGACAATGACTTAGACACCAAGGGTTAGACTTAGACTTAGACACTGGGCGTTAGACTTAGACACTGGGCGTTAGACTTAGACACTGGGCGTTAGACTTAGACTTAGACTCTGGGCGTTAGACTTAGACAAAGACTTAGACACCAAGGGTTAGACTTAGACTTAGACACTGGGCGTTAGACTTAGACAAAGACTTAGACACCAAGGGTTAGACTTAGACTTAGACACTGGGCGTTAGACTTAGACACTGGGCGTTAGACTTAGACACTGGGCGTTAGACTTAGACTTAGACACTGGGCGTTAGACTTAGACAATGACTTAGACACTAAGGGTTAGACTTAGACTTAGACTCTGGGCGTTAGACTTAGACAAAGACTTAGACACCAAGGGTTAGACTTAGACTTAGACACTGGGCGTTAGACTTAGACACTGGGCGTTAGACTTAGACACTGGGCGTTAGACTTAGACTTAGACACTGGGCGTTAGACTTAGACAATGACTTAGACACTAAGGGTTAGACTTAGACTTAGACACTGGGCGTTAGACTTAGACTTAGACACTGGGCGTTAGACATAGACAAAGACTTAGACACCAAGGGTTAGACTTAGACTTAGACACTGGGCGTTAGACTTAGACAAAGACTTAGACACCAAGGGTTAGACTTAGACTTAGACACTGGGCGTTAGACTTAGACACTGGGCGTTTGACTTAGACACTGGGCGTTAGACTTAGACAAAGACTTAGACAGTAAGGGTTAGACTTAGACTTAGACACTGGGCGTTAGACTTAGACAATGACTTAGACACTAAGGGTTAGACTTAGACTTAGACACTGGGCGTTAGACTTAGACTTAGACACTGGGCGTTAGACATAGACAAAGACTTAGACACCAAGGGTTAGACTTAGACTTAGACACTGGGCGTTAGACTTAGACACTGGGCGTTAGACTTAGACAAAGACTTAGGGTTAGGGTTAGGGTTAGGGTTAGGGTTAGGGTTAGGGTTAGGGTTAGGGTTAGGGTTAGGGTTAGGGTTAGGGTTAGGGTTAGGGTTAGGGTTAGGGTTAGGGTTAGGGTTAGGGTTAGGGTTAGGGTTAGGGTTAGGGTTAGGGTTAGGGTTAGGGTTAGGGTTAGGGTTAGGGTTAGGGTTAGGGTTAGGGTTAGGGTTAGGGTTAGGGTTAGGGTTAGGGTTAGGGTTAGGGTTAGGGTTAGGGTTAGGGTTAGGGTTAGGGTTAGGGTTAGGGTTAGGGTTAGGGTTAGGGTTAGGGTTAGGGTTAGGGTTAGGGTTAGGGTTAGGGTTAGGGTTAGGGTTAGGGTTAGGGTTAGGGTTAGGGTTAGGGTTAGGGTTAGGGTTAGGGTTAGGGTTAGGGTTAGGGTTAGGGTTAGGGTTAGGGTTAGGGTTAGGGTTAGGGTTAGGGTTAGGGTTAGGGTTAGGGTTAGGGTTAGGGTTAGGGTTAGGGTTAGGGTTAGGGTTAGGGTTAGGGTTAGGGTTAGGGTTAGGGTTAGGGTTAGGGTTAGGGTTAGGGTTAGGGTTAGGGTTAGGGTTAGGGTTAGGGTTAGGGTTAGGGTTAGGGTTAGGGTTAGGGTTAGGGTTAGGGTTAGGGTTAGGGTTAGGGTTAGGGTTAGGGTTAGGGTTAGGGTTAGGGTTAGGGTTAGGGTTAGGGTTAGGGTTAGGGTTAGGGTTAGGGTTAGGGTTAGGGTTAGGGTTAGGGTTAGGGTTAGGGTTAGGGTTAGGGTTAGGGTTAGGGTTAGGGTTAGGGTTAGGGTTAGGGTTAGGGTTAGGGTTAGGGTTAGGGTTAGGGTTAGGGTTAGGGTTAGGGTTAGGGTTAGGGTTAGGGTTAGGGTTAGGGTTAGGGTTAGGGTTAGGGTTAGGGTTAGGGTTAGGGTTAGGGTTAGGGTTAGGGTTAGGGTTAGGGTTAGGGTTAGGGTTAGGGTTAGGGTTAGGGTTAGGGTTAGGGTTAGGGTTAGGGTTAGGGTTAGGGTTAGGGTTAGGGTAGGTTAGGGTTAGGGTTAGGGTTAGGGTTAGGGTTAGGGTTAGGGTTAGGGTTAGGGTTAGGGTTAGGGTTAGGGTTAGGGTTAGGGTTAGGGTTAGGGTTAGGGTTAGGGTTAGGGTTAGGGTTAGGGTTAGGGTTAGGGTTAGGGTTAGGGTTAGGGTTAGGGTTAGGGTTAGGGTTAGGGTTAGGGTTAGGGTTAGGGTTAGGGTTAGGGTTAGGGTTAGGGTTAGGGTTAGGGTTAGGGTTAGGGTTAGGGTTAGGGTTAGGGTTAGGGTTAGGGTTAGGGTTAGGGTTAGGGTTAGGGTTAGGGTTAGGGTTAGGGTTAGGGTTAGGGTTAGGGTTAGGGTTAGGGTTAGGGTTAGGGTTAGGGTTAGGGTTAGGGTTAGGGTTAGGGTTAGGGTTAGGGTTAGGGTTAGGGTTAGGGTTAGGGTTAGGGTTAGGGTTAGGGTTAGGGTTAGGGTTAGGGTTAGGGTTAGGGTTAGGGTTAGGGTTAGGGTTAGGGTTAGGGTTAGGGTTAGGGTTAGGGTTAGGGTTAGGGTTAGGGTTAGGGTTAGGGTTAGGGTTAGGGTTAGGGTTAGGGTTAGGGTTAGGGTTAGGGTTAGGGTTAGGGTTAGGGTTAGGGTTAGGGTTAGGGTTAGGGTTAGGGTTAGGGTTAGGGTTAGGGTTAGGGTTAGGGTTAGGGTTAGGGTTAGGGTTAGGGTTAGGGTTAGGGTTAGGGTTAGGGTTAGGGTTAGGGTTAGGGTTAGGGTTAGGGTTAGGGTTAGGGTTAGGGTTAGGGTTAGGGTTAGGGTTAGGGTTAGGGTTAGGGTTAGGGTTAGGGTTAGGGTTAGGGTTAGGGTTAGGGTTAGGGTTAGGGTTAGGGTTAGGGTTAGGGTTAGGGTTAGGGTTAGGGTTAGGGTTAGGGTTAGGGTTAGGGTTAGGGTTAGGGTTAGGGTTAGGGTTAGGGTTAGGGTTAGGGTTAGGGTTAGGGTTAGGGTTAGGGTTAGGGTTAGGGTTAGGGTTAGGGTTAGGGTTAGGGTTAGGGTTAGGGTTAGGGTTAGGGTTAGGGTTAGGGTTAGGGTTAGGGTTAGGGTTAGGGTTAGGGTTAGGGTTAGGGTTAGGGTTAGGGTTAGGGTTAGGGTTAGGGTTAGGGTTAGGGTTAGGGTTAGGGTTAGGGTTAGGGTTAGGGTTAGGGTTAGGGTTAGGGTTAGGGTTAGGGTTAGGGTTAGGGTTAGGGTTAGGGTTAGGGTTAGGGTTAGGGTTAGGGTTAGGGTTAGGGTTAGGGTTAGGGTTAGGGTTAGGGTTAGGGTTAGGGTTAGGGTTAGGGTTAGGGTTAGGGTTAGGGTTAGGGTTAGGGTTAGGGTTAGGGTTAGGGTTAGGGTTAGGGTTAGGGTTAGGGTTAGGGTTAGGGTTAGGGTTAGGGTTAGGGTTAGGGTTAGGGTTAGGGTTAGGGTTAGGGTTAGGGTTAGGGTTAGGGTTAGGGTTAGGGTTAGGGTTAGGGTTAGGGTTAGGGTTAGGGTTAGGGTTAGGGTTAGGGTTAGGGTTAGGGTTAGGGTTAGGGTTAGGGTTAGGGTTAGGGTTAGGGTTAGGGTTAGGGTTAGGGTTAGGGTTAGGGTTAGGGTTAGGGTTAGGGTTAGGGTTAGGGTTAGGGTTAGGGTTAGGGTTAGGGTTAGGGTTAGGGTTAGGGTTAGGGTTAGGGTTAGGGTTAGGGTTAGGGTTAGGGTTAGGGTTAGGGTTAGGGTTAGGGTTAGGGTTAGGGTTAGGGTTAGGGTTAGGGTTAGGGTTAGGGTTAGGGTTAGGGTTAGGGTTAGGGTTAGGGTTAGGGTTAGGGTTAGGGTTAGGGTTAGGGTTAGGGTTAGGGTTAGGGTTAGGGTTAGGGTTAGGGTTAGGGTTAGGGTTAGGGTTAGGGTTAGGGTTAGGGTTAGGGTTAGGGTTAGGGTTAGGGTTAGGGTTAGGGTTAGGGTTAGGGTTAGGGTTAGGGTTAGGGTTAGGGTTAGGGTTAGGGTTAGGGTTAGGGTTAGGGTTAGGGTTAGGGTTAGGGTTAGGGTTAGGGTTAGGGTTAGGGTTAGGGTTAGGGTTAGGGTTAGGGTTAGGGTTAGGGTTAGGGTTAGGGTTAGGGTTAGGGTTAGGGTTAGGGTTAGGGTTAGGGTTAGGGTTAGGGTTAGGGTTAGGGTTAGGGTTAGGGTTAGGGTTAGGGTTAGGGTTAGGGTTAGGGTTAGGGTTAGGGTTAGGGTTAGGGTTAGGGTTAGGGTTAGGGTTAGGGTTAGGGTTAGGGTTAGGGTTAGGGTTAGGGTTAGGGTTAGGGTTAGGGTTAGGGTTAGGGTTAGGGTTAGGGTTAGGGTTAGGGTTAGGGTTAGGGTTAGGGTTAGGGTTAGGGTTAGGGTTAGGGTTAGGGTTAGGGTTAGGGTTAGGGTTAGGGTTAGGGTTAGGGTTAGGGTTAGGGTTAGGGTTAGGGTTAGGGTTAGGGTTAGGGTTAGGGTTAGGGTTAGGGTTAGGGTTAGGGTTAGGGTTAGGGTTAGGGTTAGGGTTAGGGTTAGGGTTAGGGTTAGGGTTAGGGTTAGGGTTAGGGTTAGGGTTAGGGTTAGGGTTAGGGTTAGGGTTAGGGTTAGGGTTAGGGTTAGGGTTAGGGTTAGGGTTAGGGTTAGGGTTAGGGTTAGGGTTAGGGTTAGGGTTAGGGTTAGGGTTAGGGTTAGGGTTAGGGTTAGGGTTAGGGTTAGGGTTAGGGTTAGGGTTAGGGTTAGGGTTAGGGTTAGGGTTAGGGTTAGGGTTAGGGTTAGGGTTAGGGTTAGGGTTAGGGTTAGGGTTAGGGTTAGGGTTAGGGTTAGGGTTAGGGTTAGGGTTAGGGTTAGGGTTAGGGTTAGGGTTAGGGTTAGGGTTAGGGTTAGGGTTAGGGTTAGGGTTAGGGTTAGGGTTAGGGTTAGGGTTAGGGTTAGGGTTAGGGTTAGGGTTAGGGTTAGGGTTAGGGTTAGGGTTAGGGTTAGGGTTAGGGTTAGGGTTAGGGTTAGGGTTAGGGTTAGGGTTAGGGTTAGGGTTAGGGTTAGGGTTAGGGTTAGGGTTAGGGTTAGGGTTAGGGTTAGGGTTAGGGTTAGGGTTAGGGTTAGGGTTAGGGTTAGGGTTAGGGTTAGGGTTAGGGTTAGGGTTAGGGTTAGGGTTAGGGTTAGGGTTAGGGTTAGGGTTAGGGTTAGGGTTAGGGTTAGGGTTAGGGTTAGGGTTAGGGTTAGGGTTAGGGTTAGGGTTAGGGTTAGGGTTAGGGTTAGGGTTAGGGTTAGGGTTAGGGTTAGGGTTAGGGTTAGGGTTAGGGTTAGGGTTAGGGTTAGGGTTAGGGTTAGGGTTAGGGTTAGGGTTAGGGTTAGGGTTAGGGTTAGGGTTAGGGTTAGGGTTAGGGTTAGGGTTAGGGTTAGGGTTAGGGTTAGGGTTAGGGTTAGGGTTAGGGTTAGGGTTAGGGTTAGGGTTAGGGTTAGGGTTAGGGTTAGGGTTAGGGTTAGGGTTAGGGTTAGGGTTAGGGTTAGGGTTAGGGTTAGGGTTAGGGTTAGGGTTAGGGTTAGGGTTAGGGTTAGGGTTAGGGTTAGGGTTAGGGTTAGGGTTAGGGTTAGGGTTAGGGTTAGGGTTAGGGTTAGGGTTAGGGTTAGGGTTAGGGTTAGGGTTAGGGTTAGGGTTAGGGTTAGGGTTAGGGTTAGGGTTAGGGTTAGGGTTAGGGTTAGGGTTAGGGTTAGGGTTAGGGTTAGGGTTAGGGTTAGGGTTAGGGTTAGGGTTAGGGTTAGGGTTAGGGTTAGGGTTAGGGTTAGGGTTAGGGTTAGGGTTAGGGTTAGGGTTAGGGTTAGGGTTAGGGTTAGGGTTAGGGTTAGGGTTAGGGTTAGGGTTAGGGTTAGGGTTAGGGTTAGGGTTAGGGTTAGGGTTAGGGTTAGGGTTAGGGTTAGGGTTAGGGTTAGGGTTAGGGTTAGGGTTAGGGTTAGGGTTAGGGTTAGGGTTAGGGTTAGGGTTAGGGTTAGGGTTAGGGTTAGGGTTAGGGTTAGGGTTAGGGTTAGGGTTAGGGTTAGGGTTAGGGTTAGGGTTAGGGTTAGGGTTAGGGTTAGGGTTAGGGTTAGGGTTAGGGTTAGGGTTAGGGTTAGGGTTAGGGTTAGGGTTAGGGTTAGGGTTAGGGTTAGGGTTAGGGTTAGGGTTAGGGTTAGGGTTAGGGTTAGGGTTAGGGTTAGGGTTAGGGTTAGGGTTAGGGTTAGGGTTAGGGTTAGGGTTAGGGTTAGGGTTAGGGTTAGGGTTAGGGTTAGGGTTAGGGTTAGGGTTAGGGTTAGGGTTAGGGTTAGGGTTAGGGTTAGGGTTAGGGTTAGGGTTAGGGTTAGGGTTAGGGTTAGGGTTAGGGTTAGGGTTAGGGTTAGGGTTAGGGTTAGGGTTAGGGTTAGGGTTAGGGTTAGGGTTAGGGTTAGGGTTAGGGTTAGGGTTAGGGTTAGGGTTAGGGTTAGGGTTAGGGTTAGGGTTAGGGTTAGGGTTAGGGTTAGGGTTAGGGTTAGGGTTAGGGTTAGGGTTAGGGTTAGGGTTAGGGTTAGGGTTAGGGTTAGGGTTAGGGTTAGGGTTAGGGTTAGGGTTAGGGTTAGGGTTAGGGTTAGGGTTAGGGTTAGGGTTAGGGTTAGGGTTAGGGTTAGGGTTAGGGTTAGGGTTAGGGTTAGGGTTAGGGTTAGGGTTAGGGTTAGGGTTAGGGTTAGGGTTAGGGTTAGGGTTAGGGTTAGGGTTAGGGTTAGGGTTAGGGTTAGGGTTAGGGTTAGGGTTAGGGTTAGGGTTAGGGTTAGGGTTAGGGTTAGGGTTAGGGTTAGGGTTAGGGTTAGGGTTAGGGTTAGGGTTAGGGTTAGGGTTAGGGTTAGGGTTAGGGTTAGGGTTAGGGTTAGGGTTAGGGTTAGGGTTAGGGTTAGGGTTAGGGTTAGGGTTAGGGTTAGGGTTAGGGTTAGGGTTAGGGTTAGGGTTAGGGTTAGGGTTAGGGTTAGGGTTAGGGTTAGGGTTAGGGTTAGGGTTAGGGTTAGGGTTAGGGTTAGGGTTAGGGTTAGGGTTAGGGTTAGGGTTAGGGTTAGGGTTAGGGTTAGGGTTAGGGTTAGGGTTAGGGTTAGGGTTAGGGTTAGGGTTAGGGTTAGGGTTAGGGTTAGGGTTAGGGTTAGGGTTAGGGTTAGGGTTAGGGTTAGGGTTAGGGTTAGGGTTAGGGTTAGGGTTAGGGTTAGGGTTAGGGTTAGGGTTAGGGTTAGGGTTAGGGTTAGGGTTAGGGTTAGGGTTAGGGTTAGGGTTAGGGTTAGGGTTAGGGTTAGGGTTAGGGTTAGGGTTAGGGTTAGGGTTAGGGTTAGGGTTAGGGTTAGGGTTAGGGTTAGGGTTAGGGTTAGGGTTAGGGTTAGGGTTAGGGTTAGGGTTAGGGTTAGGGTTAGGGTTAGGGTTAGGGTTAGGGTTAGGGTTAGGGTTAGGGTTAGGGTTAGGGTTAGGGTTAGGGTTAGGGTTAGGGTTAGGGTTAGGGTTAGGGTTAGGGTTAGGGTTAGGGTTAGGGTTAGGGTTAGGGTTAGGGTTAGGGTTAGGGTTAGGGTTAGGGTTAGGGTTAGGGTTAGGGTTAGGGTTAGGGTTAGGGTTAGGGTTAGGGTTAGGGTTAGGGTTAGGGTTAGGGTTAGGGTTAGGGTTAGGGTTAGGGTTAGGGTTAGGGTTAGGGTTAGGGTTAGGGTTAGGGTTAGGGTTAGGGTTAGGGTTAGGGTTAGGGTTAGGGTTAGGGTTAGGGTTAGGGTTAGGGTTAGGGTTAGGGTTAGGGTTAGGGTTAGGGTTAGGGTTAGGGTTAGGGTTAGGGTTAGGGTTAGGGTTAGGGTTAGGGTTAGGGTTAGGGTTAGGGTTAGGGTTAGGGTTAGGGTTAGGGTTAGGGTTAGGGTTAGGGTTAGGGTTAGGGTTAGGGTTAGGGTTAGGGTTAGGGTTAGGGTTAGGGTTAGGGTTAGGGTTAGGGTTAGGGTTAGGGTTAGGGTTAGGGTTAGGGTTAGGGTTAGGGTTAGGGTTAGGGTTAGGGTTAGGGTTAGGGTTAGGGTTAGGGTTAGGGTTAGGGTTAGGGTTAGGGTTAGGGTTAGGGTTAGGGTTAGGGTTAGGGTTAGGGTTAGGGTTAGGGTTAGGGTTAGGGTTAGGGTTAGGGTTAGGGTTAGGGTTAGGGTTAGGGTTAGGGTTAGGGTTAGGGTTAGGGTTAGGGTTAGGGTTAGGGTTAGGGTTAGGGTTAGGGTTAGGGTTAGGGTTAGGGTTAGGGTTAGGGTTAGGGTTAGGGTTAGGGTTAGGGTTAGGGTTAGGGTTAGGGTTAGGGTTAGGGTTAGGGTTAGGGTTAGGGTTAGGGTTAGGGTTAGGGTTAGGGTTAGGGTTAGGGTTAGGGTTAGGGTTAGGGTTAGGGTTAGGGTTAGGGTTAGGGTTAGGGTTAGGGTTAGGGTTAGGGTTAGGGTTAGGGTTAGGGTTAGGGTTAGGGTTAGGGTTAGGGTTAGGGTTAGGGTTAGGGTTAGGGTTAGGGTTAGGGTTAGGGTTAGGGTTAGGGTTAGGGTTAGGGTTAGGGTTAGGGTTAGGGTTAGGGTTAGGGTTAGGGTTAGGGTTAGGGTTAGGGTTAGGGTTAGGGTTAGGGTTAGGGTTAGGGTTAGGGTTAGGGTTAGGGTTAGGGTTAGGGTTAGGGTTAGGGTTAGGGTTAGGGTTAGGGTTAGGGTTAGGGTTAGGGTTAGGGTTAGGGTTAGGGTTAGGGTTAGGGTTAGGGTTAGGGTTAGGGTTAGGGTTAGGGTTAGGGTTAGGGTTAGGGTTAGGGTTAGGGTTAGGGTTAGGGTTAGGGTTAGGGTTAGGGTTAGGGTTAGGGTTAGGGTTAGGGTTAGGGTTAGGGTTAGGGTTAGGGTTAGGGTTAGGGTTAGGGTTAGGGTTAGGGTTAGGGTTAGGGTTAGGGTTAGGGTTAGGGTTAGGGTTAGGGTTAGGGTTAGGGTTAGGGTTAGGGTTAGGGTTAGGGTTAGGGTTAGGGTTAGGGTTAGGGTTAGGGTTAGGGTTAGGGTTAGGGTTAGGGTTAGGGTTAGGGTTAGGGTTAGGGTTAGGGTTAGGGTTAGGGTTAGGGTTAGGGTTAGGGTTAGGGTTAGGGTTAGGGTTAGGGTTAGGGTTAGGGTTAGGGTTAGGGTTAGGGTTAGGGTTAGGGTTAGGGTTAGGGTTAGGGTTAGGGTTAGGGTTAGGGTTAGGGTTAGGGTTAGGGTTAGGGTTAGGGTTAGGGTTAGGGTTAGGGTTAGGGTTAGGGTTAGGGTTAGGGTTAGGGTTAGGGTTAGGGTTAGGGTTAGGGTTAGGGTTAGGGTTAGGGTTAGGGTTAGGGTTAGGGTTAGGGTTAGGGTTAGGGTTAGGGTTAGGGTTAGGGTTAGGGTTAGGGTTAGGGTTAGGGTTAGGGTTAGGGTTAGGGTTAGGGTTAGGGTTAGGGTTAGGGTTAGGGTTAGGGTTAGGGTTAGGGTTAGGGTTAGGGTTAGGGTTAGGGTTAGGGTTAGGGTTAGGGTTAGGGTTAGGGTTAGGGTTAGGGTTAGGGTTAGGGTTAGGGTTAGGGTTAGGGTTAGGGTTAGGGTTAGGGTTAGGGTTAGGGTTAGGGTTAGGGTTAGGGTTAGGGTTAGGGTTAGGGTTAGGGTTAGGGTTAGGGTTAGGGTTAGGGTTAGGGTTAGGGTTAGGGTTAGGGTTAGGGTTAGGGTTAGGGTTAGGGTTAGGGTTAGGGTTAGGGTTAGGGTTAGGGTTAGGGTTAGGGTTAGGGTTAGGGTTAGGGTTAGGGTTAGGGTTAGGGTTAGGGTTAGGGTTAGGGTTAGGGTTAGGGTTAGGGTTAGGGTTAGGGTTAGGGTTAGGGTTAGGGTTAGGGTTAGGGTTAGGGTTAGGGTTAGGGTTAGGGTTAGGGTTAGGGTTAGGGTTAGGGTTAGGGTTAGGGTTAGGGTTAGGGTTAGGGTTAGGGTTAGGGTTAGGGTTAGGGTTAGGGTTAGGGTTAGGGTTAGGGTTAGGGTTAGGGTTAGGGTTAGGGTTAGGGTTAGGGTTAGGGTTAGGGTTAGGGTTAGGGTTAGGGTTAGGGTTAGGGTTAGGGTTAGGGTTAGGGTTAGGGTTAGGGTTAGGGTTAGGGTTAGGGTTAGGGTTAGGGTTAGGGTTAGGGTTAGGGTTAGGGTTAGGGTTAGGGTTAGGGTTAGGGTTAGGGTTAGGGTTAGGGTTAGGGTTAGGGTTAGGGTTAGGGTTAGGGTTAGGGTTAGGGTTAGGGTTAGGGTTAGGGTTAGGGTTAGGGTTAGGGTTAGGGTTAGGGTTAGGGTTAGGGTTAGGGTTAGGGTTAGGGTTAGGGTTAGGGTTAGGGTTAGGGTTAGGGTTAGGGTTAGGGTTAGGGTTAGGGTTAGGGTTAGGGTTAGGGTTAGGGTTAGGGTTAGGGTTAGGGTTAGGGTTAGGGTTAGGGTTAGGGTTAGGGTTAGGGTTAGGGTTAGGGTTAGGGTTAGGGTTAGGGTTAGGGTTAGGGTTAGGGTTAGGGTTAGGGTTAGGGTTAGGGTTAGGGTTAGGGTTAGGGTTAGGGTTAGGGTTAGGGTTAGGGTTAGGGTTAGGGTTAGGGTTAGGGTTAGGGTTAGGGTTAGGGTTAGGGTTAGGGTTAGGGTTAGGGTTAGGGTTAGGGTTAGGGTTAGGGTTAGGGTTAGGGTTAGGGTTAGGGTTAGGGTTAGGGTTAGGGTTAGGGTTAGGGTTAGGGTTAGGGTTAGGGTTAGGGTTAGGGTTAGGGTTAGGGTTAGGGTTAGGGTTAGGGTTAGGGTTAGGGTTAGGGTTAGGGTTAGGGTTAGGGTTAGGGTTAGGGTTAGGGTTAGGGTTAGGGTTAGGGTTAGGGTTAGGGTTAGGGTTAGGGTTAGGGTTAGGGTTAGGGTTAGGGTTAGGGTTAGGGTTAGGGTTAGGGTTAGGGTTAGGGTTAGGGTTAGGGTTAGGGTTAGGGTTAGGGTTAGGGTTAGGGTTAGGGTTAGGGTTAGGGTTAGGGTTAGGGTTAGGGTTAGGGTTAGGGTTAGGGTTAGGGTTAGGGTTAGGGTTAGGGTTAGGGTTAGGGTTAGGGTTAGGGTTAGGGTTAGGGTTAGGGTTAGGGTTAGGGTTAGGGTTAGGGTTAGGGTTAGGGTTAGGGTTAGGGTTAGGGTTAGGGTTAGGGTTAGGGTTAGGGTTAGGGTTAGGGTTAGGGTTAGGGTTAGGGTTAGGGTTAGGGTTAGGGTTAGGGTTAGGGTTAGGGTTAGGGTTAGGGTTAGGGTTAGGGTTAGGGTTAGGGTTAGGGTTAGGGTTAGGGTTAGGGTTAGGGTTAGGGTTAGGGTTAGGGTTAGGGTTAGGGTTAGGGTTAGGGTTAGGGTTAGGGTTAGGGTTAGGGTTAGGGTTAGGGTTAGGGTTAGGGTTAGGGTTAGGGTTAGGGTTAGGGTTAGGGTTAGGGTTAGGGTTAGGGTTAGGGTTAGGGTTAGGGTTAGGGTTAGGGTTAGGGTTAGGGTTAGGGTTAGGGTTAGGGTTAGGGTTAGGGTTAGGGTTAGGGTTAGGGTTAGGGTTAGGGTTAGGGTTAGGGTTAGGGTTAGGGTTAGGGTTAGGGTTAGGGTTAGGGTTAGGGTTAGGGTTAGGGTTAGGGTTAGGGTTAGGGTTAGGGTTAGGGTTAGGGTTAGGGTTAGGGTTAGGGTTAGGGTTAGGGTTAGGGTTAGGGTTAGGGTTAGGGTTAGGGTTAGGGTTAGGGTTAGGGTTAGGGTTAGGGTTAGGGTTAGGGTTAGGGTTAGGGTTAGGGTTAGGGTTAGGGTTAGGGTTAGGGTTAGGGTTAGGGTTAGGGTTAGGGTTAGGGTTAGGGTTAGGGTTAGGGTTAGGGTTAGGGTTAGGGTTAGGGTTAGGGTTAGGGTTAGGGTTAGGGTTAGGGTTAGGGTTAGGGTTAGGGTTAGGGTTAGGGTTAGGGTTAGGGTTAGGGTTAGGGTTAGGGTTAGGGTTAGGGTTAGGGTTAGGGTTAGGGTTAGGGTTAGGGTTAGGGTTAGGGTTAGGGTTAGGGTTAGGGTTAGGGTTAGGGTTAGGGTTAGGGTTAGGGTTAGGGTTAGGGTTAGGGTTAGGGTTAGGGTTAGGGTTAGGGTTAGGGTTAGGGTTAGGGTTAGGGTTAGGGTTAGGGTTAGGGTTAGGGTTAGGGTTAGGGTTAGGGTTAGGGTTAGGGTTAGGGTTAGGGTTAGGGTTAGGGTTAGGGTTAGGGTTAGGGTTAGGGTTAGGGTTAGGGTTAGGGTTAGGGTTAGGGTTAGGGTTAGGGTTAGGGTTAGGGTTAGGGTTAGGGTTAGGGTTAGGGTTAGGGTTAGGGTTAGGGTTAGGGTTAGGGTTAGGGTTAGGGTTAGGGTTAGGGTTAGGGTTAGGGTTAGGGTTAGGGTTAGGGTTAGGGTTAGGGTTAGGGTTAGGGTTAGGGTTAGGGTTAGGGTTAGGGTTAGGGTTAGGGTTAGGGTTAGGGTTAGGGTTAGGGTTAGGGTTAGGGTTAGGGTTAGGGTTAGGGTTAGGGTTAGGGTTAGGGTTAGGGTTAGGGTTAGGGTTAGGGTTAGGGTTAGGGTTAGGGTTAGGGTTAGGGTTAGGGTTAGGGTTAGGGTTAGGGTTAGGGTTAGGGTTAGGGTTAGGGTTAGGGTTAGGGTTAGGGTTAGGGTTAGGGTTAGGGTTAGGGTTAGGGTTAGGGTTAGGGTTAGGGTTAGGGTTAGGGTTAGGGTTAGGGTTAGGGTTAGGGTTAGGGTTAGGGTTAGGGTTAGGGTTAGGGTTAGGGTTAGGGTTAGGGTTAGGGTTAGGGTTAGGGTTAGGGTTAGGGTTAGGGTTAGGGTTAGGGTTAGGGTTAGGGTTAGGGTTAGGGTTAGGGTTAGGGTTAGGGTTAGGGTTAGGGTTAGGGTTAGGGTTAGGGTTAGGGTTAGGGTTAGGGTTAGGGTTAGGGTTAGGGTTAGGGTTAGGGTTAGGGTTAGGGTTAGGGTTAGGGTTAGGGTTAGGGTTAGGGTTAGGGTTAGGGTTAGGGTTAGGGTTAGGGTTAGGGTTAGGGTTAGGGTTAGGGTTAGGGTTAGGGTTAGGGTTAGGGTTAGGGTTAGGGTTAGGGTTAGGGTTAGGGTTAGGGTTAGGGTTAGGGTTAGGGTTAGGGTTAGGGTTAGGGTTAGGGTTAGGGTTAGGGTTAGGGTTAGGGTTAGGGTTAGGGTT